>NC_142349.1:27839782-28556449 GCF_059441175.1 Urocampus carinirostris
CCAAACGAGGTGAGGCGGGGGGGGGGGGGGGGGGGGGGGGGTTTTAAGGGTTATTGATCTATCTTCGTTATTCATTATCCATTATCCGTTATCGGTCAGTTCATAATACGCTACAAAGCCTAGGAGCCGGGACACTTACTCTCAGCCAAAAGGCCAAGCTAAGGTCCTAGCCCTAAAGCCTTGCTGCGATCATTGCGAATGCACCGTTCCCGGAGGTACTGCAATACCAGGCCGATGCGTGGAGTGGACAGAGCAAGCTCATATTCCATCTCCAAAATGCAAAAATCAAAGGACCAATAGGCCAAGCCCGACTGTCGCTAGGGGCAGTGTAAGCAGTAGCTTTATTGTTCTGGAATTTGAGGCGACCCTACCGGGGTTGCAGAGCCGGTGCTAAGGTAAAGGCTAAGCGGCTAGCGGCGAAGTGGCGATATAAGCCCACGGTACCGTCCATAATCATGGGGAATGTCAACTCCCTACCGAATAAGATCGACGAACTAGCTGTGCTTGTGAAAGACATCAAAGCATACAGGGAGTGCAGCTTGCTTTGCTTTACCGAAACGTGGCTTACGTCTAGCATCACGGACGCTAACATCGCGCTAAACGGCTTCTGCGCTGTTCGGGCTGACAGAGGGACAAAAATCAGTGGGAAGCGCAAAGGAGGGGGACTGGCTATCCACGTGAACACGAGGTGGTGTAACCCCGGGCATGTAAAAACAAAGCTTTCTATCTGCTGCCGTGATGTCGAACTTTTGGCTGTAAGTCTTCGTCCCTATTACCGTATTTTCCGCACTATAAGGCGCACCGGGTTATAGGGCGCACCCCGAAAAAATAGTTTTTCGTCCTATTTTTGACATACATAAGACGCACCGGATTCTAAGGCGCTACAATGGGAACGTGGACAAAACAGTCAGATAGTTCAGTCCAACTTATTACCCCCTTAACATTCCGAAAGCTTGCAAAGACGCAAATACGTGTCGAGAACACGTGCGGATGCGGTGTCCGTAAGATGTCACTCAAATGCATCGTTCCATCATTCGGAAGGTTAAAGTCTTGGGATTCAAGAAATGCTAACCATTCCTTAGTATCTATTTTCTTTTTCGCTCGCAACTTTACTGTGCATATGACAATAAACACTTGGAATTGAGTTTAATTTAAAAATAGACACTCCATTCCATCCATTATCTGCACCGCTTATCACAGAAACATCGAGTTCAGTCTGAAACAAGATACAGGGACAATATAAAACCCGGAATAGCTCAAAGAAGTCGTTGTGTTCATAATAATGTGCAGCCAATGTCCTCTTATATCCGTGAGGGTAGTAAATCCAGGAGAATACAATATTTACAAATATAGAATAGAAAAAAATGCATTCTCTGTGCCGTCAGCTACATGCTATACGCATTCATCTTTTTCGGCCAATTGCAGGCTTTGTTTCGCCGTTTAAGCCAATGGCAGCCTGTAAATGATAAAAAGGATCCGCCCCTTGACCTCCGAATAACTTTAGCCAATAGGGATCGATTCAACTGATGATTGACACATCTTTTTCGGCCAATTGCAGGCTTTGTTTGCCGTTTAAGCCAATGGCAGCCTGTAAGTGATAAAACGGATCCGCCTCTTGACCTCCGAACAACTTTAGCCAATAGTGATCGATTCAAATGATGATTGACACATTGGTTAGCCAATGAAACACCGGTAAATAAATCCCAGCATACACCGCGTACTACTTGGCGTTCGGGGGAAAATCTAGTCGGCGGCTGCAAGTTAGGTGGAAAACTTTGCAACTTTAAAATTGATCCACAAATAAGGCGCACTGTATTATAAGGCGCATGGTCAGCTTTTGAAAAAAATAAAGGCTTTTAGGTGCGCCTTATAGTGCGGAAAATACGGTACATGCCCAGAGAGTTCGGACACGCCATTGCTGTCATTGTTTACATCCCACCGCGCGCTGATGCGGAAGTAGCGTGTGACGTCATCCACTCCGCGGTGGCAAAACTTCAAACACAACACCCGGAGGCTGCAATGTTAATCTCTGGGGACTTCAACCACGTGACTCTTGATAAGACACTGCCCTCTTTCGTCCAGTATGTGAACTGCAAGACCAGGGGAAATAGGACTATTGATCTTCTGTATGCGAATATCAAAAATGCGTACAGTGCTAAACCACTGCCTGCCCTTGGAAAAGGAGACCACAACCTCATTCTGCTTAAACCACAGTACAAACCAAAAGTGAGGAGGCTACCAACAACCACACGCTCTTTTAGAAAATGGTCCACCGAGGCAGAGCAGGCTCTGAGAGACTGCTTTGGATGTACGGACTGGGATGTCCTGCTAGGGTCCAGCATTGGGGACATTGAGGAGATGGCAAACTGCACTACTGACTACATTAAGTTCTGCATGGACAATGTTGTTCCTATAAAGACTGTACGCTGCTATGCCAACAACAAGCCCTGGATCACGAGCGACATCAAGTGCCTTCTGAACCAAAAGAAGAGGGCCTTTAAAAATGGTGATCATCAGGAGCTAAAACGAGTACAGAAGGAGCTCAAAGTCCAGCTCCGGAAAGGGAAGGAGCAGTACAGGAGGAAGTTGGAGAAAAAGCTGCAGAACAACAACATGAAGGAGGTGTGGGAAGGGATGAAAACAATTACTGGCTGCAGCACCAAGCAGGTTGTGGCTGTGGATATAGATGTGGGGCGAGTCAACCAATTGAACAACTTTTTCAACAGGTTTGACCACTCCGCCTCGTCCTCACCCCTGAGTAATGCAGCTGTCCTTCCCCCTCCCCCTCTGGACACTAGCATGGAAGACATCCCCCCACTAAAAATAACTTCAGCCCAGGTGTGTGGAGAGCTGAGAAGGCTACGAACCAGCAAGGCAGCTGGTCCGGATGGAGTATCCCCCCGACTGCTGAAAGCCTGTGCATCTGAGCTGGGAGACCCTCTACAGCGCATCTTCAACCTGAGCCTTGAACAGGGGAGGGTCCCTCAGCTGTGGAAAACATCCTGCATCATCCCAGTCCCAAAGAAATCAAGACCTGAGGAACTCAACGACTTCAGGCCGGTCGCCCTGACATCACATGTGATGAAGACCATGGAGCGGCTGCTGCTGCACCACCTGAGGCTACAGGTCCGTCACGCCATCGACCCACTGCAATTTGATTACCAGGAGAAGGTGGGAGTGGAGGATGCTATAGTATACATGTTACACCGATCCCTCTCTCACCTGGATAGGGCGAAGGGGGCTGTGAGGATTACATTTTTGGACTTCTCCAGTGCCTTCAATACCATACAGCCTCTGCTACTGAGTAGGAAACTGACAGAGATGGAAGTTAGCTCACACCTTGTAGAATGGATTACTGACTACCTGACAGGCAGACCCCAGTATGTGAAACAGGGGGGCTGTACATCGGACACTGTGGTTAGCAGCACAGGATCTCCGCAGGGGACCGTTCTCTCTCCGTTCCTATTCACTCTATATACATCGGACTTTAAGTACAACTCTGAGTCCTGCCATGTGCAAAAGTTTGCCGACGACACTGCGATCGTGGGATGTATCAGAAACGGGCAGGAGGAGGAGTACAGGAAATTGATTCAGGACTTTGTCCGATGGAGCGACGCAAACCACCTGCACCTAAACACCACCAAGACCAGAGAGATGGTAGTGGACTTCAGGAGAACCAGAACTCACCCGGTTCCTGTAACCATCAAGGGAGAATGCGTAGAATTTGTCCAGACCTACAAATACCTGGGTGTGCAGCTGGACAACAAACTGGACTGGACTGCCAACACAGAAGCTCTATGTAGGAAAGGGCAAAGCCGACTTTACTTCCTCAGAAGGCTGGCCTCCTTCAACATCTGCAAAAAGCTCCTGAAAATATTCTATGAGACAGTAGTGGCAAGCGCCCTCTTCTATGCGGCAGCGTGTTGGGGAGGCAGCGTCAAGAAGAAGGATGCCTCTCGTCTCAATAAACTGGCTAGGAAAGCGAGCTCTGTTGTGGGCAAAGAGCTGGACAGCCTAACAACAGTAGCTGAGAGACGAGCACTGAAAAAGCTGAGGTCAATCATGGACAATCCATCGCATCCACTACACAGCATTATCTCCAGACAGAAGAGCAGTTTCAGCGACAGACTGCTGTCACTGTCTTGTACTACGGACAGACTGAAGAGATCTTTTCTTCCTCATGCCATGAGGCTCTTTAACTCCACCCGGCAGAGTAAAGGCCCACATTAAACCACAACACCTACATTGGATATTACCGAATCTTACTGCAATATGTATTCTGTGTAGCACTATTTAGTTACTCTATATAACACGCTACAGAGGGCATTTGCACGTCACACTGGGTATTTGTATATTGCATTCTTTTGGCTTTATTATTGTACTGTTCTCAGCTCAGGGATGCTGCTGGAAATGTGAGTTTCCCTTCGGGGATGAATAAAGTATCTATCTATCTATCTATCTATCTATCTATCTGGTTAGCGCGTGTGCGGCACAGTTCTGAGGTCGTGGGTACCTCCTGCGTGGGTTCAAATCCAGCTATCGGCCTTACTGTGCGGAATTTGTATGTTATCCCCGTGCTTGCGTGGGTTTCCTCCGGGCACTCCGGTTTCCTCCCACATCCCAAAAACATGCATTTCAGGTGAATTGGCTGGTCCAAATTGTCCCTAGGTGTGACTGAGCGAGTGAGTTGTCTGTCCTCTTGTGCCCTGCGATTGGCTGGCAACCAGTTCAGGGTGTCCCCTGCCCACTGCCCAATGATTGCTGGGATGGGCTCCAGCATCCCCGCGACCCTACTGAGGATAAGCTGATGAGATGAGATGACAAAAGTTTTCCCCTCCAGTTATGGGGTTCACTTTTTTCCCTCTTGTGATTGGTCAAAATGCATTTTTTTTCCAATGTTGTGTTGTTGATTTTAAATTTGTTGAGTATATAAAATTCCGCATTAGCTCAATCTTGGGATAAAGAGGTCGCAGGTTCAATTCCCGGCTCCTCCGTGTTACATGTCGAAGTGTCCTTGGGCAAGACAGTGAATCCCTAATGCCCCCAATAAGCAGGTCGGCGCATTGCATGGCCTACTCCCTATTGGTGTGTGACTATGTGTGTGAATGGGTAAGTGTGAAGCACATTGTAAAGCGTTTTGAGAGGTCTTCGTTGAATTGAAAAGCGCTATATAAATGCAGACTATTTACCATTTATATCTTTTCTTTTCAGAGATGTGCTTCCCGATGAGCTTTTCTTTAACTGTATAGTTTATTTTTGTACTTCCTTGTTTATTTGTTGTTTCACTGAGAATTGAATATTTTTAATAGACTTTGTTGTGACATGCAGGGAACTAGTTCAAAGTTGCTTAGTATAAAAAATGAGTTTAAAAGTTCACTGGAGGGTGAAAAATAAGTCTTATATTTAAGTAAGTCCATCCATCCTTCCATTCATTATCTGCACCGCTTATACTCAGTAGGGTCGCGGGGATGCTGGAGCCCATCCCAGCCGTCTTCGGGCAGTGTGCAGGGGACACCCTGAACTGGTTGCCAGCCACTACAGCCACTCCCACCCGAAGAGGGCACCCTCCGAGGAAAAAGAGAGGCCCCAAACCGAGACAGTTGGAGGAGTTGAATGAGTCGCAGGTTCCCAGAGTTTCCAGGCTACATGATTCTCTTCCCATCAGGAAGACCGGCTTCAGTGATGGTAGTGAGGAAGAAGATGAAGACAACGATGACTACGGGGATGAGGATGAAGAGGAGGAGGAAAAAGAAGAGAGTAGAGCGTGCGCTCCACCTATTCTGGAGAGCAGGGCACACAGAGACAGACAACTCATTCGCTCATTCACACCTAGGGACAATTTGGACCGGCCAATTAACCTGACATGCATGTTTTTGAAATGTGGGGGGAATCCAGAGTGCCCGGAGGAAACCCACGCAAGCACGGGGAGAACATGCAAACTCCACACAGGAAGGTTTTATCTCTCGTTCTCTGAACTGTGCCGCACACGCGTCAACCTCTGCGCTGCCGTGCTGCCCTATGTAAGTACATGGTAATTCATAAATATACTAATTAATTTTGTGCATAATATTGAATTATTATTGGTCATATACTGAATAAAGGGAGTCCCCCCCTACCTGTCTTTCCTTCGTGTGTTTCTTTTCCCCCTAGCTTTTTACTAGTTTGCTTTTTTTTTACTTCTTTTGTTCTTCATTTTCCTTTTTTCTTTCATTTTCTTTCTTGTTTTTCCCCCTTTTCTCTAGTAATTTATTCAGTCTGGTTTTTAATTTTTTTTTGTTTATTTCCCCCTAGCTTTTCACTTCTTTTTCTCACTTTTTTTGTCTCTCTTTTATTTATACATTTTTATTCTTTTGTTTTATATTATTATTATTCAGACAACACTCACCACGACATCATTTTTTCCTTGGGTGGGCGGAGTGTGTCTGTGGTCGGAAACTGCCCACCCCTGTCTCCTCTGGTAACGCCCCTTTTTGTATGTTGTCATTGGTGGAAAGGGAGAAAAAGATAAGACAGTCTGGGTGCTCAGCACCCACAAGTTGTGGACCTAAATTTGCTTCTGCAATGGTTGAGTGTTTTTTTTTAATATGTTGCCTATATGTTCTGACAGCCTTTAATCTTATTTTTTTCTGTTAAATTTTAGATTACGTATTTAACCTGGAGTGCCATGACTTATTTCACCACGTTGATATAAATGACAAAAAAGACTATTCTATTCTATTCTATCTCCCGATAAACGGTCGTTATGTCCAGAGGCCGCTCCCAGCTACAAGAAATTCCAAAGTATGATTGGATACCACTTTTCGTATGGGCGGAACAGATGGTAAAATCTCTAAGGTGATTGGATAAAATTAATGTCTGTTTTTGACTTCTCGTCCAATTGGACATTTGATATGGGGATTAGTGTAATGATTTTGACTTTAGCACTCGCATTGATTCACAATTGAGATTTAATGATAGCGTGCCAGATGTCGGCGTTTGTTTACATTTCTAAGCTTTAGGTTTTGTTAACGATCTGGGGTCATACATTGTGATTTCTAGAAAGAGGCCCGAGGGCTTGAAGTGTTTCATTTTTCTTCGGACGATTCGAGGAGGAAATTAAGGAAACGGTCTTGAAGCTAACGCGATGTAGCAAGCTAGTGCTGTATTTTCACGTAATAACGGACTTGTAAACGCCCGCGTTGTTATCCAACTATTCACTGTGCTGGAGGTAAGTTTTGTTTCTTCCAAAAACAAGGACGTTAGATTGCCGCGGTAGTGGCATGACTTAGGCGACATGTATGGACCTGAGTGTTGTAATGAAATCTGGGTCATCGTGACACGGGGCCGCATCGGTTATTATCAGCGGTTTACCGAGCGGTCACAAATTTGCGTTGATTGTTTCTGCTCTGGCCTCTGTTTGCAGCCATGACCGAGTACAAGCTGGTGGTGGTCGGTGCAGGAGGTGTGGGCAAGAGCGCTCTCACTATCCAGCTGATCCAGAATCACTTTGTGGATGAATATGATCCAACAATCGAGGTGAGCCTTAGGACATACCTGTCAACCTCCAGGGCTCCATACCCTTACAAATTGTTGTATTTTCCCTTACAAAATACAAGATCATCTTACACCATTTTTTTTTCAAACGTGTTTATTTATGTAGTTTAACATGTTATATTGTACATTTTTTCCTTATATCATATATATTGTTAATTAACATTTTGTTGTGAGATACTGAGTTGCTCGACATGAATGAGGTTTATTATCAAAAAAAGTTCAAAAATCAAGTAGCTTGGACGTTCACTGTAGAAAGAAAAAACACATGCAAGTATAATTAAGTAGAATAACACATTTTCTTATTCAAATTAGTATAAGTTACATTATTGTTGGTAATATACTAATTAAAGGGATCACCACAAACCAGTCTTTTTTCATTTTCTCCTTTTATACTTCCTTTTTTTCATTTTGTAAGGGCATGGTGCCGTGGAGGTTGACAAGTATGCAAATTTGCGTTTTTCCGTACAGATTTTCTTGTACATCTTAAAATGCATAATAAATGTACTTTGTACTGCAAAAACGTACAGGTTGACAGGTATGTTATGATCTATTACTGTCGTCACGATACTGTGCTTTTCAAGCATTTTGCTGTCTTAAGCTTTTCTCGTCTGCCGCAGGAAATTGCTCATTTTTTATCTTCACAAGAAAAACGTGCCATTGGTCAATATTTTGGCTTTCTTCCAGTGATCAACCAAGTATCTGTAAGATTAATCCTGTTAGGAATTTAATATTACAATGTACCGTTTACCAAATTGTTCGAATTCGTTATCTGACTCCATTTACCAAACACAACTTACATTCTCCTAACAATGCGCGCTTGTTTCTTGACGGAAAAATGAACAAGATCAAAATCCTTTAATCCATATCAGCAGTTGGCAGCACATTACTTTTTTAAAGTACTTACTTTTTGGTCTATTTGTCCAATAGACATTGCTACATTGTGTGATGCAACAAGTGTTACAAAGGACAAGGAGAAATACAAACTGAAGAGATTATAAGCGTCCAAACTGTACAATTTTGCTTCTTAAAGTAAGTACTAATTGGTTGACCTACTGGCAGAGATGAGATCAGTCCGAAAAGTCCAGCCTGGCCCAAGCCTGCCGGTATTCTAGTTTGACCCAACTCAGGCCTGACCATTATCTTGATTTTCAGGACCATGGCCAAAGCACACTCGTAATTTAATAGTTTATTTATGAAGACTCGGAGGGAGGAGAGGTGATTTATGATAAAGAATTAAATTCTGTCTTTTGTTACGAAATGTGAATTAAACAAGACTGTATAAATATTCTTTTTTTTTTTTATTCTGTGTCCGCAGAGGTTACATTAACCGACAATTTTGCCTCATTGACAGATTTTTAAGAGGGATTTTATCAGGCTTTTCCTCATTTTGACGGGTTGAAACAGGCATGAAAATCTCTCGCTTATAGGAGAAATTCACATTTTTGATGTAAAAAAGGGTGACCTACAGTGCATCCGGAAAGTATTCACAGCGCTTCACTTTTTCCACATTTTGTTATGTTACAGCCTCATTCCAAATTGTATTAATTTAATTTCTTATCTCAAAATTCTACACAAAATACTCCATTATGACAATGTGAACGTTTTTGTTTTTTTTTACTTTTTTTGAATTTATTAAGAATAGAAAACTAAGAAATCACATTTACATAAGTATTCACAGCCGTTGCCTTGAAGCTCAAAATTGAGCTCAGGTGCATCTTTTTTCCACTGATCATCCTTGAGGTCCTTCTACAGCTTAATTGGAGTCCACATGCAGTAAATTCTGTTGATTGGACATGATTTGGAAAGGCACACACCTGTCTATATAAGGTCCCACAGTTGAGTGTGCATGTCAGAGCACAAACACCAAGCATGAAGTCAAAAGAACTGTCTGTAGACCTGCAAGACAGGACTGTCTTGAGGCACAAATCTGGGGAAGGATACAGAAAAATTTCTGCTGCTTTGAAGGTCCCAATGAGCACAGTGGCCTCCATTATTCGTAAATGGAAGACATTTGGAACCACCAGGACTCTTCCTAGAGCTGGCCGGCTTCTAAACTGAGCGATCGGGGAAGAAGGGCCTTAGTCAGGGTGGTGACCAAGAACCCGAAGGTCACTCTGTCAGAGCTCCAGCGTTCCTCTGTGGAGAGAGGAGAGCCTTCTAGAAGGACAACCATCTCTGCAGCAATCCACCAATCAGGCCTGTATGGTAGAATGGCCAGACGAAAGTCACTCCTTAGTAAAAGGAACATGGAAGCCCGTCTGGAATTTGCCAAAAAGCACCTGAATGACTCTCAGACCATGAGAAACAAAATTCTCTGGTCTGATAAGACAAAGATTGAACTCTTTGGTGTGAATGCCAGGCGCCATGTTTGGAGAAAACCAGGCACCGCTCATCACAAGGCCAATACCATCCCTACAGTGAAGCATGGTGGTGGCAGCATCATGCTGTGGGGATGTTTTTCAGAAGCAGGAACTGGCAGACTAGTCAGGATAGAAGGAAAAATGAATGCAGCAATATATAGAGATATCCTGGATGAAAACCTGCTCCAGAGCGCTCTTGACCTCAGGCTGGGCCGAAGGTTCATTTTTCAGCAGGACAATGACCCAAAGCACACAGCCAAGATCTCAAAAGATTGGCTTCAGAACCACTCCGTGAAAGTCCTGGAGTGGCCCAGCCAGAGTCCAGACTTGAATCCGATCGAACATCTCTGGAGAGATCTGAAAATGGCTGTGCACAAACGTCTCCCATCCAACCTGATTGAGCTTGAGACTTATTGCAAAGAAGAATGGGCAAAACTGCCTAAATATAGGTGTGCTAAACTTGTGGGATCATATTCAAAAAGACTTGAGGCTGTATTTGCTGCCAAAGGTGGATCAACAAAGTATTAAGCAAAGGCTGTGAATACTTATGTAAATGTGATTTCTTAGTTTTCTATTTTTAATACATTCAAAAAAAGTAAAAAATAAAATAAAATTCACATTGTCATAATGGAGTATTTTGTGTAGAATTTTGAGATAAGAGATTAGATTAATACAATTTGGAATGAGGCTGTAACATAACAAAATGTGGAAAAAGTGAAGCGCTGTGAATACTTTCCGGATGCACTGTACGTGAATTGTATAGATCCAAGGAGAAAATGTTTTAAGTGGGGAGGGGGTGTTGACTCAGGCGTTTAAGGTGGTACGTTTGAATACGAATCTGTACAGTTCACGTGAGTTGGAGGACTGTATTTATTTGTGTGTAACACACCTCAGATTTAAGCTCATTATTAAGCTTTTTTTATTCATGGTACCAGGGATGAATGTTAAGAGAATGGAGAGAACAGAAAGTCATCCTGAAAGATATACCGTATTTTCATGGCCATAGGGCGCACCGTGTTAAAAGGCACAATCTCCGTAGCTGGTTCTTTTACTATATTTAACACATACACAGGGCACACCAAACGATAAGGCACAGGTGCCCTCTGCTGCGGCCACCTTCCAACAACATAGCATACAAGTGTACATATTTAAAAATACAATCACAGCAACACTGAGTTTGGTTGTGGTTTACTTTGGTATTGATTACAAAGTGAAACACACCGATTAAAACTTGAGGTTTTTTTTTCAGCATTGTGTGTGACGTCCCGCATCTTCTCATGCGGGACAATTGTCGTGTTTACGCAAGAGACGCGTAGAATTCGTACATCGCATTTAAGTCGTATGCAGTTAAAAATGTAAACAATCTCACAAAAAGGTTGTATTTCACCCCAAAATCAAAATTGGGCATTAAGCTTTGCAGTGTAAACCTAGCCTTATATACATGCCCACACCTCCCCCTTTTAGCGGGGATATCCACACTTCACCCGTGCAGCCTCATTGTGTCCTCAGCTACGTCTACAGCTTTACATCACACACATGGCGCACTGCAGGATTGGGAGCGCTGCAGAATTTGGAGAAAATCTGAGACTTATGGTCTTAAAAAATAAGCGCAAAAAGCACAATGAGGGAAACAACTCTTCGGGTTATCTGATAATGTATTAGACTTTCAAGAGTATGACATAAAATGTACATTTGATGTTGGTATTGTGTTCATAGTTGTCAATAAATTATTTGCGTTATGGCTGCTTGTATCCTACAACCTTTGTCACTTTCAATGCTTAGTTTGAGGTGAGAAAATGTCACACAATTTTATAACGATTTTTAAACAAAAGTTAGGGGGTGCACGTTATATACACCAATAAATTTGTTATTTTCTTTCACACCTCTTTCACTTTTTTAAACCCTGACCTATTTTCATGCCTGTTGAAAATCAAGCCATTAACCACAGTAGTAGAATGTCCTCGAGAAATTAAACGGCATTTAGAGAGCGATACAAAGAAGTGCAATGACTGGTGGATAATTTTTTTTAAAAGGCAGCGAGAGAGAAGCCTGGTCCGAACCCAACGTAATGATTGATATTTAATGCCCAACCCGGCCTGAAATTTTACTTGGGCTTGGGCATAAGCTCTTACCTCTGCCTAGAAGTATTTTAAAGATGCACATTTATATTATATACTACATGCCTTTTTGCATATTATGTACTGTAAATGAATACGCTATTGTTTTGTTTTTATATATGAAGTTTTTCACCACTAGGTGGTTCTAAACAAACAATATTCTTTGTTTTTTTGTATGTATTATTCTGGAGACGGATTGTATTTGCAGAAAGGAAACACGTGACTGTACATCACTTTTTCAAATATCCAAATGTTCTCACTGAAAGTTATTGCAAACATAACAATGATTGTTATGAGTGGTGCCTTACATGCACAAGATAGTGTCTGTTGTCAAGACAAGAGAGAGCTGGTCATTTTAGTTAAGCATACGGAGAATGTCACAGTAGCATTTTTTTGTTTGGTTTTATAACCAATGGGTAAAACATAATAAAATGTAGCATCATCAAAAACTATTCAACTATAACGTAGAAGATGTTCTTTCTTGCCACTGGTTGTTGTAAGAACTGTCTGCCACTATTTAGTTGTACGATTGTCCCCTAATGTTACTGATGTCAATGGATGAACAAAGATTCAATTGGCTAATTTATCTCTTGGCTCACTTGACGCAATGCACAAACGATGACCCAATCATGCTTGGAATCAGCGGCATAAGGTAGAGAATAGGGGTGAGGGTTTCGGAATCTATCTGATCCGAGTAAATACGTTGTATTATTGATCAATTCTGATTTGATACTTTTTGCTTGAAGATGTCATTATCATTGAAAATGTGAACCCTCCCAACTTCAGTTAGTTCATAATTACGATAAACACAGCACAAATATTTAAGGAACTACAAATCTTTATTTTTTAAATTAAATAACTACTGTGCAAACTTAAACTGTATAAAAAAGAACCATCTATTACAAGTGTTTCCGAACAAAAGCCAAGAGAGTAAAACCAAAAAAGCAGCATCTTACGGAAATACAAATATTTTATAACGTCAACTAGAGAACTAAAATACCTTTTATTGCACAATGCATTGCAATAAAGTGTCGATTTTCTCCCATTGGCTTTGTTGTCATTGTTACAACAGCTTTACAGGATTATGTTTTTATTTTTTGGTTCTAACTCGTTGCTCTTTGTAGGGTATTTTTTATGACTTTATGTAAATTTGTGGTGTTGCCAACCAAATGACAGTTTTCTGTAGTTGGGGAAAAAAGTTTATACCGTGTTGCACTCATTGTTTGCCCTTGTCATTTTTTTAGCTTATGGTGAAGGGTTGGGATGTAGATTTTGCTTCTCTTCTGCCTAGCAGACGCGGTATGGAGAGATGCTAAAAGAAATCCTACATACACAACGGGCGCTTTGAGGAAATTGGTGGAGGAGTAAAGTATTGATCCCAACGTTTGACGTTCTATGCTGCAGGACTCGTACAGGAAGCAGGTGGTGATCGACGGAGAGACGTGTCTCTTGGACATTCTGGACACGGCAGGTCAAGAGGAGTACAGCGCCATGAGGGACCAATACATGAGGACGGGAGAGGGCTTCCTCTGCGTCTACGCCATCAACAACACTAAATCCTTCGAAGACGTTCACTTGTACAGGTATGGAGTTGGTCTCATCTCACTTAAGGTTAAATATTTCGAAGAGGATTTACAGTTTAGGATTTTATTGATGCATTTTCCGGACTATAAGGCGCACCCAAAACCCCTAAATTGGCCTGACATTTGAACATGCGCCCTATATGCAGACTAAATTGGAACTGTGTTACCAGATGCTGAAGGCAGGCGTAGTTGTACACAATTGCGTAACATCAGTAGCAACGGGTCTCGAACCCAGATGGCTACGGGGAGAGTGCCCAGTCCTGTCCACTTGAGCACCAGGGATACAGATGACTCATGAGAAGGCATTAGGTGTTATCTCATTATTATTTTTATTATTATTTTACATAATATTTGGTATCTGTAACAGATATGTTAGAGGAATGAAAAAACAAAGAGTGATTAAGTCAAGTCATGTTTGTATAGTCTTTAATCACAAGGAGTCTCAGAAGTCTGCACAGACCACAGATTATTGCAAACAACATACTATTATTACACCATTCTCTGATCTCAAACCTACATGAGGGCAAGGGAAAACTCAAAAATAGGTAAATAGATAAAAAATTTAAAAATGGGTATAAAATTTTGTTTTGCCTTTCCTCAGCTAAAACTTTTAAGTGACAAACATTTTGAATAGAATATTGCCGTCTTAGAAACAAAATTAATAGAATGAGTCTGAATTGACATGGACAGGTTTAGACTTTAATATCATGTTTAGGTTATATTTGTCCCTGCAATGCCCTTTTATTTTATGAGGCATAATTCTTGGAACATTGTGTCAAGATTAAAACTTGAGGTTGTATTGAGGTAAAGAAAGAAACAAACTCTGAGTCTGAGATTAGGTTTTTGATAGCCCTTTCATCGAAAGCCGCGTCCCATCTTAGCTTTCCCCTAGATCTGCTTCCAAGATCGGCTGGGGAGGACTCGCACACACTCAATAAAAACAGGTTCATTTATTAAAAACGCAGGCATAAAACAACACATCTGATTGGCCTAAACAAGATCACATAAATACATGAAACAAATCTTACTGGCTTAAACAAAATCACATGAATACATGAAACAAATAATACTGGTCACTAGATGCCATGCGAGCATAATAAATAAACGGTAATGAAAGTGAAATTTTTGTAACATAAATGTACAATGCGTTAACTGTAAATTCTAGGGAGTGTAGAAGGAAGGCAAGCTTGTGACCAAACTTCCCGGCACTCAAGTGAAGGACATCTTAATTGTTAGCGGGCCCAAGATGATACAATTGTTGTAAGAATACAAACAGCACCTGGATATAATATTTGGCTTTTTTAAGGTACTTTTGAGGATAAAATCATACAAAGGCACATTCAAATGATAATCAAACTCAAAAGCGTGACAGAGTATGTTCTTGCATGATGCTTCTGACTTCTTATGTCAAAATTAGAGGTTAGGGTTATAAATATACCATATTTTCTGGAACATAAGGCGCATTCAATAACCCCATATTGGCCAATAATTTGAACATACGACTTTTTTAGGGGTGCGCTAATCCACAATACTCTCAGATATTTGGGATAATATTGATGAAAATAAAATCCAGTTGCGAATCTTGTGAACTCTTTCTTTGTGTTGTCTGTCCAGGGAGCAGATCAACCGTGTAAAGGACAGTGACAGCGTTCCCATGGTGCTGGTGGGCAACAAAAGTGACTTGAGCTCCCGCTCAGTGGAGACGCGGCAGGCGCAGGAGCTGGCCAGGAGCTACAGCGTGCCCTTCGTAGAAACCTCGGCTAAAACCAGACAGGTGAGCGCTCATAAGTTCGGCACACGTCCGCATCAGCGTGACTTTTTTTTTTTCCGTGCCGGCATCAGGGCGTTGAGGAAGCCTTTTACTCCCTGGTCAGAGAGATCCGAAGATACAAGGAGACCAACCGCAGCAACAAAAAGAGCAAGAAGAACAATCAGAGACGTTGCTTGATATTATAGCAATTGATACCGGCCTCTTGTACAGCAATTGTCTCACACAAACAAAACGATTCGTTTCTGTATGTAAGGTAGCTTTTCAACAAATTTGTATGTTTAATGCTGTGAATATCCACACCTCAGTGTATTTTTAGTAGTAGCTTTCATTTTTTTTTTTTTTTTTTTAAATCATTTATGGTATACTGCTTTCTTTGCACTGATGAATCATGAGGGCCAATTGGCTGAAACAGCCCTAGTGTTGGTTACTATCATTTCAGTGGTTGTAGACATTAATACATCAAGATATTTCCGATGACTTTGTTTCTTGGAATTGTATGAGTATCATTACCTTACGTAGATTTATCTTACTAACTCTTCCAAATAGAGGTAAGATCGGGCCTAAGAAACTTCAGTCTGACTCAACTCAGGCCAACTGAACAATTAACTTGGTTTGCAGACCCAAGCCTGACACAAATCCAAAATTTCTTAATTTATCTGTGAGAACTCAAAAGGGAGAGGATACGTCAGTCAGACCCGACAAATCACTGGTAAGGGAAAGCGGCGGGGCCATGCTGTTCATTTGCTTCGGGTATGCTCTGGCTATGTGCTCCTGAATAGTATTTAAAAGAGCTGTATGAAATTCTGAACTTTTTTACTTTCTGTTTGTTCATGATGCGTGTGCAAGTACGTTAACTTCTTAGACGCGCTCCAATAAACATTTCTTTTTTCATCTTTCTTCAGGCTTGGTTTTGAGTTTGGACTATGCTTGAAGAATGCCTTGTCTTACAGAAAACTTTAGTCTATTGTTTGCATGTGTTTAAATGGACATTGTTTATCATGTAGCACTTAAAAGTGTTAAAAAAAACCTTATTAAATAGCAATTGATTTTAATAAGTAAAAATACATGGATTATTATATAAACGCACATTTTATTTAAATCAGTGGGCCGAGTAATTTGTATTTCTGTAGCGTGTCGTTTTGGGGAGGGTTTTGGATCACTCCTTAGTGTAGAAAAATACTCTTAGGCTATCTTTGGAGGGTGACAAAGTTGGCTCCTGTTTATTGAAAAACACCACTCTTAACTTGCACTGTCCCGCGCTCACTCTCGCCACACTCATCACTCCACTGACATCATCCATCCACTCCTCGCTTTCTGCGTCCACCCCAACTAGAATAAATCTTCATTTGCACAACGGTAAAGGGAAAGCAGAACAACAAAAGTGCATCTTTTTTAAACAGGACAAAAACTGCATACTTTTCATTATTAACAGGAAACATTCATTATCTGCACCGCTTATCCTCAGTAGGGTCACGGTGTTGCTCGAACCCATCCCAGCCATCTTTGGGCAGTGGGCAGGGGACACCCTGAACTGGTTGCCACCTAGTTGCAGGGCACAAAGAGACAGACAACACACTTGCTCATTCACACCTAGGCACAATTTGGACTGGCCAATTAACCTGAGATGCATGTTTTTGGAATGTAGGAGGAAACCAGAGTGCCCGGAGGAAACCTACGCAAGCACGGGTAGAACATGCAAACTCCACACAGGAAGGTTCAATCTTATGACCTCAGAACTGTGCCGCGGACGTGCTAATCACTCAGCCGCCGTGCTGCCTAACAGGAAACAAAAGTGGGTTAAACTTAAACTTCACCCACAAATATAACAGGCAGGAGGTTGTGATCATCGACCGCAAGGAGACAATTTGGATGGCTCAGGCCACTTTTTTCTGCAAATGGGGTGAGCAAAGAAGAGTCCCCTACCTGAATCCTTCACAGCCAACACAGACTGGTTGCCCTTAGATTTAAGATGCAACTCCTGTATGATGGCTGTGACACATCGGGAAGGCCTCTCCACACGTGAAGTCCTCATGTGAGCACGATTGTGCGGATTTAGGGCTCTTCTCCGACACACATGACACTGGCCTCACCAGCTTCTGATGTCATTGACCAGTGCCGTTCAGTTATGCTAAATTCTCAATGACTAACACACTGGGGACCACCACCTGAGCAATTACGCCTATATCAGTCATGCACACAGTCCTGCACAGCAACCCATCAGTGAAGTAAAAACTGTGGAACTCCCACCAAAACCTCAAGCTTTGGCTTGCCTTCTTGAACCTCCATCTTTGGGATCGGCAGCCCTCCTCCTACCAAACCAAAATTGACCAATCACAGGGTCCAGTTGTTGGAGTTGCTTCACATGAGATCCGTTGTGGGATAGTGCGCAGCTGAAAGTCCAATATGTTGTTGTTGAGTACATTACCGTAAATTAATGTTACAATAAACACACATTAGGAGTAAGAGTTATCAAGAGTTGAAAAAACGTTTGCTTTTGAAATTTCAACTAAGAGTAACTAATACATTTATGGAAGGAATAACTACGTTGTGCATTTACGTAAATTCATCCAGGCAATGGATTGTCAGGCTTAAAAATCTGTTCTGAAAAAGTAATTGATTTGATCTAATTACAATTTGCAATAAATGTTTTGGTTCACGTTGTTGGGGGGAAAAAACAAGAACATATGTTGGTCAAAATTTAACAACTAAAAAAGTGCTTAACAATAAAGTAATTTGTAGAATAGAAACTTGATAAAAAACGATGAGTTATGTTAGAGTTACTAAAGGTAATGGACAGTTAGGCATGTATTGTTGCATATAGATAATAAAATAATAATGCATGAAGACCTTAGGGTTAACCCATTCTTACAACACATTTAAAGGTACCTCATAAAAGACCAAGCAATTTTAAGAGTCAATTGCCATACGCACGAGTTATTTATGTGCAGCAAAAGACCAGAACTTGTTTGTGCCTGGTGTGTTGTAGATCAGAAGTAACATAGGCCAGAATGTTCAACAAAACTGAACATGATTCAGATGAAAGGTAGTATAAAGTTTGCTTCTGCAGCAAACTTGCAACTAGCATCCTGAGCTGGTTTCCAATCTGGAAGAGTCCGAGGACAGTGAGGGCACTGACACCTCCCCAACAGTCAAGATAAAACTGCTTAATAGCCTTACTAGGAAATCTTAGGACATTCAGAACCGCAAGACAATTCACAGAATAGCTGCTGAGTAGCATCAGGTAGTCTGCAGAAATAAACACGCCACTTCACATATCCATAGCATTTCAGAAGCACACATGAGTAAAAACACTGACGCATTCCAGTCTTAGATAACTATACTATATTGAAATCAATTTGAAAGTAGTACTAGAACTCCAAAAGTTTGTTTATCTTCGTCTATACTCAAGTCAGTAACATATATTCTGCAGTACATGATATTACTATATAACTGCATATCTCGCAGCGGCACGGTGATTAAGTGGATAGCGCGTCCGCAGCACAGTTCTGAAGTCATGGGATCAAATCCAGCTACCGACCTTCCTGTGCAGAGTTTGCATGTTCTTCCCGTGTTCCTCTGGGCACTTCAGTTTCATCCAAAAACATCCATGTCAGGTTAATTAGCCAGTCCAAATTGTACATAGGTGTGAATGAGCAGGTGAGTTGTCTGTCTCTGTGTGCCCTGCGACTGGCTGGCAACCAGCTCAGGGTGTCCCCTGCCCACTGCCTGAAGATAAATGGGATGGGCTTCAGCCCCCTTGCGACCCTCCCGAGGATAAGAAGTGCAGATAATGGATGGACTACATATCTTATAGTTTTCACTTCGTCAAGCAAAACACCTAATCAACAGGGACATGATGCAATTGATCCTGTGATATAACGTAGATTGGCAGCAAGGTCCTCAGATGGCGACAACATCAACAGTCCAGCAGAGCCAGATGGAGATGGGGTGAAAGGAACGGCATCCTTTGAAATGTGACATGCCCAGTCAGCAACTCGTCTCAACAACCGGGACTTCCTCCAAATACTAACAACCTGCTCATCGGCAGTTAAGGCTCATTCCATCAACTCCGAACCTCTCCATCGACCTGGTAGTCTTCCCCCTGGACACACAAGGGTCGGGTGCAGGATTATGCTCATTTTTCCAGATCTTACCTTTACTGTACTCGCATAACAATGTTCACTGGTGGTTTTAAAGTTTACTTCTGCATTGAGTCACATCTCCGTACGAAACCATATTCTCTCCGTTGGATAATATCTTGAAGAGACAAGAGTGGTGATTGTGATATCGAGTCATTGAACAAAGTACACCTGTTCTAGTTTTTGAATTGCCAACAGTGGCTAGTGAAACTATTTGGCACCCTTGAACTTTGTGACCTTTTGCCACATTTCAGACTTTAAACATAAAGATATAAAACTGTAATTTATTATTAATTATTAATAGGTGGGACACAATCATGAAGTGGAACACACTTTAATGGATATTTTAAACTTTTTTAAGAAAAAAAAATGAAAAAGTGGGTGTGCAAAATTATTCTGCCCCTTTACTTTCAGTGCAGAAAACTCAGTGAAGATCTTTGAATGATCCAATATTGATCTATATGACTAACGATGATAGATGGAATCCACCTGTGTGTAATCGAGTCTCTGTACAAATGCACCTGCACTGTGATAGTCTCAGAGGTCTGTTTAAAGCGCAGAGAGTATCATGAAGAACGCGGAACACACCAGGCAGGTCTGAGATACTGTTGTGGAGAAGTTTAAAGCTGGGTTTGGATACAAAAAGATTTCCCACGCTTTAAACATCCCAAGGAGCACTGTGCAAGCAATAATATTGAAACGGAAGGAGTATTGGACCACTGCAAATCTACCAAGATGGGGCCGTCCCCCTAAACTTTCAGCTGATACAAGGAGAAACTGATCAGAGATGCAGCCAAAAGGGCCATGTTCACTCTGGAAGAACTGCAGAGGTCTACAGCTGAGGTGGGAGAAACTGTCCAGAGGACAACAGTCGGTCGTATACTGCACAAATCTGGCCTTAATGGAAGAGTGGCAAGAAGGAAGCCATTTCTTAAAGATATCCATAAAAAGTGTCATTTAAAGTTTACCACAAACCACCTGGGAGACACGGCAAACACATGGAAGTTGCTCTGGTCAGATTAGACCAAAACTTTTTGACAACAATGCAAGACGTTATGTTTGGCGTAAAAGCAGCACAGCTCATCACCCTCAACACACCATCCACACAGTCAAACATGGTGGTGGCAGCATCATGGTTTGGGCCTGCTTTTCTTCAGCAGGGACAGGGAAGATGGTTAAATTTGATGGGAAGATGGATGGAGCCAAATACAAGACCATTCTGGAAGGAAACCTGATGGAGTCCGCAAAAGACCTCAGACTGGGATGGAGATTTGTCTTCAAGCAAGACAACGATCGAAAACATAAAGCAAAAGCTACAATGGAATAGTTCACCCAAAAACATATCAAGGTGTTAGAATGGCCAAGTCAAAGTCCAGACCTCAATCCAATTGAGAATCTGTGGAAAGAACTGAAAACTTCTGTTCACAAACGCTTTCGATCCAACTTCACTGAGCTCGAGCTGCTTTGCAAGGAGGAATGGGCAAAAATATAAGTTTCTCGATGTGCAAAACTGAAATGTTTAGCCCAAGCGACTTGCAGCTGTAATCGCGGCAAAAGGTGGAGCTAGAAAGTTTCAACTCAATGGGGCATAATAATTTTGCACACCCACGTTTTTGTTTTTTTAATTGTTAAAAAAAGTTTAAAATATCCAATAAAGTGTGTTCCACTTCATGATTGTGTCCCACTTATTGTTGATGCTTCACAAGAAATTCCCACTTTCTATCTTTATGTTTGAAGTCTAAAATGACGCTGAAGGTCATAAAGTTCAAGAGGGCCAAATAGTTTCGCTAGCCACTGTAAATGAACACACAGACTAAAAAAAAACAAAAAAACTCAAATACCCAATTACCGGTACCTTCCAAAACTGCTTCTCTCTGCGTCAGAATTCGAATCACACACGACAATAGTAGGTAAACGAAGCCAGAATAAGTCAACTGTCTCAACTCCTGTTTAGTAAGAAACATGACACATTAAATACTGCGCAGGATATTTCTAATGAATTTAGATCGCACCATTCTTACATACACTTGAAAAAGGCCTCGACAAACTCACTTGATTCAAAGTAAGCAAGCACGATTGTGTACAAACACAGTTCTAGTCACCTTGACCGCTCCTTTTTAATCCTTTAATCCTTCCACTGAGATCCTCTGATAGTGACGTCACATTATTTCAGATGGGCATTGCTTCCACATAAAACGGCCCAATTGACTTCGCACGAAATCGATGCACTGTAAATTTTAGATTTTTAAGAGAAAGGCGTCATCTAGCGGTAATAGGGAAGGTCTTCCACGTAGCCCTCCAAATTTTGACAAAACTGTTCAAGTACCAATTAAAGCAGTTTAATCCAAAACTGAGGGTTGTATTTGTAGAAATTATAGCAAATATCCATTGACGATGGATGCATTCATTATGTGTGTGTTTTTTGCTACTTTTTTTACTGAATGAAGAGGGTATTTAACATTTTGAAATGCATTCATAACGTTGTATAGTTTACTACCACGTACTATAATGGGTGTACTTTACGAGAACTTGATAAATGATTTAAAAGGTAAACTATAGAGGGCTCCGAGCTCTGTGCTAAAAATAGTAACACGGCTTCGTTTTTAGCACAGAGCTCGGAGCCCTCTATAGGCAAAAGGACGTGTAAAATTTATAAATAGACTTAATGGAAATGAAAAGTTGTAGTTTTCGGCTAAAGTTTAGTTGGCAGAAAAACAACGTAAATTATGTCAGATTTGACGTGAAAAACCCGTAAAAATAACATGTAATGGAAAAAATGGAGTGTTACTACTGAACTATGTTAATGGCTTTGGGTTAAGGATAAAATATATCTTTTTTGCAAGCATGGCTTCTGTCCATGATTGGTTGTTTTGACTAGTTTTACAGATAAATCCCTCTCATTGATCATCTATACTGTGTAATGTAAAATCCATAAACAAATGTGAGTCCCAGTATTTTAAATTTGTTGTTGTTGCTTATAAATCCAAACCTCTAAAGGGAGACTATGTAGTATATGAGCAGTGGCGGTTCTCCACTTAATTACTCCCTGGGTAAGACCATCTCCAAGCGCCCGCCCCCCAAATCCCCAGCCCTTATTCCCCACCAAAATATGTCAAAGACAGATATTTAACACGGATAAAAAGGTAGCTTTATTTGTCAATTGCACAGATGCTTAAATTAAAAAAAAATACATAAATACACGCGGGCAGCACGGCGGTGCAGTGGTTAGCGCGTGTGCGGCACAGTTTTGAGGTTGTGGGAAGCTCCTGAGTGGGTCCAAATCCAGCTCCCGGCCTTACTGTGCGGAGTTTGTATGTTCTCCCCGTGCTTGCGTGGGTTTCCTCCAGGCACTCCGGTTTCTGCCCACATTCCAAAAACATGCATTTCAGGTGAATTGGCCGGTCCAAATTGTCCCTAGGTGTGAATGAGCGAGTGAGTTGTCTGTCCCCGTGTGCCCTGCGATTGGCTGGCAACCAGTCCAGGGTGTCCCCTGCCCACTGCCCGATGATTGCTGGGATGGGCTCCAGCATCCCCGCGACCCTACTGAGGATAAGCGGTGCAGCTGATGAGATGAGATGAGATGAGATGAGACCCTGAACTAGTTGCCAGCCAGACGCAGGGCACACAGAGACAGACATCTCATTCACTCATTCACACCTAGGGACAATTTGGACCGGCATGTTTTGGAATGTGGGAGGAAACCAGAGTGCCCGGAGAAAACCCACGCAAGCACAGGGAGAACATGCAAACTCCACATGAGGGAGGCTGGTAGCTGGATTCGAACATATGACCTCAGAACTGTGCCGTGGACGTGCTAATTACTCATCTGCCGTGCCGGCCCACTACATATACAAAAATCGCAAATGTTTATCACAAAATGTGAAGAGAACTACAATAACAACTCCTGACTTCTATTCTTATACAGCAAATCACTCAATCATAAAATCACACACATTTGAAAACACACTGGAGAAAATTTAGTTGTTTAATGAAAAAACCCAACTAAAACCGGACCTTTCTAGATTTCCTTGATTCAAAATCATCGATGATATCATCAGAAGCGGGTAGGGCACCCGCTCCGAGACTGGGAGATTGCTGTTTCAAGCCTCAGCCGGGCCATATACCTAAGACTTACAAACATTGGTACCCATTGCCTCCCTGCTTGGCGCTCGGCATTACGGGTTGGAAATGGGCGGGTTGGTCACTTAAAAACTGCCAACACATCAGTTGGGTTCAAATGGACCCGTGATAATGTCATTGTAAGAATGTGGTACCATTAAATCTGAAACTCTGGTCTTTTGTAATGCTGGTAACAGCAAGGCCACTCACCTGGTAATCAATTTTGTATTGCATTTCAGGTGGAATTGGCCGGTCCAAATTGTCACTAGGTGTGAATGAGCGAGCGAGTTGTCTGTCCCTGTGTGCCCTGCGATGGGCTGGCAACCAGTTCAGGGTGTCCCCTGCCCACTGCCCGATGATTGCTGGGATGGGCTCCAGCACCCCCGCGCCCCTGCTCAGGATAAGCGGTGCAGCTGATGAGATGATGAGATATTATTCAATTCACACAATTTAGAAAAATGTGCAGCAATTTGCCTGTATTTTCAAAGTAATAAAAAAATGTGCGTTATTTAGAAGACAGAAGCCCCCAGCTAATTATTTTATGTATAGTAATACAGTGGATCCCCCCTCTGCAGCTGCCGACCCCTACCCTGGCCGTTCATTTTGAGAAAACCATTCAGAGGTGAACTGTCCCCCTTCTCTCAGTCTCTCACACCTTCGCAGCAAACAGGGGCATCAACGCTGCAACAAATGGGTGACCATTTGTCAAGAGGCAAAGTCAAATGTTGTTAGATAATACAAAACCGCTTGGTGGCGCACATTTATTATTATTTTATTTTGATTATTTCAGAAGTTCTCAAGCCGCCCTGCACGCGTCATGTTTAAAATGCCGCCACGGGTGGCTGCCCCCCTCACCCGTGCCTAAAACCGCAACTGTATGTGACCACTGGATGTCACGGTGATGCAAACAAAAACAAATGCTACAAAAGCACAAGGAAGAAAACAACTATGGAAACTTATAGCGACACAATTGCACCATTTTCTCTTCTCTTTGTTGTATGGCCTTTCACAAGATTTTTGTTTTTTGGGCGGTTGCCCTTTGCAAGATGGCAGATAATCATGTCATGTCATCTCATGTTATATAAAAGAAATACAAAATTTTCGACCAATCTGTATTCAAACAAAATACACATTCATGATTTTTTACGTATTTTTGCTTCTTACTCAAATCCTGTTTTTTAATGAATGAAGTTTGGTTTTTTTCCTCTAGGAGACTCTACATAATTCACAATGTCCCTTTAACTGGGCACCTTCACACATCTCCCATCTTGACCCGATACATCAATGGCTACCAAACGTTAGTTGTTGGTCGAACTGAGTGAAGATGCATAAACATGCCTTAAGCAACAATCATTTCAGTTCAGGTTTAATGAAAATGTAGTTGAAATAAAAATGTGTTTCTCCCCCAAAGAAGACGTGATTCAGATACAGTGAGTTAGTTTAACTTAAACACATCACATGCAATAAATAACAAATGCGCTCTACTGTCTGATCTAATGCACATCGGCTTAGTGTACATTATTGTACAGTGTGAAAACAGCAGCAGAGTAAAATGATGTCACACCTTCCTTTGAAAAGCACAAAGGCGACTAGTGTAAAGACTATCAACTGGTAATACAAAAATAGAACCAAGTAGCATTTATAACACTTAAAACTGACAGACAGGAAACAACTGTTTTTTTTTTTTACTTCCTTCATCTTTGAGTTGCGCAGCAATCCTTACTTCTCTTTGTTTTATTTCTGTTGCGACAGAAATAAACTTGTGTCCAGGTACCAATGTCTCTATCTTAAAACGCTTGTAAAAACAAGGAAGGCTTATGAAACGAGACGTCTAGAAGAGCATACAGCATCTGAGCATTATGTCTTGCTGGAAAGCACATCAGAAGACTCAAGTTGAGAGAAACTACTTGGAAGAAGTGGCTTTAACTCTTTGAAATTTCTACAAAAAGGACCACAATATTGTAGTACAAATCAAGAGTAGCCGGAAGAATGAAACTGTCATTGTAATTCTGAAGAGAGAAAACTTCAATAATAAAAATCGACACATGTTTCAATTCAAAGGCGATCATACGGGTGTGTTGTCAGCAGGAGTTTATCTTTGTAAACATAATACGCAGATGACTATTTAAAAAATGAGTCATGATTCTGATGATTGGTACTGAACGGATGTGCCTTCGCCTAAGAGTCTTTAAAAAAGCCCTCCGCCTCGGCCGCCTCTTTAAAAGTCACCGTCAGCGAGTCGATGGTCACTTCGGTCATGATCACTTTGCTGGGGCGATCGCGCTGAGGGCTCTTCATCAGGGGAACGTTCTCATTGCCACCTTCGCCCACCAGTTCAAAGGTCACGTCGTTTTTCCGGCAATCTTCGGGACTGCCGCAATCCGACGGTGCGTCCTCCT
The DNA here is from genome assembly GCF_059441175.1 of Urocampus carinirostris. Lineage (NCBI taxonomy): Eukaryota > Metazoa > Chordata > Actinopteri > Syngnathiformes > Syngnathidae > Urocampus > Urocampus carinirostris. The sequence continues at coordinate 27,865,804 of NC_142349.1, forward strand.
TGCTCACGTCGCCATCTGACCTGTTGCCCTCGGTAACCGCCAACTCTGATTCGTTGTCGAGCGCCGGGGCACTGCCCTTTGAGTGGTCGCAAGACCACATTTTGGAGCCGTTCTCATCCGCATCCATCTCAAGGTCTTGTCTCTCCAGTATGGGAGGTGAGCTGCACTCAGACTGGCCTTTGAAAGTTAGAAAGGTCACATTTAGCCCAGTGGTAGTATCATACACATAGAAAATAAGTCTTAGTGCTCAAAAACGAAAGTAGCCTACTTTTCGCTCATAATGCACACCGGATTGTAAGGTGAACCCCCAAAAATGTGTAATTCTCAAATTTTTTTCACATATAGGACTAAGCCGCACCAGACTATAAGGCACATAGAACTAAAACTGAAGTAAGACCTTTGGTCGCACTATAAATAAGTTCCTTATTATGCATTGATCAATCGGTAGACAATTGAAAAGATTGGATGCAACAAGACTCGAACTATAAGCGCCAGAGTCTATCCACTAAATTACACTCCAAAAGACATTAGCATTTATGTCATCATCACACTATTTTAGTCATGGTACGAGCTTGTTGATGTTATTATTGAATATTGTCAGACATCATACCACTAAAATACAGTACTGTATCACCAACTCCCAGTCTTTATGAAGCGCAGACAATTCTGAACTGAATTAATTTAAGGCGTTGTGGGAAGTAATTAAGCAGTCCTGAAAGATATAAACTCAGGGCCACACATATTTAACAATGTTTTTCACTTACAATGTTAGGTTTGAGCTAAGAAAAAGTGACCCAAAATTGTATACAGATTTTTTTTTAAATCATTTTCTGTTTTCTTATTTCTCCAACATTTGTATCTGGCACTTTGACTACATGTAGTGTAGTGTGTAATGTTATAAGACCTATAACCTTTTCTACATAAGCTATATCCCTGATGACCTGGGAAATAAATTTGATACCTTAACATTTCGATCCAGATCCCTGTCACCAACATTGCTATGCAACTTGTCGCCAGCGATAGATATCGACTGATCAATGATTGCACAAATATGATTTCACACCGATATGCCTTTCCAATATATTCTGTTCACAAACACAGGAATGCATACATATTAAGAAATTTGGTAAATGTACTAAAAAGTTAAATATGACCAAACTGCTAATTCATTACGTGCCACAAGGGGGAGCCCACATTCGATCACACTAAAATGACTGAATTACAAACCATATAAACTGTCGGCCCGCAGATCTTCTGCGGTGCTTTCAGACTCTAGCTTCTCTTCTTCGCTGGTGTCTCCCCAGTCCACCCTCTTCTTTCGAGGCCCGAGGGCCCTGTCGGAACGGCCGCATGTGTTGCGCTTCAACGCCAGTCGCTTGCGCCCCCTCCTGGCCGAGCGCCCATAGGCAACTCCCCGTTCTACATGGTCCATATCTGTGCTCATGGCGCGGGTAAGTGAAAGCCGTAACCGGGATGCAGGCTTTTCCGGGGCCTTGTGAGCGCTCCGGAGGTCCATGGCGAAGATGTTCTAAAGCAGAGGTGGGCAACATTTTTAAATGGCTGGACTCATTCAGTTAAAATAATTGACTAGGCCAGGAGGGAAAAAAAATGATTTGTTGTATAGATCTGATACTTTGGTAATGCACAAAGAAAAAAAAGGTATCCTGATTATTAATACTTATTTATGAATAAATAAACATGCAGATATCCACGTATACTGTACCTATTATTTATTTTTTATCCATAAATAGACAATTTCATCAGATTGGAATTGAAGTCATATAGTATGCCACTTTCTTTAAGCACTAAATGTGATCATTTGCAATACATACCCAAAATGCTAAAATGTTTTTCATGGTATTTGATAAATATCTTGCTAAATATAATTTAAAAAATGATTAAACAATGCAAATGCTGAAAAAATTTTTTTTTTTTAAAGGAGTTGTAAGGAATTTGGAACTTTTTAAACTCACTGCCGTCATCTCTTGGCTTAAGTCGTCATTAAAGCCTCTGTCAGCTCGTTCATGATGCACATGCAAGTAGGTACGTGCATTACTTAGACACGCTTGAATGAACTGTTATTTTTCATATTTCTTGGGACTTAGGTTCGCATTTGGACTCTACTTGAAGCCGGCCTTTTTTTACTTTCACCATTTTCATGCTACACTAATAAACAGAAAGAAAACAAAACTGCCAGGAACTAGCATGACATCACTCTGCAACACTACCCCCAGCTCCCATTCCTCCAACCGAATGTGTTCTGCCCCGAACAGCTTTGCTAAAAATAGGATAAAAGCGGACTGGGGAAAAAAATCATGAGGTTCTTTTAAATCAGTAGGGGATAATTCTTACTTAATAAGAGAACACATTTAACGCTCAACATTTTTAAGGAAACCTCAAATGACCTTTAAATGTTGCTTAATTCGTGGACATGCACACAAAGAGACACTGGGAACCAGGGTGGCACCAAAACAACCATTTTTAGTAATACTATTTTCAAACTTTTGATTTGGTGGGCCAGATTATAGAAGCCGATGGTAAACATGTGGCCCACGGGCTGTAGTTGTTTGCCCAACCCTGTTCTAGAAGGACACACGCAAAGAGATTTAGAACAGTGTAAATAGAGACTTTTTTCTCCAAATAAAAATCGACAACCTAAAAACACTTAAGTGCTGAATTTCTCTCATCTTAGGCCAGAAGATCACCCAGCACGTATAAAAAAATCATGTTCAGTGTGTGAAAAGAGGAAAATATTTTGTGCTAGGAGCAATTACAGTACATCACAATGTTTTCAACGACTGAAGCTTAAGCAACCTCCCTCTTGACCCAAATGAGTGCAAGTAGACAACAAAAATTGCAGAGGACTCTAAGCAAGGCTGAGAGGGATTCCAATGCGTATTTAGACAAGGGATGGGCAAGTACCAATACCGGGTAGGCTATCAATAGGCAGCTGCCCTTCTGCTCTTCTCCCGCCCACAAAAAAGGGAAAAAAAACATTATTAGGAGTGTATAAATGTGCTGATGTTCAAAATAGTAATGTGCTGTTTTTTCCAAACAAAATCAGCATAAAGAAGTTTTTTTAACAGACGCAAGGTGTAAAGCATACAAATTTTGGACTCCTACTGTTAAGTTCATATTCAAACTGTTGTAATTAAAGTAAAATGTCACTCCCTGTGTTTGCATATTGATATTGTTGATTTTTTATTTACTTTATACTTTATAAGGAAAAAGGCATATGCACCACGCGAACATGTTTTTGTTCTATGAGCATTCGTCCCAAAATGTCTATCCACGAATTAGTATCAAGCTAATATACCATGCAATATTTAACATATCAGTACCCGCAACAGTCACCCATAAGATTTTTTTAAGATAATTTCAATGTGTGTTTTATGAAAACATACGTTTTACCACTGTTCTAGGGGGGAAGCAAGAAAATTACCATCAATTTCAGACAATTTTCGCATTATTTTCTACATTTGGAATTAAAGGTCTGTTATTAGAGAAATATATTGTGTATGTATTAAAGAGTTGACTGCTCGTATCGGTATCAGTCCGAAAAGAAAAAAAAAGTTAATCAACCCTACCTTAGACTTTAGGGCAGGCATGTCAAAAGGCCGGCCCGGGGGCTAGTGACAGCCCGTGATCAAAATTCTACTGGTTGGCGGTCTATGTAATAGAATTAATAGGAGGTGGATTTCCAGTCAATTTTGACCACAATATAAATGATTTTGTACAAAAATGAATGAATTCACCCTTTCACCAGATGAGAGCATTAGCCCTTTGGCCACCTTGCTTTAGGATATCTGTGAGAGTTTTAGCCGACCCCATTTCCAACATTGCGACTGTAAATAAAAAAAGGAAAGTTGATTGTAAGGGCCGACACTTCTGTGAAGAGTGGAAATTTAAGTATTTTGGGGGGGAGAAAACTCTGTTTAATATGCCAAGAGACTGGCCGTTTTTCAAATAATATAATATGAATAGGCAATGCCAGACGAAACATGCTGGAAACGAGCGCTGTGAATAGGGGAAGCAACTGGAACCGGTTGAAACGGCACAGCAATGTTTTTTTAAGAGACCCCGCGAGTCAAATGAAAATGCTACTAAGGCGAGGTACGAGATTGCGACACTGATCACCAAGCACTGCAGACCTTTCATGGAGGGTGAATTTATTAAGAATGCTCAAAGAATGCCAGGCTGAATAGTAGGTCCTCATACATTTTCAGCTTAATCTGGCCCGCTTTCTTAAAAGTTTGGACACCCCTACTCTCGGGGTATTGCTTTAAAGGTGAAAATTTCGCAAAAAATATTTTAGTGAAAATGGCTCTGCAACTTTTACATAATCCAGACAAGTTTTGAAATAAAACAAGGAAATAAATATGCATGCATAAATATTTTCAGTATTTACCCGCAGGACGAGGCTTCTGGGCCTAAGACCTTTCTTGCGATAGGCCAGAGCTCTGATCCTCTGCTGACTGAACATCAAAAAAACAGAAGAAAATACATACTGTGAGCAAAAGTAAAGACCAACAAAAAAAATTAAGGGCAGCCAGATTCCAGAAGGCGGACTCACTTTTCCTCATAGGCCATGACCAGGCGAGGGTCCAAAATGTTGTCCTCCGGCTCCCAAGTGCTGTACCTGCAAACATCCACGCATGTACATGTAAACATTCACGATCATGGTACGGAAGAAGCTCAATCTGGAAGAGAGCATTATCAAAAAAGGATGATGTCAGCCACTGATGACTCAGTGATTACTCACTTTGGGGGCCATCCCTGCCACTTTAGCAGGTACTCCACATTACCCTGCAGACACAAACAGAAAATCGAACATGAAGCACTTGACATAGAAAGGAGAAACACAAAATAGGAATTTGCCAAATTACCTGCCATTAACAGAAAACAATGCACAATTCCAGCCAGGGAAAGTATTTACAACATTCAATTCTTAGTGTCTGCACTCCATGTAAGCTTGTCCTCTTTGGGGCAATTTATCTATTTTAAAGTTGAGTGTACAGTCCTGGTTTTGAATACAAGCTACCTCAGCCTAATACGCTTTGAAATGCAAACAAAAATATGTTTTGTTTCGTTTTTGCTTTAATTGCAAACAAAAAGATCGAGGTACAAACGGTAGGAACGAGGGAGGTATGTTGTGAGCAAGATAGACAGAGCGAGAGAGCCAGAGACAGAGAGACAGAGACAGACAGAGATACAGAGAGAAAGACTGGACAGAGATACAGAGAGATGGAGAATGAGACAGACAGTATGGAGGTTGAGACAGAGAGCATGACAGAATGACAGAGAAAAAGACAGAGAGACAGAAAGACTGGGACAGAGACAGAGACAGAGAACGAAACAGAGACAGACAGACAGAAAGTGAGAGAGAGAGAAACACCGGGCAGGGACACGGAGAGATAGACAGACCGAGAGACAAAGACAGAGATGGATAATGAGACTAAGACAGAGATAGAGGAGACAGAGAAACAGATGGAGAAAGACACAGGGAAAGACAGACAGACAGACAGACAGACAGACAGACAGACAGACAGACACACACACACACACACACACACACACAGACAAATGAACACATGGAAATCAAACATGAACTGTCCCAAAGTCTGTTAAGGTTGATGCTAAAATAAACGACAATGGCTACAAAATGTTTTAGTAATTTGTACTGACGACCAGGTAAAAAGATTTGGGGAAACACAAAAAAACAAATTATGTATCCACTTTAAAAGAGTGAGTACTATTTCTTCAGCTTGATGTGCTACAGGATAACTTGTGACTGGCATATTTCTGTACTACTGTCCCAGGTGGCTAATGCACACAACACAGTGTCAAGTGTTTTGAACAAAAAAAACCTAAATATAGAAAGGATATGGTATTATGTTCAACATATTAGATCGGTCATTGTTACAAAATATTGTTTAGAAGTTCTTCATTTTCCTCATGTTGAAGTTTTTGAGTTTTTCCTTGCCCTCATGTTTTAGATCAGGGAATGGTGTAATAATAGTCTGTGGTTTGCAATAATCTGTGGTCTGTGCAGCCCTTTGAGACACTTTGTGATTAAGGGCTATATAAATAAACATGACTTGACAACATTTATCCATGCATCTTCTTCGCTTATTCGAAGTGAGATGGTAAAGAAAAGTTCACTTTTCCTCTCCAAACAAAATCATCATAAAGTCAGCTTCCAAGTCAGAAAATCGTAACCAGCACAATATCATATAGCCTTTATCTGAAATACAAGAAACATAAGGTGAAAATAATTACTTTTGAGGCTCCATAAGACACAAAACCTATAAAAGTACAGCGTGTACTTTCGCCCCTGAGACGATGCCTGTCGCTTTAAAGTGCGTACATGCAGGGGGGCGGGGCTGTTTTTCTGCTCGACAAATGGCTATCTTGTGGGTAATGACGTCACCGAGCGGCCCTTTTCGTTCTCTGGCGCGCGCTGCTCTCGCTCTCCCGCGCGTGACGTGACGGTGCACGCTCACAAGCGACGCTTCTAGAACCGAACGCCGCGCGGGGCTACGATAGGAAAGGATTCGATAGGATAGGAAAGAAAAGCAAAGGTGGAGCCTCGGAAACATGTAAACAACGTGCTGTTGCGCAACCTTCACGTCACTGGTCTTGAACAATTGGAGCCTTGCAGCGTACAACGATGACCGATACGGAGGGAGGACTTATTTTATAACTTTTAAATATCCCATTTTCCAATCGTGGCTAAACTTTATCTGCACTATTGTTTTGTTTTTTAAATATTGTGCAATTAATCGTACCGTATTTTCCAGGCTATATGGTGCACCTGATTAGAAGACGCACCTTTAAAAACACCAGCTCTGGAAATATTTTAGTTCATATAAAAGGAGCAAGAAAATATAAGGTTCATGAAATTAAAACAGAAGAAAAACTACATATTTCATAGAACATACATATCAAGAAAACAGCTTTCACAACTAAAATTAATGAATTCGTTCATAAGTGGTTACTGTATGGAGAAGCATTTTGTCGTAATTAAATGTTCCCGAATTTATTCACCGTATGTACGGAACTATAAAGGCCGATGGTTTATATATGGCATACTTTCGAATCTCTGGAAGATTTGGGGTATTTTGGTGCGCCTTATAGCCTGGAACATGAGATCTTTTAGTTGTCTTGTTGACAATGTTCTAGGGCACACCCAGTTAAATTCGATTTAATTCCCCCTTATTCTCCTGTCCGGAGCCTTCACTCTGAAAATGCTGGTCTACTAGTGATCCCAAGAGCCAAAAAGAGAACCGCAGGTTTGAGAGCGTTCCCCATTCGGGCCCCAGTGCTGTGGAATGCTCTTCCCCCTGAGATTCGATCTGCAACCTCAGTGGAAATTATTAAATCTAAGCTTAAAACACACTTCTATTCTCTAGCATATGAATAACCTATATTTTATGTTGACAATATCTGTGTATTATTTGTTATTGCAACATCCATTGCAACATGGTTTCCTGGAAGGGGGAATAACTCATGTACGGTCCCTTCTCAAGGTTTCTTCATTTTCCTCACGTCAAGGTTTTTGAGTTTTTCCTTGCCCTCATGTAGGTTTTAGATCAGGGGATGGTGTAATAATCGTCTGTAGTTTGCAATAGTCTGTGGTCTGTGCAGACCTTTGAGACTCCTTGTTATTAAGGGCTATACAAATAAACATGACTTGACTACAGTATTTTTATTTTTGTTACATTGCTCCTTCTTTGGTTTGACTTACTGGACTTTTGTTGTAAAACTCATGTTGTCCTTGAAGTGTTTTGGAATTTTATACTGTTAAATGTATTTACATATTTTTGTTTACACAATTTGCACTTGGACTTGATTTTCAAAATATTGTACAATGGAATGTATTAAAGTTGTTATGTTGACTTTGTTAACTTTGCATTTTTGTTACGTTGCTGCTTCTTTCTTGACTCTATTACTTTTGTTCCGAAACAGTTGTAATAGATATATTAATATTTATACCGTTAAAGTTTCCAAATAAACAAATTTAGACTGATTTGATCGTAATTAAAAACTAACTCAAGGGGGTATGGGTTGAATTATTCAATGATCATGAGATTTCGCATACGGTGTGGGTATCGATCGATACTAGCCTGTATTTACTTGGACTGGAGCAATACCAAAAATCCCAGTATCGCCTACCCCTACTGAACACCCAACTTTATGTAAACAGGAACTGAAATAGACAGTTAATTCGGCTTTATTGTGTTTAATTCATTAGAACGTGCTGGAGGGGAGCAAAACAAAAAGCCTTTGCCTGCTTTTGGTTGGCTCCCGTGCACAACACAATGACTCCACGTACACACCCCCTTCTGGTTGTGTACTACATCTGCGTGGGCTACTGCACAAACACGCTGCAGCATCTTCGCGCAGCACATAGCGAAACAACACTCAACTTCCAGAACACATGTCCTCCAAAAATCAAATCGAATCGTGTCCAAGACCCCTCCGATATATGGCAATACGACTTTGAATGTGTCTTGGAGTGAACGAGAAAAAAGTGCGTGGCCTAGTTTATATTACACGGGCTCACAACACACAGGCTCGTCCGTGTCACAAAGCACACGGGAAATAACTTATGTAAGTTGAGTGGAGTGGTTTAAAGTGCCCGAGCTCACCTTTCGGACTCTTTTCTTGGTGATGGACTCCACTGCGAACACTTGGTCTCCGATAGATGACAGCTCCATCTTCGGAACAACCTGGCTTCGTTTAGGCAAAATCGGAAGAAGAGGCGACACCTTAGAAAGCAAACAAATATAATCTTCGTCCAACTAGACGTCTGCGATGTTTCTCTGTGATCGCGTCACGCAAAGTGTTCTCGTGGCTCACTTTTTCAAATCTGCGACACAACAACACTGGACGACGCGTTGCTTTAAGTCGCGCGCGCGCTCCCGAGGCCATTACGTAGGGCCGAGCCCCCAAATCCGGGAACGCGCACGCAAATGAGCGCGGGGAGAGAGAAAGCAGAGAGAGAGAGAGAAAGAGCGGGGGGAGGAATAAGGAAGAGAGAGACTTGGAAATAGCTGTGTACACTTTATATATACAGTATATATATATATATATATATATATATATATATATATATATATATATATATATATATATATATATATATATATATATATATATATGTGTGTATACTGGACTGTCTCAGAAAATTAGAATATTGTGATAAAGTTCTTTATTTTCTGTAATGCAATTAAAAAAACAAAAATGTCATACATTCTGGATTCATTACACATCAACTGAACTATTTCAAGCCTTTTATTATTTGAATATTGCTGATTTTGGCTTACAGCTGAAAAAAACTCAAAAATCCTATCTCAAAATATTAGAATACTTCCTCAGACCAAGTAAAATAAATAATTTTATAACAGCAAAACTAAATCAAACATTTGAAAATGTCCATTGATGCACTCAGTACTTGGTTGGGAATCCTTTTGCACGGATTACTGCATCAATCCGGCGTGGCATGGAGGCAATCAGCCTGTGGCATTGCTGAGGTGTTATTGATGCCCAGGATGCTTCGATAGCGGCCTTCAGCTCATTTGCATTTGTAGGTCTGGTGTCTTTCATCTTCTTCTTAACTATACCCCACAAATTCTCGATGGGGTTCAGGTCAGGGGAATTAGCAGGCCAATCAAGGACAGTGATGCCATGGTCAGTGCACCAGTTACTGGTGGTTTTGGCACTGTGGGCAGGTGCCAGATCATGCTGGAAAATGAAATCCTCATCTCCATAGAGCTTTTCAGCAGATGGAAGCATGTAGTGCTCTAAAATCTCTTGGTACACAGTTGCATTTACTCTGGATTTGATGAAACACAGTGGACCAACACCAGCAGCTGACATGGCTCCCCAAACCATTGCTGACTGTGGGAACTTCACACTGGATTTCAAGCAACTTGGATTTTGCTCCTCTCCAGCCTTTCTCCAGACTCTGGCGCCTTGACTTCCAAATGAAATTCAAAACTTGCTTTCGTCTGAAAAGAGGACTTTGGACCACTCTGCAACTGTCCAGTGCTTCTTCTCCATAGCCCAAGTCAGACGCTTCTTCCGTTGTCTTGAGTTCAGAAGTGGCTTGACCATGGGAATACGGCTATTGTAGCCCATTTCCCGGACACGTCTGTGAACTGTGGCTTTTGATACCTGGACTCCAGCTTCAGCCCACTGTCTTTGAAGCTCCCTCAAATTCTGGAAGCGGCTCTTCTTCACAATTTTGTTAAGGCTGCGGTCATCTCTCTTGGTTGTGCAGCGTTTCCGGCCACATTTTTCCCTTCCTACAGACTTTTTGTGGATATGCTTTGAAACTGCACTCTGTGAACAGCCTGCTCTTTGAGAAATTTCTTTTTGTGTCTTACCCTCCTGATGGAGGGTATCAATGATGGTCCTCTGGACAGCAGTCAGATCAGCAGTGATTTAGTTTACTGAACCAAGCTGAGTGTTTTTAAGGCTCAGGAAACCCTCGCAAGGTGTTTCGAGTTAATTAGATGATTCAGGTGATTAGTTGAATAGCCTACTTGTATACTTTTTCATGATATTCTAATATTTTGAGATAGGATTTTTGAGTTTTCTTAAGCTGTAAGCCAAATTCAGCAATATTAAAATAATAAAAGGCTTGAAATAGTTCAGTTGATGTGTAATGAATCCAGAATGTATGACATTTTTGTTTTTTTAATTGCATTACAGAAAATAAAGAACTTTATCACAATATTCTAATTTTCTGAGACAGTCCAGTATATATGTACATAAGCTCAAGTCATGTCTATTTGTGACACCCTTAATCACAAGGACAAAGACCACAGATAATTACAAACTACAGACTATTACTACACCGTCCCCTGATCCAAAACCTACATGAGGGAAAAACTCAAAAATCTCAACATGAGGAAAATGAAGAAACCTTGAGAAGGGACCACACATGAGTTAATCCCCCTTCCAGGATGAGCAGGCTGCCATGGATGTTGCAATAACAAATAATACACAGCTATTGTGAACATGAAATATAGGTCGTTCATAGAATATAAGGGTGTTTTAAACCTAAATTTAAACAGTTCCACTGAGGTTGCAGATCGAATATCAGGGGGAAGAGCATTCCATAGCACCGGGGCCCAAATGGAGAACATTCTCGAACCTGCGAATCTCTTGTTGGCTCTTGGGATCACGATTAGACTAGCATTTTCAGAGCGAAGGCTGCATACTGGAACATAGGGGGGAATTTAATTTTGAAAGATACGAGGAAGCAGGTCTATTCATGATTTTGTATAATACCAACAGAACCTTAAAATCACATCTTAAGCTAACAGGGAGCCAACGCTAAAATCGGGGTAATGTGATCAAACATTTTTGTCTCAGTTAAAAGCCTTGTTGCAGCATTTTGCACCAGCAGCAAGCTCTTGATTTTGGACTTCGGGAGACCTGAGGGTAGTTTATTACAGTAACCCAGACGTGAGGTAACAAATGCATGAATTGTAATCCCCTCATCGGAGTGGGACAGCATAGGACGTATTTAAGCAATGTTGCGAAGATGAAAAAAAAAACTGTTCTAGTAATATTCTTAACGTGTGTTTGGAAGGGACAGATTGGGGTCCAATGTGACAGTTACATTTTTGACTGAAGTACCTCTGGGTGATATTACATTTGTCAATATTCAGAACAGTTTTTGAGAACAAGTCACGGTATTACGATGGACTAATAATTAACGTTTCAGTCTTTTTAGGGTTGAGGCGCAAGAAATTAATTGACATCCATCTTTTTATCTCAGTGAGGCAGGCTTCCAAATATCCACAGCAGAGTGGGGTAGATTTCTCCATTGGAAGCTATAGTTGAATGTCATCTGTGTAGTAATGGAATCTGATATGATACTTGCGAATAAAATCACCTAATGGAAGCATGTGAATGCTGAAAAGTAGTGGGCCAAATACTGAACCCTGCAGAATACCACAGGTAACACTTAAGGGCTCAGATGTCATTTCACCATATCTAACACAATATATAAATATATATATATATATATATATATATATATATGTATATATATATATATATATATATATATATATATATATATATATATATATATATATATATGTGTGTGTGTAACCGCGGTGTACCTGTCCCACCAAAGATCCACATTCACGCTGGACTGGATGATGAGGTTTTTATTACAGATTCTGCAGATGAAATGAGTCACAACATTAGCTTCTCTGCTGGCTTTGATCTCTTTGATCTGGTTGGCAGCTTGCTCTGTAGACTGCCCAAAGCATATCAAAGAGCTTTCTTTTCAATTTACATAAAATACATTTTAGAATATCACAATACATTTTTACATCCATTTGAACAAGATACTTTTAACAAGAGATCGTATAGTGTTTTTTTTAACAATGAAGTCAACATATTTTTCTTTAGTCTGAATTTTAACCAACATCATCCTTTTTATATATATATGAGAAAATAGAAATAATAACAATAATAAGTATAAAAACGGATACAATTTACCTGCAGATGAAATGAGTCACAACATTAGCGTCTCTGCTGGCTTTGATCTTTTTGACCTCTATAAGGGGAATTAACATTTTAGCACAACAGAAACAAAACGAAAATAAATCCAAACAGCTTGACAACATCAATAACATTACTGTGCATGTTGAGAGATTTGTCAGCTGTGGTTATAATGTTTAAAATTAACTTTTTTTGTGGCGCACCAAAAGATGTGTCTTACCGTTGGCAGCTCGCTCTGTAGACTGCCAACAAAACCCCGCCTTCCGGTCACATGTCAAAAGCCAAAACAAACCCTACCCCGTACCAGCAGTTGGCACTGTTGGACTCATCATTGCAGGACACTTACCAAAAACTGTACACATATTTCAGCAGGAATTTCAATAAAACAAAAGATATCATTACACCCATTACATACATCCCCTGAAATTCTGCTAAACATGGGAGTGCTACACCAAACAGAAAAAATCACATGCAAAAGTGCAAATACTCATTAAAAAAAAAAGACACAAAAATTGGTACGGTATTTCATGGAACAAACTGAAGTGCATGTCAGTTCTAAAACTCTCCCAAAAAGGAGTGTGAAAAGAAAGGAGACAATCAAACTCATAAGTAAGCACAGACTCAAAGATGGTTGTTACATCTCTGAAATATAAAACATTGTTCCTGTAGTTTCAAGTACTCACATAGGCACAATTTTTGTTTCTTGCTCAAGCTTTGTTACTCAAACTGAAAGTGCATCTCTAAAGAACTTAAACAAGTAACTAGCAGATATTGCGGACACAGAATTGTCACCTACCAACTGGTCATTCATCTGACAAATAAGACGACTGGGAGGCCTAAGATCATAATGGCTAGGTTGAGCACAAATAACCTGAGCTTGAGGGTCTGGGACAATCAAGTCTAAACAGTCAGTATTAGGAGCGGCTGTCTCATACGCGTCAGTACTAGGGGAGACAAGTGTTCAATGGGGTCTCGTCTGGGAGGACAGTGTCTGGAGGGCCCACACCCAAAGGGATCATGTTTTCAAAGCACTGTGGTGGGCTTTCCGCATTGTCACTTGCAGTATGATCAACATCTTGTTCGGGGATGTGCTGACTTCCTTGGCTGGATGTATCGACTGTGAGAGATTCAGACTGGGCATCAGATCTGCTGTCGAGTGAGTTAAACTCCACCTCTGAATAAACTTGCTCTTTACCTGACTGTATCACCCAGTTTACTGTACGGACATCACTGTCTTCGACCGCGTCAGGTACATCAGGGCATACATCACTTTCGTGCTTAGCAGCGTCACACCCTGAGTGTTCAGATTCGCTGGCCAGATCTCCCTCACAGGACAAGAAGCTCACAGAGAGCAGCAAATACCTGTGAACTACCTTCTCTTTGCCCGACAGGCAATCCTTGACTCTATTGATATTGAGATCAGGCTTGACTGATATGACTTCAAACGGGGTCGACTCCCACTTATCTGCAACCTTGCGTTTCTCTGGGACACCTCTGTTGGCGATCAACACCCGGTCTCCCACGATGAGGGGTAATCCTTTGGCCCTACGGTTGTACAGCTTGGCATGGCGAGTCTGTTCTCTGAGAGTGTTCTTCCGTACAATCTGAGCAGCTTCATGTAGATCCTTCTTCAGATGGGTTACAAAGTCAGAGTAGCTGACAACAGCATCATTGGTACTAGCATGTTGAAACATGAAATCGACAGGGAGATGAGGGATCCTCCCAAACACTAGGTAAAACGGTGCAAACCCTGTTGTCTCATGCTCTGTGCAGTTGTAGCAGAAGGTGAGCTGCTGTAGCATTTGTGGCCACTTTGCTTTGGGCTGAGGGGGAAGGGTTCTGGTCATAGCTCCCAATGTTCTGTTGAATCGTTCTGCGATACCACTTCCCATGGGATGGTATGGAGTCGTATGGGATTTCTGCACCCCAGCCATCTCTAGAAGCTCTTTGATCAGTTTGCTCTCAAAATTGGCTCCCTGGTCAGAGTGGATACGTTGAGGGAAACCATAGACAAGAAAGAAATCCTGCCACAAACGGCGAGCAACTTGTTTGGCAGTTTGATTCCTGCAAGGGAAGGCGTGCGCCATCTTGGAGAAATGATCAGTTACGACCAGGACATTTACAGACTTGTTCTCTTGCTCAGCAGTCCAAAAGTCTATACAGACCAACTCCATAGGCTCAGAGGTGACTATGTTCTTGAGTGGTGCACGGTTGTGTGGTTCCAGTGTTTTCCCTACTATACAACGCTGACAGGATTTAACATAGTTCACAACATCGCGTTCCATGCCATTCCAGAAGAATCGTTGCCTCACCAGAGACAAAGTACGGTTCTGGCCTTGGTGACCTGCTGAGTCATGGAAACCGTGGAGGACTTTCTGTTTTAATGAGTCAGGCACCACAAACTGGAAGATCTTCTTGGCCATGCGAGGATCTTTCTTTATTTTGTAGAGCATGCCATTCTGTATGGTGAGTCCGCTCCAATGCTTCAGTAGTTTCATCACACTAGGCGACTCGACAGCTCTCTCACGCTTGGTGGGTCTGTTGTGTCTATGCACAAAGTACATGGTTCTACTTATTGTGTTGTCGTGTTCTTGTAGACCAACAAGCTGACTCTGTGGGAGTGCCGTTGACTGATCTTCCTTTTTCAGAAGATTGAAGTTAGCATCCGTTCCCATCATTTGACCCACGCTGCCAGTGAACTGAGCACTGAGGACAGCAGCAACTTCTTCTGATGTCACAGACCCATTCGTGCCTGGTGCAACTGCCCTTTTCACTGACTCATCTGAGGTCTCAGCACTCTCGTCTACAACAGCGTGAGAATTGTTGGATACTCTGAATGATGCTGAGATAGGATAGTGTAGTGTATGCCAAAGTCATCCATATTAAGTAATCAAAGACTGGTAAATTATCAGTTGATTCATAAAGAATAAGTTATGACAATTTGTTTTTTTCTAATCGCATACATACATACAAATACACAGAGAACTGTCTCGAAAAATTTGAATTTTTTTAATTAAACACCTCATTTTCGGCAGTGTGATTAGAAAAAACGGATGTCATAATTTATACAATCAACTGAAAATTGACCAGTCTTTATTTTACTTTAATAATGATTATTATAGCATACACTCAAATATCCCATCTTGAATTTGTAGAATATCATGGAAAAGTATACTAGTAGGCTATTCAACCAATCATAAATACCATTATAACAAAAAGCTAGCAATATTGAATTGGATTTGTAACAAATCCAGAATGTATGACATTTTTGTTTTTTATTTGCATTACAAAACAAAGAAATTCATAACGAAATCTCAATTTTCGAAGACAGTCTTGTATGTATATATAAATAGAACCGAGTCAAATCAAGAATACTTGGCAAAGTCACTAGCACAAAGATCGAAGTTTGATGTACTTGCACAACATAATTTGTGTACGTGCACAGTCAAATTCATATAGAGATTCATTTTGAATTTATGAAGAAGTTTGGAAAATAATTTCCAAGAGAAAAACACAAGTTAAGTTAAGTCCGTTTTAATTGTTTTGTTCAAAAGTGGTGTTTTATAACAACATGGCAGAGGGCATCACACTCCTTGCAGTTGTGCATCCAAGCAAGATCATAATGTGCAATTGAAATCAAATCCTCACTGCACTCACACTAGTGAAAATATGCACCCCTGCAGCCACGTGTAAGCCAAATATAGAACTAAAGTGCTAAACAACAAAGCGAGTCTTCTTCAAACTATGCAAAGGTAGCGTTTTCACGACAAACGGCAGCATAGGCGAACTCCAACTTAACATCCCCAAATCCTTTCGCTTCCATCTCTCTCTCTTTGAGACTAGCTGGACGTGATATACGAGCTTCCATTTGCTCGAGGCCCGGATAAGGCCGCCTGTTCCCCGTCAGAGACATGTATCATTTACTGTAAATGCGAAGCTTTCCACACACGGACAGGGTCCACAGTCATGGTCCGCACGCACCTGGAATGCTTGCATCGCTTACGGGCACCTGTCACCATGGCAACTGTTTCTACAGCAACCATTGAAAAGCTGGATGATGATGAGCCAGCAAGAACAGTTCATAAGCAGCTCGGGGGATGAAAAGTGATCGGCGTTCGCTGTGACCTCTGACCTATACAGGCAGCGAGATAGATTTCCAAAATTTGAGCGACACAGTGCGGATATCCTCCGCGGGGAAAGAGTTTGAAGAACATTCAGAAACATTTCATGCTAACACAACCAACTGCAGATGCTCCAAGTTGAGTTCTATTCACAAAACTAAGCAGGTCCAGATTTGGCGGTGGAAGTCAATATGAGAGGAATCTAAATGGTCTGCATTTATGTAGCGCTATTCAAGTCAATAAAGACCCCCCAAAGCGCATTACAATCAGCTGTCCCAGATACAGCACCTACATCATCTGGTTGTCGTTGTTTTTTTCGGTCTTCAGAGATGAGCCTACTAATTCACCTGGTAATAACATAGTAACAACATAGTTATTTTGGGAATTCGAATTAATAAATTCCAGTTCGTGGGCTTCCTGAACAAAAAAAATATATTCAAGTATGGATAATTGTCTTCAAGCAATGATTAAAATAATAGAATTAGAATGCATTCATGTATCAAACAAAGGTATTTATTTGTCTCATTATTGATTTATTTTACAGGAAATACAACAAACTAAATTCCAATTCATGGGTTTTGTCAAGAAAAAGAGCAGACAATATGCAGCTTTCTAGCTAGCTATCTGGCAACCTTTTTAGCTTTGTAGCTGTGTCACGATCCTGTCAGTTGCCCGCTGATTGCCCTCACAGTGCGCTCACTCCTTCAGCCCCAGCCGCCACTCGTTTCCTAATTATCCCTCTTCCTATTTAAGCGCTTCCTTTCCGGTCACTCTTTGTCAGTCCGTCAGCACAAACAGAATTATTTAATCATTCAAAACAGCTCAAGTTCCTAAAGGTTTGATGGTGATTGTTCGTGCACAGCATTTTTCAGATCTTTCCACAAATGCTCTTTAGTGTCAGGGCGGACCAGAACAGAGCAGGGGACCCCAGAGCGTTCGTTACAAGTCTTTTATTTGGGAAACGTAAGGGTTAGCGGGAAACACGATGACCGTCGAACGTCAGCAGCAACGTCGTGAAGACAACTTCGGAAGACGTAGCTAATCGTAGCGTGGGACGGAAGCAGGTCGAGTTTACTGGGACTGAAGAGAAGATCGTAGCGTGGGACGGAAGCGGGTCGGATCGGAGGCAGGCAGGCAGAATCAGGTAAACAAGAAGGCACAGGTAATCGGGAGAGTCTTACGGGGTACAGAAGTAATCCTCCGACCAAGAGTTCTCCGCGTAACGCGTTTAAAAAGGGAGCATTAACCAATCAGGAAGCACATTCCAGCGCGCCACATGATTACCCCAGGTGGCTCCACTTGGGTAATCATGACACTTTAGGATTGAAGTTTGGATTTTGGCTTGACCATCCCAACACCTTTTTATTCTTAGTTTTAAACCATTCCATTGTAGATTTTGCTTAATGTGTAGGGCCATTGTTGTGTTGGCAGGTGAACCAGTGGGCAGATTCTCAAGTCTCTTGCAAACTCCAGCAGATTTTCTGCCAATCAACCTGTGCATATTTAAGTACATTTTTGATACCCTGTGTAATAATCTGTGAGATAAAAATCCCCAATTTTGACGAGTACAGGAATTGTTCCTCATTCAATGCAAGCCAACTCAGATGGAAAATAGAAGTTTGACATCAAATGCCTTTAATGTATTAATAACTGCACCACAAAAATTCACAATTGCTTTTGTATTTGGTTGATATAATTTTTAAAGCCACGATTAAACAAAGGACAAGGAATAACATGTCCATGAAATTGAAATTTTCACTTTATTTCTGACAGGCTATTCTTTGTATGGTCATTTTTGATAGCCTTCGACACAGATGACCCTTTTTTTAAATTTCCAGTCTTGCATGTTGTTTCCCTTCTCTCTCTATTGGCCATATCCTTCCAATCTAAAAGTCAAGTCGAGTCGTGTAACCACAAAGAGTCTCAAAGGGCTGCACAAACCACAGATTATTGCAAACCACAGACTATAACTGCCCTATAATTTAATATCTAGGAAAGTCATATCAAGCTAAGGGCCTGCGGTTCTGATCCGGTTGAATTGGATGGTTAGATCCGGCTTGCCAGAAAAAGCAAGTCTGTAGCTCATTTCTATCAAAAGTTATGTTTTTTCTAATAAATAGAGACCTAATGCTCCATGCCGACACTAGAGGACAGGAAAATTGTAAAAGAGCTGACGTCCAGTCTAGGTTTATGTAAAAGACAATACTGTGCAGTATTTTTTCAGCTTAAGTAGGCCCAGCCTAGTAGTCTGATCTGATAGTATTGCTCATTCACTGCTAAAACCTTTGATTTATTTTAAAACAGTATAACAATTGGGACAAGCATATTTTTATTATTATTCATAGCTCCCACTTCAGTTTGTTTATGTTTGAGGTGAGTTGGTTCAGATGTAAAGCAACATTTACTCAACAGTTAAAATGAATACAAATAAAAACACATTCAATGTAAAACATGAAAACCTTTTTTTCCCATAGTTTGTGAATAAATGTTCAGAAAATATACCTTATCATCCATGATTATAATTTGTAGTTTAGGCTACAAAATGTAGGCTGGACAATTAAACTGAGTACTGAAAAAAATAGCAAAATATGTGGCGTTAGGATTTTTTACTGATCCTGCCCACCTGAGAACCTAAAGTCTGGATCCGGCCCTCGAGCCACACTGAGTTTAACATGCCTGAGCTGGAGGGAAAAATACAAGTTTCAAATGTAAAAAAAAAAACGAAAGTTTGTTAATGCAAATTAAAACGCTGTCGTTTGTCAAAATATTGTCATTTGATCGCTGTTGTACTACTAAAGAAATACATTAAAATGAATGAATGGCTCGTTTCCGATACCAATGCTCTAGATTGTTACCAGATGTGGAGAATGACGATGTAATTTTGGGGAAACTCCTGGCACAGACCAGAAACATGCAAAACATGGGCTGTCCATCAACCTTGGTAGGGATGTCTAACTCAGTTTAAACTCTCTGTTCTCAAGCGGGCTGGATCAGTAAAAGGACGTCAACTCTAATTTTTGGGGTTTTGTTTTTAGTATTATTCTTCATCATTCCACCTACATGGGGCAGCGCGGCGACGCAGTGGTTAGCGCTTGTGCGGCACAGTTCATGTCATGGGAACCTGTCGTGGGTTCAAATCCAGCTCCAGACTTCCTGTGCGGAGTTTGTATGTTCTCCCCGTGCTTGCGTGGGTTTCCTCCGGGCACTCCGGTTTCCTCCCACGTTCCAAAAACATGCATTTTAGGTGAATTGGCCGGTCCAAATTGTCCCTAGGTGTGAATGAGCGAATGAGTTGTCTGTCCCTGTGTGCCCTGCGACTGGCTGGCAACCAGTTCAGGGTGTCCCCTGCCCACTGCCCGGAGATGGCTAGGATGGGCTCCAGCCCCCCCGCGACCCTAATGAGGATAAGCGGTACGACTAATGAGATGAGATGAGATGAGATTCCGCCTACATGAGTAACCTACCCTACATATTATGATTACGGATAACAAGGGATCACATTTACATATCTGCCAACACTACCGCTTAGCGCTTTAGACTACCCACTTTTTGCCTCTTAAAAATGCCTACTGCTTTTATTTTTTTAAATATACTCCTTTTTTTTTTAAATTTAAACAACAAACAAAAAAGCTTGACTTGAGACTAGTATTTTAGTCTAAGGCTGCTTTTATTTGAAGGAAGGCTAAGTCTTTATGCGTGAATAAATTGTTCAAACGATCGCATAAGACAGGCACGTTTTTTTTTCATATTCTGGAGATGGATTGTGTTTCGTGCATAGAAATAAGTGTGCGTGATCAAATCTACAGCTTTTTAATGTCAAAAGGTTGGCATGTATGCATTTATTCACAAATAATAGGTAAACATATTTTGTTTGCCATTGAATGTGTCAACTGGTTTATTTTAGCAGTTTAGTGTATGCAGTTGTACACCTGAACCGACACACCACGCACCACAAACTCAACACTGCCCTCTAAGCAGCCCAAGAGAGCACTTGGATTGCGTTTATTTAAAAAATCATGACTTTTAATAGAAATGACTATTAGATTCACTTCTTTTTTAGACATACAGTAATCCTTTGTTTTTTTGTAGAGGTTATGTTCCAAAAAAGCTTAAGTTAAAAAGTTATAAAGTTATAGTCAAAACCTGCAAAGTATAAACATATATACAACTGTAACAAAATAACTAGATCTACAAATAAAAACACGCACTTTGAGTTGAATGACTGGTCTTTATTGTCATGATACAATAGTATGACACAATTGAAGGGTTTCTCCTTTCAGTGTAAGAAAGTGTTGTAGAAAGCGGCTGGCTAGCTGCACGCTAGTGACGGGGATTCTTGGATTGGGCCAGGTCTCTGTGATGATTGAAATACTAGTCCCGAATGTAGCGATTTCCCACAAGTTGTTCCTTCAGGTCATCCGTTTAATAGGTAATGGATCTGCCGTTGGTGAGACACAGGCTCAGCAGGGGTGGTTTAAAAGAGTTGTTACATACAGTGGCTTGCGAAACTATTTGGTCCCCTTGAACTTTGTGACCTTTTGCTAAATTTCAGACTTCAAACATAAAGATATGAAACTGTAATTTCTTGTGAAGCATCAACAATAAGTGGGACACAATCATGAAGTGGGACACTCTTTATTGGATAATTTAAACTTTTTTAACAAATAAAAAATGAAAACGTGGGTGGGCAAAATTATTCTGCCCCATTGAGTTAATACTTGGTAGCGCCACCTTTTGCTGCGATTACAGCTGCAAGTCGCTTGGGGTATGTACCTATCAGTTTTGCACATCAAAAAAATGGATATTTTTGCCCATTCCTTCTTGCAAAACAGCTCGAGCTCAGTGAGGTTGGATGGAAAGCGTTTGTGAACAGCAGTTTTCAGTTCTATCCACAGATTCTCAATTGGATTGAGGTCTGGACTTTGACTCTGCCATTCTAACACCTTGATATGTTTTTTGGTGAACCATTCCATTGTGGCTTTTGCTTTATATTTTGGATCATTGTCTTGGTCTTTTGGGGACTCCGTCAGGTTTTCTTCAAGAATGGTCTTGTATTTGGCTCCATCCATCTTCCCATCAATTTTAACCATCTTCCCTGTACCTGCTGAAGAAAAACAGCCCCAAACCATGGTGCTGCCAGCACCATGTTTGACTGTGGGGATGGTGTTTTGAGGGTGATGAGCTGTGCTGCTTTTACGCCAAACATAACATCTTGCATTGTTGCCAAAAAGTTTGATTTTGTTCTCATCTGACCAGAGAATCTTCTTCCACATGTTTGGTGTGTCTGCCAGGTGGCTTGCGGCAAACTTTAAACGACACTTTACATGGATATCTTGGCTTCTTTCTTGCCACTCTTTCATAAAGGCCAGATTTGTGTAGTATACGACCGACTGTTGTCCTATGGACAGATTCTCCCACCTCAGCTGTATACCTGTGCAGTTCATCCAGGGTGATCATGGGCCTCTTGGCTGCATCTCTGCTCAGTTTTCTCCTTGTATGAGCTGAAAGTTTAGGGGGACGGCCCGATCTTGGTGGATTTGCAGTAGTCCGATACTCCTTCCATTTCAATATTATTGCTTGCACAGTGCTACTTGGGATGTTTAAAGTTTGGGAAATCTTTTTGTATCCAAATCCAGCTTTAGACCTCTCCACAACAGTATCTCGGACCTGCCTGGTGTGTTCCGCATTCTTCATGATGCTCTCTGCGATTTAAACAGACCTTTGAGACTATCACAGTGCAGGTGCATTCATACAAAGACTTGATTACACACAGGTGGATTCCATTTGAAAATTGGTCTGCATTTATATAGCGCTTTTCGAGTCAATGAAGACCTCCCAAAGCGCTTTACAATGTGCTTAAAACTTACCCATTCACACACACACTCACACACCAATAGCGGCCATGCAGCCATGCAAGGTGCCGACCAGATTATTGGGGGCATTAGGGATTCAGTGTCTTGCCCAAGGACACATCGACATATAACACGGAGGAGCCGGGAATCTTGATCCCAAGACAAGCGCTCTACCTCCTGAGCGCATTCTGATCAACATTGAATCATTCAGAGATCCTCACTGAACTTCTGGACAGATTTTTCTGCACTGAAAGTAAAGGGGCTGAATAATTTTGCACACCCACTTTTTTGTTAACAAAGTTTAAAATATCCAATAAAGTGTGTTCCAATTCATGATTGTGTCCCACTTATCGTTGATGCTTCACAAGAAGTTAGTTTTATATATTTATGTTTGAAGTCTGAAATGTGGCAAAAGGTCACAAAGTTAACGAGGGCCAAATAGTTTCGCAAAACCACTGTAGCTGGAATAGTTTGCCGGAACTGCAACACCGCGATTGGTTCCTCTCCTGATGGCGCCTGAGTCTCTTACCGTACCTGATAGCAATCCACGAAGCATTTCGTCGCGCTCTTCCGACTTTCCTCAGAGTCAGATTTAATTAATGAAATTGTTTTCAATATAAAGAGATGCTAAAATACTAGCTGTCGCCATGCTCCGCAGTTTGTCTTTGGTTGGTGGACACATTGAGTAGTGCGCCTGCCCGTTTTGGCTTATCCACTGACAGCATACACTAGCCTATCGCAGTCGTGCGAACAGTAAAGCCCACCCAACACAGACACACACAGCCCTCTGCCCTCTTGGTAGTGTTTGCTGTGTGTTATCTGCCACAGAACACAATGCACAATGATCATCCACAAAATATCAAAACTGCAAAAAGTAAACCGATCACTGTCCTCAGAAATTTATAGCGGCCTGGATTAAATCATCATAGACATTTCTTACCTAGTCTGTACCACATTGCACATGTTGTTTAAAATGCACTTGGTCTAAAGCATTTTGGGAATCTGGGCTACATTTTTGCGGTACATCTGGCCCATATTTGCCCAGTAAAATGTAACCGTTTGTGCAGATCTTTAAAATAAAATATAGGTAAGTCGTCCCATGTGGCGTTCTTAGTATTGGCGATGAAAAGGTGGTGGCTCTATTATCCTTTTTAGTTTGTAACTCCCTTATTGGGTTTTATGGGGACTCTGTGATGTCATCACGCTGACGCGTCTTGCTCCGGAAGGGAACATTAGGTAGCAAGCACGCTGACACTTCCCGAAAAAAGCATGTTACTGCTTCTTAAAAAAAAAGACTATCACATGACTTGTTATCTGCCCAGATACCGGCAGTGTGTTTATGTGTGTGCACTGCAAGTGTGCAGTAGGATCACAAAAACAACACTGCTGGAATATTAGCGCCCACTCGTGATGAGTCACGCGTGACTCACAGAACGTGCCAGTAAGATCAACGCAGTTTCCTCGGAAGATTAAAAAAAAAGTACATCAGTTTACCCGTAACGGGAATCCACGCGTTCTCCGTTTAATCGGAAATTGTGTTTGGGAAGACTCAAAAGGGGAGAGGGTCCTGCAAAATATGTTAAAAGTATTTGTGGCGCCATGAATAAAGTATCTATCTATCTCTGACACGCACTCTATTTGCATAGCGATGCATGAGCTTTGTCATTTGCACGTTGCAGTGAAGGCATGCACGTCAGAGAAAGCAGACTCATTTCGCTTCTTCCACAGAGTGAAACCGATATCGTTTACTAAATGACATTCAAACGACATACCTGTCAACCTCCAGGGCTCCATGCCCTTACAAAAAGTTGTATTTTCCCTTACAAAATACATAATAATCTTACACCATATTTTTTTCAAACGTGTTTATTTATGTAGTTTAACATGTTATATTGTACATGTGTTTCGTTATATTATATACTGTATATTGTTAATTAACATTTTTTTGTTAGATACTGAGTTGCTCGACATGAATGAGGTATATTATAAAAAAAAGTTCAAAAATGAAGTAGCTTGGGCGTTCACTGTAGAAGGAAAAAATACATGGGCGGCAGTAGCTCAGGAGGTAGAGCGCTCGTCTTGGGATCAAGGGATCCCAGTTCGAATCCCGGCTCGTCCGTGTTACATGTCGAAGTGTCCTTGGGTAAGACACTGAACCCCTAATACCCCCAATAAGCAGGTTAGCGCCTTACATGGCTGCAAGGCCGCTATTGGGAAATGTGGAGCACATTGTAAAGCGCTTTGGGAAGTCATTGACTTGAAAAGCGCTATATAAATGCAGATCATCATTTACATGCAAATATAATTAAGTAGAATAATAAATTTTCTTATTCAAATTATTAATTCATTTTCTGCATTGAATTATTGTTGGCAATATACTGATGAAAGAGATAACCACAAACCTGTTTTTTTTCATTTTCTCCTTTTATACTTCCTTTTTTTCTTAACTTATCTATACAACAATAATGATTCGTAATATAATGCATCAAAGCAAGTGAGCCGTTTGAGAGCCGGCTCTCTTTAATGAGTTGAGCCGAAAAAGCCGGTTCTCTAAAAAGAGACGGGCTTCCTTTCACTACATACCACATGAAATCCAAGGCGGCACATGCATGCGCACAGTAGCATCAAACCGCTGGCTTCGTTTGCAACGAAAAAAGGGATACTGAGATAGAGGCTACCGCAGCGAACTCGTTTGACTTGATTGATTTGCCGTTTCGTGATAGTCGTGTATACCGGATGGTCACCATAATTGATGAATTTGCGTTTTTCCGTACAGATTTTCCTGTACGTCGTACACATCTTAAAATGCATAATAAACGTACTTTGTACGGCACAAACGTACAGGTTGACAGGTATGAAACGATTGCATTTTGCTAAATACAGTAAAATGTCATCAAATAATACTAAGCGGTTCAGAAAATTGATAAAATATCCGAATGGAGTGCTGTACAGTAAAGGCAACGTGCAGCTATCTTGAACATATTAAAAACGTTTTAGTTTAAAATCGTCCTGTATTACTATCGCTGAAACAGATTATCGCTTGTTTGACTTTATATGCATACAATTCAAAAACGGTTTTATTGTAAGTGAATTCATTTTTTTTACCAAAAATGTATTTAATAAATGAATGCTATAAACCTTTTACATGTTTTTAAAATTACTGTAGTCCCAAATATATGTAATTAAAGGTAATCCCAAATTCTTAAACATGCCAAAGATGAGAACATTTTTGTTGTTTTTCTTGCATATACTCTTTGTTTCATTGGTATGTTCCAATTATTTTCCAAGATAATACATTTTGAAGACAGCATTCTTGTTTTTGTCTTCCTGAGTTGTGGCAACATTAGAGGAACCCCAGAAAATTGTTTAAAGCAAAGTTTTGGTAGTTTTGTGGAGAAATGACTCGGTGTTGTGTCGCAGATTGGTGCAGTAATGTTACAACATAGCCAAAAAAGGCTAACTGGCAAACAATAACACACCCAAAGAATCGCCAACTGGGGGCTAAAACCAGGACGGATCAACGAAAGACGACTGCAGCCTCGAAAAAAAATGTCACGCCGGCTGACCATGCTGTGACCAGCCAGGCTAACTGGGAGCCAACAATGAAACGCGGTAATGGTTACGGCAATAAAAGCAAAGCCTGCAGGATATATTCAAACCAAGGAACACGGCAAAATTGGGAACAACGCCAGGCTAGCCAGCCATACAACAAACGGTGAGCAGCCAACGAGCAAACGTAACAGGAAAGCCCTCGGCAGCTCTGACGCTAATGTGTAGCTAGCCGGATAAAATCATACCAACCGCAACAAATGCAGCGGAAAACCAAAATGAAAAGTCACAATTGCCTACATCCAAGCAGAAATGAGGTGAATGCAATCGCTGTTCACTACAATCTGTAGGTTGCAGATATTGGATAGACCATTTTGAAAGTGTTGGGATCCTTTAATGCTCTACAGCAAACCAGCCAGAGATAAAATTTGACTCGTTTCTGGGTGTGGGGAATTTTTGCAACATATTTACAATTATGGGGAGAATTAAAACACGTTCTGTGCCCAAATTGAAAAAAGAACCCATCAGAATACCTTTGAGTCCAGAATGATAAAAAATCAAGTGTTTTGGGCACACCCGAAAAATAACAAGGTCATCTCCAGTCAAGTCATGTTTATTTGTATAGCCCTTAATCATAAAGAGTCCCAATGGGATGATTTTTTTTCTTTTCTTTCTTTTTTTTGTAATTATCTTACGTGGATGACACGTTTTTTTAAAAGAAAATCTTTGAACTTGCTTTATAAACTCTTCAAAGTTCCATCTATTTTATGGCCGCGGACCTTTAGTTGTGATTTTGTGGTTGAAGAGAAACGAGTCAGAATGAGAACTAGCTTGAGAACAATCTTTTCCGGATAAGCAGAGCAAAAATTAAGGCGTCCGTAAAAACAGAACGTAGAAAACATATTTATTTGTCAGTCCTTATCAAATGGAAATGAAGTAAAAGAAAAGTGAGTGCCAGTGAAACCGTTTTCAGCAATGGCGTAGGCATACTTGAATCAAAAGAAAAAGGATGAATAGATGTTTCATCCAAGCCAAGGGCGGCCGTTACCTTTCTGAATGTTGCGCTTTACAAAGGCGACAAGCTTAAGTATAATCACCTTCCTTTTCAAAGTTCACTTGAAGATGGGCAGCATGCCAAATGCAAACAATCGAACATTTAGACGATGACGCGTAGAAAGGGTTCAGGGACGATTGCTTGTTTCTGAAGATTTATTTGACGAGAAAGCAGACGAGGTGTTTTGAGAGTGCGAAGCGTCCATGTGCCGCCGTCACCGCTGAGGACAAGTGAGGCGCGTGTGTCCGGGCGTGTGGCAGATGCCGCAGGAACGAACTTTCTTTGCGGCGGGGGGTTTGTCTGCCGTTGGCTTCCTCCCTTTCTTTCCTCCGTCACCGTTGCTATGAAACCCGACGGCTCCGGAGCCACCTGACGGCAAGAAGAGGTGAAATGTTGTTTACGTGATGTGACATGTGACTTCGAAAAGTGGTGGCTTTGCGTTTTAATAAATAGTTCAAAAGTACACTGACAACTCCACAAAATATGCACCATATTTTCCGCACTATGAGGCTCACCAGATTATAACATGCGCCTCCCAAAAAATAAGTATTTCGTGATGTTTTTCATATACTGTATGAGGCGCACATGATTATAAAGCACATGGGATTAAAACTACAGTAAGGGCGAGGGTTGCACAAAAAGTAAAAAAATAATCATATTTGTTGTGCATTGATCGATCAGTCTGGAATATATCACTGATCACAATTGCATAACATGGGATGAAACGGGACTCGAACCCGGATTGGAGCGGGTAGCATGCCAGATCCTATCCACTCGACCAGCGGTTCTCAACTAGTCTGACTGCAGGACCCACCATCCCACTCTAATTAAAATAATTTGAAAATCCATTTTTAAATGTATAAAATGAAAGGATTGTGCAGTTTAAAGCAGACATAGTAGAATGTAATGTAAAAAAAAGACCCAGCTGCTTAAACTAAAATATTCCTTTTAGTGCTCACTTAGCTGCAATTATAATAAAATCCAAAATTATTCACTTCAGTCACTTTGTCTTCAATCCATTTCTCATATATTCTCCGCTATTTCCGCATATGGCCATGCGCAACATGAGTAAACAAACTTTATCTATGAATTCAAATTTGGAAGGACTTATTGCATCTAATGTTATGGAGTTTAAATGGCCCGCAGTTACTTTTTTTCCCTTTCTTAGCATAATATTTGCAAAGGCCCATGACCAACTGAAATTGGGTCCGCGACCCACTTTTGGATCTCGACCCACCAGTTGAAAAACACTATTCTAGACTACTGGGGATACAGACGACACATAATATATTACATTATCACATTATCCCGATTTTAGCTAACCTGCATTGGCTCCCTGTTAGCTTAAGATGTGATTTCTGTTGGTATTATACAAAATCATGCATGGAATTGCTCCCTCATATCTTTCAGATTTAATCTCCCCCCTTTTCTCCTATCCGGAACCTTCACTCTGAAAATGCTGGTCTACTAGTGATCCAAAGAGACAAGAAGAGATCCGCAGGTTCGAGAGTGTTCTCCATTCGAGCCCCAGTGTTTTGGAATGCTATTCCCCCTGATATTCGATCCGCAACCTCAGTGGAAGTGTTAAAACCTAAACTTAAAACACTCTTCTATTCTATAGCATATGAATAACCTGTATTTTATCTTGACAATATCTGTGTATTATTTATTATTGCAATATCCATTGCAGCCTGGTCCTCCTGGAAGGGGGATTACCTCATGTGAGGTCCCTTCTCAAGGTTTCTTCATTTTCCTCATGTTGAGGTTTTTGAGTTTATCCTTGCCCTCATGTAGGTTCTAGATCAGGGGATGGTGTAATAATAGTCTGTGGTTTGCAATAATTGTGTTCTGTGCAGCTCTTTGAGACTCTTTGTGATTAAGGGCTATACAAATAAACATGACTTGACTTGACTTAAGTTACAACTCATCATCACACTATTTATAGTCACAAAATCAGATTTTTGATATTAGTAACCTTAGTCGTGAGAATATTGTCAGATATTAAACCGGTCCGTGGTGCAGCAAAAGCACCGCTGAAATACAGTATTGTATCTCCATATCGAAGGGTTTTTACGAAGCTTAGGTAATCGAGTTGTCCTGAAAGATAAATAAATGCATGGCCGCATGTATTTAAAACTTTTTTTGCTTACAATGCTTAGTTTAAGCTGAGAAAAAGTGAAAAAAAGTTTTTTACCGACTACCACTCACTTTCTGTTTTCACATTTCTAGATAAACATATCTAGTACCGTGACTTAATTGTAGTATGATAATGAGAAAAGACCTGATGCATTTTCATGTGTTGTCCGTATCCCTAATATTCTTGTGGATAGGGAGTCAGCGCTGTTCCCGCCACGATCTGGTCCAATCCTCGTTGCCACCATTGTAATGCAATTGTGGTCAGCATTAAAAGGTATCGACTGACTCATTATTTCACAAATACGGTAACGCGTTTCCAATTCTGTTTGCATATACAATATGGCGAACCTGCATTCTAAGGTTAAAGTTTCTGGAGAAGTTGGGGTTTTTGGTGCACCTTAAAGTTCAGAAATTACGGTAAATTTTCTATAAGAAGTGAGGACTCTGGCAAAGTTTGGGCCTCGCCCCGCCGTATGAGAAGGGTAAGACATGATGCTGCAATCACAACATTTCACCAATTGATGGCACACTCAAATCACATAGAACACTGTTGGAGTCCACCATCCCTTTTTAGCTGTATGATTGGTTTGACAATTACGTAAACGGGACTTCAGTGTACCTTAGTTATTACATGGTCTATAATGCACAGTCTTGCTACTTTACTAAATTTGCATTTTGTATTGTGTTCAGCATTCCGATTGGCTAAACAGTTTCATAGCTTTCAGTTCACATAAATTATCAAACTTTTATTTTGACAGTGCAGTAGTTAATAAAGAAATAAAACATCTCATCTCATCAGCTGCACCGCTTATCCTCAGTAGGGTCGCGATGGAGCCCATCCCAGCAATCATCGGGCAGTGGGCAGGGGACACCCTGGACTAGTTGCCAGCCAATCGCAGGGCACACGGGGACAGACAACTCACTCGCTCAGTCACACCTAGGGACAATTTGGACCGGCCAATTCACCTGACATGCATGTTTTTGGAATGTGGGAGGAAACCGGAGTGCCCGGAGGAAACCCACGCAAGCACATACAAACTCCGCACAGTAAGGCCGGGAGCTGGATTTGAACCCACTCAGGAGGTTCCCACGACCTCAGAACTGTGCCGCACACGCGCTAACCACTGCGCCACCGTGCTGCACAGAAATAAAACATTTATGCAGTAATTGCACAGTACTTGGGGTGGGGGGAGGCGGACAAAATCGTCAGGGTCCACGGAGGTGTGTGGGTGGGAGGACATGGGGTTATGTTCGAGTCAGCCAAAATCACCCTTCTCCTAATTATTAAGAAATAAAATATGAAAATTTGGGTTTGCTTTAGGCTTGGTCCCTCAAATCAATAAATATTTTGGGCTTGAACGATCTCACCTTTATGCTACAATAAATTATAAAAACAAACAAAAACAAAAAAATGCAGGGATGAGCATGCCGTCAATATCTAGCACCCTCCCCAGGCACACACACCGTCTCCTATTCCTCCTACAAAATGTGCTCCGCCCTGAACAGCTTTGCTAAAAGTACAGTCAAACCAGATAGGCGCAGTGGGAAATAAGGCTGAGGGCTCTTTAAAATGTTGAGAATTGTCAACACATACTTAATAAAGTAAATATTTACATTAAACTTTTTAAGGCTTAATCTTAAATGATGCATCTTACCTTTAAAGCATCTCAGATCAACATCAATGTGTACTATTGTAAGCTCAGGGCCATAATCGAGTAAATGTCAAGGCTACATTTTTTGTTTGTTTGCCAATATTTTTATCTTGTATTTGATTTAGCAAGACATTTATAAAATGTCATGCAAAAAACAATTGTTGTTGCATTTGGAATTCTTCCATGCATATAATTAAATAAAGTGATAAAAAAATCTGAGTGTTTCATAACATGATAAAAGGTTCTATTAATAAACCAATATAATGTATACAAATATGTACATAGATGTCCATACCTATATTTCTACAAGCACATTATAAAAATCTAGTAAGCATCTCTTTTCATCATCCATCTGATCGAGACCCTGTATTGGCAGATCCGTACATTGAACTTAGTCAATCATGTCCATTCCTTTTGGAAAAAGCCAATTGGGGACCTTGACTCAAACGTTTTTCCTACGCCCGGGATAGGACAAGAGTACCAATGTACTGCAGTTGTTAAAGGTGTATGAACACTTTCGAACAAAAACACATGAACAAAACTCGAGTGCGCATCTTGCCTTGAATTGAGGTGTTTTCATCAGCCCACTGGAAGAAGTTACACTGCTGGTCCCTTGGTTTTCCACAGATGAGAAACAGCCGTGCTTTATTGGGCCCTTCTTTGAGCACGGTGCGAGTCACCGCGGCCTCGTTGCAGTTACACGTCTGTCCTCCTGCGTCTCCCGTAGGTCCGCCGCCCCTTCCGACGACGTTTCTGGACACCGCAGATTGTCTCAGAGGCTGTGAGATTCCCGGCGGAGCTGGTGGTGGTGGCGGGGGCCACTGATTTTGCGGCGCACCCGGATGGCTCGGCTGATCCGCCCACAGGAAAAAATTACAGGTTCCCAAGATGCACTTGTAGAACTGCCGTCCTTGGTTGGGACCTTCTTTGCGCACAGTCAACAAAATCGCATCCTGACCACAGTTGCACACAATAACTTCACTGTGCCCACTGACACTATTGTTCCCTGGTGGCGATAGAGGCTTAGGAGTCCAAGTGGGGGCCGAGGGCGGCGCACGAGGCCTTGCGTTTGAAGTTAACGGGCGAGGTGGCGCTTGTCTGGAAGTGGCTTCTCTTCCTCCTCCTGACCCTCCTCTGACATACCTGAGGTCCAACACTTCTCTGAGGGTCTCATCACAACCACCAATGCATCCCACAAACTCCAAAGGCATCATGGCAGGAAGGCTCCCCCTTCGGAACTTGAACTTTAACCTGAAAGGGACACAGTTTGAAAACGTCAGTCAGGATAAACAAAAGCATATGCAAATGACAGTTTCCATTAAAAGGGATTTCTGAGGAAGGGCTTGACTGCCCTGTGGCTGACTGGCTATAACTTCGGCTACAACGTTCAGAAGTTTCAGGGTAAATTCCAATTATCGGCCTTTCTGTGTGGAGTTTTCAAGTTTGTTGAAAGATATTTTGTGACAGTCATTTTATTTTACAACATTCCCCAATTGTTCCAATACCATTGGGTCTAATTGGTTCAGCAACAGTGTCTCATTAACTTGTATTATTAAGACAATATAATAATATTTTGAATATAAATTAACTCTTTAAATATATATATATGAGTAAAATAACTTTAGAATATCTCATTTAAAAACAATAAAATCCATGATGCTTGCTTGCACCCTTTGTTTGTATTCCTACCGCTTGTTAGTTGGTTGATAAACTTTTTTATCTTTCTGCTGCTGCCGCCACTCTGCCCCCGCACCACCCTAGGCTGTCCACCCAATCACACAAAATTCTACGGGAAATACTGTCCACTACTTAATGATAATAAATAGTTTCAAGTCACATGTAAGTTTAAGTATAAACTGTATATGCAATTTCTTGGGGGGAAAAATTGTATATTAGCGATGGAAACCTGTTCCAAAATGCTATTTGTATTCGTAGCCGTAAATCTTTAATTGTGAAAGATATAGCTGGGCGATATGGACTTTTTTTTTATGTGGATAATTTTCATATTTTTTGGACAGGATTAAAAAAAAAAAGAATCCCTTTAGTTACCAGTACATGTGCATGTACCGTTTCAGGAAAACATAGTTGATAAAGTCAAATTTATTTGTGACCATAAGAACTTTTAATTGCTTTTGCAAGTTTGTTCATTATGTATTGCATATTTGGTATAAAAGCACTGACAATGCTATCACAACGGGTTGTCATAGTGACAAGCAAAGTAGGATTTACGGGATCAGCAACATTAAAAGTTTTTGTTTGTATAATTAGGTTCCGAACAATATTCCAAATAAAATGTGAAACAAAAAAAAAACAGTTTTTGAACCAAAGTGCTGCAGCTCAGCCTTAGGTTGGTACATGAGAAAAGTTGCTGTGGCAACAGATAATGATGT
Source organism: Urocampus carinirostris (assembly GCF_059441175.1). Classification (NCBI taxonomy): domain Eukaryota; kingdom Metazoa; phylum Chordata; class Actinopteri; order Syngnathiformes; family Syngnathidae; genus Urocampus; species Urocampus carinirostris. The sequence goes on from NC_142349.1 coordinate 27,899,089, forward strand.
GAAGAGCACAATGTGATGCTGCTATTCAAACATGCCCTATATTTGGACATTGCTCTGGCATTTGGGTGAAGGGTTTAGCGCCCACTAACACACACACGTTCAGGTTTCTGTATAAGTGAAGATGTAATAAATATACAATATAACAGAATCATTGTACCATAGTATTTTGTATGTAAATGTAGAAATGTGGGAGGGCTGATTGATTTGTACACATATGGCAGGTAAATCTACAGTAATCCCTCGGTTATTGCGGTTAATGGGGACAGAAACCACCCGCGAAAAGTGAAAAGCCGCGAAGTAGCGACGCCCCTTCAAAAATGCTTAAAAAAAATTGTATTATTTTATTTTATTATAACTATTATTTAGACCTGCGAAGCTCTGAACCCGCGAACGTGGAACCACGAAGTAGCGACGCCCCTTCAAAAATGCTTAAAAAAAAGTTTTTATTTTATTTTGTTAAATTGTTTTATTTTATTATTATTTTTTTTTGACCTGCGAAGCTCTGAACCCGAGTACGTGGAACCACGAAGTAGCGACGCCCCTTCAAAAATACCGTATTTTCCGCACTATAAGGCGCACCGGGTTATAGGGCGCACCCCGAAAAAAATAGTTTTTCGTCCTATTTTTGACATACATAAGACGCACCGGATTCTAAGGCGCTACAATGGGAACGTGGACAAAACAGTCAGATAGTTCAGTCCAACTTATTACCCCCTTAACATTCCGAAAGCTTGCAAAGACGCAAATACGTGTCGAGAACACGTGCGGATGCGGTGTCCGTAAGATGTCACTCAAATGCATCGTTCCATCATTCGGAAGGTTAAAGTCTTGGGATTCAAGAAATGCTAACCATTCCTTAGTATCTATTTTCTTTTTCGCTCGCAACTTTACTGTGCATATGACAATAAACACTTGGAATTCAGTTTAATTTAAAAATAGACACTCCATTCCATCCATTATCTGCACCGCTTATCACAGAAACATCGAGTTCAGTCTGAAACAAGATACAGGGACAATATAAAACTCGGAGTAGCTCACCGAAGTCGTTGTGTTCATAATAATGTGCAGCCAATGTCCTCTTATATCTGTGAGGGTAGTAAATCCAGGAGAATACAATATTTACAAATACAGAATAGAAAAAAATGCTTTCTCTATGCCGTCAGCCACATGCTATACGCATTCATCTTTTTCGGCCAATTGCAGGCTTTGTTTCGCCGTTTAAGCCAATGCCAGCCTGTAAATGATAAAAAGGATCCGCCCCTTGACCTCCGAATAACTTCAGCCAATAGTGATCGATTCAAATGATGATTGACACATTGGTTAGCCAATGAAAAGCCGGTAAATAAATCCCAGCATACACCGCGTACTACTTGGCGTTCGGGGGAAAATCTAGTCGGCGGCTGCAAGTTAGTTGGAAAACTTTGCAATTTTAAAATTGATCCATAAATAAGGCGCACTGTATTATAAGGCGCATGGTCAGCTTTTGAAAAAAATAAAGGCTTTTAGGTGCGCCTTATAGTGCGGAAAATACGGTACTTTAAAAAAATATATATATATTTTATTTTACTATTATTATTTTTTAGACCCGCGAAGCTCTGAACCCGCGAACGTAGAACCGCGAAGTAGCGACGCCCTTCAAAAATGCTTTAAAAAAAAAAAACGTTTTTATTTTATTTTTTAAAATTATTTTTTTTTATAATTATTATTTTTTAGACACGCGAAGCTCTGAACCCGCGAACGTAGAACCACGAAGTAGCGAGGTCCCACTGTATTTGCAATGTTAAATAATGAGCTTTTACTTTGAGCTTGGGTTGCTCTGAGTCATGATTTGCATATAATAATACAATGTGACCCTGTGCATTTTGAGTTGAAAGCACACACGCAGGGACACACGCATGCACGTAACTACCCCCCCACCACCACCACCACCACCACCACACACACACACAAAGATAGGAATCATTAACCACAATTTGGTGATCATCGTATTTATCAATCGAAATTACTCTCACATAGCTGTTTTCACAGCTATAAATACTTTCACCTTTAGACATGATTGAATAAACTAAGAATCTTTGAGAGGCTTTCAGAAAAAATGTATAAATGTTCCTAACAGCTTGCAGTGTTAAAACGCGTAAAATAAAAAACTGCATTCCAGACAACTCTACAGCAACGATGTGACACTGAAAATCATGGCATTGCCAAAGAGCTCAGCTGATTACAACTAATTGCTTATGATGATCTCATCACCGAGGGCAGAATTTCATGTTGCCTTTTCAGTATGCACCTGCATGTAAATGTAGATGGTCTCCATTTATATAGCGCTTTTCAAGTCACTGAAGACCTCCCAAAGCTCTTTACAATGTGCTTCACACTTTTTTTTTACACACACTAACTAACCAATAGCAGCGTCAGCCATGCAAAGCAAATACCTGCTTATCGGGGGCATTAGGGATTTTGTGTCTTGTCCAAGGACACTTCGACATATAACACGGAGAAACCGGGACTCAAACCTGTGACCTCTTGATCTCAAGACGAGCGCTTTTCCTCCTGAGCTACTGCCGCCCATATTTGCCTTTTGATGAGTAGAGATGTTCTGCACCACATTATTTTAAACCAGGGGTCTCAAAGAGATAAAAAAAGCAAAAATATTTTTAAGAAATTTAAGAGCCACACCATTTATTTTAAGACAAAATTCAACCAAACAACCATACCCGCTCTGCAGACAAAAGCAAAATCTTCAAAGCATTGTATTTATAGGGTGACAGTCGGTGATTTTATCAAATGTTTGAAATAATAAGTTATGCCAGAGCCTGTTTTCCATAAAAAGAAATATACCACTTAAAATTTGTCTCCGGTCCTGGCCAGGTCTCAGCTCAACAGGCAGCCGGCGAGCCTTGGCAGGTGGGCAGCCAAGCTTGATCAAGCTAGTGGCCAAACCAGAGGGACAAAGCCTGCAACCTCATAGAAGCCTCAAGCCACCAGCAGTCAACCTCTCCTTCAACACTATGCATTCTGTGGTCATCGTCTCAACCGGCTCTCAAGCCTGCCAGGATTCCTCATCGCTCTACAGCCAAGGACATAAAGAATGGGCCTTCATCTTCATCAACGCAGATCATCTCGTTGCTGCTAGGTATTGGTGTGACGTAAAATGGGGAACTCTATCAAAATACAATAATGTGATAATCCAGCCAATGTTGTTGTCTATCCAAATGGTACCAGTTTAAGTTCTCAACTTCTAGTTTTGTTTTGTTTTATTTTTTTTATTATTGTTATGTGTTCTATTCAAGCTTCTTCAGTAGATGATTAGTAAAAGAAAAGCCCAAAAATCCAAGAGTCTGTGTATGTCTTGATTGAATTATATTGAACGCTCAAAAACATAAAAATAATTCACCTAAGGTGTGTATAGTCACCCTTCAGAATAACTAAAGAATGTTTTTCATCTGTTTTACTGACATTATGATCTAAAAACGTATGTGGTGCTCCAAAAAGGCGAGATGAGTTTTTAAAAGAATAAACTCGGATCTTCAATTAAATTGGTCAATAAATTGTTTGTTAGAATCATTTATTTACCACCGATATTCGCTACAAAGGCTCGTTTTTACCATTATTTTTGTCGTGATTAAGGTTTTCCAAACAAGGTGCGACCAGAGTCCTTTTTAAAAAATGTCACAAACGAGAAGGATACCTTGGGCACAGATGGTGCTAGGTAGAGAGAAGACAGTACATGCTCTATGTGCATAGATCCGCTCACCTCTACTGCTTCCCCAATAAAATTACTTTAGGCGATTGGTTGGCGCTTTGGGGTGTTTAGTTTGTCCTGTGGGTACTCATCATGTTTCAACAGTGAACATACCTTGTTTATATCACTTCCATATACAGGAGAGCCTAAACTGGGTCTTTTGACTCGAAACTGTAGCTGGGACTCTGCCCTGTATATGCTGGACCAAATGCGTCACTTCAGCTTTAAATATACTACATTTGGAAAATTACATAAATGATTAGCATGGGCATCATTTTATCTCTGAGCCAGATGTACTCATAAAAAGAGCCATACTTTCCCGAGCCGTGTTTTAGACCAATACCAGAATTTTGACTAACCAATACTGATACCACATACTAACACAATTAGTGCATTAAATTTCGTTCATTTTGCAAAAAAAAATACCTTTAAATACCAACATATTTGTTTAAATTGCATTTATTTACTGGCAAACTATACATCGTATAATTTCAGCTTCATGGTTTTCAAAAAATAGGCCCTAAACCAGGGGTCTCAAACGTGATGCATACGGGCACCAGGGAGCCTGTTCTAACTGCTCACTAGTGCTGGGTCATTTTGATTTTCAAGTAAAATTATTTTTTTAGCGGTTGACTGAGTCTATTTAACCAGACTTTCAATACCTTACTTGGTAATAACATAGTAACAACATAGTAACATGTTACATTATTTTAAAAATGCATATCAAACTGGGTGCTTTTTGTGCTTGTCAGTTGCTTTAAGCTTTAAAACATGTTGGAGACCTCTGCCCTAAAATATAGGCAGTCAATTCCTGGTATTGGTACTCGTTCATCCCTATTGACAAGTGGAAATTCCAACTCTTGTTACTTACATGTGAACAGGGGACGGCCGGCAAGTGGAACAAATGCTGTCATGTCGACAGACCTCCAACACTGTGTCAGGAAACCATACGGCTGTTTTGCAGTCTGGGAAGCCTACACAGGACAGGAACTTACTATAGCAGTGGGAGGGGGGAAAAATGGTGGTACATGAATTCACTCCAAGATTAGATATCGCTTTAACATGTCGATTTAAGTCGAGCTAAGGATTAAACAATGGTTATGGTCATGTTTGTCCCACCCGTTTCCTTCTTTCCTCTTTTTCAGCACCATGTCCTGTCCACATTGGGGACACTTCCTGACAGGCAGCGGGATCTCCAGGTCTTGCTGCTCAATTTCAGGAATCTCCTGAGCAGCACCCAAATAAGGCGAAAGGGCTTCATCCAACCTGAGATGGCATATACAAATGTACTTTTTCAAGGTTGAAATGAATAGTTTATATTCATTTTACTAGAAGAAGTGGTCGACTATGTAATTGCAGAACACTGACTTCTTTGCCTTTCTGACTGACTCAATGAAGACAGCCTTGTATTTCTGGATGTGGTGCATCAATACACTCATTTTTTCCTTTCTTCCCTCTGATACGAGCTTTAGGTCAGCTTCCAATTCGGCTCGTAGATGCGGTTTTGACATTTCATAGCCCATGGAGTTGTAGCCTAAGCCAAAGGACAAAATTTTTATTTAGTTACAAAATATACCAACACTCCAGCGAGCAAGTGGGAGTTAGTTTCTACACCTTCAACCAGTCCCATGCCAAGTTCCCCAGGGAGAAATCTCTGATCAGCTGTCAAGCCAACGTACATGCGGCTTTTGATAGTTTCAATGTGATCCGCATGCGTCGCATCCGTCCCTGTGAGAACACAATGCCGAAATTCACTCTGATGACTAATAATGATTATGAGGTAGTTTAGGGTTTTAACTATTTAAAATGTTTGCATGAATGAACAGTATTTCCTGAGTTATAATTTCCCTAATACAGGGAATTTCTTATTGAAATACCGTATTTTAAGCACCATAAGGCACTATTTTGCAATATGTTGTGTATACATTAGGCGCACCAGAGATCAAATTGAGACTACAGTAAGATCGTCCATATACAATGGGAAAGGAACCTGAATAGTGGTGGTGAGAACGCCAACATATTACTACTTTACCACTATTGTACAGATTTCAAATGAAAAGGAACGCATTAGAGCTTATCTCATCAACACACTTTTTTACTTAGGGTGCTGGGAACACTGATTTGACAAGTAGATTCTGAATGGTTTAACAGTCTCTTCACTTCTTCACCTGAGTGTCACCAACCTCTGTTTAATATATGTATCCGTAGATACAGTGCCGTGAAAAAGTATTTGCCCCCTTCCTGATTTGTGTTTTTTTTTTGCATATTTATCACTCACAAATGTTTCAGATCATCAAACCAATTTCTATATCACGTAAAAACAACCGGAGGAAATATAAAATGAATTTTTGAAGTGCTGACTTTATTTATTAAGGCACAAATAAATAATGTTTATCGATTTGATCAATTATTGCGCAATCATTGCTCAAATATGGTATTACCATAAAACCTCGCATGGCAACGCAAACTAACAATTACTGTACGCATTTCCAATCTTATCCGTCCATATTCTTTGGTATAAAGTCGCACCGGGTTTTAAGGCTGATTTTTCCCTGCCACATACCGCTCATTTCTAAAGAGTGGGATGAAGCATTACATCTAAATACAATGGCAACTAGATGATGAATGTGTTGTATCTGAGTCAAATCCCTCCCGAATTTATTTTACACCAGCACTTAATATTACACACTGTCCCTTTGAATTTTACTGAATTGTTGATACAAATGCCAATCTGTTTTTACAGTATTTTCAAGACCATAATGGTGCACATAATAGTCTCAGATTTTCTTCAAATTGTGTGGCGCGCCCTGTGTGTGATGTAAAGCCGGGGACAAGCTCGGTGGCGTTAGGGCGCCTGCCCCGAGACTAGGACGTCTTTGTTGTTGTAAGCTGGAGGAACCCCTAAAGGGGCACCTGCGCCCTAACATGCGGTGCGCCCTCTGTATGTGTTAAATTCAGGAATAGAACCAGCAACAGAGACTGCGCGTTTTAACACGGTGAGCCCTACGGTCGTGAATTTACTGTAATATTCGACCGCTAGATGTTGTTGTATTGTGTAGTGCAACTGAAAAGGATAAGCGACCAGGGGGCGTTAAAACAGAGTAAACAGAGCAGATCTGCCAAACTCCTGAGTCCCGACAGGCTTGTGAATCAAGGCCGCTGTTTATATTGATATTCTTAAAAAGTCTGTGGTAGAAAAGCATGTGTGTAATTAAGAGAGAGTAAAAAGTGTATTTAACTTGTTTTAGGGAAGCACGTGCAGGTTGAGACTGATACATTAGCTCTTATAATAACATTAGTTGGAAAATCAAGCATATGTGTTTGTGATTGAAAGAGAGCATAAAAAGCATGATGAAGTGGAAAGCTGAGTGATTAGCTGTTACCGGAACATAATTTTGTCAATCTGGCTCCAAAGTTTTGATGCACTTTTGATTTTAAGTTAATTTAAGTCATGTTGGTTGCAGTGACATTTTTTTGTTACTGTAAACAAATCTGGGATCTATTTAGGTTTGAAGCCTATTTTTATTTCCTGTACTGTCAGTTTTCAGTTTAAGTGAATTATGAGTCATGATAGTTGTGTTGAAGTTCTTATTTACTGAATAAAGTTTCAGGGCGCTATGTCAGTTTGATGTACTTTTATACGAGTTGCTTCTAAGCCAAATATTATTTTCTGCACTGTAAATTTTGGGTGTAAGTGAAATACTAGTTATGATAGCTGTGTTGAAATTTTATTGTTTTAACTGGAAAATGTTTCAGAGAGCTATCAAAGTTGTATTTGAATTAAAAATAAATCTTTTTTTTTGCATGAGTAAAAATTTCTTACGCCAATTTTTAAGCTTTAACAGCAAATTAATATCGCCTCCAAATATAGGTTATCGGCCTCTTAATACTAATAATCAGTACCGGCCCTGAAAAATCCATATTGGTCAATCCTTAATCAATACCAATATCAATAGCAGAATTTTTCTGCTTCCATTATCACCAAAACCCCCTCTCGCCATCACATCGCCCCTGTCCTTCAACAGCTTAGGTGTCCTGAAAGGCACTTTGAAATAAAATGTATTGTTATTATTAATGTGAAAACTCAATCTCCACCATTTTAAAGAAATACCCATAAATTCCAATATAACATTTTCATTTGAATTTCCCCAAATTAATGATCGTAAAAAAATATATATATATATCTTACTGATCTGAATTGGTACTTTGAAAGCACAGCTTCAAAATTTGTTTACGACATACCGATGCCATGCTTCTCCATCAGCGATATGAGGTCGGCTTCAGTGAGCAGCTGAGGAGGACTCGTCTGACCGTCAACCATCTCTATGGCAGAGGGCTGGAACTGAAATCCTTGGTCATACACTGGAATCACCTAAACAAATACATTTAAAAGATAAAAAACGATTTTGCCCACACAACAACACACACGCCACTCTATTACCTTAGAGCTCCATTTGTCATAAGGATAGACATCCAGGTAATTCCTAGCAACGATCATGAGTCCTGAAGTGAAAAACTTCTCCTGAGCAATGTCTATATCCACAATGGTTTCCTGCCCCAAAGCATCCTGGGAGACACAAGCAAGGAAGTGCCGGACAATGAACTCATACAAACGTGCTTCATTTCCCTGAAAAAGAACAACAGCTGTGTTAAAAAAATCATTTTGTGTGAAGGAAATCAAATATGCCTACCTGCAATGTGTTTGTGTATTTGGTTGGGTGTATTGGAGGATGAGCTTGGTCAGAGTTTTTTCCCTGTCGAGGATTGGGACCACCAGGCTGGTCCAGCACCCGCTGGGCGAATGCCCCCCAGTTAGGACTCTGAATCTGCTCTTCCACCAATGGGCCGATGGAAAGGGATGCTGGGAAAATGTTTGTTTCCGTGCGGGGGTAGCTGATAAACCTTCAAACAAACAAAATGTGAATATTTCCATCCCGTTCATCCAGAAGGATTCACAATATTACCAGTAAATCCAGGAAAATAAAGGTTTCTCAAATGGTTAAGTTATCAAACAAAACAAAATATATAGTGAGGGTATGTACTGAAAATGAATGTTGACTCAGGCTCACCCTTGAGTGTAAAGTTTCTCTGCAATTTTCATCGTTTCTTTAGCACTTATTTGGAGCTTTCGAGAGGCCAGTTTTTCCAGTTCCTTATGGGTGAAAAAAAACATAATTGACCTTGAAGAACAGTCTGAGGAACAGCAAGTGTGTGGATGTTTCACTTTACCACAGTGTCCAATGGCAATGGTCTCCATTTGCTTTTTGGCTTACTGCTGACTGAGGTGACTGTTGCTACGGGATTCTAAAAAAAAGATTTGAAAAATGCATAACTTAGATTCTATTTATTCAAAACAGCCAAATTGTTGTTGTTGATTGTAGTAAATGGTATAGCAGAGTCATTCTAAATAGAATCAACTGACGGATTATACCTCAGCCATTTAGATTTTCAGAAAAATTGGTGTACCTGTTGATAGCAATTTCACAACACAAAATCTAAAATTTCAAATCAATTGGTGTGGGGGAGTAGGAACCTATGGCCCATAGAATCCTATAATTTTCCTCAAAAAAGGCTGTCACTGCCTTCTTTTGAATCATTTTATCTCAGGGATTATTAAGTCATTTTTCACCTAACACATCATCAGAAAAGGAATTTAACAAGGTTTCCAATTCTGAAGCAGTGATTAATATTTTAACTTTTAAATTGACATTGTGGATCACTTACAAATAAATTCCATGGAAATTTTCACTTGAATTGGAAGCAATAAGGATTAAAAGTATCCATACCTCATATATTCCTGTAGGAATGTTATAAGGTCATAGTATTTAAACTAACGCGGTGGATTATACAACCCCACTTGGATTTTTATGAAATCTGTTTTACTTGTTGAATGTAATTGCGCAATAGTGTTTCTAAAATTTTAAGTCAATTGGAGCAAGGGTTGGGGTCCTACGGCCTAAAGAATTTTGAAATTTTCTGCAGAAAAAAAGTACAGTTGCTGCCTTTCTTCAAACCCTTCTACAGATATAGACATGATTTGTGTTTTACAAAAATTTCTCCAGTAGACATGAGTACTAGATACATTTTTGCAAAACAAAAAATCATGGGAAAGGAAATTAAACAAGTATTCCAAATCTGGCATAATTTCCAAAATCGGTGCATGTTTTGATAATATTATTACATGACAAAGGTTTAAAGAATTAGTGGGATGGACATAATTTTTTTAAGGAGTCGTTGATCAACAATGTTTATTTCAAGGTCAAAATATTAGTCACAAGTTCAAAATACTGGATTATGTGATTCACAACGTTAAATTAAATTGAAAATCATTACTAAAACATGCACTGATCCTGGAAATAATTATCGATTTGGAATCTTTGTTAAATTTCCTTTTCTCAGATGAAAACGTTCAAAACAGAGCAACAACAACCTTCTTTAAAGAAAATGTAAAAATTCTGTGGGCTGTAGCTCCTAAAGTCCTGCTCCGATTGACCTAAAGTAAAAACGATTCAGTGTTGTGCAATTACTATAAATGACTACACCATGGGTTCCAGGGGACGAGCGTAGAGTCAGCTAAGTTGGCTGTAACAAGTCTTGGTGAGCCCAGCCTTCAGTGTTGGTATGAATGAAAAAAAAAAACGTGTTTGATAAGCTAGTTGGGTTCCAGCCCAGAACAGGTTGTGATATGTGGGCAGGGCCTAAGCACCTGCCATCCAAAAATTCGTTCAAGTTTTTTTTTCCTTTTCTATTATTTGGACCTTACCTCCATGCAAATCTGGTACAGCACAAGACAAGCCGTGTGGCTGAAGAGACGGTATCTTTTCCATCCAAATTCCACAGTGTCCTCGTCCACTTCATGCAGGACTTGAATAGAGAGGCACAAACACACTTTACTTTAGTTAAATTTATCCATGAAAAAAAAACATCTTTATGGGAAATCTTGTGCGAGAGTGCACCCTTGATCTTGTAGAAAGTCTCAGGGACAAAAGCCTGAATAGCTTTGAAACGCTCCACCACAAAACCCAGAGTGGGAAACTGGCAGCTTCCGTAAGAGATGAGCTGATTTGCTAGAGACTGTGGGAAGATCTTCTGTAGGCGAAGAGTCTGGAATCTTGTGAAAGAAGCCCCTGCACAATTTCAGGAAGACATTTTTTAAAATAATTTTTCATCTGAGGCATTGCACGTTTTTGAAAGGAACTTTGACTTGTACTGTATTACTCAGAGTGATGCTGTATGTGGCTCTCACCTATCCGTAGATCGAGCTCTTGGCGGACATCAACGGCATCGCTGATGTTCACATCAGGCTCTGTTAGCGTCTCGCAAGCTCTCCGAATGGAGTTGAGTGTGATTTCAGAAAACTTTGCTCGAAACACTTGTATATTTGGCTTCACTAAAGGATTCACAACAATTTGCAAAAGTCAAGCACAATAGCCACCAGTTCAGCTTACATTTTTAGCTTTTTATTTCAACTAAAAGGAGAAATGGAGCAGAAGCAACTATAAATTGCTTGTTATTCATGGTATTGTTATAATTTAAATTAGCCTTACCTGCTTGACAGACATTTATTATTTCAAAGCCAATGTTTTCTCCTTCCCTGTCACAATCAGTCCAGATAACAAGGGCCTGGCATTGTCTCACTTCCCTTTCCAGAGTACGCTGCATAACAAGAGGGAGAAATAGGCACCATTTTTTACAGCTAATACTAACAAACAACATCCCATTCAGGTTGACTTATAAAACACAAATACAGACTAGAATGATACATAATTTCCTTTAATAAAAAATAATTATTAAATAATATTTTTAATCATTTTTCAATGAGTAAGTAGACATGCCTTAATTTGTATCATGTTGTCTGGACAATACTTCTCCACTTCAGCATCAAACAAAAGCACAGGATTGCAGCTTAACCTTCCAAAAGAAAACACAAACATGCTATAAACTGCGGCACATAAAGTTACATTTCTACTGCACAAATGACACCAAACAGGCTCAAACAAAAAAGTTGGTGACAAGTCAAGCCTAGTTTATTTGTATAGCCCTCATCCACAAGAAGTCTCAAAGGGGTATCCAAACTTACCATTTATGATAAGGAGCTTTAAATTCCAGACCTAATAAATGCCCCGAGACTGATGTCATGGACACTCTCACATTCTTGTTGTAAATATAAGGAAACACGCAATTAGAGAAAAGAATGCACATCAAACCAAATGCAAGGTGTGTTACACACTGTTCACATACCTGACCGAATAGATGACACTCAAACTCATAAATCTTATTAAACTTGGACAATCCTTCCTTCTGTAAAAAAAAATACACAAGGGGAGAGTGGGGTGGATTGACAAAGGTTTAAAGACACATACACAAACCGAATGACGATTTTAGAATTTCTCAAACAACTTGTTGACATTTCTGTAAGACATTTTTGTACAGCTCAAAACCATTGTCTTCTACATATGTAGCTCGAGAGACATCTCATCATCGTTCTAAGATATTAGATGAACCATCTGATGTGTAACACTATACAGTATTGACCACTTTGTAATATTATCTAAGGATAAGAACAAATAAGGACTCACCCGCATTGACCTGCCATTGGACATAATTTCAGAGATACCTTTGGCTGCATCATTCTTCTCGGCAACACAGAGGACCCTTTTTATCTGACCCCTCCGCATCGTGTCTATTTTTTCCAATGAGCCTTGTGCCGCAGAACGGCACCTGAGCTGTATACCTGACCCTTGGTAGCCCAGTAGAAGCAGATGCTTTGCAAGATGGGTCACAACTTGCATGCCGAGCTGCTATAGGCGTTAAGTGGCCTCTTCGCCATTGACACTCGATGCCCTCAACTGTGTTAGCATGTTAACATTGCTAGTTAAGAACGAGGAGATACTGTTTGCGCGTTTGCGGGATAAAACCGTTCAGAATATAAAATTTAGAAAATCAAGCACCAATATCATAAAGGTTATCATTACCTTAATACACATAAAAACTAACACTTTGTTAGTCCGTCATTAACAAGTAAAAGTTCGATTGTTTACAAACTGCGCGCCCGCCACTTTTTGCCGTAATCTGATATGATGTCGTAAAATCACGAGAGTGGCGTAAAAAGCGAGTGGCCTGAACAAACCAAAACCTGTGAGTGTCACTTAGAAAAACACATTTAAAACTTCTTGCTTGTGAAAATGACATGTTTTATGCAATGGAGGTTGAAAAATGTCCCATGGTCACGAACCCGGGCTTAAAATAATTATTTCAATGTCAACCGAATAAGTCATTACGACTACATATTTTTTATATTTAGAAACATAAAATAAAACAAAGCTCCGTTTATTTTGCGTCTGGCGAGTTCTTGCATCGGATTGGCTGATGTGTCACATGACTCAAAAGCAGCTGGATAAACATGGCGTCACTCTCATGGCGTAATAATGATGGCGCTCCTGCCTGCTAGCGGTGTGGTTGCTCAGCGCATCTACGGAACAAACCCATCAACGTGATGGAAATGAAGACATGAAGAAAAGACGGAGATAATCGGGTGATTTCGTTGCTTCAGTGCTTGACATTGCCTGATAGATCTGATTCTGTCCGGATGCAAAGATTGCTGCCATCTGTAATTGCTTTTGTTAGTACGACGCTGACCTGACTGGATGTCAACTCTAATTCAAAGCTGTGTACGTTGTCGACTGAAATCCCGAGGGCAAAATCGAACCATTTGACAGGATTTCCCCCATATTTTGTATTTTAAGTGCACCCATGTGGCAGGTTGTAGCCAGAGAGGCCACATTGAAAGTGTCACTTTGCATTGTCAATCTGCCTTTTAGCTGTTCTCCCTGCCCCCTTATTCATAATTGATAGATGACCTGCAGAGTGCAGTGCGTCTCATGCCTTGCTCAACATCTTCACTATGATAGGTTCGCCTGACGTGGTGGCTTTTACGAAAGAGGATGATGATGGTCAGACCACTCCTGACCCATGGGCTATTCCTGAGGAGTTCTCCATTCCCCTCTACCCTATAGCTGACTCCAACCCTTGGGCCAAAACCTCCTTCTCCAAATTCACAAAAGACTTTATTCTCATTTCGGAGTTCTCCGAGCAGGTTGGCCCTCAGCCTCTTCTCACCATACCAGATGACCCCAAAGTCTGTGGGACCTTTGATCTCAACTATTTTTCCTTGCGTATTATGTCAGTGGACTACCAGGCCTCCTTTGTTGGGCATCCACCTGGCAGTGGATACCCTCGTCTCAGCTTTGTGGAAGACTCAAGGGTGGTGCTCGGTGACTCTAAAGAGGGTGCTTTTGCCTACGTCCATCACCTTACACTGTACGACCTGGAGGCGAGGGGCTTTGTGCGACCCTTCTGCATGGCATATGTTTCAGCAGATGAGAAGAAGATCATGTTGCAGTTCCAAGAGCTGTCTGTTTGCTTTTCAAAGGCATCAGAGTGCTTGAAGGCTGGTAACCGCAAAGCCTTTGCCAAAGAACTCCAGAGGAAGCTACAAGATCTTGAGTAAGTTTCTTATTGAATTATTAGAACCTTTTTATATGGAAACTTTCCATCCGCACACACAAGGTGTCATAATTTTATCAACATTTATTTAAATTCTTTAATGATGAAGAATTTAACACAACACAATTTCAGGTGAATGTATTATTTAAGTCGTTTTCAAACAGTTTTTGGCTAAGGATGAAATTTTGCATTAGAAAAAACATGCCGCTCAACCAATTATCTCAGTATGTACATGTTAATCATGTGCTGTCAGTCATCATCTGCAGTGATGTAGTGTTTAATATAACAATGTAACATCTTATGTGTGATAAAAAAATTCCACAATTTGTCATCATATTTCAATAATAAACACAACACTTTCGTTATAAACTCAATTTACATAGCTGGATTACTGTCGGATGGTTTGTTTGTTCTTAGTCCAGTTTAATGTGGTGTTAGTTTTTCACCACTGTGGTGGGTAGATTCCCGTTAATCAATCATAAAAGAAAAAATATTTTCTTATAATCCATCAATAATATCTTCTGCCGCCTCAGTAGAACACAGCATTGGTAAAACTATATAGACCACGATAATTGACACAGCAAGTCTATCGGAGCACATGACATTACATGACAAAACAGGAGTCAGCAAATTTATTTGTCACCCCTGTTCAAGGGCACGGTATCATTTCTTTCATCCTCAAATGGTCTGCATTTATATAGCGCTTTTCAAGTCACTGAAGACCTCCCAAAGCACTTTACAATGTGCTTCACACTAACCCATTCACACACACACACACACCCATAGAAGAAAAATCATAAAGGTACACTGTGCAATATTTGACTACTGTATGTCAGTGTATCATGTAGTACAACCAAAATCGAGTGCTACAAAGCAAAAAAATATAACCTACAGAGACTCAAAAGTAACCAAAATGCACCATTTTTTTGACCAGCCTTTTTAAGGTTTTTGCATACCTGTAGTTGCAAGATAGCAGACAATAATATCAGCCTCCTCCATGTGACCCTCATGTTATGTGACACACAAATCTCAAAATGTTGAAATAAGTTAAACAAATTTAAAATACAATAGTTCTAAAGGATTTATGCCATCTTGTGATTGGGAAAATTATAAACCTTGATTAACACTTGCATTTACTCTAACCCCCCTGTATAGGTACACTCACTGTGTTCTGCAGAAGGAGGAGGGCCTGCAGAGAGAGGCAGGGCCTCAGAACATGTACTCCGCTCATGCTGTGGAAAAGGCCAACGAGCTTGCCAATGTGGAAAAGAGCATATACGAACACAGAGACCTTCTGAGGCAGATCAGCTCATACCCAGATCGCCCACGCAGGGACCCTCAGGCTGTTGCATGTCAGAGTTGTCTAAGTGACTGTGAAGAACTCTATAACATGTATGCCAAGCAAGCTAGTCCCATCAGTTGCATTAATGCAGGGAACGGAAACAAAGGAGCAGAAAATGTTGGGGCACTAAATGGTCATGGAGGTAAAGTGGACGTTGGTGAAGAAGGATTGGAGCGTGCTCAACGCAGGCCATCTTATACACCGCAGTTGATTAAAGCCAAGTCTGCAAAGTGCTTTGATAAGCGCCTCAAGACCCTCCGAGAACTCTGCGATAACACCTTCTATGAGGCTACTGTGGAGCTCTTAAAAGAGACTGAAAGGAGTTTCCGGGGTGACCTGTGCTTCTTGCACACACGTCGCTTGGACCTATCACTGCAGAAAAAGCTGAGAATAATTAACTTTTTGTTTGAGGAGGAACTCTGTGACAATGATTATAATCATCTTGATGAAAGTACAACATTAAGACCATTTTGCGCTGTGAAACATGCTGTGGACTCCAGACTCATGCATCCAGCACCTGTCATACATGGACCAGAACTTCCCAAGTCGTTTGATGCTCCTTCAGTGACGAGCCATACTCAACACCTCAAGCTTGAAGACAATAATATAAAGTCTTCATTTTCTACCCAAAAATTAGATACCAAGAAGAATTCAGAGAAACCTAATGGAAAATGTGAAAACCACAGAAGTCTGAATGAAGTCTTGAATGCTGAGTCCACCTCTTATCCAGATTGCGTCCAGAAAACTGGTCTTGGTGTGAAGAGTAAACGTGAACTGTTGGAGGCCGCTACTGATCAATCTGGGAAACCCAGGGTTTTGTTAGAAGAAAATCAAGTTGAAAAAGGACACAAGACAGACTCAAATTTATTTCTAATGGATCCTGCATGCTGTATGGCTCATGAAGGTTTTCTTGAAAATCCACCTGATATCCTTGCTGTACACCTGCAGCATGCTCAAGTCTTGGTGGTCAATCAGGAGCCCCAGGCCCTTCTTCCACTTCAGGATGACTATGCTGTGGGATCTGCCAGCCCAGAAAACCACACAGCTGGACTTCTTGGGGATGCAGTTTCCCGTACCTCGGCTGAGGACTGTTCGGACTGCACCACGAGTATGTCAACTGGTTCTGATTGGACTGCCTCACCTCTTGGCAATGGGGGCATAATCACCCTGCGTCAGAAAAAGAAAGCTGGACAAGGGGCCTTGAGGTTCGTCCGTCAGTACCCCTTTGCTATGCAGGCCTTGTGGTGTTTACTTAGTGGAAGGACGCTTGTAGTGCTGGGAGCAGACGAGGCGAGAGTTCGTCGACTGGTTTCTGCTCTTGCACTGTTCGTCCCTGCTCCAGGAAAGTGTGGAGAGCGAGTCCAGCCGTGGCTCTGCTGCCCTTTCACCCTTACTGATCTGCAGAGGTGGAAACTTATTGGATTGCAAAGGTACAATTCATTTTTGTGTACACTTTGGGTATGTATCAGAATTTGTCAATTTCTTTATCAACTGGTTATCAATTATTTGACTGAATAATTGCAGGATTGTACTACATTTGTTTTTAAAAATTCTAACCCTCTATTTAGAGTTTAATTTTAACAATGTAGCTAATGCACCAAAATCAGTTATTTGTGAGTGAGTTAATGTTTTGGTGTGTAACCAATAGAATAATAGGCGAGGGTAAAATAATTGTTTTTGTGTGAATTTCCCTTAGGGGATGAATAAAGTATCTATCTATCTATCCTTGAGTAATTTTAGCCAAATGTAAGACTTTCCTAAAAAGGGTTTTACTAAAATCTAAAATAAAAATTAAATACTGTACTTAGTTTCTATTAACTGGAGTTACCTCTAGTCACGAATATAGAAATGTAAAATTAAAACTACATTTAACATCATTAAAGGACAGTGGGTATTATTTAAGACCTCCTAGGGTAAAAAAAACTTGATTCATTAAAAATATATATATTAATTTAAATCGGTGTTTCTCAACTCCTGGGTTGGCACTCAATAGCGCAAGCGTTAGGAACCTATGGCGATAAAGTAATACTAGTGGGATGTAATTCGTGTAGGTCAAGTCCAGTGCACTAACTAGGTTAAAGTTTAAAGTGGTATGTTTGTTGATATGAGACACAGGCTCTAGCATTATTCTTATTTTGTAAATTGTATCTAATCTTCTAACATAGGGATATGTGCAAAAAATGTTGCTTTTGTCTGGAGAGCAGTTTTGCGCTCAAATATATTCTCCCCTTTTCATCTTTTTGGGGGGTTGGGGTTGGCGTTAGGACTGTTTTTGAAGCAGCCCTTTTCTTACCTTCACCATTTTCATCCTAGAATAAAAGACCACTGCGAGCACGCACGTAAAATTACTCTCTACGGCTCCTTCCCCGCCTCATTTCCTCCAGCGTAATGCCCTCAGGGCCGGGAACACTGATGATAAAAGTAAGATAAAAGCAGATAAGCACGGTGAAAAAAAATCTATAAAGTTGGGCTTTGTTGAAAAACTGGAACCAGCTTGTGCTGGCAGTGAGCAGTCACAAACAGTGAGCAGTCTCGAGCAGTAGCCACGTGACTTGGGTTTTCCTTCGTATAACAAGCAAGATTTTATTTCCAAATAAAACTCATCCACCAAAATTCTTGTTTTAAGAGGTGCTTGGAAATAGAAGTACCACTGACTTTCTCCTAATCCACAGTGCCATTTCTAAATTCTTATCTTCTGGTCTACCAGAGTGGCGTCCCCTGTGGGTTCCAGCATGCTGTACTCACTATCCCGCTACAGTCGCTACATCACCATCCTGGATGCTGACCAGAAAACCTTGCGCTGTCCAGCCTATTGCGGCGACCTGCTCGCAAACATGGCTGACCACCGTACTTACGTCCGCCGGGGCTCTACTTACTTCCTTCATGTCCAGAGCACACTGTGTCGTCTGGTAGCCAAGGCCTTTCTGTTCACTTTCACCCACCATCTGCACTTGCCAATCAACACCAAGGAGGGTCCGGATGGTGTGGAGGCTCGACGGCACTGCTTCCTGCAAGAGCAGCTAGGGCTTGGTGAGGATGACAGGCAGATTGTTGTCTACCTCAGCCACCTCATCACTCAACACTACCTGCACACTGCTGGCGATGCAGTGGCACCCTCTTTTAATTTTAATTACACCACCAGCGTTTTATACAAAATCTGATATTTTACTCCGTACTTTGTTTTTATGGACTCAAGATGATCCAGATCTTTAGGATGATCATTCTAATTTTACAGCATCTGCACTTGTTTTATATTATCTCTGCATACCTGCCTTAATTCCCTGTGTGTGCCAGAGGGTGCTGATTGTCAGTGAGAGGTTTGGTTGTGAAGAAATATGCCATAATACCTACACGGCAGAGATTAGGTCAATATTTGTCTTTACTGATATTATTTTGAGGGGTCAATCCGGTCTCCCACGTGTAGCCAATATTTTTATACATTTGTCTAGTCATTGAACATTATTTGCACACTGACGTCTGTCCACAGAAATTGTTGTTTTATTAGTCTGAGACAACCTTTATGTCCTTAAAACTTCATTTTGCTCCATGCTAAATTGTTTCACGTTTGCCAACTAAAGCTGTCACTTATTAGTTCTTTTAGCCACGTTTTCGTTTTATTGGGTTCATGTTGGGTTTTTTTTCCCCCCAACCATTCATGTGGTTACTATGCCTTGTTCGGTTTTTCTAAACGAACATGCCGTGGGGGGCTTAACAGATTGGACTCTCAATATCCGAGTTAATTATTAGCCTTATTGAATTTGATCAAGTTATTTTTACATAGCAGTGCATGTCCTGAGAAAAGGGGTGATGACACAAATATTTTCTAGAGATCTGAAAAACGGCAAAGAACCTAGTGGTCTGATATGCTGATGTGCATTTACACTGTCAAGCTCAAGCTATTTACCCGTAATAATTTATTGAATTTCACTGTTGTCTTAATAAATGTGTGAGTGTTGTGGTGTTCACATGAGACTGTCTTGTGCTACAGTGACATAATATTTTGGTTATATTATGTGAAAGAACACTTCACAGAATGGTCCAATATGCTGAGCCAATTTACTATTGCCTGAACATTTATTTATGTTTATTTGCTGTCAGCTATTTGACTCCTCCAACTGATTGGAGAAAAAAAGTCTAGAAGTCTTCCCTGACACATTTTTTGGCTTGCTAATTCAGTGTTGCCATAATTATTATATCCACTTTATTGTAACTTGATGTATCTGCATGGGCTAAAATTGTTATGGCAAGGGCAGATGTTCCTTCAACTGCCATCCATGGTAAGTTTAAGGACTTTTTTGGAGTGTTGCTCCATGCAACTACCTAAAACAATTTATGGTGACATTACAGTTCGCTTAAACCCCAGCCTTCTTTGCAGCATGTTAATGATAAAACATTTTAAGTGTTCATTTGCAATTTGTGTGCAAGTTCATGTGAATGTATTCTGATCAAGCAGTACCAGTAATCTAAACGTGTAAACACACCGTGTCCTTAAATTGCAGCTGCATGTCGTTGGACATTTTGAATTAAGTCACGAAAGAGGGTGGTGTCATCTTCAGAAGCTGAAGTTTTTTTATTGTAACTCATTGATGTTTTTAAATATTTTTTTCATTAAACATATCTATTGATACCTTTGCAGTATTTTGATTGACATAGGAAAGGGGAGTCAGATGCGCACTGGCGCTAACCAATTGATGCAACTGTCCATCCATTTTCTCTCGCTGATATTCACTAGTCACGAGGGGCTGGAGCCCACTCCAGCCATCTTCAGGCAGTGGACACCCTGAACTGGTTACCAGCCAGTTGCAGGGCACACAGAGACAAACGACCTACTCCCCCATATAACACCTAGGGACATTTAACCAGACATGCACGTTTTCTGAATGTAGGAGGAAGCCCACACAGACATAGGGAGAACCTAATGTAACTCACAAATCATTAAATGGGAAGCGGGAGACATACGTGTTTGTGTGACTTGCTTCTATGCGCTAGCTTTGGAAGCAGTATGGATAATAAAGCACTGGGGAGGAAATGCTTCAATTTGTAGAATTGAATGGATGTGTGAAAATGTTGACTTGACCTTTCCACTAGAAATATTGTAATTGAGAAAAGTAGTAGTGTTATTTGAAAAAAGGACTTATTTGATATTAGTTATTGATGTTGATCCCCACTCTGTAAAAACACTGCCCTCATCTGCTAAAGGTTGGTTCATTACTTGGCATGCTGTTTAAAGACAAATTGGAACAGTTTATTCAAATTATTACAACAAAAACGCCTTAAAAACAAAACCATTTCACACCCAGCCCATTTTCAAAAGTAAGATAACAGAGGAAACGTCACACCTGAAACAAACTTAAGAGATTGAAGATAAGGATTTCAGACAGTTGAAGAGCTGTAATGAAAACAACAACTGACTTGTATTTCTGAGCCATCTGACAACTGATGGGAATGATACAATGATAGGGAAGTATTTCAAGCTGATGGGGACAGATGAAAACAATGCTGGAGGCCAGGCAAAGCATTGCGTCTTATCCAGAACACCCTCTGCATCCACAATGAGTGCATTCAATGATCCTTCCCTACACAAAAGAAGAAGCTAATTTAGAAACATAGATTCATCCTTTAAACAACAACAAAATATTCATAATTTGATATTAAGGTCATGCAGATAAGCCTCTGGATGTTAACATGTAAAAACACGTCAATATTTGTATTAGTACTTAACATGTTTGGAAATGCACTGATGCAAAAAATGTCAAGTCACATCATCAAAATACTTTTACTATTGTTTTAATGAAACTGACTTACAACTTCCAACTTGCTCTTTGGAACTCTGCAGATACAATTAGTGCCAAAGTTGGTGTCTCGTGTTTGGATGCAACGCAGGCAGCACAAGTTCTCGTAGCCTTGCTTCTTCCACTTGGCAATTAGGTTCTTGTCAGCATACCCTTCCTTTATGCAGTACTCGTACAGCTCTGTCAGGGCATACACACTTTTGATGTTATTAATTAGATTGTTTAGGCACATTTGTGCACAACGTCATAAGGTTCTTTAGTTTTTTATTACAATTTATATTATTTCAGCAGGTTATTATATATCACGTTTGTCAAAAAGAAAATGAACAGTGTCCATAAAAATTATATGTACATGAGAATGTCTAAAATAGTTTAAATAAAGAATTTTAATTTATATTAACACTTGAATTTGAGTAACATTATTTTAAATGAAAAACTGTTTTCTTTGACAAGCACTATACGTAGCAGGGGTCTCCAATGTCAAGTCAAGTCATTTTTATTTGTATAGCCCTAAATCACCAAGAGTCTCAAAGGGCTTCACAGATTATTACACTATATTACACAGACTATTTTTCAGCCGACGAGAAGAGTAGGTTATTCATATGCTATGGAGTAGAAGTGAGTTTTAAGCTTAGATTTAAACATTTCCACTGAGGTTGCAGATCGGATCTCAGGGGGAAGAGCATTCCACAGCACCGGTGCCCGGATGGAGAATGCTCTCGAACCAGCAGAACACTTCTTTGCTCTTGGGATCCCTGGATACCAGGTAGCCCGCTAAGAGTTTAATTTTTAACTGCCATGAGAAGACATTGACAGTGTCTTTAAATGGAATGTTTTAGAGGATGACTGGGATTACTTTTAATACTTACAAACTAGTAGTAACCTTTAGTTGCTATTTTAGAGATACAATAAGTGTTCTAAACAGAAAAAAAAATCTACTTACAAGTTTTTAAGATGGCCTTAAACAAAACAAGCCACCCTAAATAAACTGTACTCCGTGGTTAAAATTAGAGCACTTTTTGTAAGAGTACTGTACAAGCAACAATCTGGCCTTGGTTTCCTCCAGTTAATTTTACAGTTATACTTTTCGTGATGTTAAACAAAATGTAGTCATTTTACTTATTACATGTTTATTTGGTCTTTTATTAGCATATTTGGTGTTGGTGTAACTGAAATTAAAAAAGTTACATAACTGCAATATTCGAACGACGTTACAGATTACATTTATCGACAGATAAGTAGTAGGTGTAAGAGGTACATTTTCAAAGTAGCACTCCCAACCCTTTTTATACCCCTGCTGATGGCTTTTCTTTTGAAGAACAGGTCGTAGATGTAGCGGCTTCGCTGATGATGCAGTCTGAATATGGGCCAAAGTGCTTCCACTTTCCTCTTACCCTCGTGAGGTTCGGTTTCAGCTGATTAAAAAGCAGAAAGATATTGAAAAATAGCATTAAAAAAGAGGTGTGGAAAGCAAGTGGCAACCGGTTGATTAATCTAAGGAATCGAATGTTTATTTTACAATAGGAACAGATTTCAGAATGTTGGATTTTTGGGGAAGGTTACGATTAGCTGTTGCTAATTGTTATTGTTCCCGTTTACCTTCTCTCATTTTCTGATCCAGCTCATCCAAAGTAGGTTCAATGAGTTCCCAGCCATCTGGTGGTGGCTTACGACTTCGCTTAACTTTCGGCATTTTCGTAAAACTCACCTAAGTCTAGCAAAAACTTTGAAGGTGTGTTTCTTTTTTCTTTAAATTGGCGAAAACCTATCGGGCCCTAGAATTTGACGTCATTTGGGTCCATTGAAAGCGCGAATCAGAATGACGTCACAACGCTGTATATTTTATTTTCCTTTTTAATTCACTTTCATAACAATTTTTAATTTTTATTATTATAAAAAAACGAAGATTACTTCTAATCAAAGGCATTTTATGAGACGAAATTGTCAATAGTGTGTACAATGCATCACTTCAGACAAGCAGTACAATTGCCTGTCTTAAAAGGGAAATTCGGTTTTTAATAACTTAGTATACGGTTCATAAAATCAAACCCCTGAAAAAAAATACCAATTTATGCTTCTGCGTTTTACTTAATGTTTTTTTTTTTTAAATTTGTCTTTATATCTCTTATATTCTGGAGATATTTCAACAGGAAAATCCCAAGTCAAAACTCGTCACTGCTGGATTGTGTTGCTCCTATTTGAGTTTAGCCAGCTGTCAGTGTTTAACTGCCTCACATGTTTGTGATTTTAATGATTTATAGTTAGTTAGACACCTACTGCATTTATTTCTCATAATGCCCAAAGGAGGTAAGAAAGTATTGTGAAACGTAAGTTTTTCAGTTAATTCTCACATTTGTTGAGACTGTACTAGCTGGCTTTAGCCACTAAAACTTAACACGCAGAGTGAAGTCGGTTTACGCTTGTTAGTTGGGTGGCGTGAAAACATGAAGCATGTATTTTGTGTGATCACAAATGTTCGCGGTGTGTATGTCTATCCATTCCTGTTGTCACTGTTGTACACAAAGCAAATCTGTTGACATCTGTCATCTGCACTCCAGGTAGGAAAGGTGGCCACAAGGGTCGCATGCGGACCTACACCAGTCCAGAAGAGATCGATGCCCAGATGAAGGCTGAAAAGGAGAGAAAGACGGTAGTGCATCTAAAAAACAAAGATCACTTATTGTTGCAGATGACGACATGTTGTCCTTTCTCATTAGAATTGTTTGCATTCTGGCCTACTGAGCATATATAATTACCAAAATTAGTTTCAAATTTAACATGGGATTTCTACTCCTTTTTTTGTGAGTTTCCCTCTTTGCTCCTTCTAATTAACTTGCGTCTGTGTCTGTAAGGTATCTGAAAGCAGATGTCCGTTTAAAATAAAAGCGGGAGCGGGCTCGGAGCAATAATCAAGAGACGGCAAACCTTTCATATCAAAATATAACAGTTACGTGCCGTGGAATTTACAGCTACGCCTTCACTCCAGTCAGAATTAGTGGTGTGTCCTTCGTGGACAAAAAGCCTTAATTTTTTGTGAGTACTCGGATGGAGTCGAAATTATATGGGTGGACCCCAGCCCCCACCGCACACCTGTTTCTGTCTCTGACAGCACCTCTCTCGCCAAAACACTCGCTATGACACAAGCTGACAGACATTTTGAAATGATTTAATATGTATTGATGGAAAAAATATAATTGACATCACATTATTCAAATATTTTTAACGCCAGCAGAGAAGGCCTTGCAGGCCCTCATGACCCACGGCTACAATATAACATGTTTTAATGGGTCAGACATCATGATCCCTTAACCGCTAGGGTCGTAGGGGCACCATTTCCTGTGGTGTGTCCTGGGCAAGTACAGTCTGGTGGCGCCCATCTCTCTCCAGGACCACATATTTTTTCATCCAGTCTCAAACTGGGGACCTTTCGCATGTTAGGTGAATGTGCTAATCACCGCACTACAGAAACACTAATACTTATATATACTTCATATTTAAAACTTGCACACAGCTGCTGATTGCATTTCTATTTTACCTAGTTTATCCTTTTTATATTGTTACATTTTTTTTTACCTTTATTTTAATAATACTGCCACCATTGCTGCTGTTTGGAACATTTTACCGTATGCGGTGTCTTATGTCAGTTGTTTTTACCTCACTATCAGCCAAAAGGAAACTAGCACTTTTATTAAGTATTATCTTAAATTAGGACTGCTCTGTGCATGTGTACTCAATTGTCTTTCAATGATTGAGTGTGAAATGAAATTTTGATCACTTGTATGTTGAGCACATCTGAAAAATGACAAATAAATTGACTTTCAATTCATACATAAATTAAATACATGATATAAAAAAGCAAATATAGCCAGCTATTTGAATGATGGCCTAAAGTGCATCACACATTAATGCTTTGTGTGTGTGTGTGTGTTATTTTGTCTCAATGCGCTTATTTATATTCTTGTTTTCAGGATGAAGATGAGGGTGCAGCCCAGAAGGAGGTTGCGGAGAAGTTACAAGGATCAGAATCAGAAGAAAGTGATGATGAAGGTTCACAGGTATTCTACAATACAAATCTTTATTTTTTTCAACACTTCCAGGATTCAGTTTGAGATGTTTTGATATTTTTGCAGAGGAAGGCAGTAGGTGTAGAGGGTTTGATTGAAATTGAGAACCCCAACAGAATTGCTCAGAAGTCCAAGAAGGTGACAAACATTGAGTTTGATGAGCCCAAGCAATTGTCAAGGAGAGAAAGGTAAGTACAATCTCAAGTCAGTCAAAATAGTGGCGCGAAAGTGAATTGGCATGTTTACTAGAGCTGGGCCATTAGTTTCAGGGTTTACCCCAGTTATTTTGCAAAGGGCTGACGCTACCAACTTATATTAAACGTTCTCCATGTATGGTTTTCTATACGTCCATCCGTGTGTGCACATGCGTTTATTAGCACTATTTAGGTGTCAAAATAGCCTTTCTTTGATGACCAATGATAATGATTAAACGTGCGGTTTTTGACAACTACTAAAAATGACAGAAGAAAGTGGCACATCAACAAATCTCGTTACTTTCATAACTAAGACTGTATGAATACAATTTAGACAACGACATACACAATTACAACTAATGTTGTTGAAGGGCAAGACTGAAATCACTAGGTGGGAGAAGAAAGATTAAAACATTGTGAGGAGGTGTAAAAGTCTGCCAATTTTTGGGACCAATCGTGTGCTTCTCCTTTGTTCCTGATCAACCTGCAGTTTGTAAATTTAGGCTCCATTAGCCTTGTGGTCATAGCTGGTTACTGCCTCTGCAGAGTGACTGAGTGAGCTGCCCTAAAATTGTTTTTAAAGGGACACTGTAATATTTGAACTCTACATGTCACTGTACTGTTTAGTGCAGGGGTTGGCAAAAAATTGCCCAGGATTATGCACTGAATATGCACAGACCAATTTCAAAACAACTGTAAAGAACTATAGTTACAAGTAATATAAATTCTGTAAGAATTTTATATCTTATCAGGTGAGGACCTTCATGATTGCAGTGCCATTAGAATAGAATAGAATCGTCGTTATTACCATTCATATCAACGTTTTGAAACATTGTATGCAACGAGTTTAGACATGGCACTCCAGGGTAAAACAAGTGCATTGTAACAATAGTACAATGAATATACATGCAATAACATCTTGCAGCAGTAATTTGACTGCAAATGTAAATACAAATAAATAATTGATTTCGTTTGCACATCCAGTCCAGTGTTCCCACATTTTTCACCTCTCCACACACAGAGAGGAAATTGAGAAGCAGAAAGCAAAGGAGCGCTACATGAAGAAGCATCTAGCAGGGAAAACCGATCAGGCCAAAGCTGACCTTGCCCGACTCGCAATCATCAAGAAACAGAGAGAGGACGCAGCAAGAAAGAAAGAAGAGGAGAAAAAAGGTGCCTATTTTAACATGAGCAGCCTATGTACAGTAGTGCCTTGTACTGTGTTTTGATTTGAGTTTGTTTCAAGAAACAATTCAGCAGGTCACAATTTATTGTAGAACTTACGGAAGATCTGTCTATGAGGATCTGGGATTTAATGATTTCTGTGTTGGGTGAAAAAAATGGTCAATTGACCAATTTCAGCATATCGCAAGGCACCACTGGACATAAAATAGAGAAATACTAATTATTATGGGAAAGGTTTTGGCATAATGTTATCTATCTCCCCCCCCATTTCTTGCAGCAAAAGAAGCAAAGGAAGCAGCGGCAGCGGCAGCAAAAGGGTTAAATTCGCTCTCTCTCAAATAATTCTTACTAGTATTTATCAAAACCACATTTTCACTTCAAGGGACTGATGGTGCAATATGAAGTAGCAAAAAATATTCTCCTCTCCTTTGGTGCATTTTGCTGTGGAAAAGCGTCCGAATAAGTAACACTGCACCTGATTCACAAACAATTGAAATGAAGCTCTGAGCAATGACATTGTATGAATGAATCACACGGATTATTTTTCAATTTCCATTTTATCCAGAGAGCATTGGCACACTGTTTCTTTTGGGATTTACACTGTATATAACTGAGTCATGATGTATTTCTGAATAATTCGATAAAAATGTTAAAATGTGTTTCTCCATTTTGGAGTCAATTAGTATGAAGTTCAAGTTACTCCTTCAAAGAATGGGTTTCCTCTATTTTATATAGCAGTCTCAATGAATCTCACGAAAATCATGCTATTTTTTTAAATTATCAGTTTAGTAATAAAGAGGGAGATAAAATGTTTCTTACAAAAACGGAATTCCTCAGAACTAAAAAATGTACTGTACATATTTAACCTGTTATAGACTCTACAATCGTGATTTAGGGCTATACAAATAAAAATGACTTGACTTGATTTCAAATCCACTAAATCTACAAAACCTAAAACAATTTCAAGTTGAGTGCAATTTATCTGTATAACGCCTAATCACAAAAAAAATCTCATAGGACTACACAGGCCGCAATTACAACATTTTCTTATCTGAAACTTGCATGCGGGCAAGGAAAAAGTAAAAAACCCCAGCAAGGGCTAAACAAGGAGTAATCCCTTATCTAGGATGACCAGGCTGCAATGGATGTTGTCAAAATCAACAATACACAGAGGTTGATAACTAATTCAATACTAAAACCATCCTGACACACAGGCCATGCCATTGTCCAGTATTATGGAGTATACTGCCTTTATGAATATATCCACAAGTTTCTTTTCTGTCATGATTATGTTATTTTTTGAAATGTAATTGTCAAAATATAATATCTATTTTTTTTTTGTTTTTAGAGGTCAGCGTTTTAAAGGAGCAAATACAATGAGAAATTTTGTGACAATTAGTTATTGAAAGAAGGATCAGATTTGGAAACGCAGGATTCTTCTGTCCTTTATTTCAGAGATTTTTACATGCAATGATTTCTGGCGTGTGCCTTGGAGGTGCAATTCAAAGAAAAAGGATCCTTTGCTATAACATCCGTAATAAATTTGATTCAAACTTGAGGGGGGGGATTCCTCTATTGAAATAAGTTTATATCCCATCCATTCTCTGAACTGATAACCCCTACAAGGGTCTAATATTGGGTAAGATAAATATTTTAATTTTATTTTTTTGAAGGGTGTCCATTAAAGCAGTGGTTCTCAATTGGTCTATACAGGATTAACCTTTTTTCTTCTTCCCAAAATCAGAAGGAACTGCAAAACAAATAGGATTTCAAGTACTGTCCATACTCTCATATAAGCCTACATCCCATATAAGCCACATTCTAGAAATGATTTAAAATAGCCACGGACTAAAATAAATTAATAACATGGATCAAATGTGTATCTAAACCAGTGTTTTTCAATCTTTTTTGAGCTAGGGCATGTTTTTTACATTGGAAAATATTGCGGTACACCACTAACCAAAGATGATATAAAATGACTCTGAACAGTATGTTTAATAACAATGTAATTTATAATACCTCCAGTTTTTACAGCACAGACACTTGACAATAACTTAATATTTTGAGAGATTGATTTATAACTGTTTTTCTAAAATTTTAAAAAGTGACATTGGATAATTTCTTACGGCACACCTGACGATCTCTCACACTAGTGTGTCGCGGCACAGTGGTTGAAAATCACTGATCTAAACAACAGTAATTATTACATTATGTAGTTAATAAAGATGAACAAACTGGAGAGACTCTGTGACCAAAACACACAATATTTCTGCTCATCCCCCCACCACCACCCCCAGCCTTTCACAAACAAGGTTTCTGCGGATCATCAGTCATCAAATTCATTATTCTAAAGATAAGGGCTTTATTTGCTTTAAAGTATCTTAAATGCAATTTTTGAAAGTCTTAAAAATAGAATAGAATAGAATATACCTTTATTGTCATTGTTACAAAATGGGTTAACATATTGTGACAACGAAATTGGGCATGACACTCCAGTTTTACACATTCACAGTGAGGTATGAGCCAAGAAGATAAAGGAACAGAGAAGATAAGGTTATAAAACAAGGGGGATAAGGCTATAGTTATAATTTACATGGTATTTACACAAGAAATGTCGGCATGTGGGATGTTACATACAGTGTTATCGTGATACCGTTGGCATCGTAAGGGTTGTGCAATATTGCATTTGGTGCAAAGACATCATAGTGCAAAAAAAATAGCATATGCATTGGTGCAAATATAGACATCATAGTGCAGAAAAAGGAAATGGTCAGACATTGTGCAAGGTGAGCAGTAAACGTAGTGCAGTCGACATGTGCAAGAACATAGACATGAGTACCATTATATTCGTATGAGGTAGTGTTGGCACGAGTTTTCAGTTTTTTGTGCGGTGTCTGTTTTGAGCAATGAAGAAACATAGTGCAGACAGCATGTACGTGAGTACCATTTTACATTCGTGTGAGGTAGTTTTTTGCAACAGTTTTCAGTTTTTTGTGCGGTGTCTGTTTAGGGTGGTAATGGCTGTGGGGAAGAAACTGTCCAGAGTCTGTTTGTTTTTGCTTTGTGTGACCTGTAGCGCTTGCCGGAAGGCAGCAGGTCGAAGAGGTGGTGGCCGGGGTGAGAAAAGTCCTTGATGATGTTTTCTGCTCTGCTGAGGTAGCAAGAGCAGGCAATGTCCTCCAGACTGGGCAGAGAGCAGCCGACGATTCTCTGGGCTGTTTTGATGATCCTCTGGAGCTTTTTCCTGTCTGCTGCTGTGCACCCAGCATACCACACCGTGATGCAGTATGTTAGAATGCTCTCCACTGTGGCTTTGTAAAAGGACACCTGCAGCTGCTGTTTTAGATTATTTTTCCTGAGCAATCTCAGGAAGTGCAGTCGCTGCTGGGCCTTCCCTACCACCGCTCTGGTGTTTGCAGACCAGGAGAGGTCGTCAGAGATGTGCACACCCAGAAATTTGAAAGAGTGGACTCTCTCTACACAGTCTCCTTTTATGGTGAGCGGTGCTGGATTCCTGCCATTCCTTCTGAAATCCAGAATCAGTTCTTTTGTTTTTGTGGTGTTCAATATGAGGTGGTTTTCCGAACACCACGTTGAAAGTGACTCCACCTCATCCCTGTATGCCGCCTCGTCCCCTTCAGAGATGAGGCCGATCAAGGTGGTATCGTCAGCGAACTTATGTGAATACATTAGTAAAATGTATATCTGTTTGAACTAAAAAGATTCAATAACATTTTTCAATAATTCACCGTTATACATTTTTGGCAACATCACATGACCACAATAACGGAACTATCAAAACAGTGAAGTGGTTTCAGTTTGGCCTTTCAAAGCAGACGCATGTCTTAGGTCTACCCACAACCCACAGAGAAACTTCGGAAAGAGACGTTTACGATGGATTATGCCCGGAAAGTGTACATTTAATAAGAAGTTGCTGTACGACGAATGCTTTTGGCCATGGCTAAAAGCTGTGCCAGGCTATGTGTACTATGCACAATGTATTGTGTGCAAGAAATATTTGTGGGTTTTTGTTTTGTTTTTTCAATTGTGTTTTATTTGTCGACTTGGTTTTGAATCTGATTTTGAAAGCCATAAGAAAGTCTTTAAAGTCTGGAATATAACTTGCCCTAAGCTCTTGGTCCCTGACAATATTTTTTGTTTTTGGGGTACACTTGGCAGCAAGATGGTGGATAATTAAGATATGTCAAGTCATTTTTATTTGTATAGCCCTTAATCACAATAAGTTTCAAAGGGCTGTACAGATTATAGACTACAACAAATACAAACAAAATGGAAAATGAGAGCAATGAGAACTGAGGATGTAAATACCCACCAAACCCCTAAATGTAAGCCAAGACAAAAATATCTTGATTAATATTTTATTCATGTCAACTTTCATTGGTGAGTCTCGTGTGATGTAAAATTAATACACATTTCTAAATCGACAAGTATTTTGTTTAAAAATGCACGTTTATATTTTTTTTCTTATTGTACAAACCATTTTTTAATGAATTAAGTTGTTCACCACTAGGAGGCACTAAATAATACACAAGTCATGCAATGACGATGTGATGTTTAAAGTTTTCCCCAGTGAATTGGGATTTGTATTAGTATTGTCACACGCCGCTGCCTGTCAATGCGAATTTCCAGTGTTGGCTCCTTACTTTGAAAAAGAAATGAGTTAAAGTTACTCACTACTTCTTCCAAAAACGAACTGAGTTGGGGTTTTTAAGGGTTATTGATCTATCTTCGTTATTCAATATCCATTATCTGTTATCGGTCAGTTCATAATACACTACAAAGCCTAGGAACCAGGACACTTACTCTCAGCCAAAAGGCCAAGCTAAGGTCCCAGCCCTTTTCCGACTCCTCTGCAGATTCCTCCCCCCCTCGCGTGAACGCGCATTCTGCTATTCTGCTGCGCTTCCAACAAAAGCGATCCTATTCTATATAAAACGCTTATTAAAACAATAAAGCGAGCTAATTATAACAATTGGGAGATCCTAGTCTATATAACGCGTTTATTTAAACAATAAAGCGCGAAGCGCGATCGTATTCTACAAATTGCGTTTGTCAACGCGGATGCAAAAGTCACCAATGTCAATGTACGCTTCCGACAAAAGCGATCGTATTCTGTATAATACGCTTTTTAAAAAAATAAAGTGAGCTAATTATAACAATTGGGAGATCCTAGTCTATATAATGCGTTTATTTAAACAATAAAGTACGATCGTATTCTACAAAATGCGTTTGTTAACGCGGATAAAAAAATCACCAACGTCAATGTACGCTATGATTTCCACAATCACAACTAATCGTACACAAATAATATTTATTTGATTTACTATAATATCCGTATGTAATGTCTTTTTCATTGTGAATGAAACCCTGGTTGCATTGGATCCCGCGGTGTAAACAAATTGTTGTTGTTTTATTTTTCATTTAAAATCGGACTTCCCTGTCTATACTGTTTGGAAAATAAGACACGCTTTAAACCTTATTATGCTCTTTGGTTTTGGGATCCAACTACAGAGGAATACCTCCACTTTGTGATGTGTTACTGATTAGGTGTTCGACAAATCTAGTTTGTTTTTTATTACTACTATTAATAATAATAATAATAGAAATATTATGAAAAACGTCTGAAAGTTTTCAAATTCACTGTGCTGACATATTGATGCCACAGAAGGTTACTCTAGAAGTTACAAGTCTGTATCTCCAACAGAGTCTGTTTTAGCAGGGGGGGAGGATTTGGGCTGGCAAAATCCTCCCCCCTCCCTGCTATCCCCTGAATAAAAACTCCAAACGACCCCAAATTCACTGTGCTGACTTATTATTGCCACAGAAGGTTACTCTACAAGTTACAAGTCTGTATCTCCAACAGAGTCTGTTTTAGCAGGGGGGGGGGAGGATTTGGGCAGGCAAAATGCTCCTCCCCCCCCCTGCTAACTCCTGAATAAAAACTCCAAACGACCCCAAATTCACTGTGCTGACTTATTAATGCCACAGAAGGTTACTCTACAAGTTACAAGTCTGTATCCCCAACAGAGTCTGTTTTAGCAGGGGGGGAGGATTTGGGCTGGCAAAATCCTCCCCCCCTGTTATCTCCTGAATAAAAACTCCAAACGACCCCAAATTCACTGTGCTGACTTATTAATGCCAAAGAAGGTTACTCTAGAAGTTATAAGTCTATATCTCCAACAGATTCTGTTTTATTAGGGGGAAGGAGATTTTTTTTCCTGCCCAAATCCTCCCCCCCCACTGTTAACTCCTGAATAAAAACTCCAAATGACCCCAAATTCACTGTGCAGACTTATTAATGCCAAAGAAGGTTACTCTAGAAGTTACAAGTCTGTAACTCCAACAGAGTCTGTTTTAGCAGGGGGGGGGGAGGATTTGGGCAGGCAAAATCCTCCCCCCCTGCTAACTCCTGAATAAAAACTCCAAATGACCCCAAATTCACTGTGCTGACTCAATAAAGGCACAAAAGGTGACTCTAGAAGTTATGAGTCTATATCTCCAACAGATTCTGTTTTATTAGGGGGAAGGAGATTTTTTTTTCCTGCCCAAATCCCCCCCCCCACTGTTAACTCCAGAATAAAAACTCCAAATGACCTCAAATTCACTGTGCAGACTTATTAATGCCAAAGAAGGTTACTCTAGAAGTTACAAGTCTGTAACTCCAACAGAGTCTGTTTTAGCAGGGGGGGGGGGATTTGGGCAGGCAAAAAGCCTGCCCAAATCCTCCCCCCCTGCTAACTCCTGAATAAAAACTCCAAATGACCCCAAATTCACTGTGCTGACTCAATAAAGACAGAAAAGGTTACTCTAGAAGTTATAAGTCTATATTACCAACAGATTCTGTTTTATTAGGGGGAAGGAGATTTTTTTTCCTGCCCAAATCCTCCCCCCCCACCTGCTAAAACAGACTCTGTTGGAGATACAGACTTGTAACTTCTAGAGTAACCCTTTGTGGCATTAATAAGGCAGCACAGTGAATTTGAGGTCATTTGGAGTTTTTATTCAGGAGTTAGCAGTGGGGGGAGGATTTTGCCTGCCCAAATCCTCCCCCCCCCTGCTAAAACAGACTCTGTTGGAGTTACAGACTTGTAACTTCTAGAGTAACCTTCTTTGGCATTAATAAGTCTGCACAGTGAATTTGGGGTCATTTGGAGTTTTTATTCAGGAGTTAACAGTGGGGGGGAGGATTTGGGCAGGAAAAAAAATCTCCTTCCCCCTAATAAAACAGAATCTGTTGGAGATATAGACTTATAACTTCTAGAGTAACCTTCTTTGGCATTAATAAATCTGCACAGTGAATTTGGGGTCATTTAGAGTTTTTATTCAGGAGATAACAGGGGGGGGGGAGGATTTTGCCAGCCCAAATCCTCCCCCCCTGCTAAAACAGACTCTGCTGGGGATACAGACTTGTAACTTGTAGAGTAACCTTCTGTGGCATTAATAAGTCAGCACAGTGAATTTGGGGTCGTTTGGAGTTTTTATTCAGGAGTTAGCAGGGGGGGGGGGAGCATTTTGCCTGCCCAAATCCTCCCCCCCCTGCTAAAACAGACTCTGTTGGAGATACAGACTGGTAACTTGTAGAGTAACCTTCTGTGGCAATAATAAGTCAGCACAGTGAATTTGGGGTCGTTTGGAGTTTTTATTCAGGGGATAGCAGGGAGGGGGGAGGATTTTGCCAGCCCAAATCCTCCCCCCCTGCTAAAACAGACTCTGTTGGGGATACAGACTTGTAACTTGTAGAGTAACCTTCTGTGGCATTAATAAGTCAGCACAGTGAATTTGGGGTCGTTTGGAGTTTTTATTCAGGAGTTAGCAGGGGGGGGAGGAGCATTTTGCCTGCCCAAATCCTCCCCCCCCTGCTAAAACAGACTCTGTTGGAGATACAGACTTGTAACTTGTAGAGTAACCTTCTGTGGCAATAATAAGTCAGCACAGTGAATTTGGGGTCGTTTGGAGTTTTTATTCAGGGGATAGCAGGGAGGGGGGAGGATTTTGCCAGCCCAAATCCTCCCCCCCCTGCTAAAACAGACTCTGTTGGAGATACAGACTTGTAACTTCTAGAGTAACCTTCTGTGGCATCAATATGTCAGCACAGTGAATTTGAAAACTTTCAGACGTTTTTCATAATATTTCTATTATTATTATTATTAATAGTAGTAATAAAAAACAAACTAGATTTGTCGAACACCTAATCAGTAACACATCACAAAGTGGAGGTATTCCTCTGTAGTTGGATCCCAAAACCAAAGAGCATAATAAGGTTTAAAGCGTGTCTTATTTTCCAAACAGTATAGACAGGGAAGTCCGATTTTAAATGAAAAATAAAACAACAACAATTTGTTTACACCGCGGGATCCAATGCAACCAGGGTTTCATTCACAATGAAAAAGACATTACATACGGATATTATAGTAAATCAAATAAATATTATTTGTGTACGATTAGTTGTGATTGTGGAAATCATAGCGTACATTGACGTTGGTGATTTTTTTATCCGCGTTAACAAACGCATTTTGTAGAATACGATCGTACTTTATTGTTTAAATAAACGCATTATATAGACTAGGATCTCCCAATTGTTATAATTAGCTCACTTTATTTTTTTAAAAAGCGTATTATACAGAATACGATCGCTTTTGTCGGAAGCGTACATTGACATTGGTGACTTTTGCATCCGCGTTGACAAACGCAATTTGTAGAATACGATCGCGCTTCGCGCTTTATTGTTTAAATAAACGCGTTATATCGCGCTTTATTGTTTAAATAAACGCGTTATATAGACTAGGATCTCCCAATTGTTATAATTAGCTCGCTTTATTGTTTTAATAAGCGTTTTATATAGAATAGGATCGCTTTTGTTGGAAGCGCAGCAGAATAGCAGAATGCGCGTTCACGCGAGGGGGGGAGGAATCTGCAGAGGAGTCGGAAAAGGGCACAACACCGGACGTCCGGGGCGTGCATCTTTTACGTCGGGCGTGCTACTCACAAAACTTCTCCGCCAGGGTGGCTGACAACTTTTTCAAGAAAAAAAGAAAAACTCTTTCGTTTGTTTTCTTTCTTCTTGCTTTATTCCGATTTCGAGATCTTCGTTCGGTTTTGGAATTTCGGTTCGTTTGGCAATTTGCATACTCGGCATCAAATTAAAAGCCCGCATCGAATAACTTCGTGCTTCTGGACTTTCCCGAGCATGCATTTGGACATCATTTTCCAAAGTAGACGCACAGAAACACACAAGAAAAATGGATAAGTGGTTAGGAATCAAGCCAAAACCTCAGCCCCAGAAAAAATATTTAAAAGAAATATCCAAAAGAAGCTATAAAAATGTACGACACTACGAAACGTAAATGTACATTAAAAGCATCGTGGAAACAGGAGTTGCGTGGCTTGCAGCAGACGACGCAACGCAAATATTGCATGAATGAAGATGAGGAAATACAGGTACATACTGAGGGCAGATGGAAAACAGCGATGTCATATTCATGCAATGAATGTTATGAGTAGATATATATTCTGATTATCAATCCCAAATACTTTCCAACAATGCTTTTTTTTGCGATGAGTCGTCTTTTTGTGGGTTCAAGTTGTGAAAAATCGGGCACTTTTTAGAGTTGTCTGCCCTGGTGTCCGGTAACTTTTTGTCATGAGTTTCAGACACTGATATTACTAACAAAATTGTTGTATTCTGCACAAAATAAAAATACAAATTTTTAATACTTTATTTAACAAACTTTGTTTTACTGTACCGTGAACTATAACCTATTAGAAAAATATACGAAGCAACTTTAAACGGGAATCCCTGCATAACACAACAGAATGTCTATTAAGAACGTCCACTTTACAGTGCAACAACAAATTAACCACAAAATACTAGAATAAACCGTTCATTTAAAAAAAAAAAAAAAAAAGCTATTCCTGATACATTCCTGATTGTTGTAAAAGGATAGTGAGGTGTTTGGGCGCGTTGTAAAGGATAAGCAGGCCACCTGTATGATGCAGCAGGGGTAAACCAGTGAAAGCTGTCGGGCCCTGCTGTTGAACAAAAGAGTGTGTTCAGGGATGTGATTTTTCCGCTAATTCGCGGAATTCCGCTTTTTTTATCTCCAAAAATAAAATTTTAAAATTTCCGGTGTTTTAATTGGTAAAAAAAAACGATTTCGTCTCGACAGCATGCCATTTGAGTGTTTCCGTAACTGAAATGAAACGTACTTGCGATTGGTTGAAGTCTCGTGTTGACCAATAAACGCGCTTGTTATAGGAGTGTGCCATTGTTCATTTCTCACACGTTTTTGCCGGGTGTTTAAAGAAAGATGTCCGTGATCGAACGCAAAGATGCTCCGCGAGCTAAAGAAATTGATAAGATTGTAAAAAACAAGTTTCGATGGGACTGGTTGGAGAAGGAATTATCTACGAATGTTGGAAAGAAGACTGTGACGAATTTGTTCAATGACTTTATTCGGAAGATCGATCGTGCCGGGAAAGCACTTTGCATTTGGTGTCATGATACCATCGACTATGGTGGGAGAGGTTTCAAAGCTCTTGAAAGTCACGCAAAGAGCAAAAAACACGTGAAAGAACTCCAGTCAAGAACGACAAATTATTCCATCGCTGGAAGTTTCGGTGCCCAAACGAAAACTCCAAAACTTTACGGCCTCCATCCCTTATTGACATCACAATCGGAAGCGGTAATAAAGAGACGTGATCCACCCCAACAACCTGTACCAGTTGCTGATAGAGTCGTGAATTTTGAGGTAGGTGGTAAACTTTTCAAATTTATTTGACAGTTTTCCCATTTTTTTCGAAAATATTATAACGTAATAAAAATGGCCATAAATATTTAACAATTACAATAATAGATTTTCATGTGTACATTACACCAACACTTTACTGTAGGGCCTATACTTATTGTACTTTTTACTGCCCTGGTCCTACCTGGTTTCCCCCCCCCCCAGCTAGCAATCACCCCCCCCCCCCCCCGCTAATTTTCAGATAATTTCACTTTGGTCAAATCACATCCCTGTGTGTTGTGTCACCCTGACCTGAGGGACATGGCTGCTTTCTGGTGTCCCGTTTCATCTGGAGGGACGAAAGCATGACCAACTTAAGTGCTTAGGTTCCTAACTTGTTTGGGCAATTGGATTGGCCATGGTCCAAAAAATTTTACGTGTGTCTTGCTGTCGGTCACCCCTCTTGAGGGATATGACCAAGGTAGATAGATAGATATATTCCAGATACACATCCCAAAAAAGCACTCAAAACAGTACTGTGCAAAAATGTTTGGGGTTTATTAAAAGTTCCACCCTCACTGTGCATTTGATAAAGATAGACTCGTGACTGGCAACGTTCTTGTTTTTACGTGGGAGAGCAAAACGGCCTGGAAAGATGGGCACTGTCAGGCTGTACTTGCCCAAGAGTAGACACGCCACAGAAAGTGTTGCCACTACTACCCAGGTGGTCACGGGATCTGCGGACCTTTTAAAAAACGTTATTTTAAGGCCGTTAACTTGGCGGCTCTGCAGATGCAGTACCCAGTAATGACCACACGAGTGATGGCGCCTAAATTTATAAAACTGCAAGTCTGAACAAAAACAAAGAAGAAGCACACATTGGATTGGTCTAAAACATTGGCGGACTTTTACACCTCCTTGCCATTTTCCCCCCACCCTAGTCCTGCCTCGTGATTTCAGTCTTGTTTTCGACAACGTTTGCCACTTCTTGTCGCCTGAGCGGGTGAGTTTGCCTTCGTCTAAATCTCCTGGAGAGGGACAATTTCGAGAACTAAACTTTGTCCCTGCTTGTTGTTATGTTTTAACTTTTTGTTTGTTTACCTTACCCGTCTGTATTTTAACATGACTGTCCTTACATTGCATTTTAATTTAGCATTGTAGTTAGTTCATATGTATGGCTTGGCATTCAATCTACCTATTACAACTTTTTACTATTCTTTTTTGAGGCTATATTAATAATTACAACTTAGTTTTTCTTTGTATTTATGTATTATATGTCAGTCCACAATAAATACATTTAGCTATTTGTAGTCTAACGTTTATTCAATGTATTTTATATCAACTCCCCACCCCGCCGCCCCATAGTGTTTCAAAGTTACCAGACACGAGAAAATTCGCAAAAATAATTTTTAACTTGGTACGTGTTATGCCAAAACAACGG
The DNA here is from genome assembly GCF_059441175.1 of Urocampus carinirostris. Taxonomy (NCBI): domain Eukaryota; kingdom Metazoa; phylum Chordata; class Actinopteri; order Syngnathiformes; family Syngnathidae; genus Urocampus; species Urocampus carinirostris. The sequence continues at coordinate 27,938,100 of NC_142349.1, forward strand.
TCCAAAGTTCACACAATCGATCGTGTTTTATAACAATCAACTTTAATCAGCAGCTTTATATCTTCACTTTATTGCCTTTGAATAACGAATACACCAAATTACAAGTTTGTTCTTTCTTGCAATTGTTTACTGTTGGTTTATCATAAAAAAGTAATCTAAAGCCACTTTCCCCCAAAAATGACGCAAAGAGAATATGTTCAGTGGTGTGGATTAATCAATAATGAGATGGAAAAATAGTCAAGTCACATTTATTTGTATAGCCCTTAATTACAAAAAATGTCTCAAAGGACTGCACAGGATTACAATTACATCATCGCCTGATCTTAAACCAACATGCGGGCAAGGAAAAACTCAAAACCTCAGTGTGAGGAAAAAAGAAACCTTGAGAAGGGGCCTCACAAGTGGTAATCCCCCTTCCAGGATGACCAGGGTGGAATAGATTTAGCACTGAGTCACAGTACACAAACATAGTAAACATCAATAAAAGAGAACACTAGGTAACATGTTGAAATTTGTCCGGAAAGTGCATGATTGCAACGCCTCAAGCCTGTAAACTAGTCCAGCAACGACGCAGCTTTACATCTCTGCCAGCTGGTCAATGCAGGCGTTGACATGCTTCAGGTCAGATGCTGGTTTGCCGACTCGTCTCAAATCAAAGAATATAACACTTTAACCCCTTTATAAATAATTGTTAATGATTACAAATACCTGCAAAGACCCAGTTATACTTCTATTTGTCAAGTCAAATATTGCATAATATGTAGATCCAAATTTTTCCATGGTTAATATTTTCATATTTCGCTATCGATTCCTTTTAAACAGTCATGCATAATTCATGGAATATTTTATCTTGTTTAGATAATCACCTGCAACATTAGCAACTATGTCTTTAACAAATGGATACAGTGTCACCAAGGAGACATGGGATTCACACAACAAGATGATGTTGGAACCTCTGGCTGTCAACGATGCTGAGGTTAGTATTTCTATATATTTTTTTGTTTTTGTTTATTTTTTCTGCTATTGTGACTGAATATTTTTTTACACAACCAAATGCAAACAAACTTCATCTTCAGTGTGATCCCTAATGCATACTGCTCCCACGCCGCAAGCTTTCCGTTTCTTCCGGGCGCTGAATAAGGACTTTAATGATACTAAATTACATAAGGCAGGCAGGAATTTGGGCAACTTCAATTGATTCAACTTGCAAAGATTAAACAAAAATACTAGACAAAACTCACTTGTACTTGTTCTACTTGTACTTCTCTGGTTGTACATGTGTCAAAAAATTATTTTTAAATTTGTATTTTGCATAAATAAATTAGGTCTTCAAGTCATCTTTGTGAAAACACCCCTTAGTTAGTGAATTGTCTTTTTATTTTATTTTTTATCCGTCTATTTTTAACCACACAAATAGTGCTGCTTTTTTTTTCTTTTCTTTTTTTTCTTCTGTATTTTGGAGTGATCAATATAATACTAAAGTAATATCATTAAAATAATGTTGTTAGGTCTTTTATTATTGTTTGTGCTGTCACTCCAAGATCTTGGGACACCACCCTCCTCCCTTCAAGTGCAGCTTTCTAGACAGATGCAACAAATGTAATTGGTCATTTTGCAGATTCTATGCGGCATCCATAAAGATGCCGGACCACATCCGTTCAGGCGTGATGCATGACCATTTTCAGCTACCTAGAGCAAAATATTGTACAGAACATCACTCACAAAAACATTATTGTAATATTTATAAGCATCAGACTGTGCAAGTGTATTTAAGAAATTGATTATGCAAGGTCTCCCGTTTTTTGGATTTGTTTATGGAACACCTACCTCTAGACTTCAAATTTACATGTAAACCCTATTCCACTGCAGGAATTTTTTTTTCTCACATTGAGTTTGTGTGAAATTTCTGTTTCAGGTATTCTCCATCATTAAAAAGGAAAAGCATAGACAGACTTATGGGTTGGAGCTGATTGCTTCAGAGAACTTTACTAGTAGGGCTGTTCTAGAGGCCCTAGGGTCTTGCATGAACAATAAGTACTCTGAAGGATATCCTGGACAAAGGTATGACAATTATGAAAGTTATTGCAAAATGACTTATCAAAAACAATATTGTATTTACCAACAAAACACAGCTTTAAAAAAAATTAAAATAGCTTTCATTGTCACAATGTTCTCTTTGCAGGTATTATGGTGGCACTGAGCATGTTGATGAACTGGAGAGACTATGCCAGAAAAGGGCGTTGGAGGCGTATGGCCTGGACTCTGAGAAATGGGGCGTGAACGTGCAGCCGTATTCTGGTAAAATTCGAACATGGTTTCAAATTTGTCAGGTTAAGTTGCCACGTGGTTCACATGTCTGCTGCTTAGTTTCTGTAATTTTTTGCTTGCAAGTTGCATGAACTCTCCTCAACAATCTTAAAACATTGTTAATATCCATTCATTAATTTCCCAAACCGCTTATCCATACTAGGATCAGGTCAGTGCTGGAGCCCATCTCATTTGACATCAGGCAGTGGCCAGGGGACCCCCTGGACTGATTGCCAGCCGATCACAGGGCACACATACACACACACACACACACACACACACACACACATCCACACCTAGGGACAATTTTAAGTCACCAATCAATCCTCCATGCATGTTTTTGTAATGTGGGAGGAAACCAGAGTGCCCCCAGTGAACATCCAAACTCCACACAGGGAGGCTGGTAGAAAGAAAATACTAGATTATTTATTAGTGTCCTCTTGCTGTTGGGTTGCAACCATTCTGAGATTCAACCACGTGCATGTAGAAAGAATATGCTGCATCTCATCTGTGTCCTAAATATTCTTTATTTTCCTGCAATCTTTGGATTTTACCAATGTGGGTCTAATAAAGTTATGTTTGGTCTTTTCATTTTTTTAAAGATATGCAGTATAGAAACCTGATGAATGCATGGATATCAAACTGAGTAAGATGAAATGTCTATGCTTCTCCGTGTAGGTTCTCCCGCCAACTTTGCTGTTTACACAGCCATTGTGGAACCTCATGGAAGAATCATGGGATTAGACCTTCCTGATGGAGGTCATCTGACACATGGATTCATGACTGAAAAGAAAAAAATCTCTGCAACATCTATCTTTTTTGAGTCCATGCCGTACAAGGTGAGCACCTATCTCTGTACTAGCTCATTATTTGGGTCAATACATATAATTTCAAACCTGCGCTATTCTGAATAATTGCATATATATTAATAATGGCAAACTGCTTAGGAAAATAAAATCATTTATAGAGAAGTATTCAGACATTTACAACACTGTTGTGAGTTTAGTGTGATGCACACCTTTTCAAATGTAATTTGAGATGAAGACATCATGATGCCCCATGAAGTTTCACAAAAGCAAGTTATTTACTATTAACTGTTGGGCAGCTCTCTTTCAAGATGCTCAGATATTTTAATGGAACATTCATTTGTTAAGTGCCTGTGTTACTGTTAAAGGGACACTCTAATATTTAACCACCTAGATGTCGCTGTATTTTGTAGTGCGACCGAAAATAAGACTTTGTGCTAAATAATACACAATGTTCCTTAAAACAAAATGTAATTGAATGGAAAAACAATGTTCACCGTGTCATGAAACATTAAAAAATGTGACAAGTGAGCAAATACTGTTTGTTAATGATGAGTAAGTGTTGTTCAACTCTGGGTTATCATTATAATGGATGTTTGCCATGAAGGTAAGTATTCTTTATTAATGTTTAATCAATCAATTATAGAATATCCGTTGGTGACGAGTCATTGGTCAGAGTTTTTTCGTTTTAGGTGAATCCCGACACAGAATACATTGACTATGATCGACTGCAAGAGAATGCACGCCTTTTCCGTCCGAAACTCATCATTGCAGGTTGGCTAGCAAATGTATTCGCAGCAATTGCATTGGCAATTCATCTTACACATAACATTGACTTTAGGTCTGATTTCCCAGTCTGTTTTTAGAGGGTGCTTGTGGGTGCATAAAACCTTAAAATGCGTGGATTTTAAAGTTGTGTTTATTAGGTTTAAAAAGTGCTTGAATTTTGGGGAAAATGCTCGAAATTGTTGCTATGTTTCTCTACAAGTCTACTTAAAAATGACACCGACACTGCACTCTGGTGGATTCCCTATGCCATTGACAATCTTCCTGCACTATAACTAACAGCAGCACACATTAGTTCGTATGGCTTTGTCTTATTAAGCGTCATCGCCCCCTATAGGTCGTGCGCAAGGGAACACTCTTGCGCTCAACCTATAAGAGGGGTGTTGCATACCACACTTAAACGGGGCGCTATGAAATGTGTATTAGTTTAAGGATTACGGATCAATCATAGACACTTATTATGGGCCATGCAAAAAAACTGAGGTAGCGTTTCCCAGTGATGAATTGAAATAGAAAGAACTTCCTGCGAATGAAAATAGAAGCTACATATTACTGTCATTTTGACCCAACAACTATAGTAGTAGAGTTTTGTCTCAAAAATAAATGTATTCGTGACTCTTTATGAATGCACACACAAGATGTAAATTTTAGAGATATTTGCGGCTCTGCAAAAAAATGATTCCCACCCGATTTATTATTTTAAAGGTACTGGAGAAATTGGTAAATTGGCTTTGAAAGTCTCTAAAAGGTGCTTGAATTTGGCCATGAAAAAGATGTATGAATCGTATTTGTATATTTTTTTCAATACAGAGGATTTGTTATGCATGAGATATTCAGTTCAGATTTCCTATTCTTTCACAGGAACAAGTTGCTACTCCCGTAATTTGGACTACGCCCGCATGAAGCAGATTGCGAATGAGAATGGCGCCTATCTGATGGGCGACATGGCGCACATCAGTGGGCTAGTGGCCGCCGGAGTCGTGCCGTCACCCTTTGAACACTGTGACGTGGTTTCCACAACCACTCACAAGACACTGCGTGGCTGCAGAGCTGGACTGATATTCTTCAGAAAAGGTCAACTCTCTTTTCTCAAATCTTTTCCTCAAATCCTTGGAGTTGTCAAAGATTCGGCTCCATTCTCTTGTTCTCTTCAGGTGTGCGGAGCGTGGACGCCAAGGGAAAGGAGACTTTGTACAACCTCGAGTCTTTAATCAATCAGGCCGTCTTTCCAGGTCTTCAGGGTGGACCGCACAACCATGCAATTGCAGGTCCGCCACCGTTTATTTTATTTTTTTATCATCTGGTTATGTTAAATTTCGGTAGGTCTTCAACTTTAAAGTCATCGTCTCAACTTAAAAAGCCGAGATTTGTCATAATTCCATGTTAGCCTTTGATTAATTTAGTCCAGGGGTGTCAATCAGACAGAGAGCCAAGTAAAATATTTGGCTACAAGTCAAGGGCTGGACTGATTGAATGTTGAAACCTTTCAAAATGACGGACATATTCTGGTGAACCCAATTGAGAAAACTAAAAACTTAACACATATATTCCAATATGATTCGATAAATAAATATTTGCTTACAGCCCATCCATAATCTTTCATTTTCAACAGGCACAAAAGACAAATTTCGTTAGTCTAAAAATCCTCGCGAAATAAAAGATGCCGGTATTTTTCAGGCACCATCAGTAGCCTATAGATTCTATTTTAGAAAATTTGGGCTGAATTGCTTTTTCTTAAAATGGTAGGAAAGAAATAAATAATAGTTTTTTTATCATTCACGTAATGGAATGTTTTTTTTTAGCTCTAATTGTATTGAAATACGATACAATAGAGTGCAGAAAACGTCTACCTCGAGGAGAAGTAACATCAAGTTTAAAAAAAAAACGATTCCTTTTGTATTCTACAATAATAGATCAAGATAGTCTCTGGGCCGTAGAAAACCTTCTCGTGGACCTGACGTGGCCCGTGTAACTGTGACATATGTGGTTTTGACGGTTTGTCTTCTTGATGGCATTGTTTTAATCTAATTGCACAGGGATCAGAAAAACATGGATGTTGGCAAACTCAGCAGATCACAGTAGAACCACAATTTTCATGCTTCCTTTGGCCATTATATAATGTTACTGTAGTGAATTATACTTATGTCTGTGTTGGCTGATCATGATGGCTAACAAGCTAAACATACCGTAATTCTTCTTTACAAACATTTCACTTAAAGTCAAACTCAGTCTTGTGTTATGTTTTGCTGTTTGCTGTAATTCAGTACTAAATGTGCTAAATATTGGGTCTGTATTCATTTGCCTCTCATACTTGAAGTTAAAATGGAAAAAAACACATGTTTAATTTGGTCAGTTTCCCTCATTTAATTCCTGCAATTTAAAATTCTGTTTTATTTTAATATACCAAGGTGTTGCAGTCGCGCTTAAACAAGCCATGACACCAGAATTCAAAGCCTACCAGAAGCAAGTTCTTCTCAACTGCAAAGCTTTGTCCACTGCCCTGATTAAGCACGGTTACAAGATTGTCACAGGTAGGTGTCACTCAACTCCACTGAGGATTATGATTTTCTTTTATAACAAATCCAGCACATACTTTCATGTCCCAATCACCACATAACTCCAACTTTACGAATGTGAGGTTTTACCAGACTTTAGTGTCGCCTGTAATCCAGAAGCCTCTCAACGTCAAATTTCTTATTTGCATTTTGAGGTGGTTCTGACAATCATCTGATCCTATTGGACCTGCGCAACAAAGCAACTGATGGAGGACGAGCTGAAAAGGTTCTGGAAGCCTGTGCTATTGCCTGTAATAAGAACACTTGTCCAGGTATGTTTTAGTTTGTAGTCAAGTATTGAAGGATATGCTATTTCTTTCCGCCCGCCCTTTTTTTCCTAAATCCACATGGTATTCCCTATATAGTACAGTTTGACTTTTTTTTTTATGAAGGGGACAAGAGTGCTTTGCGCCCTAGCGGACTGAGATTTGGCTCACCGGCTCTGACCTCCAGAGGCTTTGTGGAAGATGACTTCAGGAAGGTGGCAGACTTCCTCCACCGAGGTTAGAAATGTGCAGCTCAACCACCAAAGCTGTCATATTGCTTCACATTAATTATAATATTAATTTACTTAACAAATGCTATTGCAAACTTGTGCCCTGTGAATATTGTTTACTTTAAGCTTATGTATGAAATGTTTCCCAAGTTGAGTGGCAACCGCTCTGATAAATAAGGTCACATTATTTCAAAATGCAGCCTCTTTTGCTTTTCTGTTCGAGACACACATTGCTATTTGGCTTAAATGTATTTTATTTACACACTCATTTCTGTGAAATTTAGATTGATTTTGCGTTGATATAGCTTCTTTTTTTCTGGGCAATGCATTTGTTTCCGCTACTTATTTCAGCATTTCTTTACTGAAAGTAGCTGTTGCTTGAAGCTGTGCCATCACCTCTGGTTTTGGCACTTGATAAAAGTGAAATAAATGCACGAATTAATTAAAAATTGTCTAATTGTAGCGCAATTTCCTTGTTAAAACCTACAATAATTATGATTACTTTTCTTTCTCTCCAGGCATTGAGCTGACTTTGGAAGTGCAAAGAAGTCTGGCTCCCAAGGCTACGCTGAAAGAGTTTATCCTGGCTTTAGCTGAGGAAGAAATTTTTCAGCAGCGTGTGAATGTGATCAGGGCAGAGGTTGAAGCTTTTGCTGGTAAATTTGCTATGCCCGGCCTCCCTGAACTGTAATTCACAAAGACTCAACTGATTGTTGCTGTTTGACTGATAATAACGGAAACTGCTTATGACTATTTTGCGTGTTTATACGATTAAAAGCACCCCATGCCGTGAGAACATAATTTACCGCATGTAATTAAACCTACCGTTTAAGACCGGTTTGGCACCAGTAAATCTACTCCTGAGTCAATGTTATGACGTGTCGGGGACAATTTTTGCCAGGGGGGGTCATGCCACATTTATACGATGCCTGGCGCTTGTTGGAACATGTGCCATTTCAGGGGGGAGTATGTTCCTGCTTTTGTTCAGGCTCATGATGAGGCAATGGGGACAGAATTTGAACTGAGTGTTAAATATGTGAAGCGCTGTGACTTGCCCTCCTTTGGATCCCTAATAAAAATGTGCTCGTGCAAAGATGCCATATGCCAAACCGCTCGCAATTGGTCCGTTTCATTTCATGCTGCGATGACGTACAAAACTTTCGCTGTAAATTTTGGGATGAAATCAGCACAACTTCCATTGTCCTTATCCTGAAATGCATGCCATGTATTTCTTGATACGTGACATATAACATATAATTAAGTGCTATTTGGATTGGGCTAGACAGTACTGCAGGAAAGACGTGTCGGACATATGGGAACTTTTATGGATGCTGTTGACAGGTGAGCCATTTCAAGGCATAATCAGTTATCAAATAATTAAAATATGTTTGGGTACATAAATGTATGTGCTTAGTACCCCTAAAAAAATGTTTCTTTGCTTTTTCTAATGGTAATTGAAAGCTTAAAATGAATGGGCGGGTATTGTATTTTTTTCTTTTTAAAATGTTTTTGTATTCTCCACAGCTCATCCAAAGCTGTAAGATTGTATAGAGCATAAGCATTATTTTTACAATTGGCTCACAAATCATTTGTATCAAAGCCATTTAAAAAAAAAAAACATTTTTTTTCTAAAGACACTACAAGTGTTCGCATTATTGCCTGATGTTTTGTCATTCGGGGGCGTTAATGATACTCCCCAGGGGATATAAGTGAATCCAGGCTCACCACAGTGTATCATTTAGTTTTTCTCCAGAGTGCCCATCACGTTAAAGCGTTCAGCTGCGTTACTGCCCATGTGATATGGTGTGGTTTGAATCTTTTTAATACCTGCAAAGCGCTCTTATTGCGCGGGATTCGAAGTCTGGGCCTCATTTACTATTGAGGTTTTCAGAAAAAACACAATGTGAAATGGTATTTTCCTAGAGGCACTTGGCAACTGCACATGCTTTTTAGTTCGGAGTAAGGTATATTTAGTGAAATGATCAGTGATCACTAGTGTGTTATAAGAGTTACTCGAGTCCAGCTCTAGAGTAAGAAAGTATGCACACTAACTGGACTGGTCGAGTAACAAAAATATTCAAAAGCTTAGCTGCTTTTTCTGATAGTTTGATGTAAAATTCAACCAGTGCAAGTCTTGACTTCCAATTGATGATATAGGACAGTAAAACAATTTCCTCACTCAATCTAGTGTCCTTTTGATACTCTTATGTCACATGTTGCTACATAAACTTTTAAGGAACTAAGGACCTTAACTTTGGGGATAAGATGAGTTGAAAGTGTTTCTGCACCATCTTGTCTTAAACGGTATAGAACAGAGGTTCGGAACCTTAGCTCTTTTAATGAGTACATATGACTGGGGGATAAAATGCTATTCATACAAATATCCTCAAGCGTTTTAATTCTGATAAGCTCAGTGTCGAGTTTGGTGTGTGTGTGTATAGCTGAATTCACTCTGATAATGTGAACTATTTTTGTCCAGTTTCTAAAGAGCACGGTCTTACCTACAGTTTACAGTAAAGGTGTCACGAACAGATACCGTTTTGGCTGTATATCACCAAAGAATCCTTTATATGGAAGTTAATTAAATAACGAATGTTAACGGTTGAGGCACTTTATGATAAAAATCCTCAAAACAATTGTACAGTGTAAATAACCAAAAATGTTAGCCAACCACACAGAACAATTTGTTTGGGTAACCTATTGGGTTAAGCAAAGCTTTGCACACACGGCACGCTCCCCTCTCTCATGCAAGCCAGCTGCATTGAAGGGAAATACATCCATGAACTACGCTTGCAGTTTTTTGTGACATATTTACAAAAGCACTCTGCTTGTACCTCGTTTTGAAACCATTAAATACAAACTGGGATGGAGACAAGTTTTAAGTGGTATAATTGTTATGGGACACAGGTTCTGGCATAATTCTTATTTTATCAATGTTATCAAATCATCTAACGTCTCACAGAGAAATAAAATGCGCTACAAAATTCGCTTTTGTCTGAAGAGTAGGTTAATCAGTTTTGTTGAATTTTGTATTAAAATATTTTGTAAGACTCTTTAAAAAAAACAAAAAAAATCCAAAGACTTTGCAGTTACTGTATAGCTTTTTGGGTCTAGAAGGGTACTGACCCCTGGTATAGAATATCCTCTTTGAGGACTAATCATTTTCAATCTCTTACTAATAAGCACAATTTAGGGACTTCCTTTCTTGCATTTGGTGGTACTTTCTGTCCTAACTGAAGTTGGACGACTTCTCAGATGGATGTTAGCTGTTTTTCTTTAGGTCTGAAGCTGTAAAATGAAAGTTACAAGTGTAACTATAATTCTATGAGTTCCGTACAACCATCAAAAGCAGTGCTTCAAGCATGAAATTTCACTTTCATGCATGAGTAGTTCGAAAAGTGCTTACCAAGAATTCACTCAATCGCATCGGTCTCAATAAGAAAAAAATTCCAGTCTCAGCACAGGTGCGCTACCTTCAGAATTTTTTTCGCATGAACTTGAGAATTCAGAGTGACAAGATGCCCTGGGAGCCGTAGGGGATTAATAGAACCGTAGTTACATTTGTAACTTTTGTTCTATTTCGTCCCTAATGAATGAATGAAAACTTTATTCGAACATTAAAATAAAAACAATAACTCAATAACAAAATAATATTACATATGTTCGAAAAGGGGTAGTCAGAAGCAAATGCTTATATTCCCTACTCCATCTTCCCTATTAAATACACCAATTATATAACAAAAATTATAATAATATCAATAACAGTTATGATATAACAATAGCAACAATAACACAAAGTTAACCATTGTTCTAGACGCACTATTCCCAATCTCTCGTATCACTCATACCCGATTTTCTGCATCTCTGTATTCCGCCAGGAATATTTTTTTTGTATTTAAATTTAAACAAGTGAAAAGTTGGACATTGTTTGATCTTGTCTTGTAAATTGTTCCAAAGTTTGACTCCACACACAGACACGCATACCTTTCCTGGTGGTTCTCACCTTAGGGATTATGAATTTACTACAGCCCCTTAAATTATAATTTCCTTCTTTTTAAATGAATAATTTATGAATGTTTTCTGGCACTATGTTTTTGTTGACCTTAAATAGCAGTTGTGCGGTGAAAAATTTTACTTAATCATCTAATTTTAATCATTTGGACTGCAGGAATAAAATATTAGTATGATCTCGATAACCTACCCTGTGTATGGTTCTACTTGCACGTTTTTGGAGGATAAAAAGGGGCTGTAGTGAACTTTTGTATTTATTGCCCCAGACTTCTGCACAATATGTTAAGTATGGCAGAACTACAGAACAATATGATAAATACAATGCATTATAGTTTAAAATTAATTTGGCTTTATTAATTAGTGAAATGCTTTTGGATACTTTAGTTTGTATATGTCTGATGTGTGTTTTCCAGCTTAATTTATTGTCTATTATGACCCCTAAAAACGTAATTTCTGGTACAGCTTCTATTGCAGAACCATCCATTTTTACTTCTAAGTCTTGATTTGCCTTGTGATTACCAAAGAATATTACTTCGATTTTATTTAAGTTTAAAGATAATTTATTTATATCCATCCGTACTTTTAGGTTAATTAATTCACGATTAATACAGGTTACCAAATAAATATAGTTATCATTTGAATAGAAAATGTTAGTGTCATCTGCAAATGTTACTATTTTCAATAGTTTTGACACATTAAAGATATCATTAATATATAAATTAAATAACTTTGGACCCAGGATCGAACCCTGTGGTACTCCACAACAGACGTCAAGGTATGACAACTCTCCCATTTTTACATATTGCTTCCTCCCTGTCTAACTTTTAATCAATTGCAAAGCCACACCCCTGATGCCATATCTTTTCAGTCTTTTTAATAGTATACTGTATTATGATTAATGGAATCAAATGTTTTTTTTAGAGTCAATAAATACCCCGACTGCGTATCTCTTTATCTATGCTATGGGTGATTTCTTCTACTGCATCAATAATAGCCATTGTTGCTGATCTGTTTGCTCTAAAACCATATTAACTTTCATTAATCAATTTATGTTTATCTACAAATTGTTCTAGTCTATTATTGTGAGGTTTCTCTAATATTTTAGAGAACTGAGGAAGCAGAGATACCGGTCTATAGTTTGCAAAAATATACTTGTTTCCATTTTTGTACTGGACTGTCTCAGAAAATTAGAATATTGTGATAAAGTTCTTTATTTTCTGTAATGCAATTAAAAAAACAAAAATGTCATACATTCTGGATTCATTACACATCAACTGAACTATTTCAAGCCTTTTATTATTTGAATATTGCTGATTTTGGCTTACAGCTGAAAAAAACTCAAAAATCCTATCTCAAAATATTAGAATACTTCCTCAGACCAAGTAAAAAAAATAATTTTATAACAGCAAAACTAAATCAAACATTTGAAAATGTCCATTGATGCACTCAGTACTTGGTTGGGAATCCTTTTGCACGGATTACTGCATCAATCCGGCGTGGCATGGAGGCAATCAGCCTGTGGCATTGCTGAGGTGCTATTGATGCCCAGGATGCTTCGATAGCGGCCTTCAGCTCATTTGCATTTGTAGGTCTGGTGTCTTTCATCTTCTTCTTAACTATACCCCACAAATTCTCAATGGGGTTCAGGTCAGGGGAATTAGCAGGCCAATCAAGGACAGTGATGCCATGGTCAGTGCACCAGTTACTGGTGGTTTTGGCACTGTGGGCAGGTGCCAGATCATGCTGGAAAATGAAATCCTCATCTCCATAGAGCTTTTCAGCAGATGGAAGCATGTAGTGCTCTAAAATCTCTTGGTACACAGTTGCATTTACTCTGGACTTGATGAAACACAGTGGACCAACACCAGCAGCTGACATGGCTCCCCAAACCATTGCTGACTGTGGGAACTTCACACTGGATTTCAAGCAACTTGGATTTTGCTCCTCTCCAGCCTTTCTCCAGACTCTGGCGCCTTGACTTCCAAATGAAATGCAAAACTTGCTTTCGTCTGAAAAGAGGACTTTGGACCACTCTGCAACTGTCCAGTGCTTCTTCTCCATAGCCCAAGTCAGACGCTTCTTCCGTTGTCTTGAGTTCAGAAGTGGCTTGACCATGGGAATACGGCTATTGTAGCCCATTTCCCGGACACGTCTGTGAACTGTGGCTTTTGATACCTGGACTCCAGCTTCAGCCCACTGTCTTTGAAGCTCCCCCAAATTCTGGAAGCGGCTCTTCTTCACAATTTTGTTAAGGCTGCGGTCATCTCTCCTGGTTGTGCAGCGTTTCCGGCCACATTTTTCCCTTCCAACAGACTTTTTGTGGATATGCTTTGAAACTGCACTCTGTGAACAGCCTGCTCTTTGAGAAATTTCTTTTTGTGTCTTACCCTCCTGATGGAGGGTATCAATGATGGTCCTCTGGACAGCAGACAGATCAGCAGTCTTCCCCATACTTGTGATTTAGTTTACTGAACCAAGCTGAGTGTTTTTAAGGCTCAGGAAACCCTCGCAAGGTGTTTCGAGTTAATTAGATGATTCAGGTGATTAGTTGAATAGCCTACTTGTATACTTTTTCATGATATTCTAATATTTTGAGATAGGATTTTTGAGTTTTCTTAAGCTGTAAGCCAAATTCAGCAGTTTTCAAATAATAAAAGGCTTGAAATAGTTCAGTTGATGTGTAATGAATCCAGAATGTATGACATTTTTATTTTTTTAATTGCATTACAGAAAATAAAGAACTTTATCACAATATTCTAATTTTTTGAGACAGTCCAGTATATTGGTATAACTTTTGCTATTTTCAATTGATTTGGAAATTTGCCTGTTAGAAATGGTAGATTACATATGTGGGTCAATGGTTTCACAATGCTACTTATAATTTGCTTAACTAGTACCATATCAATGTCAAAACAATCCATAGATGTTTTGTTTTTACAGTTGTTAACCACGTCTAAGATTTCTGATTCCGTAACCCCAGATGAAAACATGGTCTTGGAGTTCATTTTTATCAGTGACTCAAATTGTTTACTACTGCACTCTGGGATATTTGCAGCTAGCTGTGGTCCAACATTTACAAAATAACTATTGAAATTCTCCACAACTTGATTTAAATGATAATTTTTACTGTTTTTATCAATAAAATAGTTTGGATATGCATTACTTACATTCTTTCTTTTTATTATACTATTTAATATACCCCAGATGACCACCAGATGCAGGGATTTAAGCACGGAAAGCTTCCCCTGGATGAATTACAACGCCGAGCGGCGTGGTGGGAGGTCACATCGATGAATTCGAACTTGGTAAAAGTGCAGGGCGGCCCAGCAAATGGCAATGGCCTGGTAGAATGAGAGCGCATCCCTGAAGGCAGAAGTCGGCACAGGCAACATAATACGGACACCAGTCCCCACAATTTAGCAGGAGAAACAGCGCAACGCAAGCATGGGGCACAAAAGCCCCACTGAGAGAAATGGGGTCCGGGAGCAACTCTGGGACGAAGGCAGCAGCAATATGCGAGCAATGTCCAAGCTGATAAGGCATAGGGCTTGCGCTTACGTTCTCCATGCAAAACCGAGGCGAGCAAGAGTGAACCCCTACGTGAAACCCACTGAAAGGCTGCCTAAGCTAGTGGCACAAAGTGAGGCCCACCGGCAATAGCGGAAGACCCCAAGATGGGACACGATGAGCAGCACTGGGCAGAGCCGCTGTGTGTCTCCGACCGAGCAGAAAACACACCCTGCGCACAACCACCAAGTGCTGAACCAGGCCCCTTAGAGGCTAAACATGAGCACAGACGGTGTGAGTTGAGACACCAATCTGCACCGCTTGACCGTCGAGGACATCCGGACTAGTTTCGCACCTTCATCGAAGCACAGTCCACCTCATGGTGCTTTGTTTTGGTATTGGTGTGACGTTAAGGGGGAATTCTAATAAATTACAAATACATAACTTTTCGGTCTAAATGGTGCCAGATTCCAATTTATTTCTTACTTTGTTTTGATTTCTTATTGTTTTATTTTGTGTTCTGCTCAAATTTCTTCTGTATGATTAGTAAAAGAAAACTCCATAAGTCTGAGAGTGAACGGTTCCTGGTTAAAATATATTTAACTATCATAAAACAGCAAGTCAGAAGCCAAGTCATAATGGGGGCAGGTCACAAAACCCTAGACAGCCTTCTAGCCTTCTACGCCAATAACTTCAAGCCAAAGATTGCGGCATGCACCCGCCGTGTGAGAAAATAAAAAGGTAGAGCACCTGTGATGGTACTGGATTTTACGATGGAGTGACTAATATATGGTTTGCTTTTCCCAAACTGCGCATGCGCGAATATAAAATTTAGTGCTTGAAGCACCCCCTATGGCGGTCAGTAGGGACAAAATAGACCTGGAAACTACAGGTCATCCACCAAACTCTTCCTCATCTTTATAGCTTTGTGGAACGGCGTATAGACTATGAGCAAGGAATAGGACCAGATGAGTGTTTGTTACGGGTGGCACGGCAATTGGGTGGTTAGCATGCAGCCCCATGTTGCGTAGATCCAGGGTTCAATTCCAGCTACTGCAGCCTTCCCATGGGGGGTTTGCATGTTCTCCCCGTGCTTGCATGAGTTTCCTCCGGGCTGTCCGATTTCCTCCCACATTCCAAACACATGCATGTCAGGTTAATTGGCCGGTCTAAATTGTCCATAGGTGTGACTCAGTGAATGAGTTGTCTGTCTCTGTGTGCCCCGCGACAGTTCATGGTTTCCACTACCTGAAGATAGCTGGAAGGGGCTCCGGCTCCCCTTGCAACCCTTCCAAGGATAAGCGGTGCAGAAAATAGAAGGATGGAGTGTTGGTTGTAGTTAATTTTGTCATCTACTGTGGATATAAGATATCACAAATTGCTTGGAATGTGGTCTTTTTGGTTAAGTTGAAGTTATTTACATCAGTTAAGTGTCTTTGCGTGAACTGTTGTATTCTCTCCAGTTCTTTTTGGGATATTAAGTCATTAGGTTAGGCATTAAGTTGGCATTTTAAAAACCATCTGCATCCTGGATTGGTGTTCCTGCTCTTCATTGAAGTTGAAAATTGAATGTGGCATCTACCCATCTGTAACTTGTAGCATCTGGTTTTGCAGTGCGAGTATGTTAGTCTGAGGGTTGCTATATGTGATGGCCAGGAATGTTCTACCATTGTAATCTTTGCTAAATGACTGGACCCCGAAATGCAGGCAAGTGAGGCAGGAGAGATTTTACAGAGTTCATTGGAAGCTGAATGCAAGTGGTGCAGGCAGGGAGCAGGCTGTTTGGAATCAGGAACTCAGTAGGACAGGAACCATCTCTGGGGAGAGAAGGAGCAACCGTTAAGAATAAAAGTCATGGCAAGAAAATCTTGAACAGCGCCGCGTATAAGGATGGGATTTTAAAATACCATCAGGACAGAATTTACTCACAGAGATCTGCTGCAACAACCAAGCTTGTGTAGTTTGTTGATGAGATGATTAGAGGCGGGTGTGCCCCGGCAGAGCAGCAGCCAGACACGCCCCCTCCCTCACAGTACCTGCAGTAAAACAGAGAGAGGAGCACGAAACACAAAGAAAAACTAAGAACATATGAGCCATAGAGATAATCCTGATATTTTTGGGGTTGCTGTCCACTTGAAGGTAATTCTACTCAAAGACTCAACTGCATGTTTTTGGCCTTGTGTTTGACATAGAGGGCATCTAATCCTGAAGTACTTGCGTTCATATGTAAAGAATACGTTTATTTGTGATCAGCAAAGTCTACTACTGGACAGTTTTCCTTATGTCAAATATCTGGTGACAAAGGTTCATTTGACATTGTGGTAATTGGCTTCCACTTTAGTGTGTACATATTTCTGTAAGGGTGGATACCCAACTGTAAGTTGGTTGAGTGGTTTCATAACTTTAAAAAAGATCTTTATGAATATGTGATTGCAAAGTGAATTATATTTATTGAATTCAAAATCTGTTTCGGTGGTTTATGATTCGACGAGCATATATTGCTCATGACTTCCTACCCAGATTAATTCGACATAGCATCATATTGTCTAGCATTTATCATGAAGAAAGCAATACCCTAAACCTGTTTTAATTGTAGCTTTAAATTTTTGATTTTTCAGTTTATTGATATGGATAATGATGGACCAGTCCAGAAGGAAAACCGTAGAGACACACAAATAAATAATGCACCTGTTTGATACTAAGAAACTATATGTGTTCAAATGACAAGGAAAATTGAATCATACAAAAGAATAAAAAGACATTGTTGACACAAGCCCTCGCAGTCTTCGAAAACAGGATCGGGGAAAGAAATTCGATAGAAAATAAGAAATCATTGATCCAGAAACCTGTGGTTAAGATTATCAACTCATTTAAATGACCGGGAATTCTTTCATCACATGTCAGTAGTGAAATATTATTTGCCCCTGCACCAAAAACTGTTTGTTGTGAAATATTTACTTAGTTTACCTCACGGGAAGCAAAAGGTATGTTATCGAAAGATTTTGTTGAGAAGGATGGCGGACCAGGTCTGGGCCACATAGCGTCTGTCTTCTGGAAAACAATGAAAAGGTAGTGCTCTCTTGAAGGGAGAATCTAATCTTTGAGGTCAAACTAAAGGTTTGAATTGTCAAACATGGGGGGTTTATCACCTCGTTTTTGTTCATTGGACACTTTGATAGCATGTAATTCTGCTATGATTGTCTTTGGTATGAGTGTGATTGTATGATCAGACTTGTTTTTCATGATGAGTTGAATGCAACCTTGGCACTTGGACGGCAATGTTTCTAGTCCATTTGTGATATATGATCAAATAGAATTTTTTTTAAGAACTTTACGGGAATAAATTGCCATTCAAAGTGCTCTCTAAAATTCAGTGTAAAACAATAAAACGATCAAATCCCCATCAAACAACCCAAAACACCTAATATACAGACGCACACAATGGTTAAAATAAAAAAACAACATATGGTAATAAAAATGAAATATGATTATAGCAAGGCAAAGACTAACCAAGGGAAGAGAGGGACCTGAGGGAGGCTTATCCACACTGAATGCCATCTAACTACAGTCCTACCAAAGGACATGCAACCATAATTTCTAAAAGGTGTCTGTGAATTAGAAACAAAACCAGTTCTTAACAAAGAGATGCCCCAGGGAAAGAGGAATATGCTGGTGCCTCAACTTTAACCCAATTTCCAGTTGTTGGTCTTCCACATAAACCTGATCCTTCCAGCACTTTTGAATGCTAAACATAAATATTTTCACAGTTGGGAGCATATACTTTTACACTCTCCATGGTTTGAGGCAACAGAGGTTTTTTTTTGTAGCTGACTATATTTTTGCAGCCATAAGGAAGTGGCTCTTGATTGGTGACATTTGGAGTCTGCTCATATTCCTCATAGAAAAAAGTGTTGGTGCCTATAAATTATGAGTTGAAACTTACTTTGGGAACAATTAAAGCTAAGCTTGGCACCTCAATATTACCACCTAGTGAACTTTTTGGAAAGCTGATTGTCAACGTAACCAAGATAACTCTGGCCATTTGCTCCCTCTACTTCCAGCAAGTTGTTCCAAGTCATGGACAGGTAAGTCAGACAGATTATTTTCATAGTGTGCTACAGAGTGTTTCCCCAATGAATTTTGTGAGACCCTGGTGGATGGACAGTCTTGGGTCTCAAACTTGCCGCCCATGGGATGATAGTTTGACCTACTGGTTATGTATATTAAAGTTTAAAGGGACATTGTTATTTAGCACCTCCAAGTGGTAGAAAAAAATAATTTCAAATACCAATATCGAGTAAAAAAAATGGGATGGCACAGCAGCTGAATTGTTAGTGCGTCCGCGGCACAGTTCTGAGGTCATGGGTTCAAATCCAGCTACCAGCCTGCCTGTGCGGAGTTTGCAAGTTCTCCCCGTGCTTGCATGGGTTTTCCTCTGGGCACCATGGTTTCCTCCCTCATTCCAAACACATGCATGTCAGGTTAATTGGCCGGTCCCAATTGTCCATGGGTGTGAATGAGCAAGCAAGTTGTCCCTGTGACTGGCTGGCAACCAATTCAGGGTGTCCAGCACCCCCGGAACCCTACTGAGGATAATCGGTGCAGATAATGGATGGCCTTTAAAAAATAATGCAAAATTCACAAACTACAACAGTGACATGCGTTTTTATTTTACATAACACAAGCTAATTGTCAGCCTGCTCCTGCTATGGACGCCCCAAAATCTCCAAAAAGTTGTCAAGAAAAAAGAGGTGCAACTCCATAATTGGTTGGCCAAGTCTCACCCGGACCTGAGCTTCAGAGGCCCCCAAGTCAATTGAGTTTAAGAATCCTGGTCCAGGTGGGTCCAGGGCAGGAGCATGATCCCCGCCCCCAAACATTGTGTAGATTTTAAATTCGTAAATCATGTGCATTTTTAGAGCAAAAATAGAGAAGCTAGATATGTGATAAATGTGTACCTCTGTAAAGTATTGAATCATAAATACATTCATTTTGAAAGGTAATGACCCGGCAAACAAGTCACACCCAAAAGCAAACTGAGGCATGGTAAACAAGACACAAGATATACAGAAAAATGCTCATTATCTAATTAGACTAAAAGAACAATAGCTAGTGTTGTTCAGATGCCGAATGATTTTAAGGCATCGTATTGGCGGGTAAACAAACCAAATCAGCCAAATGAGTTTTGAGTTTAATTTAAGGCACAGTGTATAATATTTAGTGCCTCCTAGTGGTACAAAAAATTTTCATTTATAAAAAACAATATTAATCTGAACACTAGGCAAAAATACATGAACTATCGTATCAATAGTGATTTTTATTTTTTTTAATCGTAGCGCAAGAATTCTTTTTTGTTTTTCTCAGTGGAATCCCAACTTAAGTCTCCGCCGTGTTTGGTCGGTCCCAAGCCGCCATGCTGTGCACTGTGGCACTGGCTTTCGCTCGTAACTGTCCACACAGTGCCATTCGTGGTCAAATATTACACACTGTGGCTTTAAATGTAATCCTCATCTCGGTGATCAGGTAAATTACAGTATTAAATATCAGTACTGCTGTTTTTATGATTACTGCTATGACAGATTCCAGTTATTTTTCAATGGTCAAGGTTATGAGGTTATTCTATCCTTTAACTTATGAGTTAATTATCAATGATGTGTCGATGGCAAACAAAAGGGCTCTTTGAGCCAGCTCTTTAAAGTAGAAAAGCGGGTTTCTTCTCAATAAGGATCACTCTCTCGTTCTCACTCTCCAGTGGACACAGCTGATGTTTCTTTTTTTTGGGGGGATGTGTTTTTCAAAGGATCTGTGTCTAAATTGGTCAAAATTGAATTATAGTTTTATTTTATATTTTGCAATGCAGCGTTAATACTTGTATGTTTTGGGGGGTTTTTTTGCATTTTTTTTTTCAGGGATTCTGCGTTGTTGATTTCTTTTTATACTTTACGTCTGTTTAGCGTGTAAAAAGCTCAAATTGTTTTTTATTTTACAATTTATTTTTTGGTAGATCTGCAAATATTTCAATTTATATTTTTTGTGTTTTTCAAGAATCCTATATTTCACTCTAGATGTATAATGTGTAAACAAGCTAATAGTTTATTATGGCCAGGCCAACAAAATAAATATATTCAGTCTTTTTTTTGAAAAATTAACTTTGACAACGTCAAGTAGTCTGCAGCTACTGGTCAAGGAACATAAAAGGGGCCACTATAAATAGCCTCAGCTAGTAACAATAAACATGCTAAGGTTATTCCTTGTTATTCCTTGCCCTCATGTAGGTTTTAGATCAGAGTATGGTGTAATAATAATAATATGTAGTATGTAATAATCTGTGGTCTTTGCAGACCTTTGAGACTCCTTGTGATTAAGGGCTATACAAATAAAATTGACTTGACTTAAATTTACACAGAAAATAAGCAAGCAAAGTAACAATATGAAAACATAATCAGCAGAGTCATCAAATATCAAAAGGAGATCTCAAATTTGATTTCAATGTTGTAATCCGTTACCATGACCAATGTTTTCTTAGTTGATCAAAGCCACCCTTTAAAACTACAAAGAGAAATGGAAACTAAACTTGTCAAGATTGGGCTTTTCACACAAAAAAGGAAGGATCTGGTTTTCCACTTCCAAGCAATGTCTTGCGTATGATTACAGGTCCTGTCTCTTGTGTTCTGCTCGCAGCTAGCAATGATGAAAGATAGGCTATCGACACTCACTATAATGTCTGTTAATTTCCGACTCCATTTTTCAAGGGCGTTACAACTTACTCCACTTACATCAATTCTATGGACCAAATTAATAATTTGGTAATTTATTGTGCTATATGATTCATACTCATGAATAGCAGCGGTTTAAAAGTCACAGCGGGGCATTTCTTTGAAGCATGTTGCATTGACCTAAATTCCACAATGCACCTTTTAATTCGTAAACTGTAACACAAAATGTGTCACAAAAACTAAGACGAGGGGGGGTGCAAAACCCTTTCTATTGAAAATACTGTTTAGATATGATCCCATCTTTTTTAACTTGACAACCCTAACCCCTCCCAAAAATGACATCGTTTGAATCAGCTGAATAAAATGAACTTTTTTTAATCTTATAAATCATGTGATTTCAAGATAAACACCATCAGTCCTCTCTTACTTGACTGTGTTGTGCAGTTCATCACAGCTGAGGCCTGCGACTGCTATCTCTTCAAGAAACGTCATGGAGATGACTTGGGTCTCACACCACAAGATGATGATAGAACCTCTGAGTAGCAATGACTCTGAGGTCAGTGAAATAGATTTGGAGAAAATATTGGCTGGGTCTAGGATTCTACCTATTCTGGGTGGGTTTTTTTCATTGTGCGATCCAATTTCATAATCTACAACCCCTTGCAAAAAGTATGGAATTGCCAGTCTTGGGGAAGCCCTCACTCAGACATTTGATTCTGTAGAAAAAAAACATGAAACAATCGTAACGACATTCCAAATTGCAACATATTGGCATTTAGGAATACTAGAATAAATTGAGAAAAAAACATTGCAGTAGTCAGTAAATGTTACTTTTATCGAGCAAGTGCAGGGAAATACATTTGGAATCACTCCATTCTGAGGAAGAAAATATGGAATCATGAAAAACAGACAAAGAAATAACAATCAAAACATCACTAGTATTAGGTTGCACCGCCTTTGCTTTTATGACAGCTTGCAGTTATTGAGGCATGGATTTGATCTGGTGCCAACTCTCTTTGATTGCAGTTCTCAGACCATCTTTGCGGGTTGGAGCCCTGCTGTGGACGATGTTTTCAATTTCCATCACAGGTTTTCAATTGGGTTGAGATCTGGGCTATTTGCAGGCCATGACATTAACTTTCGTCTTCCTCCAAGAAATGCTTTCACAGTTTTTAATCTGTGGCATGATGCATTGTCATCTTGGAAAATGAGTTTATCATCCCCGAACATTTGCTGTCCAAATTGTCAATGTAGACGTGTGCTTTTTTTTTTCAGATTTGACCACAGCCACGTCCCAGTACTTTTGCCTGACATGCAACCCCATATCATTAAGGACTCTGGGAATTTTGATGTTTTCTTTAGGCAGTCCTTTTTGTAAATCTCACCGGAACAGCACCAAAGGTTCCAGCATCATCCCCATGTCCAATGCAGATTGGTGGCTCATCACTGAAAATAACATTCAACCACAATTGGCTCTCCATGGTTATTGCGGTTTTGTTCTTTTGTGTTTGAGCATCAACGATGGTTTCCTTTTAGCTTCCCTAAATGAAAATCCCAATTCTTTTGGGTGATTTTGAACAGTTCTGTCACATACACTGACTCCAACTTCCTCCCATTTTCTCTTTATCTGTCTTGTGCATTTTCTGTTTTTAAAACATAGACTTTAGTTGTTTGTCTTGACACCTACATGTCTTCTTTGGCCTACCAGTACACTTGACTTTAACAACCTTCCCATGCTGTTTGTACTTGGTCCAAATCTTTTTAATAGAGCTCACTTTGAACAGCCCACATCTTTGGCAACCAAGCAAGACATCTCTCTTGTTGCAGCCATGATTCTTGCCAATCCACATACTCCAGGAGCCCTCCAAGGTGTCATCACTGCACTGTTTTTAACTGCTTACTAACGAGCAAACTTAATCTGCCAGGTTCCCAATTAAGGAAAGGAAATTGACTAGGTGTGTGCTTTTTTTCTACTCGAAATGCACTGATTCCATATTTTTTTCCTCAGAATGAAGTAATTCCATATTTTTTTTCCCCTGCACTTGCTCTATAGAGGTAACATTTACTGACCATTGCAATGTTTTTTCCTAATTTATTTTAGTGTTTGTGAATGCAGATCTGGAAGAACAATTATGTTATAATTGACACTTGTGTAAATAAATGTATTTTCTCCTCGGAACTGAAATTATATGCCTGCCACTACTGTGAAGAATCCTTACGTAAGAAGTACAACTTTGTTTTTTCATCGACCTTGTCTTTGGCCAGAGTCTAGTGATTCAAGTGCTGTTGTTAATGATGAACGTTAATAGCATTATTTGTCAATTTTGTGTAGACACTAATTGAGGGTCAATTTTAATGGAAGCTGAATGGCATGATATACTGAATGATGATAAAAGATAGGACAGAATCATGTCCCACTTGTCACATTTGTGTTTCAGGTGTTCTCTCTCATAAACAGGGAAAAACACAAGCAAGTGTTTGGCCTGGAGTTAATTGCTTCAGATAACTTCCTCAGTAAAGCTGTTCTAGAGGCACTGGGGTCTTGTTTGAGCAACAAGTACTCCAAGGGAAATCCAGGCCATAGGTGAAAATGAATGATCTTACCAAAGTAATTATTGACATTTTTGCACCGGACTGATTCCGGGTTTATTGAGATCAAATCTATGAAATTCCAATGTTTAGGGTCTATGGGGGTTCTGAACATTTTGATGAGCTGGAGAGCCTTTGCAAAAATCGAGCGTTGCAGGTTTATGGTCTGGACCCTGAAAATTGGGGCGTGAATGTGAGATCATATTCAGGTAATGAGGGCTGACATTTATTTTATTTTACCCTACTTAAATCTTTCCTTGAGCAACCTAAAATCATTAACCTTAATTATTGTCTTTATAAGGTCCTTCTGCCAACTTTGCTGTCTACACTGCCATTGTACAGCCTGGCGGTAGAATCATGGGCTTGGACTTTTCTGATGGACACCACCTGACTCACACCTTTGTGAACGAAAAGGAGAAATCCTCTGCAATCGCCACCTTCTTTGAATACATGCCATACAAGGTAATCATCGCCCATTTTGCTTTTATTACAGAGCCTTGCAAATGTTTTGCTTTCGCTAGGCACTTTAAGTTCTCGAGAATTCAGACAGTATTATGACTTTTGCTTGGTTTTGGGGATATTGGGGTGAATCTTTTGAGATTGAGTGTTCTGGCTTCAGGTGAATCCTGAAACTGGTTACATCGACTATGACAGACTGCAAGACAATGCGCAGCTTTTCCACCCCAAACTCATCGTTGCAGGTCATGCATCATGCATTCACGTGTATTGGCTTCCATTTTTAGAAGAGGTACATTTTGTAACTTTTCACAGAAACGGGTTATAATCCCCGTAACATTGACTACGCCCGGATGAGGCAGATCGCCGACGAGAGTGGCGCCTATCTGATGGGTGACATGGAACACATCAGTGGTCTTGTGGCCGCTGGAGTTGTGCCGTCACCCTTCGAATACTGTGACATTGTTTCCACCACCACTCACAAGACACTGCGTGGCTGCAGAGCTGGGTTGATATTCTGCAGGAAAGGTCAATTTTTCCTCATCGAGCCATCGTTGTCACCAAGCAATCTTTGGAATTTTGATCATATTTCTCCAGGTGCCCGCAACGTTGAGGCCAAAGGAAATGAAACGGACACTCCAGAGTCTTTAATCAATCAGGCGGTATTTCCAGGGCTGCAGGGCGGCCCGCACAATCATTTCATCGCAGGTCCACCACATTAAAAGACAATGAATTGTACCTTTCATTGATTTAAAATGCGCTTAACGTTTTGTGTTTCTTATTGTCTGTCTGTAGGTGTTGCTGTAGCTCTCAAGCAAGCCATGACACCAGAGTTCAAAGCTTACCACTTGCAGGTTCTTGCCAACTGCCAAACTCTGTGCACAGCCCTCAGAAAGCATGGCTACAAGCTTATTACTGGTAATTAAATGGGGTTGGACTACCCTAATTGTTTTTGTGAAAATTAAGAATTAAATGATATAATCTGTGTTTTTGTTGTTTGCACAGATTGCAAATTTCTGGAATGGAGCATGCGTGTAAACACCTCGATAAAGTATTACCCCCCAATAACTTTTTGTCATATTGCCACATTTTGGGCTTCAAACGTAAAGCTAAAAACTGAGAATCAATAACATGTGAGACACAATCGTGAAATGGAACCAAATTTTTTCAACATTTTAGATAATATTTATAAAACTGTCTGCAAGAAAATGGGGTGCAGGTTCACCTTACAACAAGACAACGACCCTAAACATAAAGCAAAGTCTACAACGGAATGGAAAACTAATGATATAAAAAATTATAAGGACCAAGCCAAAGTCCAGTTCTCAATCCTGCAGAGAATTTGTGGAAAGATCTAAAAATGCTGTGAACAATCACTATCAAACCTTAAGGGATTAGAGCTGTTTTGTAAAGAAGAATGGACAAATATTTCAGTTTCAAGATGTGCAAAACTTAAAGAGGTATATACCCAAAAAGACTTTTGGCTTTGATTGTAGCAAAAGGACATTGTACAAAGTATTAACTCAAAGGAGAACAATATTTTCGCATCATCTATTCTTCAGTTTTTTTATTTGTTACACTTGAATACACTTAGTTTCTTTTAAAGATTGTGTTTCACATGTTCCTCATCTCATTATCTCATCTCATTAGCCGTACTGCTTATCCTCATTAGGGTCGCGGGGGGGCTGGAGCCCATCCCAGCCATCTTCGGGCAGTGGTTCCTGACCCTCACAAAATATTTTGAGCTTTTTACCGATACGTTTTAGGCCTAAAGTATAGCAATATGTCTCGAAGTTTTTAGAGTGGCCAATACTTTCGCAAGGCACTGTATGTTGAAAAGAAACATGTATTGGTGCCTTGTGCCCCCATAAAAACTATATTTTTTATTGCGCTCATGGCCCACATTCAGATAGATGAATGCATTTTTCTATAGTTACTATTTTTTATCTTTAATACTTTTATTTATCAAGATATTTAACAAATACCGCACAGTAAAAAAAACATTTCTGTACTAGTTTGATTGCATTTTGAGTTTTTCAACGCTAATGATCAAATTGAATGCTTAAAACAGGGGGTATTATAATACTTTGCCTCATTTACTTTTAATGAAAATGTAAATGACTACATTTATTCATAAATTTCGAGTGTTTAAATAAAAATAGATAAAAACGTCCCTCTATCAAAAAATATATAATGAAATATAACTTAATTATCTAAATATAAACGAGAAAAATTGGATAGGCTTACGTTATCGTTTTTTCCTCATGTATGCCAAAGTATCGGATTCAAGACTTTGTATTAGCATATACAAACAAATAAAAACATCAGTTAGCCATTTTTTTCTGTCCCCGATGCAAAATATCTTAACCCAATGCGACCCGCAACTGAAAAAGTTTGCCCTCCCCTGTTTTATGACAAGATAAGCTGGCTAAAACGCAGTACTCTCACAAATATTGTGTTCTTTCGGCCATGACATTTGATGAAAGTTTGATGAATCACAGACAATTCTCTTAAAGAGAGAAGATCAAATTTCCATTTTCACAAATTTCCCTCATATAGGTTAGATAATTGATCCGACCAGCCGTTTGGACGAGGGAGAAACTGTCAGTAACAAAGAATCAAAATTGGTGTGCTTCTCAACACTCCTCAGCTGTATAGTTACACTATCATGTTGTTTGCTTTCTCATTTTCATGTTAAGGTGGGTCTGACACTCACATGATACTTTTGGACCTCAGCGGTAAAGGAGTAAATGCAGTACAAGCTGAAAAAGTTCTGGAAGCCTGCAATATTTTTTGTAGTACGCATGCCAGTCCAGGTATTGTAAATTGTTTATGCATTTTTTTATGCATGCAAGTAGTTTTACATCTATCTATCTATCTATCTATCTGCCCTGGTCATATCCCTCAAGAGGGCTGACCGACAGCAAGACAAACACATACAAAAACAAAGAAAATAAAAAAGGGAAAAGTAGCAAAAAACACACACAAATTTTTTGGGACATGACCAACCCAAATGCACAAACACCCAAACAAGTTAAGCACCTCGGCACCCAAGTTGGTCATGCTTTTGTCCCTCCAGATGAAACGGGACACGAGAAAGTGGCCATGTCACTCAGGTCAGGGTGACACAACACACTCTTCTATTCAACAGCAGGGCCCGACAGCTTTCACTGGTTTACCCCTGCCGCATCATACGGGTGCCCTGCCCATCCCTTAGAACACATCTAAACATCCCAGCTATCCTTTTACAACACCTCTCCACTCATCACTATCTCTAACAAGAGCTCTAGGTTCCACTATATTTAGACTTCTTTCCTGCAGAGCACTCATAACACCTCTTGGTCTCCTTCCATTTACTTCTGCTCTGTAGATCCTCTTAAATATTCGCTCCTCATCCTCTCCAAACCAACTGAGTACGCTCTTATCCACACGCTTGCTCTGTTCTACTATTACTCAATCATTTCTCAATCCATCCAATCTTGTGACTCCTAACATACTTCACAAACATTTCATCTCAAAAACATTTAATTTCCTTCTCAAATCGGCGTTCAAGCTCCAAGTCCCTGCACCATACAACACAGTCGGCACAATCACAATCTCTTACAGTCCCCTCTTAACATTCATACTCGTACTCTTGTTGCTAATCACTCTCCTCAGAGCACCCAAACCTTGCTTCCTTGATTCACCCTGTGCAATACCTCACACTCCATTCCACCAACTGCAGCCACATCACAACGCAAGTACTTAAGGCTTTCAACTACTTCCTGTTCCTGTCCATGCAACGTTATTTCTAACGCAATGCCCACTCCATCACGTACACACTTCATCACCTTACTCTTCCCAACATCCACACATAACTTATCACACACTCTTCCAAACTCTTTTACCAAATCCATTGTTACATAATAGCGGTATTCTGAGTTTGCTGTGCTTACAGTTAGACAAGGAGTGATTTGCTAAAAAGTATGCCACACATCAGGATAATTTACATTTGAAAAAGTACATCTACATAGCCAGTAGATTGCATAGAATTTTCAAAATACCAGACCATTATTTTTTTTTCCCCAAAAAACGAAAGTAGTACTTCACATCTTGAATATATTTCTTTGGGGAATAAAACATGACCACTCTCTATTGTAATTCGAAACTAACTCATGCTGTTTTCCAGGGGAACAGAACGGTATGACCCCTCTTGGATTAAGACTCAGCTCTCTGGCACTGACATCCAGAGGCTTGGTAGAAGATGATTTCAGGAAGGTTGCAGACTTTTTACATAAAGGTAAATTTTTTTAGAGTAATGGGCCATTTTTAAATCCATAGACTTCAAAACTTCTCACTGATGAATTGTTTCTGGAACCTTCCTTTGGGAAAGTAAGGTGGAGGTATAATGTCACGTGCAATGAGTGTGTCTATATCTCAATGTGTTTTTTTGTTATGCACTAGGTATGAAGCTGACTTCGGAGGTGCAGAGAAGTTTGAATAGAGATGACGATCCGAAAGAGTTCCTCCAATTATTAACACAGCGAAAGAAATTCCAGGAGCGTGCAACGGAGATCAGAAGTGATGTGGAGGCTTTTGCCCGTCTTTTTCCAATACCTTGCATCCATTAGTTGTAGATGAGGACGCAACAGTTTTATCTTTGGCGGACTCAAAATTCCAGAAAATATTGCATGCAATTTGGAGAGTGTTAAGGCTGTGCGTGTATCGTATGGTATTTTGTTTCTTTTCATTATTTTTACGGTTCATTTTTAACAGCTTTTAAAGGAACATTGTGTGATGCTAAGCACCATAATAAAGCTTACCATTAACCCCCCAAAAAACGCCCTGGAGAGGGATGGGCAACGCCAAGCTGTACCTGCCCAAAACCCACCACGGGTAGTGGTGCCCCTACGAACCAGATGGTTAAGCGATCCGATAAGCGTGAAGTGTGAGAAAAATTCATTAAAAAAATATTGATTTTAATAATAAAAAAAAAATGAACTTTCATATTAAAATATATTTTTAAATACTCGTAGATCGAAACATTTTGCAATTGTTTAACAAAAGGTGCGTCACATAAAGGGAGCTGACATAATTGTCTGCCATCTTGCTGTTACAGGTACTCAAAAGCTTCAAAAAGGCTGGGCAATAAAATGAGAACACAAAGTGTGGTTTGGTCACCTTCAGTGTCTGTAGGTTTTTTTTTTCTTCATTTTGCTTTTTAGCACTTGTTTATGGTTGACCTATAACATTCAGCAACACCTAAGGGTCAAATAATGTGGACCTTGAGTCGTACAATTTCGTTGTTATAATATATCCCATGTTGTAACAATGACAATAAAGGCATATTCTATTCTATTATAACATTCAGCAACACCTAAGGGTCAAATTATACACACACTCCCTTTCAATGGTCTGCATTTATATAGCCCATTTCAAGTCCCCTCCCAAAGCGCCTACCTACTTATTGGGGGCATTAGGGATTCAGTGTCTTGCCCAAGGACACTTTGAGATACAGTATAACACGGAGGAGCCGAGAATCGAACCTGCGACCTCTTGATCTCAAGACGAGCGCTCTACCTCCTGAGCTAAGTGGTTCTTGGGCAAGAAACTGAAGCTCCAATTTTCCCGATATGCAGGTAGGCGCCCTGCATTGCTGAATCCACTATCGGTGTGTGAGTGTGTGTGTGAATCGGAAAAGTGTGAAGTTTATTGTAAAGTGCTTTGGAAGTTCTCAGTGACTGGTGGAAGTCCTATTGACCATTTACAAACACGTGGCCTGACCACTTGATGACACCATGACGTAGGGCAGTAAACCATAGTAAGTAGTGTTTTACATACGGGACTATTTCTTTTATTTTATGTAATGCATTAAAAAAACAAAAATATCATACTTTCTGGATTCATTACAAATCAACTAATATGTTGCAATATTGTTTCAATATTGCTGATTATGGAAAACTCAAATATCCCATCTCTAGTGTTGGGAATTTAATATCAAAATGTATCGTTTACCAAATTGTTCGAATTACCAAATACAACCTACATTCACCCAACGATGCGTGCTCGTTTCTTGATGGAAAAGATGAACAAGAAAAGCCGACATTTTCACACGGGGGCAGATTTAATTTCATTAACAATTGAACTAAGTGAACTCCATCGAATATGGCCGAATTAGTCGAATTAGTGTCGTTGGAGTCTCTGGGAAACCCTCTCTTCAAGTCCTCTCGCTTCTCCTCTCGGCCCACGTCTTCCCGCAAGATGGTGTGCCGGCTCCTCCCATCGGCATGCCAATGAAGCCCAATGTGAGCTCCACCATCTCGCCGCGATGTCTGGAAAACTCAAAACAGTGGAGAGCGTTACTCAAAACAATGCCTGCCGTCCTCCGTCATCAGGGCCTTTCTGTGTCGTCGGATATGCTGATTATCTTATCAGCCTTACGTCCCGTTCCCGCCATATCTGTAAACAATATTTCCTACCAGGGTGCCCTGAACTTTCACTGCTCATCGAATAAAGGCACAGTCAGTAAATAACTACAGCATTAAACTCAATGAATGTAGCTTGCACTAAATCTGATAAAATCCTTCATAGTAAAATGTATAAAATCCTTCACTAGATATAAGAATGTCATTAAAAACTATAGTGGTAGGCTTACTTTTAATTATGTCTGTGTATTGTCTGTACAGCCCTTTGAGACTTCTTGTGATTAAGGGCACATGACGTGACTTGACTTAAAGCCAGTTAACAATAGACAACAACAAAAGCTATACTATTCTACACCTATGGCAATGACTAAAGTATATGAATAAAGTATCTATATCTATATCTATCTATCTATCTATGACTAATCAAACGAATATTGTGCAGCTGTGTGATGAAGTGGCTCACTTGGTCGAAAGCACAAAAAGCGCAATTTAGAGAAACTGAGGATAACATTAGCAGCAGGGGGACCTATAGCCTGACTTCAGTTCACACAATCTGTATCGCATACCTGTCAAGCTCCAGGGCTCCATGCCCTTACAAACTGTCGTATTTTCCCTTACAAAATACAAAATAATCTTACACTATATTTTTTTTCCAAACGTGTTTATTTATGTAGTTTAACGTGTTATATTGTACATGTGTTTTGTTATATCATATATATTGTTAATTAACATTTTGTTGTGCTGATCCTGAGTTGCTCGACATGAATGAGGTTTATTATCAAAAAAGTTCAAAAATTAAGTAGCTTAGACGTTCACTGTACAAGGAAAAAACACAGGTAAATATAATTAAGTAGAATAATACGTTTTCTTATTCAAATTATGAATTCATTTTCTGCATTGAATTATTGTTGCTAATATACTGATTAAAGGGAAAACCACAAACCTGTCTTTTTTCATTTTCTCCTTTTATACTTCCTTTATTTCTTGACTTCTATATACAACATAATAATTCATAATATAATGCATCAAAGCAAGTGAGCCGTTTGAGAGCCGGCTCTCTTTAATGAGTTGAGCCGAAAAAGCCGGTTCTCTAAAAAGAGACGGACTTCCTTTCACTACGCAACTACCGCATAAAATCCGATGTTTTTTAAGACGACGTGTATTTTAAATTTACTCAATCAACCCCGCCTGTTGTTTTCAGATCAGAATGACTTACGGCGTTTTAATTCAGGTTCGGCCATTGCGACTTGATGATTGTATCCAATGTTCTTGTATGTCGTACACATCTTAAAGTGCATAATAAACGTACTTTGTACGGCAAAAACGTGAAGGGTGACAGGTATGGTATCACGATATCATGCCATGAGCCTCTTCAACTCCACCCGGGGGAGTAAAACCCACATTAAACCACACCCCCATATTGCATATTACCGTATTTTTATTACAGTGTGTATTTTATGTAGCACTATCTAAATACTCTATATCAACACGTTGCATTGGGTATGTATGTATTATATTCCTTTTACTTTATTATTGTTTTATTTCTAACACATGATACTGCTGGAAGTGTGAATTTCCCTACAGGGATGGATAAAGTATCTATCTATCTATCTATCCATCTATCGTAAATGGGGTGTCCCCATAAACCAGTGATGATCTAAAAGTTCTGGATGCTTACCAGTTCTTCAAAGGTGGTACGCATTACTGAGCTATATTGTGCTGAAAAATGCTCTCCCGCCAAACAATCGGGCTTAGAAAACGTGTCCACTGCACAGCAATAAATCACCATTGTAAAAAGTGGTGGTTTTGATATTTGTTTCAACTCAAATGGTCATTCAAATCCGGCCGTCCGTCATGGCTCTCATTCTGCCTGGGAAGGCGACGTGACGTCACGTGCAAAGGGTCAATATAAAATGCAGTCCATTTCCCATTTACTTCTGTGATATTATCTCATGTTGTGGGTAGCGCTAAAGAGCATAGACTCTATTTGGAAAGCGACTCAGACAAAGGAGAAGTACCAAGAAGGAAGCGGAAATGACGTTCCTTGGGTCAAAGGTTCTTTTGCGCGCCGCATATGCTACACTGGAAAATGTTCCGTGACAAAAACAAATTTACAAACTAGTCACGGTTCATGTGTTGCGCTTAGTTAGGTGAAATTACTTAATGTGTTGAAGCTAAGCGCTAGCTTAGCTTGCCTTTAGTTGGTAGCCGGGAGGGGGAGAAAAATGACTGGCTAAATATCGCTAAAGTACTTTGCTATCATTTACGTTTCATTTCATTGCGGGTTTCGGCTAAATCGTCGCCTTCAATCATGCAGGATATACTAGCTAGCGCGGACCACATCAAGTTCGATCTTGAGCTTGCTGTAGAGCAACAGCTCGGGGCTCAGCCTCTGCCCTTCCCCGGCATGGACAGTAAGTGCTTTCATCCCCCCAATATAGAAAGTGTTCTCCGGTCATGCTAGCTACCTGCTAAGTAAAGGTGGTCTTGTGATCCAGGACACTCGAATCTCACGAAGAATTACCTTCCCTTTGGATCGTTTGTCTTTAATTAGTGTCACTTTTCCCATCCTTAGAATCCGGCTCCGCTGTGTGTGAGTTCTTCATGAGGGCTGCGTGCTTAAAAGGTACAAACACATACCCGTCAACCTGTACGGTTTTGCCGTACAAAGTACGTTTATTATGCATTTTAAGACGTGTACGACGTACAGGAAAATCTGTACGGAAAAACGCAAATTTGTCAATGATGGGTAGCATCCGGTATACACCGACTATCACGAAACGGCAAATCAATCAAGTCAAACAAGTTCGCCGCGGAAGCCTCTATCTCGGTATCATTTTTTTCGTTGCAAACGAAGTGAGCGGTTTGGTGTAGTGAAAGAAAGTCCGTCTCTTTTTAGAGAACGGGCTTTTTCAGCTCAACTCATCAAAGAGAGCCGGCTCTCAAACGACTCACTTGCTTTGGTGCATTATATTACGAATTATGTTGTATAAAGAAGTTAAGAAAAAAAGGAAGTGTAAAATGAGAAAATGAAAAAAGACAGGTTTGTGGTTATCCCTTTAATCAGGATATTACCAACAGTAATTCAATGCAGAAAATAAATTTATAATTTGAATAAGAAAATGTATTATATATTGTATGTACTTAATTATATTTGCATGTATTTTTTCCTTCTACAGTGAACGTCCAAGCTACTTAATTTTTGAACTTTTTTTATAATAAACCTTATTCATGTCGAGCAACTCAGGATCTCACAACAAAATGGTAATAATGTATATGATATAATGAAACACATGTACAATATAACATGTTAAACTACATAAATAAACACGTTTGAAAAATATGGTGTAAGATCATTTTTTAAGGGAAAATACGAGTTTGTAAGGGCATGGAGCCGTGGAGGTTGACAGGTATGCAAACAATGGTTTGTTTCAAGGGACAGTGTATATAATTAAGCAACTTTCTTTTTTATACTTAAAAAAACAAACTTTGTGGTGATTATGTTACTTCTTTTTGCTTTTGTGACATTAAATGCTCTTTCTCCGGTAAAGGATCTTGCGTTTCGTACACAGTAATCCATCGTTTTTCGCGGGGTTAGCGTTCCAAAAACGTCCCGCGATATTCAAAATCGCAGAGTAGAAACTTATTCGTTTAATTATACGTCATTCAATTACCAAGACAATTTACTGGCTCGTGTTTTTGTTTAGATTTGGGTTGTGGGATTTGAAAACATACTCTTTCCCGCCATCCACTGGCTTAAAGTCATGATTGATGCCCTAGGCAGCCTTTATGATTTACCTGGGTTTGGGCTGGCGTTTGAACTTAAGTTGCTGCAGGCCTTTATTTACTTTCACCATTTTTATGCTTCAAAGACAAATAGAAATATATGTTCTTTTAAAACCCTGCAGGGACGAGTATCACGTCTCTTCCGCACACACCCCAAGCCCCATTTACTCAAACCTAATGTATTACACCACAAACAGGTCTGATAAAAGAAAGAAAAAAACAGATGGGTACAATGGAAAATAAAGCATAAGGGCTATTTGAACTGTGTTGGGCATTGTTAACACATACTTAATAGAGAAAATATTTAACTTTCAAATTTTTAAGGACAACTCAAATGACACACCCCACCTTGAGCAAAGAAAAGTACTGTACATTATGAACTTAAAAAAAAAAAAACTTAAGTACTGTCAAATTACAATTTTATAAATAATCTCGCTTATTGTACAAGTGTAGGGAATAATAACATGATACTTTGCCGCAATCATGAAGGCTTAATGGAAAACTGCATTTACCTTATGGTTCTCTCCTACAGAAACCTTTATTTTTTCCTTATCTAACATTTTCACATCAAGTTTGGTGGGTTGAGAAGTGCAACTTTGTTGGTGATAGAAAGCATCTTCCTCCAATCCGAATGCAGAACATGAGGCACAAAACAAAATCCAGGAAATAGCGAAACCGTGATAAGTAAGCCAGGATACTGGACAGTGTGTGTGTTTCTTTTTTTTTTCTATATTTAAATGAATGGATTAATTTAATGGTTCCATTTTAAAAAATAGATAGTTAAATATGAAGAACGCAAGTGATGCAATGCATATTGCAAGAAATGAATAGAAACAAAACATGCCTACTCTAAATTTCAAAACCAAATGATTTTTCCTCAGTGATAAAGTATCTAGTATCGGTACACCGCTGCCTGTCAATGTTCAGTTCGGAATTACGCTTTACACTGAAAAACAACAGCAACCAGATGAGGAAGATGCCTTATCTGAGACAGATCAGGAAGCTGGTCCTGTTACTGGTAACCATGGAAACCACAACCCCCTACCCCAAAAAATAACTTGGACAGGGATGAGTGGCGCCAAGCTGTACTTGTCCAAGAGACACCACAGGAAGTGGTGCCCTTACGACCTAAGTGGATTCATGAACCCTTTGTGGTTGAAAAAAAACTTGGGTATACATATACTGGACTGTCTCAGAAAATTAGAATATTGTGATAAAGTTCTTTATTTTCTGTAATGCAATTAAAAAAACAAAAATGTCATACATTCTGGATTCATTACACATCAACTGAACTATTTCAAGCCTTTTATTATTTTAATATTGCTGAATTTGGCTTACAGCTTAAGAAAACTCAAAAATCCTATCTCAAAATATTAGAATATCATGAAAAAGTATACAAGTAGGCTATTCAACTAATCACCTGAATCATCTAATTAACTCGAAACACCTTGCGAGGGTTTCCTGAGCCTTAAAAACACTCAGCTTGGTTCAGTAAACTAAATCACAAGTATGGGGAAGACTGCTGATCTGACTGCTGTCCAGAGGACCATCATTGATACCCCCCATCAGGAGGGTAAGACACAAAAAGAAATTTCTCAAAGAGCAGGCTGTTCACAGAGTGCAGTTTCAAAGCATATCCACAAAAAGTCTGTTGGAAGGGAAAAATGTGGCCGGAAACGCTGCACAACCAAGAGAGATGACAACCTTAACAAAATTGTGAAGAAGAGCCGCTTCCAGAATTTGAGGGAGCTTCAAAGACAGTGGGCTGAAGCTGGAGTCCAGGTATCAAAAGCCACAGTTCACAGACGTGTCCGGGAAATGGGCTACAATAGCCGTATTCCCATGGTCAAGCCACTTCTGAACTCAAGACAACGGAAGAAGCGTCTGACTTGGGCTATGGAGAAGAAGCACTGGACAGTTGCAGAGTGGTCCAAAGTCCTCTTTTCAGACGAAAGCAAGTTTTGCATTTCATTTGGAAGTCAAGGCGCCAGAGTCTGGAGAAAGGCTGGAGAAGAGCAAAATCCAAGTTGCTTGAAATCCAGTGTGAAGTTCCCACAGTCAGCAATGGTTTAGGGAGCCATGTCAGCTGCTGGTGTTGGTCCACTGTGTTTCATCAAGTCCAGAGTAAATGCAACTGTGTACCAAGAGATTTTAGAGCACTACATGCTTCCATCTGCTGAAAAGCTCTATGGAGATGAGGATTTCATTTTCCAGCATGATCTGGCACCTGCCCACAGTGCCAAAACCACCAGTAACTGGTGCACTGACCATGGCATCACTGTCCTTGATTGGCCTGCTAATTCCCCTGACCTGAACCCCATTGAGAATTTGTGGGGTATAGTTAAGAAGAAGATGAAAGACACCAGACCTATAAATGCAAATGAGCTGAAGGCCGCTATCGAAGCATCCTGGGCATCAATAACACCTCAGCAATGCCACAGGCTGATTGCCTCCATGCCACGCCGGATTGATACAGTAATCCGTGCAAAATGATTCCCAACCAAGTACTGAGTGCATCAATGGACATTTTCAAATGTTTGATTTAGTTTTGCTGTTATAAAATTATTTTTTTTACTTGGTCTGAGGAAGTATTCTAATATTTTGAGATAGGATTTTTGAGTTTTTTTCAGCTGTAAGCCAAAATCAGCAATATTCAAATAATAAAAAGCTTGAAATAGTTTAGTTGATGTGTAATGAATCCAGAATGTATGACATTTTTGTTTTTTTAATTGCATTACAGAAAATAAAGAACTTTATCACAATATTCTAATTTTCTGAGACAGTCCAGTATATATATATATATATATATATATATATATATATATATATGAATAAATAAATAAATAAAAGTACACAATGTATTACATAGACATGCCTTTTTCAAAATACTCTTAGGTTGAGAAATTTGCATTTATTTGGCATAACATGAGCCTCACGTAGAGGCAGCCGACATAATTGTCAGCCATCTTTGCAAAAATCTTGTGAAAGGCTAGGCAAATAAGAAAAAAATGGTGCAGTTTGGTGACTTTGAGCCTCCGTACTTTTTCTTCCTTGTACCTATGAACATTGATTTTCGGTTGTGCGGCATTTAGTGGATAAATACACACTGACTTTAATAAGCCAAACAACAACCTGTTTTTCTTCACATATATGTAAAAGCCAGTGCAATATTACCTATTTAATGTCTGTTTGTTTCATTTCTAGGTGGGATGTGTCCTTTCCGCCACATCAGTGGAGAGAAGACAGTAGTGTGTAAGCACTGGCTCAGAGGACTTTGCAAGAAAGGAGACCAGTGCGAGTTTCTTCACGAATATGACATGACTAAGATGCCTGAATGCTATTTTTACTCCAAGTTTGGTGTGTTCACTGGACCTATTGTTGTTTTTTTTAAAGCCCCAGTGATTTAATTTTACTCTATTGTTTTTCACTTTCCTTAGGTGAGTGTAGTAACAAAGAATGTCCGTTCTTGCACATTGATCCTGAGTCCAAGATCAAGGATTGTCCCTGGTATGACCGAGGCTTCTGCAAACACGGTAGGTTTTTCATGCAGCCTCTCACAAAAAATATCAATTTTCTTGTGTGCAGACAGCTCACAAGCAATTTAACATTGCTGCGAGTGAGTGTCTAATCATTGAAATTAAAGAGATTTGAAGTGAATACAAGTGTCCTAGTAAAACAAAGGTGTTTTTGGGTAACGCTGCCAAACAATATAACATTCACGTTCTCTATTTTCTATGTTTAGACTGGTCGATTGTTTATTTAGCTAAAAATAAAAGCTTTGGACAATCCTCCTGCCAGTGACATAAATGCACATAATTTTATGTTTCATGCTGTACAATTAGGACTCATTTTCCAAAGGGCTTGTAAAATTAGTTTATGACTTAAACAATTGTTTTAGTGCCAGTTGCTTATAGGTTAATTTGTGTCCTCTAGGTTTAATGATAAATCCTGATTTTAAAAAGTGCCATTATGTCAGGATTCAAAATCAGAACTTGTTTTGTCAATTTGCAATGTGTTTCATATCTAGTGACAAAAGTGATACTAGACAATAGGGGCCACCAACCTTTTTGAAGCTGAGAGCTATTTTTAGTTCCTGGCACAAATGACTAATGGTGTGATATGCATTTCTAAAATGACAACTTATCACGTTTACCAGGTTGTGATTGTTAGGAGCCTAATTGAAATATGCTCAACCAACCATTAAAACATCATGCTAGTTGGAAATCAAATTTCCAAGAAATTTACAATCGCCCATCCCTGGTGAGCTTGTTTCACAACCTGTCTGAGGGCTACTCAGGTGTTCTTAGGGGGCTACCTGATGCCCACGGGCACCAGATTATAAACCCATTCTCCACAGATAATTAGTAGCCAAAGTTATGATTTTAGTAGCTATTATTCATTTGAGTAAAAGGGGACAAAAGCTTTTGGATAAAAAATAAATTCCTTTTTTAGGTATTTGTTTACTGATTATTCAGGACAATACTATAAGAATACTTGTCACAAAATATGGTCAACCTTGTTTAGGGATGAGCCTTCAAATCACGTCAAAATTCAAATTAGTAAATCATTTTGCTTTTAGTTGTTTGCACCCGACCAGAGTTTATTCGAGTGTGTCCAAGAAATGCACTGCCACACAAGCAGCAAAGATGATTTAAGCCAGAAGATTGCATCAGCAAGTAGAACATTTTCAAATTCCTGTCAGCATCTTTAAAACTGAAATAGTTGATTTTTACCTGTTTTTGATTTCAATTACAAACAAAATGTTGATAGTTTTCGGCTAACTGCATCCCTTAAGGTATAAAATAATTCCCGTTAGTATAGTTTTAGAATTTAGAATTGTCTTTTTCATCGATCAACATTCTGAAACATTGTATGCTCCGAGGTTTGACATGGCACCCCAGGGTAAGACTTTGACGAGAAAAAAGATGAAGAGGCCAAAAAACAATTGCATAGTAATGCTTGGGGAAAAACAGGGATAAGTTTATACACATGATTTTGTTAGCTTTTGGGAATGGTTTTAGACCTTCACATCCTAAATGAAAGCTTTTTCTGTAGAAATGCGAGCGGTTATTTTGCTACATGCGTATACATGTATGTACACTCGCAAGACCAATTGCAATGCTTCAATCCTGTGCACTTTCAGGTCCCGATTGTCGACATAGACACACAAGAAGGGTGATATGTGTCAACTACCTGGTGGGCTTCTGTCCAGAAGGAAAATCTTGTAAATTTATGCAGTATGTATCGAGTATGCAGTCATATTTGACTCAGTCGAAAATCATAAGTGCAGTTATGCACAACTCTTAACCTGTTTTTGTCTTAGCCCTCGTTTTGAGTTGCCAATGGGAACCCAAGACCAACCTCCTCTGCCACTACAAAACCAAAATCAGTCAAAGGTGAGACATCAGCTTATTGGTCTCAGTGACAATGACGGCGCCCACGCTCATGTTGGGAGTAGTCTGCCGATCACAAATCATTTGTCCTCTCTTACATTTCTGCAGACGGGGCCTATGGGAACACGCTCCTCATTTTCAGTCATCCATCTGAACAACGTCAGCCCGGGCCAGAGGACGCATAACAATTCTTTCCCTGCCTTTCAACAGAATCATCTCATTTCCAACAGGGGGCCTCGGCCCTTGGACCAGGTCACCTGCTTCAAGGTGATTCTTGTAGTGGGGTAGAAAAGTTGGCATTATGAGCATATTAGTTTTCAACAGAAAAGCAAGTTCTTCCTATTGTCTATTTTTTGTGTGTTTGCAGTGCGGAGAAAAGGGTCACTACGCTAACAAGTGTAACAAGGGCCATCTTGCATTCTTGAGTGGGCAGTGATTTACAAGCTGGTGAATTAAGCCAAGAGACATTTTACAGGTGGATCTTTCAAAGGAAATGAACCCAATATATATTTTGTCTGGCCAATTAACTCATCCATCAGCACAAGATTTGTCTTGCTTCTGTTTGTATCCTTGCCTTTTGTACTTACTGTGTTGAGGGGACAAATGATTTGCTTGTGTTGTACTTGAGTAGAATTTTTGAAGACAAAAAATACAACTGAAATTGTGCGTTATTTGTGTAAGTTGTGTCTGATATGTATTAAGAAAATTATCACACCCCATTCCACACAGTTCAGAAATCAGGTATAGTGCTGGCTCTGCTAAATACATGATTCACACCGAATTCTGGAGAAATTGGCTTTATGTCCGTTTAGTGTTATAAATTGATAATGTGGGAAAAAAAAATTCGCACCCTGTAATGATTTTGTCACAAATCCACATTTGACATTTAATATTGTTTATTGGTCGCAATGGTCAGATAACAAAGCCAGATGAGGCAAATAGGAGGTGCTAAATAGTCCATCCCTTGGGGCTTGGTACCAATTGTTAGTGGTACTTCCTCCAGCGATCATGTTCTGCAAAGAAAGCGACAAACAAATTAAAAACGAAGATGACGCGACAATCTCTGTTATATCAGTTTTATTCCACAATGGGTCACAAAAACATTCTATTGTCAAAAGGTACACTGAAATCTCTTACTTAGGTGGTCGAAGTGATACAAATAGCTGATGACCATATAGCCAGTGAGCAGCATGGCAACACCGCCGATGCCTCCCTTCTTCACGTTAATGTACTTGTTGTAATATCTGTCGTGACCTGGATGAGGTGAAAAATATACTGAGCACCTAAAGCGAAAAAACCTTTGTCATCTTAGTTTGTTTCCTCACCTCTGCGGACGGCAGAGAAGATGCCTTTGGGGGTGAAGTCTCGCGCTCCAAGCCAGTTGCCAAGCTCGCCCAGTTTGACATCCATCAAACGCTTCTCAGCAATGGGAACTATTAGAGTAATTGCACAATCACTTAAAATTCTGCTCCCAGGTCAGTTTGAATCACCAATACTGGCATTAAAATGCATGCAGGCTTAAAAAAATAGAGTGGAGGAAATACTGTATTTGTGTATAACATGCACCCCTGATTTATTTTTTTTAAAAATCAAGTATAAAATGTTGACTTTTTCCTCAGCATCAACATTGAAAGTGAATAACATTGTTAGATACATGCGGCCATGATTCAAATGATTTTTATTCACAACTATGAACACAATACCAACAAAGTTTACTATGCATTAATTTCATGTCTTCAAAGTCTGATTCATCAGAGTTGTTTTCCTTGTCATGCTTTTTTGCATTTATATTATTAGGGGCGGCTTTCTTAGCATTTCAGGGTTCCCACAGCTTTGAAAAGTTAAGTTTAAAACTTTTTCAATGCCTTTAGAAATTAAATTTAAGACCAAAGCGACAAAGCAAAACATACACACAATTGAAAAAAAATCTTGAACACAATACTTGGTACCCTGAACACATGACCTGGCACAGCTTTTACCGAAAAACGGTCGGACAGCCCCTTCTAATGTTATGTCCACTTTCAGGGCATGGTCCAAAGTAAACGTCCGTCGCAGGTTGCAGACTGCTTTGAAGGCCCGACTGAAACCACATCATGTTTGATAGTTCTATTAGTAAATCGGTCGATTATTAAAAAAGACAATTGATAAATGTTAATCTTTTAGTTCAAAGAAACTAATCTTAAATGTGTTCAAAGCCTTTTCTTTCCACTAATGTATTTAATGCCTTTAAAGACTAAGTATCTGCGGGAACCCTGCATTTGTCTAGTACCGTGAACAAATAATTTGTTAATGAGATGAAATTAATGCGCGTTACACACTAATACAGTACTCCTGCCCGCGTGAACTAAACAGATTTTGATTCAAACGCACCACCTCGAACACCCGATTCACTATGGGAAATGTCTCTTTAACCTGGATCAATACGGTTCAGTTAGGTCACCCCATTAGTCTTAATAGTGTATTTCTCCTGAGATTTTGATGCCCGACAATGGCATTGCCAGCTTTCCCACAAGCAAAATGACCAGTCTCGTTTCGGAATCGAATCTTTGTAGAACAAACATCTTGGGACATGCCTAATGAAAGGGTCTAATAGAAATCATTTCTAAAAACACTTCTGCAAATATGACAGCCTAGTTCATTATTTTTTTTAATGCACGATGGCATAAAACCTATTTTAATGATTAAACTATCGCGTTTCCCACTGACCAAATATTAGCTGAAAACCCCTTCGCCCCCCAAATGCCTTTCAAATCACTAACACCTTATAGTAGTCTGAACTTAGAGATAACACCTTGTCGAATTAAACAGACTAGCAACACTTACCCCAGAAAGTGTGTATATAAGATTGTTGTGACTACTCAAATATCAAACCCCATATGCACAAGACAGAATTAGCAATGACAAAAGTCCTTGACAGGATTCGTTGAGGATTCTATGCGGCCTTTCAGCAAACAAACATAAACAAAACTTCCACGTTCGGTTACCAAACACGTTAAATGAGCATATAGGTAAAATTATTTGGTTAATAACGCGCTCAAAACTGCCACGAGTGTGAATATAAACGCAGAGGACAAACAGTGCTAACCTGGTCTGTCCGCCATCTTGACCGATGGAGCTCGGCTTGGCTGAGGTTTAGAGGATTCTGGGAAATTGCCGCAATGTACCCTGGGAGTTGAAATAGTGTTGTAGTGTTCCCACTAGGGGACGGTGTTGTGCCCAATGGGGTGGGGGAGTGACCTTTTTGTCTGTCTCGCAGTTGTTTCTTGGTGGTAGCAAAAAAAAAATAGACAAGTTTGAAAGGCCATTTTCAAATACAATCGAAACCGCTTACCAAGCCCACAAAAACATGAAAAAGAAGAATTTATTTGAGCCCGTTTAATAGATGCTACATACTCATAAATGATCTGAATGTTCTGACTGATGCTGCAATCACACAAAGCCAGGAGGTGGCAGCAGAGAGTTACACAATTTCAAATCCCAGACCGCAGCTTTAAGCAAAAGCATACCTGTCAACCTGTACGGTTTTGCCGTACAAAGTAGGGTTTGGGGTTTTTAAGGGTTATTGTTCTATCTTCTTTATTCATTATCCATTATCCGTTATCGGTCAGTTCATAATACGCTACAAAGCCTAGGGGTCGGGACACTTACTCTCAGCCAAAAGGCCAAGCTAAGGTCCTAGCCTTAAAGCCTTGCTGCGATCATTGCGAATGCACCGTTCCCGGAGGTACTGCAATACCGGGCCGATGCGTGGAGTGGACAGAGCAAGCTCTTATTCCATCTCCGGATTGCAAAAATCAAAGATCGAGGCTGAACTCAGTTCAACAACCACAGTTCAACAGCCACAATGTCCTTCATTAAAGTCCACAGTCCAAAAATTCAGTACGTTTTTTATACATTTTAAGGCGAGTACGGCGTACAAGGAAATCTATACGGAAAAACGCAAATTTATCAATTTGGGTACCATCCAGTATACACCAACTATCACGAAACGGCAAATCAATCAAGTTAAAGGAGTTCGCTGCGGAAGCCTCTATCTCAGTATCGTTTTTTTCGTTGCAAACGAAGCGAGCGGTTTGATGCTAATGTGCGCATGCGTCTGCCGCCTGGGGATTTCCCATCATGCATCATTCCGGAAAAAAAAGGTTTACGATTATTTTGTATTTTGTACGGGGAAATACGACAGTTTGTACAAGCATGGAGCCGTGG
Organism: Urocampus carinirostris; assembly: GCF_059441175.1. Taxonomy (NCBI): domain Eukaryota; kingdom Metazoa; phylum Chordata; class Actinopteri; order Syngnathiformes; family Syngnathidae; genus Urocampus; species Urocampus carinirostris. Next base: position 27,982,118 of record NC_142349.1, read on the forward strand.
AGGTTAACAGGTATGTAAAAGTAACATTTAGTTCTGACTTCTTTATCATGATTTTACAATAGATTTACAAAATTGACCAGTACAATGTTTTAAACATTTCACCATTCTTTTTTAGTCACGTGTAACAGAGTTGAAATTTGATTGTTTTGAGTTTTTTTTAATTCTCACAAAATCTGTGTTTTTGTTGCATTACTGTTAAAACTCTGGTACCGCATTAATTTGTTAAGCCATGGGCGTGTGCGACTGTCTTTTTCGTTTGGCACTTTCTGGGCTTCTGCGCTTGCCGTACCTTCAGCTTTATCACCTCGTGCTGAAGGTAAGCTGTGCCCAATATAGGTTTGGGTAAAAGTTCATATCTTACTAAATATATGAGCTGCTTTCACAAACTATTTTTGTATATACATGTATTTAAGTTGTGCTAAATGATGCTCACTGTGATGCAACATGTTTCAATGCAACCACGCCACTATGTGCGGCATGTTGAGTGATGTCCCCTTTTTGTCTCATCTCATCTCATCTCATCTCATTAGCTGCACCGCTTATCCTCAGTAGGGTCGCGGGCTACCTGGGGCCCATCCCAGCAATCATCGGGCAGTGGGCAGGGGACACGCTGAACTGGTTGCCAGCCAATCGCAGGGCACACAGGGACAGACAACTCGCTCGCTTCACACCTAGGGACAATTTGGACCGGCCAATCCACCTGAAATGCATGTCTCTAGAATGTGGGAGGAAACCGGAATGCCCGGAGGAAACCCACGCAAGTACGGGTAGAACATACAAACTCCGCACAGGAAGTTCGGTAGCTGGATTAGGACCCACACAGGAGGTTCCCAAGACCTTAGAACTGTGCTTGCACATGCGCTAACCACTGCGCCGCCATGCTGCCCGTCCCGTCTTTGTATTTTTGTTAATGTTTTAGATGTATGCATTCTTGCACAGACGCCCTGACTTATTTGTATTGTTTATTGAGTGCAGGTACGTGGAAAAGCTCTGTTCATTGTCATTATTAAGGTTTCACTATCAATGTGCTCGCATGTTGTTTGCTTGGCATACCTTCAGCTCTATCACCTCGTGCTGAAGATGTACGCTGTCATGCACAGATGGGGCAGTGGCTCAGGAGGTAGCACGCTGGTCTTGGGATTAAGAGATCGCAGTTCGAATACTCCATGTTACATGTTGAAGTGTCCTTGGGTAAGACACTGAACCCCTAATGCCCCCAATAAGCAGGTTAGCCCCTTACATGGCTGCACGGCCGCTATTGGGAAATGTGAAGCACATTGTAAAAGCGCTTTGGGAAGTCTTGACTTGAAAAGCGTTATATAAAATGCAGATCATTTCATTTCATATTTGTATTGTTTGTTGAATGCAGGCAATAAACCGAGTGAACGTGAACTCTTGTGTCGCGTATGATTGAGGGTCGTTACACACGCGTACAATTTTTAAGGTCACAACAAGCTATAGTTTAAGGCAAGAGGCAGTGCTGACAATAGACCGAATGTCAGTTATTCACAAGGCTTTTTGTTTGGGAGTTTAAAAAAATCTAAGTAAAATCAAGTCTCCATGCAGAGCCTCAAGTGGATTGTTTCGATGTGAGAGCAGTTGATCAAAGAGCAGCCAACTTGCCCGCAGCAACACTGCATCATGCCTGCAGCTAGGGAGGAGATCTAATTCTGGCTGCCATGTGAGAGCAGGGGCCAGTGCTATGGAAAGATCCATTCTGGAGTGTAGATCAATTCACACACACGCACACACACCAACTCACACATTGCATAGCAGTTGTTCTGGCCTTGTTCCAAGGCTTTTCTCTTCCCTTTATTAAAGTGATTTACTAGCGTCACTGCATTGGCTTTAATTAAATGAAAGACTTTCCACACTCACACTTCAGTTATTTTCGTTTGACAATATTGCTACACATTGACCCAAAATAACAGTTGAAGAGGTGTAAGCATTTGGTGTTTGGAGGAAATGTATGTTTGGACCTTGGTAAAAATGTCTTAAAATAATACACAGACATTAACAATATTGAATATAGGTAATAACAGAGTGTCTAGATGGCCACTTTCTGCCCCAAAAATTTGCAGAAGGTTCTGGATGGCACACATGAGGTCTAGATGCCAGTTCCATGGCTCTAAAGGCAATTCTCATTCTTCTTCCTCAAGGACAAGAAAACAAGTGTATGACATCAACATAACTCATAAACTAGAATACAAATGTGTCTTAAGCATTGATTAGGGGTTATACCAGCGGAAAAATTACATTTCTGCTGGCTATTAGTAATATTGTTTTGGCACCTGTTAGGGAAAAAAACTTATTTACAAATTTAGCGTTTACCAAATTTTTCGGATTAGTTTTCTGACTCCATTAACCAAACACAAACTTTATTCTCCTAACAAATGCATGCTCGTTTTCTTAATTTAGGGAAACATATTGACAAGAGACAGGCTTTTCCACACGGGGGCAGATTTATTTTCTTAAATTATTTCTTAAGTGAATTTCATCGAATTTTGCCGAATTATTGTCGAATTAGTCTAATTAGTCTTGTCGAGCCTCCCATCTCCCGTTCTCCGATTCCGTCTGTCTCTGCTGTCTCTTCTTTTTTTTACACGTCGGGGCATCGGCAACTCCCCTTGGGGCGGGCTGACTCCTCCCCCTGGGAGGGCCAGGAACTCCCCATCTCGTCTGACCGGTGCGTCACGAAGCCCCCCCATGGGGTGGGTTGGGTCAGGTGCCCACGTCACCTCCTCCTCGCCGGAAGACACCGCCATGTAAGAAGGGCTCACAACAAGAAAGCTTATCAGCTCATAGCAATGCCAAGCGTTTATCAAAACAAGGCCTAATTCCCTCGTCAGCGCCCCGCTATCAAAATTCCCCAGCCAAAACACTCTACACTTGGAACGGCGCGACCTTCAGCCTTCTGTGAAAAAATCCCCACTGCATCCAACAAAATGTAATTTGTATTATATTAAATCCCTAATAGTCAATAAAATAAAATTTAAAATCCTTCAGACCACAAAGGGAATTGTGGGTGGTGAGTTCATTTTTAATGAGTATTACAAAAACAAAACAAGATGATGTCATCAGAAACGGTTCCACACTGTCTGCCTTCCTTGGTTCAGTTCCAGCTACCAGCCTTCCTGTGTTGAGTTTGCATGATTTCCCTGAGTGGGTTTTCTCCGGTCACTCTAGTTTCCTCACACGTACCAAAAAACTTGCAGATAGGTTAATTGCCAAGTCAAAAATTTCCCTGGGAATGGGTGTGAGGGAATCCTTGTCCGTAGCTGTTTTCTGAAATTTGCTAGCAACCAGTCCAGGGTGTCCATTCTCCACAGTCCAAAGTCAGGTGAGATGTCCTGCTGCACCCCCTCAACCCAAGTGAGGATAAGTGGCTGGCAAATGAATGCTTTACATTTCCAGTGAAATTCAGGAACTAACCAAATCCGGTTATTTTGTTGTTCTATGCTTTTGTGTTTAGCTTTCTTGTTGCGTTTCGCCTCTGGCCTTAGAGCACTTCACCGCAATATGAAATGACTACATGAGCACACACACGCACACAAACCGAGACCCAATGTGAGACGGCTGATTTGATTCCGCTTGAGGAGGCAGGTGCCTGGAGGTCTGCCACTCAAACAACTCTTTGAAGCCGATGGAGAGATGGAGATGGAGGGCGAGGATGAGGAGGCAGAAGAAGCGCTCGCTCAGAATAGAGTCCAGAGAAGAATGGAGGAACGTCGAGAGAGATGCAAGAGGGAATACAAGAAGAAATACAAAGATGAATTCAATGTCATGTGATGTTTGTTGCAATGACCTTGAAAAAAAAGAAGATTAAAAAAACAAGAAAACAAGCACATTTTCTGTTTATCTGTTTATCATGTACTCCTTAGTTTTTACATATGTCCTTCACGTTTGTCAACTTCTCCGTGGCCAACAACTGGGGACGCATCAATCAGACGGACATGCTTTGTAGGACCTTCTCCCAATTTCCGAACAATCTCATTAGAGCTGCTGTGAGGCTCTCACTCACCCTCAGGACCTTTTCTATTGACATTAGGGATATGGATTGAGTAGGACAGAAGTCTGTCTTTGTGAACAAGCTTCCCTATCTCTTTCGAGTGATGCTCATGTTCTTGGCTACTCAATGAAACTCTTTCTGTCACAAACACAATTAACAATTTATGTATCCTACACATGATCCACATTATGAGGGGAGTGTCTTTTGTTATAAAGTATGAGGAATATTCCATACATTTTTCTAGACCAATATCCATAGGGCTGTAAAGCACTGTAGTGCTCAAGCTCATATGTTGGTTGGATCCTATAACCACTGGAGTGGTAGGGGCACCATTTCCTGTAATGTGTCTTGGGCAAGTACAACCTGGTGACACCCACTCCTCTCCAGGCAAACAAATGTTTGCACCCGGTCTCGAACCCAGCCATTTTCACAAGATGGGAAGGGGGCACTCTTTGAAGTGCAAAACGCCACATTGACTGTGTTTTAGTGAGAAACAGGAATTTTAAATTTGCCTAAAGCTCTTAAAACCTCAGAGATTCAGATCTTTTTTCATCCCTATTAAAATATGGCCTTTATAAGCACCAATACCTGCTCATCCCCATATTTTCTCCTGAGTCTTTTAATTTGCCGTGGGATTCTATTGAGCCTTTTGCACATTTTACTCTCCATGCCTCTATCCAGTCATATAGCGTGTTTAAGTCATAACACACTACTGCTCGTTCTGCCACATTGTTGATCATGCTTTTCGAATTTGAAATCCATACAAAATACCATCTAGGCACAACTCTTCTTCTCTGATAATTTTATAGTTTAGTAGAAACTCATAATAGGCACAGAAGACATCAATGAATTTTGATCTTGCAAGGAGAATGGGAATGAACTAAAAAAATCCTTTAGATGAAAAAAAAATCCAAGCTGTTCTTAGTCTTCTCCTCAGCCCTTTCTTTGTTTTAATCTCCAAGGTTACAAAAAGCAGATAATGTCACAAACCAGGAACGGAAACGGGACCCAATAGCGTTCGTTTTACTCAGCTTTATTTAGAAGGAGGAAAGGGCTTGCACCCACCATCCGGTGATCGTCGGTCACAGGTAGCAGATCGCTGGGAAGTGCCACTTCTGCGTCGATCGAAGGTAATATCGAGAGCAGGAAAAAACAGGTCAATGGCCAGACGGAGGAGCAAAAACGTAAAGTGGTTCAGAAAAGAGGTCGGCAACGGGAATCAGACGGAAAACAGGGCAGGATAGAGTCAGGAGTCAAAAAGCTTGCCTTGCGTGCAGCGAAGGTTCGCAGAAGATCTGACGAATGTTGACAGGAAGGAGGGGTTTAAAAAGCGTACAACAGCCAATCAGGGTCCGCGGCTGTTGGCCCCAATGGAGCAGACTCAGGTGCCCCGCATCAATAATCATGACAGATAAGCTCTAGGGATGTGAAAATCTAAAACTAGTAACACGATTGGGCAATAGAAAGAATGATGTTAACAGTGTATAATAGTAACAGCAGTAGTTTGTGAGGGTTGCTACGTAGCTTCGCCCCATTAGACCAGACCTGCAGCACCTTTCTCTCTTTCTCCCCGACGCCGCCTCAGTCGTTTCTTGAACCTGATAATAATCCACGAAGCACCCGCTGGTGGCCACCATTTCTTTGCTCTTCTGACTTCACTCAGAGTCCGATTCAATTGATGTATTTCCTTTCAATATAACGAACCGACAACATTTTTGCTTCCCAGTTTGATTTGAGAGGCAACTGTTAGACTCACAGCATACACCAGCCCATCACAGTCGCGCTCACAGACAGTCACACCCACGCAACAAAGAGCACCCTCCTTAATCTGTCCCCGCTGTCTGCTCTCTATCAGAACCCAATGCACAATACTATTATATCAATGAAAAGGAAGACAATTCAATTCAAAACCCACAAAGGGGTGAACCAGCGATAACCAAAGCGTGTAGTAGCCAGGGGTCTTTGTTCAAACCATATAAACACCCTGTAGAAAAATATTGTTTCTTCCAAGAGAAGGTGTACAATTGTGTTGAAAACAGCAGTTAGAATATCCCCGCTAAGACCAATATACCCTACTACGGTTATTTTCAAATGCAAAAGCACCAAAGCCAACAGTGTAAATCAGATGGCCAGACATTTTATTGATGTTGCTCTCATTTGCCAATACAGTAAAGATATTTCGCAAGTGATACAATTCACAAAACACAATCCTCAGCTTTGATGAATCTAGACACATTTGGTTACCATGTTTTCACATTTTTCATTAATCTAACACAAATTGCAATAGCTTACATTCCCAGATGAAATCTCATGTGATCCACAATGCTTGCCACGTTAACAACATTGATTGGAACACAATGTGCAGACATGGCATTATTCTATGGTTCCCATGATTCAGAATTCAAAACTCCTATTTGTTCTCACCTATGTGACTGAGTTGCACGCCCTTATATAACCGGGATAAATAAATCGTCAGAACTTGACCATCATTTTCAAACTGCAATCAAATGAGAATCAGCTTTTTTATGGTAGTCATTTGGTCTAATTTAGGAATAACTTAGCGCTCGCCTAAGTAAAAACCTTCAAAAGCATTAAACATTTTTGTGTGTGAAGAAAAAATTAATTATAGGATGGTGTTCAAACCATTGCAATCATTACCCTACTTCCTGTAATACAGATGGGCTGACAGCCCCCCAAATTTTCAAACCTTCATCTGTTTCACCACACAAGTGAACGCTCTTCTTCCTCCTGCTTTTCCTCCCATCTGTTTTGCTCCCTTGATCTCTTTATCTGTACATCTGCACCTGCTCTCCCCACTTTCATCTCTCGTATTTATGTACTGCTGCTCCTCTGTCTCTTCATCTGTCCCTTGTCAGTGTGCGGGTTGAGGTTTTCTAGTATCAGGCAAAATTATTTCATGTAACGTTCACTTATATCATAGTCCAGCCAACTGGTGGCACGCAATGATACTTTGTGTAGATAGAGTCTCGTGTCATTTATTCTTATAGCCCTAAATGACAAAGTTAGGGGAAGCCGGAATGGAGGCAGCTGTGCTGAACAAAAATGGTGTTTATTGACAGAACCAAATCTGAACATGGAATAGCTGAAGGTCCTAGTCTGTCCCTGCCGCAACAGGGCCAGAAGCAGTCAAGGACTCCTCACCTTGCTGCTGGGATAGGGACTTTCTCGCTAATGGGAAAAGGGTGGTCATTGGTCCCTGTCCTTCTTTGCTAGAACAGGGACCAGAAGCGGCAAGGGATCCTCTCCTCACGGCCGAGACAGGGATATGGAATCTTCCCACAGGGTCTTTTGGTGATTGGGTCATACACTCATGTTTGTGGAGGTAGACACAAATGCAGGGAAGCCTGAATGGACCCCAAGTGTGCTCAACAAACCTGGTATGTATTGTCAAAAACCAGCAACAACAAAACAAAACAAACCTTATAGATAGATAGATAGATAGATAGATAGATACTGTTAAAAGAAAATAACTCTGAAATTGTTTAATTGATGTTGAAAATGTCAGGAAAAAATGTTAAAACGTCATATCGCCACATCATATTGTCAGATATAAAAAAATTGTGAATATGCTTGATGGCTGTGTTTTGCTGCTGTTGGTGTCAGTGGATTTGTTCAGACCGAGGACAATCGACTGTGGCCTGGACGGATCTATTGACACTAACAAAGATGTTATATAATGAAATTGTGAATATGTTTGATTTTCGAGAAGGTTTGTTCAAACCTCACTTTGTGTTTGCTGTTAAAAACGTAATATTGGAATATAATATTGTGAATGTGCTTAATTGCTGTTGAGATTGTCATGATTGTTTTCTGTTTTTAGTGTCAATAAATTTGTTCAAACCAAAAAGATAGATAGATAGATAGATAGATAGATAGATAGATAGATAGATAGATAGATAGATAGATAGATAGATAGATAGATAGATAGATAGATAGATAGATTTGATAACCCAGTAAGAGAACTTTCAATAACGGCAGCAAAAAAAAAGCGTGTTCTCTCTCTCTCTCTCTCTCTCTCTCTCTCTCTCTCTCTCTCTCTCTCTCTCTCTCTCTCTCTCTCTCTCTCTCTGTCTCTCTCTCTCTCTCTCTCTCTCTCTCTCTCTCTCTCTCTCTCTCTCTCTCTCTCTCTCTCTCTCTCTCTCTCTCTCTCTCTCTGCTTTATTATATCTCTGCCCTCCCTCTCCTCCTCCCCATCCCTCCCGCTTCTTTTCCTTCTCAGACACTGGATGCTGCGTCAGGAGGCGTGAGACTGTCTGGATGGAGACCGACTGAGGAGCCATCAGGACGGAGGCGAAGAGGCGGTCAGACAGAGGGGCGGTCGAAGCACTGAGGTAACCTGTTGTTGCTATTCTTGTGGCTTTCTAGGGAAACATTTTCAAGTACAACCTGAGTAAAAGGTGGTTAAATGAAGAGAGTGCAATGGGCGAAGTATGACAGAAAATAATCAGTAACCGTGTTTTGCACTGGTAAGCTTTACCTCTATAATTTGTGTTTCTTTCCCAAACGGCGTTTTTTGCTTTGCCTGTCGTCATTTTGATGAGCGCTTTTCATGAAAACACATCTACGTGGTCTAATGTTTTTTCCCTTAAAGCCAATCTACACAATCTCCGAGGACGCTTTAATTATTGTAACAGACTTGCATTTTCATTTCACACAAGATGTTCGCGAGGGCCTCCTCGAGGTTGTTAACGGAATGGTTTGCGGCTGAAGATAAAAAAGTAGCTTTTACCCCACCTCACGAGAATAAACCTAAGATGACCTTTAAATTTAGTGACGGCTGATTCTTTTCCTTCGATTGCATAACGCTAATGCTCGATGAAAATAGACCATTATTTTTTTTTTGTTAGTGTGATTGGATTTGCCGTATAATTTATAAATGCGTCTGTATCATAGTATTATTAACAGAAAATAAAAGACAATTAAAGGGACAGTGTGTATTATTTAACGCCTCCATTTGGTAAAAAAATAATCATCCTGTTAGGAAAAACTACATTGGTTTAAATATCGGTCAAAAATACACGAACTGTCATATAAAGTGAAGAAATGAAGAAATTTGCATTTATTTTACGTAACATGAGAAGAAGCTGAAGGGACCTGATGTAATTGCCAGTCATCTCGCTGCTACAACCGTCAAGAAACAAATACCGGTACTTGGCAAAACGTTGGGCCAAAAAATAGGAAAACATAGTGTGGTCTGGTCACTTTCAGTCTCCATGGTTTGTATTCCTCTATGTGCTTCTTAGTGCACGTTTCTGGTTGGAAGTCCCAATAGAGTGATGTCTAGTGTTCAAATAATATGTACTGTCCCTTAAAGAGACAGTGTGTAATATCTCGTGCCTCCTTATGGCACAAAAACATTGATTTAAATATTATTAACAAATACATGAACTATCATACAAATCTTAATTTTTAAAAAAGCAATGATAAAGAAATTGGTATTTATTTTACATAGTGGAAGCCCAACCCTAGAGGTCGCCGCCATGTTTGTCTGGCATGTCTGCTGTGGCACTGTTTTTCTTTTGGCATTAGAAAATGCATTGCCTTCTAGTGGGCAAATATTACACACTGGGGCTTTAAGAAATTAAGTCAAATTTAGTCTGAGGTTAACATATTCGTGGTGCTTCTAATACGTCCATGGTTGTCAATGTTTGTGAGTATAAGTGCCATTATATTGTGCAGTCCTGTAAATACCTTCCTGTCAGCTGTCTAAGATAGAATCCAGAACACCCACAACCATAATGAAAGCATGCAGTATCTATAAAATACTGCCTATTTGTCAATGTCATTCTCTTCAGATTGTGTTAAAGTTCAAAATAATTGGTTCTAAATGCACAGTGGCATCAGAGTGTATCCCAATAAAGATTGTGTTTACATGACAAAAAGGAGCATGTGTCTCATTGTTGCACTTTTTCCTTAACACTCCCCATGACGCTGATATAGCGCTTGCGTGCTTTGGGTGTTATTTGTTCACATTCGGTTGTGTCACTTAACCGCCAGTAATATATTGTAAACTTGATGGCCATAACTAGTTTTTAACTCAAAAACACTGGTTTTAAGATGGAGGCATTTAAAGCACAGAGGAAAACAATTAAGGAACACTTTTTTTATTTCTTTATTTAATTAAAAACACATTTTTATTTGTCATTAAATACTAGCATATATACTGCGAAATGATGAGTGAGTACTAATGCTATGTATTGTATTATTAAAAGCCACAGGTACCAATGTAGGCCTTTTTCTACAACAAGGTTAAGAGGAACAATGAATAAAGAATGTCATACCTGTAAACTTGTGCGTTTTCCAGATATTTTACACATTTCTCATCATTTCAAATTGTGTACGCCGCATAACAGCTTTTGTACGGTGATTCATAGTTTTCTTTATAAAAGTTTGTTTCTTTTTTTTGTTAAACCAATATCATTTTGCCTATTTCCGCTCTAATCCAGATTGTTTCGGTCACTAGTAGCTGGCCAGTCACACCTTGTGAAACCGGTGACGTTGCTCAACGCCATCTAGCTTCCTAACAGACGCCACCTCAGAATCTGATTGGCCAAAAATAAACAATTACGTTCTCTAAAACTGATTTCACAGGTCAAGGCAAGAAAATATAATTCTGCATGCCTCCAGGTAGGTTTCTGAGCCTTGCAACAAATAATGGCTGAAATGTGATTTGTTAAATGCTTAAATATAAAAGCACACATCTGAAAGCAACGACCAGGGAAAACCAATGAAAGGAAGCTTAGAGACGCATTGGAATTATTTGATAAGTATTGACGTACAACAAATAATTAACAACACATGATATAGATATTTTTGGGGCCAGCAGAGAATGCCAGCAGAGGATGCACTCATGGGCCACCACTCCCGTGGGTAAATAGGGGCTGTGTGTGTGTGTTTGTAAGGTTTATTATTACTTAAGACGAATTGTAATCATCAATACAGGGGACGATTGGCTGAGATTGACAGGTATGGAATGTATCTAAAAAGATTGTAAACACCCAACTCCCTTGCTAAAAAGACAAATACTAACACCACAAAATTCATTTGTAGCTCAATAATTGATTCATAACATAGTATTTAATTAACTCACAGTCATGCATCTTTTGTCACCTGCTCTTTAACAACACACACAAAATGGGCTCCCACCTCTCATACAACCTTGGCTTGTCTGTCACTCTCTTTATTAAAGCTTATGACAGATGTCTATTCTTTTGTACCCGAACATCTTTTACATCTGGTTCCCATGGTTCCCCTGCAGCTCGGCCGTCATCCAACAGCTTCCCGCCTCCCTCCTCTCGGTGTTTGTGCACGGCATGCCTGTGCCTGGAAGCATCTAGCGAGCGTCCCACTCGCCTGCAGAAGATGGACGTGATGGGAGCAGAGCGGCGTCGGCCCACACCGGTGCCGACGCCCGAGGAGAGGGACGTGTGGAGGGAGGGAGTTCGAGCGGGATGGAGAGACGCTGGACGGGAGGGATGGAGGGATGGGCAAGAGAGCGGAGTGGTGCAGAGCTTCAGTTTTGATTCCTACCAGCTGGAGGAGGAGGAGATCGGCAAAGAGGTCCCGGAGAGAGGCGTTCTGGCGCTGTCTGAGCCCGGTGAGCACACACAATTGATTCGATTCATCATTTATTTTTTAAAATTGTGCAGAATGCAAAGTCTTTTTCTGTGAATATGGTCCACAACACAAAAGGGGTGGCTTAATTATAGACGTTTCAGAGGCGCCACAACAACTCAAAGAAGAGAAAGAAACTCATTAAGCAGTCCTTACATATCAGAGAAGTGAGCGAGAATACAGAGGTACATGTGTAGCTGCCAAAGAACGACTTTGTCAACAGAAAACTGACGCCTTGCTCATTCAATTATGTTAATCAGATAACCTCCATCTGACCTTCAACCCCATTACTCCTCTCACATTGCTGTCAATTTGGATCTGCGAGAAAAGCAAGACAAACACACACCAATAATAGCAGGAAGCGGATGTGTGGCATCATGCACTGTGCAGTTCTGCAAAAGATGATTGTATATGGGAGAAAGTCTTGCCGTCAGTTTTTGTCTCCAAAATCGATGACGTTGTTGCAGCTGGCTTTCCTTTTCCATTTTTTTAACGGGATTTAATGATGATAAGATTACAGTAGACATTCAAAAAGAGGAGAGATTACATTACAACCCACTTCAGGGTATGGAGACTAGGTTCATCTAGGAGCTTGGAGAAACAAATAACCGAATGACACAGTTGGATAAATAGAACTATACTAAAACTTTTAAACATTTACAATAACACAACATATTTAAATAATATTGGCTCAAATTAAATAAAAACAAAATGGGTGATCCTTTGAGTTGAGTTTGTTTAAAAGGGGGGAAAATCCAGTTGGGGTTGATGTAAACGATCCACAATTGTCAAAATAACAAACAACAGTGAGGTATAATAGTCAAAATAACAAACTGGCATCATAAGCAAACTCCTTTGCATGTGTCAGTGTGAGATTTATTTAATGAAAATAATTGTGCGTTGGAAAAAGTAAAACTTGTTTATAGAACTGCTGTACTTTCGGGGGCATAATTGGAGTTGCTTTAATAATTGCACACAGCCACTCCACTACATATTAGTTTGGAATGTTTTCAAATCAAATCATTATCTATACTCCAATTTGCATTTTTTGGTGTATTCTGTGTAAACACAAGCCTGATATGTCAGGAACCCACTCGGGCTGGTCGGAAGCACTGTGCAGAAACTTATAAATTATAGCAGTAAAAGGTCGTCTTTTATTTGGGCAGGATTACGTACACAGAAAGTCAGGTTGCGAGGCCCCAGTATCTATAACACCAGAGGCAACAACCAAGATCCAAAAAGCAGACAAAGGGTCAATGTTCCAGTAAATCCAAGCGGCGATGGCAACTGTCCAAAAGTTCATCAGGCGATCCTTGTGAACCAGAAGAGCAGGCAGGGATTTGGTGCGCTGGAAAAACAAGAAACTCCGACAGGGGTGCTTGGGACATGATGAGGAAGACAATGAACTAGCACGGAACCAAGTGGACTACTAATAAAGGGAAGGATATGAGTAGTGATACAAGGAAAAAACATGGGGATATCAAGACAAGTGGCTACTGCTAAAAGGAAAATTGAACCCGGAAGTGAGTAGGCAAATGAGGTAAGGTCGAGCGATAGAAGAGAGAGCGATAGAGAGGGAACCTACAGAAAAACAGGAATCCGAGTGCAGGATTGTTACATGGTAATAGTGAAAAGGTTGATCAATGATAGTCCTGATAAGTATGCAGATCTACAGACAAGCGTGTGTTTCCTTTATTAGTGTGTTTTCTTCATGTTCAATCTCATAGAATATTGTTTCCCTAGAAACAAAACATTGGTTCACCTACAAGCATATGATACAAAAGCCAGGAATACATGATTCCTGTTCTCTTGCATGTTTCATCTTACCAGGCTTTTCATGAATATGAAGAGAGTCTGCCCCAGACTCTGATTGCGTATTATTTTTTATTTACAACTTCTGTCTCCTACCTTCCCGCTCAGACTTTGAGGAGCTCATCCCCGACGACCGTTACCATGGCATCTACTTTGCAATGCTATTGGCTGGCGTGGGCTTCCTGTTGCCCTACAACAGCTTCATCACAGACGTGGACTACCTCCATCACAAGTTTAAAGGTGCAAATGCCGCCAAAACCAACCACTTTACTGGAGGTCATGCAGACCTTGTCTTGCAGGAACGTCCATTGTGTTTGATATGAGTCTGACATACATCCTGGTGGCTCTTCTTGCCGTCCTTCTCAACAACGTGCTGGTGGAGCGCCTCAGTATGCACACCAGAATCACTGTGGGTGAGTCAAATGTAATCACAACAAGAAGCCGCTTGAGACAGTGAAAGTAAAGAGCAGTAAATGTAATGGATGTGATCAACTGTAACCTTTAAAGTCTTTATTTTGTATGCTGTATTTGGTCGTAACATTCTCTTAAACCCTAGTTTTGCATCATAGTCATCTTGCACTACAACATAAAGCCACTTGAGTCTTTGAGGTAACATCTAGTTAAGCATGCTCCACATTGAGGATAATAAAGTTCAGATCGACGTGTGAGCTTTTCACTGGGGATGCTGATGATGATCTTGACTTAAGTGCACTGTTTTTTTTTGTTTTTTTTTTGCAGGCTACGTTTTAGCATTGGGGCCTTTGATATTTGTCAGTGTGTTTGATGTCTGGTTGGCAAAGTTTACCACTAGTCAAGCCTATATCATCAATTTGGTTTCAGTGGGAATTGTGGCCTTTGGGTGTACAGGTAAGCACTTAAACGCACTTAAAATGTAGAGGATGTATTTGTAATGATGATTTATTGTGCATTTATTGATTTATAATCCATTTGTAATGGATATACAGTGCATTCATTTAATTATTCACAACATATTTTTTTATCATTTAGATTTATCTTATAAGTTTTTTCAGCTTTTTATTTATTTATGTGTATTCTCTTTATTAATTTATTTTTATTTAATTATTTACATGCATTTGTTTTATTGAAAATTATGATGAGGAGGATAATGAGGATAATTGGAGGAATTGGAATTAGAATTGTCCTTATTGTCATTGAGAACAACGTAGTAAACCTTGTTTGCATCGGAACTGGACATGGCACTCCAGGATTAACAACATTAACATGTATTAAAACTTAAAAGAAAAAAGAAGATGTCAAAACTGCAATAAATTGGCGAAAAGAATTGCATGGTAGTGCTTAGAGGCTCTCCTACATGGTAATAATAGCGCAATGAACAATTGTGCAATAACATTTAGTAACAACAAAATTCCCGATAAATAAAATATGAACACTTATGTTTCAATAGAATACCCATTTTTAATACGATGTATATTTTTCAGTGCGCAATTGAGATTTTACAAAGGATAGTGGAGCGGAGCAGGGATATATTAATGCACAAATATTCATGCCCATGTTTGTTTACTACAGCCAACAAGTCTGTGTCAATAAGTCTGTTTGTATCCAAGCTTTAAGATGTATGGAACACGATTATCAATAAACAGATACAGAATACAAAAAACACTTTGTATCATGTACATCATAAAAATCATCATTGTATTGAGGTTAGTTTCTGGTGAGGGACGGTCAGATTTACAAATAAATGAAACTACATATTATTCGTCATTTGAGTGACGACAATATATAAACTGCAATATATATAAACAGAGGCATAGAAAAAAAAAGACATTATCTTACCTAAACTTATAAATGAAGTCCTCCTTTAAATAAAAGGACCGACATGAAAAAAAATCTATACAAAAGAGAGAAAAAAACTGGGGGGGGGGGGGGGGGGGGGGGGCCTTGACTTTCTGTTTGGTTACAAGTGTTATCACCAATTATACTGTTTGTGGCTGAGCTGTGCACCAAATCAAAATCCTTGGTCTCACTATCGCCCCTCTAACATGAGGCAAGAGAATTGCATGCCTCACTCTTTATCTACAGGCCTATATTAATAGTATCATTATTGGTATTATGTAATGATATTTTATATGTATGAGAAAACCATACATTTGTGAAGTTAAATGAGAAGTTACCAGGAAAACACAAAAATGTTCCTAAAACATTCTGGAAATGTGAAAATTAAGCTGTAGTGCAGGGCTCCACACACAAATGCCCAAAACAGTCTTTGCACTTCAGATTGATCATTTCCAGAATGTTTCCAGAACATATTTGGCTTACGGATAAGCACAATATCGGCCATTCACAAATCTGAAAGGGGAAAAAAAAGTATATTGTCGGTATAAAGGTCAATTGTACGTACAGGATTTTAGGGACACCCAGTATTTACCTTATATTTTTACCCTTTTTATTTGGCAGCTGGATTAAGAAGCCCGATGGGACACACAGGGCTGTAGTTTGCCCACCCCTGACCCTCAATATGTAGAGAAATGGATCATATCCAAAACTGATTCCAGAAAACCTCAAAATTCAACCAGTAGGTGACGGATATACAGTAAATTAGTGAGTAGAAGAAGAGATACCTAACCGAGACAGCTGTTTGCTGATACAAATATTATAAAAGAATACAAACACAACAATTGCTCTCCAATTTACAACTTAAATCATTCATTTTTGGCACATTTTTACACTTTCCAATATTATAAGTCTTAGTTTAATCATCCAGGAAGCACCAGTGGTTGACTGCTCCACTACTTGACCACTTCCTCATTTGTTTCCAGTGCAGCAGTCCAGTTTCTATGGTTACATGGGGATGCTGCCCAAGAGGTACACGCAGGGGGTGATGACCGGAGAGAGTGAGTATTAGAAAATCCCTGTTTGCAATGACCTCATCTGAAATTGGGCGCTACCTTTGAGTGCAGGCACGGCAGGCGTCATCATCTCGCTGTCTCGCATCTTCACCAAGCTGCTGATTCCGGACGAAAGGAGGAACACGCTCATCTTCTTCCTCATCTCCATCGGCATGGAAATGCTCTGCTTCCTTCTCCACCTGGTGGTGCGCCGCTCACGCTTCATCCGCTACTATACCAGCCAAAACCAGGGCAAACGTCAGGGCAAAGATCACGACCCCCGCGTCACCTCCACTGGCTACAGGGTTCATCATGACGTCACGGCCGATGAGGTTAAATTTGTAAGTTGTCCTCATGGAAATTCACATGTTTTGTTGAGACTACAGCAAGATTTCAAAAGAACCAGACACCAAAATACCACAAAAATGTGTATCTGAGGCAGGGATGTCAAACTCACTTTAACTCGAGCACCACAAACTAAAAAAAAATAATCTCACAGGGGCCGGACCAGTAAATTAATGGCATAAAAAGTGTGCCTTGGTTGGTGGGCTGGGGGCCTTTTAGGGGGCTCACAATTTAAGATTTGATTATACAACGATTATTAAAGGTTTTTTTTCCTCAATAATTTTTTCCTTCACTAAAATCTAATCTTTTGTAGTGTTTACATCCGTGCATTTGTAAATGAAAAAAAAAAGCGAAGGAACAATCGAATTTATTTCCTCTACAGTTTGTTTGACCTATGAATCACATGCAGACTGGGAAGTGAAAAAAATAGTATACAATGATCTAAAAGTCTTTCTTCTTTTTAATTATCTTATGAAGATTTTTACCTGAAGAGTGGCACGGCAGCCGGGGGGTTAGCGTGCAGCTCCACAATGCGGAGGTCAATGATTGACTTCCAGCTACCAGCCTCCCCATGCAGGATTTGCATGTTCTCCCTGCGAGTTTCCTCTGGGCACTCCTGTTTTTTTCACATTCTAACAACCTGCATTGTAGGTTAATTGGTGACCTTGAATTGTCCTTACGTTTGAAAGAGCCTGTAAATGGTCCTCTGTCTCTGTGCACCCTGCGACTGGCTGGCAACCAGTTGAGAGTGTCATCTGCCCACTGTCCAAATATGCCTGGGATGGGCCCCTGCACCCCCGTGACCCTATTGAGGAGAAGCGGTGCAGAAAACGGACGTTTAGAAGTTTACCTGAATATGGGAACTTTGCTGTTAGATTTCATCTCTATGATAGAAAGAAGCTAAGGTTTCTTTAAAGTCTGTGACTTTTACTTTAACTAAAATAACACCGGGATAGGTTTCCTCAAAGTTCTCTGGTTGATTAATGGTCGTCAGCAACTACACCTACAGAGGGTGCTTTTTGAGTTGCACCGGACTCTGGCCAGTGGAGATATGTAAAACTGCAAGTCATTGTTTGACATCTTTTTCTGTTGTCCTTCTCTCAGCATTGCCTCGCCGGCCACATGAAATTGTGAGACAGGCCACATTTGGCCTGCGGGCCTTGATTTTGACATAGGTGATTTCATTTCATATAAATCACAAAATACCTAGCTTGGTGTTATATGTATACAAAAAACGCAATGGCTCAACTGCCACGTTAGCAATTCTGACCTCGTTTTTAGCAATGTAAACAAACCTGTTATAGGCACATAAACCACATTTGTAGTTTAACTGCCTCAGCCAATTGATCCCCTTAAGAAGGATTGCAATTCCCCTTATTAAGCGATAATAAACCTTACAAACACAACGTGGTACCTATTCACTCAGAGCAAGACAGACTATGTAGAATAAAACAAAGATGTGCCATCCGTGATAATGTTGCTCATTTCGATATAACATTTCTGACATTTTGCGCTTTACATCTCTTTTATTTTTTAGTACAATAAAGATAAAATAAAAATGATCGTCAATTATTTTTTATTTTATTTTAAAACATGCCAAATGGCCCGGACCTATTGGATTGGATTCGGCTGCATAAAGTGGTCGCCTGGTCGGTGCTTGAGAGCTGCAGTACACAATTTGGCCGCCAGTGGACGTTGGAGACCCCACAAAAGCTGACCACTCAAAAGCAGATGTTTAACAATTTTGTTGGTATTTCTTTGGTGTGCCTTGACACAGACAGAACCTAGCTAAAGACGCTTGCGAAGGCCTAAAGAACAACAGCGTATATTTTCACGAAATCAGTTCAGCAGTTTCGGAGCCTATAAGTCACATGCAAACACAGAAATATCGCTATTTATTAAGTAATTTAGATTTGGATTAGATTTGATACTGTAGACGGATCAGATAAATTAAGTACATTAATATAATAAAAATACAGATTTTGCCTCTTGGGCGGCACGGCGGCGCAGTGGTTAGCGCTTGTGCGGCACAGTTCATGTCATGGGAACCTGTCGTGGGTTCAAATCCAGCTCCAGACTTTCTGTGCGGAGTTTGTATGTTCTCCCCGTGCTTGCGTGGGTTTCCTCCGGGCACTCCGGTTTCCTCCCACATTCCAAAAACATGCATTTCAGGTGAATTGGCCGGTCCAAATTGTCCCTAGGTGTGAATGAGCGAATGAGTTGTCTGTCCCCGTGTGCCCTGCGATTGGCTGGCAACCAGTTCAGGGTGTCCCCTGCCCACTGCCCGAAGATGGCTGGGATGGGCTCCAGCCCCCCCGCGACCCTAATGAGGATAAGCGGTACGGCTAATGAGATGAGATGAGATGAGATTTTGCCTCTTCTTACTTGTTCCCATTTTACTTTTAAAATCAATTTGAAATTATGAAAAAACGAGAAATACTATACATAAATCCGCAAATGTATTTTCTAGTGGCAAACATCACAATAAATACAATACACATTTTTGGCATAGATGTCTAGTGCACAAAAGTAACTTATTTTCATTCTGCATCTGCAACTGACAGCTTACTGTCTTAAAGGGCCAGTGTTAATTATTTAGTGCCTACTACTTGTTAAAAAATAGTTCATAAAAAATAGTATATATATATTTTATATCATAAGTAAAAATAGATAAACTCTCAAGACCTTGTTTCTGACTATGTAGGAGGCGAATCTGTTTTTTGTTAAACTGAGCGTTTGCGCAGAGCAGTGCGTGAGTTTGTGTGGCGTATGCGTGTGTTTGTGTGTTACCTCTGCATCTCGCGTATGATGCAGAGCAGTCTTTGTGTTGGTTGCCAGGAGAAACTAAGGCAGTACACAATGGCTATAATCTGGATGAGTGGTTCCTTCTGGCTCTCAGAACCTTTAATCAACAAATGGATTAGTGTGTCCGTGCACGTACTTGTGCACGTGTGTCTGTGTGTGTGTGTCATCAACTTGCAGTCATTTGCAGCGATTGCTAATTGCTGTAGCATAACAAGCTAGTGTCATGAAGCTGCACAAGCTAATGCATTTTCACTTCAATGAAAGGGAAACAAATAAATGCTTGTGGTAGAAAATGTTCTTGAAAGGTGAGCTATATTTCTTCTAGTGTTGTGTTTATAAATTGTGTCAATTGTTTTCTCCATACACAGTAATAAACCTCTTTCACTGACTGCTCTGGTCTCTTGGGGAAAATAATAAACAAACAAACATTATATATAGAATAGATGAGGGGGCGTATAGAAAATTTAAGCTACAAATTGACAGCCAGAATTATCGAATGTTAAAAAATGTTCAAATGACTCTTATAATCTAATAAACCTAATAAAACCTACTATAAAGCAAAAATATATATTCTAACAAAAAAAAAATGGCTTGGGATTGCCAGGCCGATGGAAAACTGGATTCGGCTGCTTGGAGTGGTTGGTGGCCGTGAGCTGCAGTACCCAGGTTGGCCGCTAGAGGGAGTTACAGACCCCGCGAAAATGGAACAGACGAAAACAGATGTTTATCGATTTTTTGGGTATTTATTAGGCTTTGACACGAAACCTAGCTTAAGACACCCCGGGAGGCCTGAAGTACAACTTTTATGAAAAACGGCTCTGTGGTTTCGGAGTCAATAAGCGACATACAAGCACACACACGCACACACACACACACACACACACACGCAAATCACAATTTATAAAATAGTTTAGAAAGATATAGATTACACAAATGAGGGGTCTCCAAGGTGATGCCCACTGGCACCAGTGTGCTGCCTACGGGAAGATGAGTTGCCTGCAAATGACTCACTGGGTCATTGTGATTTTCTAGTAAAATTATTTTGTTAGTAGTTGACTGAGTCTATTTAATCCTACTTCCAAATATTACCACGTAATAACATAATAACAACATAGTAATAACATGATGTGTTGTTATTTTAGAAATGCATATAAAAAAGTGTGCCCTTTGCGCAAATTAGTAACAAAAAGTAGCTCTTAGCTTGAAAAATGTTGGGGACCCTTGAGATAAATAGATTGGATGGATAAATATGGTTAGCAATATATTCTTAAGTTTCTGTCAGGATTCTTTCAACAGGCACATTTCCTTGATACAAAGATCCCCGTAATATGAACATGAAATGGAAGAAGCTGCCAGGCTACGACAATAGAAGTTTCTATTTTAGCAAAAGTGGGCTAAAATCAATAAAAGGAAAATGTATATAGCAATTTTCTATCATTCACTATCAAAAAAGTGAAAGGGTAAGTAACATACAGTAAAAACAAATGCGATTCCTGGTGTATGATACAATAATGAATCAGGATCACCTCGGGGGCCGAAAAAAAAACCTTCTCAGGGGCCTTCAGCGTTACAGATAAGATTTTATTCAACAAAAAATGCATTGAAAAAATATTTTTTGCCTGTTTTTCAGAAAAACGGTGGAATTGGGACCACAGCAGCAGAAGATGGCGTTGAAGACTATGTAGGTGGGACATATGTGCGATTTGACGCCCCAAAATTGAAGATCAGAAGAACCTGGCCCGGTATTTGTGGTAATTCTTCTCTTTTTTTACATGAATGCTTCTTATGTGCTCCACTCCATCCATCTAAAACAGTAAAATCTGATTTTATGTTTTTGCTCTCCGAACAGACCTTATTTTGCACCGTTATGTGGTTTCCCGGGTGATCTGGGCCTACATGCTGTCCATAGCTGTGACCTACAGCATCACACTGTGCCTGTTCCCTGGCCTTGAGTCCGAGATGAGGAACGCCACCTTGGGAGAGTGGTTGCCCATCCTCATCATGGCCACCTTCAATATGTCTGACTTTGTGGGCAAGGTGAGAAGCTGCTCATCAAAATAGCTTGAGCAACATTATCATTTATCTATGGTAATTTGTGCTAAACTCTGGGCATATTAAAAAATGGCATAATATGTAATTGAACAATTGTTGCTTTTTTATATGACAAAAAAAATAAGTGAAATAAATCATTGAAACATTTGAAAATGTACCAGTATCAGTAATCTATCAGTAGAATAAGAAATAAAACTAGGAAGGTTATCTCCCATTTTGGACCAGTCTGCCTAATTTTGCATTTTTTTCTCGTTTTACTTAGAAAACAACTTGAAAATATTTTAGGCACAGCAAGCTAAATATATATGAGAAAAACAAAAACAAAATAAACATGGTTTTCTCAGTCAGTCAGTCAGTAAGTCTGTATGTAAGTCATAGAAACAAAAAGAAAAAAGAGAAAAGAGAAAGAAAGATAAAAGGGAAAGAAAGGAGAAAGGAGAAAGGAGAATGAGACAGAGAAAGAGATAGAAAGGAGAAAGAGAAAGAAAGGAGAAAGAGAAATAAAGAAGAAAGAGAAAGAGAGAAGAAAAAGAAAAAAGAGAAAGAAAGGAGAAAGAGAAAGGAAACTAAAAGAAAAAGAGAAACAAATAAATAAACAAAAATGAGGTAAATTATATTAGTACTATAGTAGTATTTTTACTATGTTATCTAAAGGGACACTGATTTATATTTGACCATTAGATGTCGCTGTATTGTGTAGTGCTAAATGTTTCCCCAGCCAGGTTTTTGATATTTTTGTGGGCCCCTTAGCAGCAAAATGGTGAACAATCATGTCAGTTTTAAGTGAGCATCATGTTATGTCAAATAAATACACATTTCTTCACCTGCGACTAAATTAAAAAATGTTCTTTTATATTTTATGATATCACTTAAATCAATATAGCTTTTTTTTATGAATTATATTTTGTTCCCACTAGGTGACGCTAAATAATACACAATGTCCCTATAATGAAAAGTTAAAATTAGAGTTAAAATAATGGAAAAATGAAAAGAGTTCTCCATCGTCTCAAATGTATTTGGCTGGTTTTCTCGTTTTATTGACAAAAGCAAACTAAAAGTATAGAAAAATGGTTAAATGTAATCATTAAAATGACCAACAGAAATAAACTCCCCCCACGTTCTTGATCTGCATTGTTGCTGATGCAAACAAACCCAGAAGAGCTTACGAATCCTCAACGCGTGTTCAGATCTTGGCAGCGCTTCCTTACGACTGGTCTGGTGGCCGCCTGCTCTTCTTCTCCTGCCTGAGAGTGGTCTTCATCCCGCTCTTCATCATGTGCGTGTACCCGGCCCACGCGCCAATGCTTGCGCACCCTGCCTGGCCCTGTCTCTTCTCCCTGCTTATGGGCGTCACCAACGGCTACTTTGGCTCCGTGCCCATGATTCAAGCTGCTGGCAAGGTGGCACCAGAACAGAGGGAGCTTGCAGGTAAGACATCTCCATTGCAGCGAATGAGGAATGAATACCTTCCTATAATGCCCTTTTCGTGTTTGTGGAATAGTGGGATGTCGCCTAGGCAATCGCGCATTTGGTGAGGCGGAATACATGTCAGTTTTGACAGAAAAATATTGAAGAGTAACATCTCAAATGTCTCAAAAGTATGTGCAAGCAGCAAGATAGTGAATTTATTTTAGTGATTGTCACGAACCAGAACAGACTCTCAGATCCAATAGCGTTAGTTTCAGAAGACTTTTTATTTGAAAGAGTTGTTGGACTGGCTTAGGACGTCGGCGCTTGTTGAACGTCAGCCTCTTCGGGCGGAATGGCAGCTCCGTGACGAGTAGACGGAAGGTGCAGCTTAGCGGGTAAGTCGATGGCGGGAGAGTAGTCGCAAAACGTGGAACGGAAACAGGTCAAAAACGGAAGGCAGGCATGAATCGGGCAAGAGGAGTCGAGGGTACCTTGTAGTCTGGAGAAACACTCAGGGATACAAAGAGTACACTCGGACGATCCTATCTGGACGCAGAACGCTTAAGCGGAGAACGTCAGCCAATCAGGAAGTGCGCTCCAGCGCGCCAAACGGATTGCCCCAGGTGACTTCACTTGGGCAATCACGACAGTGATCCCCTCAAAAAAACCTGTTTATTTTATCGGTGCTACACATAGATTGTGAGAACCACTTGTGGAGCTTTTGAGTTTGTTGCTTTACTCACTGGTGATAATAAGATTTACAATGCATTGATTTATTGTAACTCAAAGTCCAATTGATCATCAGATGCACCAAAGAGTTGTTTCCCTTGCTGTGCTTTTTTTGGGTTTATTTATATCTTCCAGGACAGCACTGTGACTAGAAATTGTGTGATACTAAAATAAAACCTAATGTTTTTTTCTTACATCATCTACGTCCCCAGTGGTGTAGTGATCATAGAGTGGATTTAGCCTTCCTATTATCGCTCATGTTATTATCGGGCCCAGGCCGTGAGAATATTGTCGGACATTAGACCGTTGCGTGGTACAGAAACGGTTAGGGACCACTGGGAATTTGATGAAAGTCCACCAAGTAACGTTTGGTTGTTTTTTTCTTGTTCCAGGGAACGTGATGACAGTCTCGTACATGACGGGTTTGATGCTGGGCTCCGTTGTGGCGTACGCTGCTTATAGCTTCACAGCTCCTCCAGGAAATGGCTTCTCCTTCCTCAATTTACACGCTAACATCACAGGCGTTTGAATGTCCTCGCGTGATTCCAAATGTTCCCACGCAAACATTGGCAAGAAACCCGAGAGAGTTCCGTCTCCTATTTGAAGGGCCCGACGTAGCTTCACTTAGCTTCTCATTCTCCAGCCGGGATAAGTGAGGAATTTGGCGTGAACTTTTCACATTTTGGAGTGTTTCACTGTGAAATGAGTTTCAACATAGTTCTGTGCTTTCATTTCAGGCTATGTCGCTTTTTAGTGTACGGTAGCGGGATCACCCATAGTCCTTGAATGCACCAACTTATTATCATGAAGGTGTAACTGTGCTTTGTTGGTCACCAAGTCAACAATTAAAAAACTAGAAGTTAAAGATGACTCTTAAAAGGCCGCTTCCCCGTTTCTTGTTTTGTCTGGAGAAGGGTCTAATGTAAATCTAAATCAATGCAAGTGTTGGCGTTAGGGGTGGGTGATACTGTAAATCGTAGTATCTATCCAATCCATGTAAATACATGGTAGTATCGATCGATACCGATCTGATGCGGATACCTTTCGCTTGCCCAAGTCATGATCATTGAATAATTGAACGCTTCTTTTTAAGTTAGCTTATATTTACCGTAACTACAGCACACAGATTTCAGACACAAAAAAATGTTTCATTTTTTAGCAAATAACTACAATTTTAAACTTTAACGGTTTAAAAAAAATAAATAGAAGTATTTCTGTTCTTACTGTTTCACTACAAAATTTAAGAGAGTCAAATAAAAAGCAGCAATGTAGCAAAAATACAAATAGAACAATGTCAATGTGTCAACTGTACTTTCAACTGCACAATATTTCAAAAATAAAGTCAGAAAGTACAAAAAGTGTCATCGATTCAATCTAAACAAATTAACAGTATAAAAAATAAAATGCATCTACTACAACAACTGTTGCAGAGCAAAAGTCAAGAGAGTCTAACCAAAAATTATGAACACGCCCGGTTGGTTTTGTTGCCATTGTGGCAATGGATTTACTGGTTTTTGTTCAGGAACAGTACCACGTTTACATTACTGGTTGCAGCTCGTTTCTCTCTGTATGGTGAACTTTTTTCATGTATTTATGAAAATATGCCACAGTGACAATAATCTCCATCCGATCCAAGTACTTATATAGTATCGATAATATCAGTATTTAGATCGATCCTCCCACCCCTTCATTTGCGTATCACAGTAGAGAAAAGGTTTAGTGTCTGCCCCAAGGTTGTAATTGTTAAGTTTTGAACCTGGTTTTCAACTGTGATGTTTTTGAAGATACTAAAAGGATCGCGAGGACCTTGATCATATCAGTTGTTCGTGACGATGTAATGCTATCTGTGACAGAATGCTTTTGCTCAGTGTTGTCCTTGCTGTAACAGTTTTTGATTGCCTCTAAAATCTTCTACGGGCTAGTAGACCCTCCACTGTTTATTATTTTATTTTTTCTAAATTATGATTAATATAAATTATCTTAACTGATTTGAAGCTAGAGTGAAAAACAATATTTGGGTCTGAAACTGCAACCCCATAAATGCAGCAAATCTTCACTTATTACTGCTCCCTCTCTGGTATTTGACTTTAATTTATTTTCTTTTTATCGACACCACTTAACTTTTTTAAAATACTTGTATTAAATGTTAAAATATTCTTTAGGCCTCATCATCATGGAGGACATTAATAACAAGTAGCGCTAAAGTAGCTGATGGGTTATCTCAATTTTTTAGGCATGTTATGAAAATGATCCTTGAAAAGTGGAAACTAAATAGAAACAGTGTTGCATATTACGACAATTCTGCTTCATACTTCATTAAATCAGTATTGTAATACATCTTCACATACAGTCGATAAATTAATCCAAAATTAATCCGAACATGTGAAATTCATGTCAGCCAGTTTTGTTTTCTTTACTATAGAGGTAATTTTTGTTTTTTATTGTGAGGGGTCCAAAACATTAAGTGCCAAATCTACCCTTTTCTATCTCATATTACTAGCTGAGAAAAAATTGAATGTAAAACCAACATGTCACTGTGTGAACCTTGTAAATAAATGTAAAATATCGCATCTAAAAATATGGGAAAAAATACAACCTGCCAAAGCTAAGGTTGTTTTTATCAGTTCTCATTTCTGTATGCCGATGACTCGAGAGTTTCAGAGCCGGTTGTGCTTGTGACAGAGGAAATGACATACATCCATGACATGCATCCTGTTAGCTAATTGTAATCAAATATTTTTTTTTATTAAATGTCAGAACTTTTCAGAAAATATATGGCTGAATCCAAAGTTTTCTCTCATCCCTGCTTGGATTTCGTGAGCTGTATTTTTTTTTTGGATTGATTATTTTTTGTTTTATCTATGTTTTGAGTTGTATCAGTGTCAACTAGCAGTGCACTTTGTATGTCATCAAAGCTCTATTTGTTACTCAGAGGCATTTACGAAAACTGAGCAGAGAAGTTTAAAAGAAAAATAAACAATTATCAAAACATGTTGTATTATTTAACAGCAACCACTTGCACGTTTAGTTTAGTTTGGACTACAAAACATCACACTTACATAGTTTTAAAGAAGACCAGTTTTGGTGAATTAACTCCTGGGAACTTTAGGTTGTTATACAATGTTACCATAATTATCGCGATCGTCAATGATAATCGGCACAAATTCACTTGTCAGTATCTTGTGTATTGCGTAGGAAAAAAACATATGTGGTGCTATTAAATCCAAAACGTTGATGATGTTGAAAAATATACAAAAATGTACTTAAAGGGACAGTAAGTATTATTTAGCACCTCCGAGTCGTAAAAAAAACCAACCCTTCATTCATTAAAAATGATTTGAAAAATAAGAAGAAATACATGAACTATGGTATAAAACATGCATTTTTCTAAAAAGAATTACTTGCAGGTTGAAAATTTTCCATTTATTTAAATAACATGTTCTGACATAATTGTTGACCATCTGGCTGCTAGCGGTACCCAAATAATAAAAACCTTGCTAAAGGCTGGGTCAAGATATTTGAGGAAATTCGCTGTTCTACGGTCAATTTGAGTGTCTGTAGTTTGAATTCTTGCATACGCTTTTTACTCTTGGTTTCAGTTGCACTGCACAGTACAGTGACATCTAGTGATAAAAAAAACACTCTATCCCTTCAGAATTGAATTGGTGAGGCGAGTTAAATATGTACACAAAAAGAGCTCACATTCCTCTGCTAATTAAATGTCATTTGTTTGAAAGTGATACAAAAATATTTCGTACCGTTTTACTCACCTTTTTTAAAAAACAAACTGTTGATAAATAATACGTTCAACTGATCCACTATTCTCAATGACTGATTAGATGTCCTGACGACTTTGCCTAATCTATGTGCTGAATCCATTATACAGTATAAACACAATTAGTAATAATAAAAACATGACCACAACTAGTAGTAAAACTACCACTATTAGCACTTTTATTCATAATAAATCAAATGTAGCTACAGCTGCTATTGGAAATAATGATCTGATAAACCTTTAACGGGCCATCAGGCATGTGATGTGAATTATATTTTGTCCATCAATAATTAATATATGCTTCCAAATTATCCGTCAGCCTCCTCTGGCTGTGCTGCTTCCAGACGTGTACTTTCATATTCAAGCTTTTTACCAATCCCATTTCTGCCATTACTTGTTGCCAGGCTCAGAAATCTACCCGGAGGCCTTCAGTAACAATTCTGAAGGCCTGGTAGCTAACATTAGCTTTCGATAAAGCTGTTGGTTTAGCCAATCAGATTCCGAGTTGGAGAGTTGGAAAACATCCGTTTTACAAACTGTGAATGGCTAGGGGACGGTAAACTGAAGTATCACAACAAAAAACGTAAGAATAATATCCCCGTCGACTGCTTTTGTCGAACGGATGTTCTTAGCCCTAAATCGAAATGAATGAAATGAAAGAAAATGATCTGCATTTATATAGCGCTTTTCAAGTCAAGACTTCCCAAAGCGCTTTACAGTGTGCTTGACATTTCCCAATAGCGGCCGTGCAGCCATGTAAGGCGCTAACCTGCATATTGGGGATATTAGGGGTTCAGTGTCTTACCCAAGGACACTTCGACATGTAACACGGAGGAGCCGGGATTCGAACTGCGATCTCTTGATCCCAAGACGAGCGCTCTACTTCCTGAGCCAATGCCGCCCCCTAAATCGAATAAAAATTATGCCAGAAATACGACAAGTTAGGCTCAACTTTAAGCATTTGCTTTGGTAGCGATAGAAAAGAACTCTTTGATGGAACTGAAACGCATGGAGAATCTGTACGACGGAAAGAAAGGAGGATGGATTTGGTGCAAAAATGAATTGATTTTCGGTGAGTAAAATGTGGCGATAATCCTAAATAACGGTACAATTTTATGAAGTTATCATTGATATTTTATATGTGTTGGAGTTGTAGCTGTAGTAAATGTTTTATAGCCATTTAATAGTTATACCTGTAGAGGGTTGGATTGATTCAGATGTAACACTACTGAAGGCGTTAGTGTGAAATGCAAGGCCCGCCACTGTGAATTTAATTATTTGGTGAAATGCAAAGTACAATATGAGGTCAGACTTTCTATATTGCGCATTTTAGATACAAATGAAAAGCTTTTATATTTTTCCTTATTTACGACATGGTTTTTGCCTGCAGGAGGCAGCATCAGGCTGAAAAAGATGACTCGTAAGTGTTTCCATGGTGATGACGTAAGGCTGATTATGTAAAATAACACTTAAGACACAAATCATTTTATTAAAAAGAGGTTAATCGGGGTGATAATAAAAGAGTCGTGATGAATCCTCATTAAGGGGGAACAGTAGAACAACAAGCTGAGAAGAAGCAGATGTGGACACTAACTTAGCAAGAAAATGACATCCATGATGCTCTTGGTGGTCTGTGTTTTGTAGACTTTTAGTAAGGAAAGGGAAGATAATTGCATTGAAGGGACACTAAAATATTTGTCCCTGTATAGTGTAGTTGAACCAAAATTAGTGATCCAAACGGCCCGGAAGAATACAAACTACGGAGGCTCAAAGTGACTAAATCACATAATCTTTCCTTGAATTTTTTGCCCAGCCTTTCAAAAATGTTTTTGGGGGTACCCTTCACATCAAGATTGTGGACAATCATATTTAAGGTGAGCCTCGTATTATGTAAAATACATATAATTTTCTTGACCAGGGAGTATTTAAAAATATATTATAAGGTTTGTATGATAGTTGATTAGTTTTTCATACCTGTCAAATTATGTTTTCCTGTTTTTTAAATCATTTCAAATTGTGTATGCTGTACCACAATTTTTGTATGGCAGGCATGTCAGACTTCCGGCCCGTTGAATGACTTAATCCGTCTCACCATAAATTTCTGAATGTGTCAAAAAGACGTGAGTTTCTAGGTCATTTCTTTTAAACTGTATGATTTTTGTAAATATATGCAAACCAAATGCTCCCTCTGGCCGCTCTAGGGCAGTGAAAGATATACTCTCTGCTTTAGTAGGCCTAGCCTAGTAGTTATATCATATGTACTCTCATTTTATTGCTAATGCACTGCTAAAACTTATTTTTTACTTATTTTTATTCATTTCAAATTAGTAACAACATTTAAAACAAAATATATATATTTTTTGCATAGCTCCCACTTGAGTTTGTATAGGGTGTTGAGTTGGTTTAGGTGTAAAACTACATTCACTCAACTGTTGAAAGAAGCCACTTAATGCAATCCATGTCAAACATGAAAATCATTTTTTTCTATTGTTTGGGAATAAATGTGTTATGCTTAGAAAATATCAGTTGTTCTTTATAGTATGTAAGGTGAGCAACGAAAGAAGTGTGAATAATAAACCATAATACTGAAATATTACTAAAACATTTGAACTTGACATTCTTTTACCGGACAAAAAATATGGATCCGGTCCAAGAGCTCACTGAGTTTGACATCCCTTTTATAGGGGAATTGTTTTTTTGTTTTTTTAATATTACGGTTCAATTACATAAATACACAATTAAATGGTTCCTCAAAATGTTATAAAGAAATATTTTTTAAAATGGTTAATTGTGTATATGTATTTTCAGTACAATGGTTGGCACATTCGCCTAAACAGTAAGGGCATCGATTCGACACCGGCCTAGAGAGGGATGGGCGCCACCAGGCTGTACTTGCCCAAGACACACTTCAGGAAATGGTGGCCCTAGTGGTTAAGGGATCCACCCAACACCCCCAAAATGTTGTTTTTCTAAAAACGAGACATTTGTTTTATTCATATTAGTGGCGGTTTTGTGTTATTACTAAATAAAGGCCATTATACAAGCAGTATAGGTCATATGTCATCGCTGTCATGCATGAATAAACGTATCTCGAAATTATTTCAGATTCAGATTCAGATTCAGATTCAGATCTACTTTATTGTCATTCTAGTACACGTGTATACAGAACGAAATGTCGATGCATCTGACCCCCACAGTTTCCTTGAATGTACAGATATAAATAATGTTGTATTGTATTTTGGCTACGTGTAGTATTTTACCATAGTGCCGATAGTGCAAGAAGAGTAGCTAACCAGATGTGCAAAATGGGCAGTCAGGTTAACAAGTCAGGTGAGGTATTTTTGGGTGAGGATAAAAAACACGGGTTATTTCCCCCCCAAAAAACTGAATTTTGGATTTGTTGGTTTAATATTCATACATACAATAAGCAACACTAAATTTACTGCAAGTCGGGAAAAGCCTAAGAAAGATGCTGAAAAAAATGTGAGGTTTAACTGTTTTTTTTGTTTTGAACAATTGTATTGACACTATTAACAGCAAATAAACAATGTGAGGTTTGAACAATTTGTAATTTTTTTTTGGTTTGAACAAATTTATTGACACTAATAACAGAAAACAATCTTGGAAATCTCAACAGCAATCAAGCACATTCACAATATTATATTTCAATATGACGTTTAACAGCAAACACAATGTGAGGTTTGAACAACCCTTCTCGAAAATCTTAATAGCAATCAAGCATATTCACAATTTCGTTATATAACATCTTTGTCAACAGATCCGTCCAGGCCAAAGTCGATTGTTTTTGGTAAGTAAAATAAAGTTATTTCATCCAACATAATCTCTCTTGCTGTGAGTAAGCAGTTGCAGCGTTATTTGTAGGGTGGGTCGTCACTAATTAAGAAGAATTTAAAACATTAATAAAGGGGGAAAAGGCTCAGGTCAACAGGTATGATTTTTGCTTTTTTTTTTTTTTTTTTTTTATCAATAGTTTATCTTTGATGAATGACGTTTGTGACACGAGGTGCAAATAAAACAAAAGACCAGTGGAGACGCGTTTACAATTTCATGTCATAAAGACGGTTAAAATATTAGCAACTGATTCAAATAACGAACATGAATGCAACAGAGATTTGGGCTAGAAAGGTGACGCGGTGACGTCACGACGGATCGTTGTTGTTAATGCGTTTGTGACGTTATCGTCATGATCTAATTCTAAAGAATCTCTTTCGGTAATGTTTGAAAGGAACGCCGTCAGTAATGTTTCGGATTGAAGTCAACAGAAATGGAGGCGAGCGAGGAGGCTTTGCGGATTTATTACGCTTCTTTGGAGAAACTTCGCGACAGCCGGGTCCAGAAAGGAGGGCAACAGCTTCTCCGGAGCCTCATGATCGCCCAAATGATCGAAAGCACCAGCGAACTTTACTTATCAGCTCTGGCCGATGAGCAGAACTGCCCGCAGGAGGCCGCCCTCAAACCCGCCGAGACGCGCAAGGAAGATGAAAAGAAGCAGAATGTCGAAGCGCAAATTGCCATCTCACACTGATCTCATCATCAGTCTCATCCTCCACCACCTCGGGAGCTTTCATGAAGATGACGTCAGTTGATGCCACCGAGCGAGGAGGCAGAGGAACTGCAGAGGATGCATGCAACTTGCAAGATTGTCGGCAACGCCAAAGGAGAATGACGGTTAGAATTCCGTGCCAGTCAACTTCAGCCAGTTGCTCTCCGTACTAATGGTTGCAATTCGCCTCATTAAACGATAATTAAACTCACAAATGCAACGCGGCACCTATTTACTCACAGCAAAACGGACAGGGATGTCAAACTCATTTCGCCTCAGGGGCTGGATCCTAACTTTCTCTACAGAGGTGTGCAGGATCAAGTTGAGAATGTCAACTCCAAATTGTGAGCAGTAATATGCTTTATCATTCAGCCTACGTTCAAAAACGACTCTACATTTCATAATTCACGAATGACAAGGGATCTTTTCTAAACACGTCACATTTATTTATAAACAAAAGGGGGATTTATTTTTATCATGCTTGGCATTGAATGTGTTAACTGGTTTGTTTATACAGTTGAGTGAATGCAGTTTTCCACCTGGACCAACTCAGCACACTACACAAACTCAACACTGCCCTCTAGCGGCCGGACAGAGCACCTGGTTTGCATTTATTTAACATAATCATAATTTTCGATAGAAATGGTGCAGAGACTCGCTTCTTTTTTGTACATACTCAGAAATCTACAGCGAGCTGAATTAAATCATCCAAAGGTCTGCGGGCTGCATGTCTGAAATACCTGACGTGGAATTAAAAACAAAGAATGTGTGTAAACAACTTTATTTTATTTACCAAATAAACTTCACAAACAATAATTTCAGCATCTTTCTTAGTTCTTTCCCCACTTGCGGTAAATTCAGTGTTGCTTATCATACACAACAGTGCAGGATTTATAAGACCTCATTGTTCTACACTACAGATGTTTTTATTCTTAACAGAAACTCTCACAGTTAAGTTTAATTTGCAACCAAAATGTGTGAGAATCTGTTTCCAATGTCTTCGTATACTTTCTGTGTACATTCTTACCTGGCTAAAAAAACTTTCACTGTTGGCATTAGAGTGAGAAAACAGAGCAATACACATAAAAATTTAATCCTTGATCAACAGTTTCCTCTTCTCGTGGTTTCAGACTTGAGGAATGGCCAAAGTGGAAAAGTGAGACCAAGTATCAACAGGGTCCGTAAGGGTACTTGAATTCCTTAAAACTGCTTGAATTTTAATGTTGTGTTTTTGAAGATTCAAAAGTGCTTTTGAGTCAAGTGCTTGTAAATGCTTGAAATTGTTGCCATATTACACAAAGTACACCTGCACTGCTCAAAAAGGTCAAAAAATATTGCTCTAAAGAAGGCGACATTTGTTTTCAGCAAACAAGAAGTAAAACGTTTTAGTCATGTTTTAGACAATGCTATTTTTAAGCATAGATCATAGTTGTCTAACTCAAGGCTTGCGGGCCACATCCGGCCTGGCTTATTGTTTGTTAACGCAACATCCATTGCAGCCTGGTCATCCTGGAAGGGGGATTACTTCATGTGCGGTCCCTTCTCAAGGTTTCTTCATTTTCCTCATGTTGAGGGTTTTGAGTTTTTCCTCGCCCTCATGTAGTTTTAGATCAAGGGATGGTGTAATAATTGTCTGTGTTTTTTTTGCGGGGAGGAGGAAGACACATTTGTATACAGGGGAACATAAAACAGTAGAATACAGGTTTACTCCACAGGGAAATGATTGATAGGTCTGAACAGGTCATGTTCCCCAAAGGGTGATGAAACTCTCTGAAGCAAGGAAAATAGCACTCAAGTGTAAGGATCTCTGGAATGCTCAATATTTGTAGTTAATGCATGATAAATTTACAATAAATCATCACAACGCTTGAGCTTGGGTGAAGCTTGGGTGAAGCTTGGGTAGCGCTTTCCCTTAAAACACAGGAGTCCTGATAAACAACAAAAACCACAATGGCAACCAAGAGTAGTCCTAACAATTTACATTGGTGACCTCATGTGGGTCTTCCTTATAAGAAGGATGTGGCAGCCAACAACATTGGAGGGACTAATAGGGAAGAACGGGAGATTTTCCGAAGGGTGCTCAATACTTTGTGGAGTTTGGGCTGGATGAATGATATATATCTGTCACTTGCACTATCTAACCGTACTCCTCCATTCATTCTCTCGTTAGTTTCAAGTTGTTTTGGCCCACCCCCACTTTCATTTTCTGTAGCGGTAAAATTAACACGGAACAGAACAATGACATTGACAAAGTCGCAGTGTGCTTTGCTTTGGGGCATTCTGATGTTTTTAGTAGTCTACTTAAAATGTGTGTAGAGAAACTATTTCATGAGAGATAGATAGATAGATAGATAGATAGATAGATAGATAGATAGATAGATAGATAGATAGATAGATAGATAGATAGATAGATAGATAGATAGATAGATAGATAGATAGATAGATAGATAGATAGATAGATAGATAGATAGATACTTTATTCATCCCCGTAGGGAAATTCACACTTCCAGCAGTATCCTTGTGTTGAAAATAAAACAATGATAAAGTAAAAGGAATATACTGTATTACATAAGTACCCAATGTAACATGTTGATATAGAGTATTTAGATAGTGCTACATAAAATACACACTGTAATAAAAATACGGTAATATGCAGTGTGGGGGTGTGGTTTAATGTGGGCTTTTACCACCCCAGGTGGAGTTAAAGATCCTCATGGTATGAGGAAGAAATGATCTCCTCAGTCTGTCCATGGAACAAGACTGTGACAGCAGTCTGTCGCTGAAGCTGCTCTTCCGTTTGGAGATGATGCTGTGTAGTGGATGTGACGAATTGTCAATGATTGACCGTAGCTTTTTCAGTGCAAAAGTTATAAGAGTTTAATGTAAGGCCTAAAAATTAGTCGCGAAGGCAAAAGCAATTTTGCTTTCAAAAGACTGATACTGCTCATGGTTTCCAGTTCACGGATCCTTTAACCGCCAGGGCCGTAGGGGCTCAAGTAAAGCCTGGCTGTTCCGAATCCTGCTCCAGGCAATTTTTTTTTAGTAGGGGTTTTCGGGGAAAACAGGTAAATATGTTCATCTATTTAAGGATATTTATATAATATCCCTTTGAATTAAAATGGTAAGGTTTTTCCTGTTCATTTCTCAGCATATAACTGAATTTATTTTCAATCATAAGAGCTTTCTGCTGTTCCATTCGATAACATTCCTCCTCCATGGCTAAGTGGGCTGGCTTTGAGCAGAAAACTCACGGGCTGAAAAAGGGGCCCACACAGACAACACTGCCAAGTTAAAAAACGGCCCCACGACATACCCAAATTCAAAAATCTATTCATTTCAGGTTGCCCCCTTTGTTATAATTGGACTTATTTTCAAAAGCTTCAATCACGAAGACTGCAAACATCTTTGTGCTGACATTATTTTTGCACAGCCTGTCTGAGGCCTTTTTGTCAAACTTCCTCTTATCACACAATAATCCGAAAAGAGTGACAACCTCCATGTTGCAAGAGTATCCTGACAGTGAGACTAACTTTTATTGTCAAATCTTTCTTATTTTGTAGATATAGTTTGATGGCGTGACATTCTGAAAGTCAGAGTAGAATATATATAACTTTTTCAACTGTGCTGCTTTTAAACGCCCCCATTCTTAGACACCTGTCTCCTGGGAAACGACTGCTTAGAACACGAACACACAAAAAATGGCCTTTGAAGGGACGACAACTGTTGAAAACATAAATATAGAAGTGGGAGGATGAGAAATGACGCACACGCCCACAAGCGCACACACCCACGCGCGTACACACTACACTCCACGTCCCTAAATGCGAGAACCGTCAGCCAATAGGATATTTGTGTTCAAGGAATGTTAGCCAATCAGAAGCCTCTATACTAACACACCTTCGTAAACGTGATGTGTGTGCGTGAAGAAGTGATTCCGGCTCTTTTTCGAGAACCGGCTTTTTTGGCTCTTCTCATTAAAAAAACAAAATAATACGAATATAAAAATACGAATTTATCGGCTCCCAAACGACTCTTGTTTTTCTTTAATTCATATACAGTATTACCAATTATCATGTAACAGTATGCAGAAAGAGACATGAAAAAAAAAAATCAAAATCAAAAAAAAGGAAAAAAGAGAAAAATAAGAAAAAAGAAATAAAAGCAAAACAAACAAAAAAATGAAAAGAAGGGAAAAACAGAAAAACGGAAAATATATAAAAAACAAGTACAAAGCTAGGAAGAAGAAACGAAAGATGGAAAAGCAAAAAAAGATGGATGGACAAAAAGAAAAGAGCAAGAACAAGAGTAAAGCTAGGAAACAAATAGAAATATAACTTTTGACGCGTTCTTTTAATAGGTATAGTACCAATAACATATATTCTTAAACACTACAGCGACCGTTTAGCCTGTTTAATCATAAAACCTTTTCATACGAAGCAACTTTAAAGTCAAGCAACTGAGAATCTCTGAAAAATCACACCACACAACACCATTTCAATTAAAGATATTGGTGTTTAATGCAACAACAAATAAACACTGAAAAACAAAAATACAATTTATTTTTTTAAGTAAGAAAGAAAAACAAAAAAATAGTCGACATAAAATATTTTTAGATCAACAAAAATAGATGAAATATAAACCAATGTTAACTTTTTACATACTCTACAATTTCGAAAAAATACAACAACCTTGAATTCCTGAATAAAAGCATATTGATCAATCGCAAGATAAAAAGGGGTCTCGAGTGGAACCGGCTCCTTTTTGGTTGCTGTCGACTCATAGAGCCGTTTTGTTCGCAAACGACACATCATTAGATCTGGGGTAAGGTGAAAGAAGCTATGTGCAAGAAAATGCCTTTGGGGCGATTGTTCAAGCGTGTGCGCATGCGTCTCTCCCCCTGCTTTACTGATGTTTTACTTCAGTTGATCTAGCGGGAGAAGTGGCGCTAGCCAACTCCTGACTGCGGCGATCTCAGTGAAACTGAACCTCCATCTCTCACGTTCCGTGTCAGCAAAATTTTAAACCCACGGACAGAACAGAAACTCACCAAAAATGTGCACACTTGGACTTTTCTTCTGTGGTGAGCTGTTGAGCTCAGGGGAGGAAGCTATAGTTCCTTCCATTTTATGGCGACCGCTAGCTTCATTACCAGACTGCCAAAATGGAGTCCTATAAAGATTAAAGGGGCAGGTCGCTCCGAAAAGTACAGCGACTTCAGAGGAAACAGGGTGGCGACAGGCTCAGAACCTGAAAGCAGAAACCTGGAACGGGGCGAGTGCAACTGAATCTAAACCAGATTGCGCAATGGTCATTCGAATTTGTATTCAATTGTCACTCAACAATGTTAACACAATTACTGTTCTGCTGATAAAAGATAAATACAGAGACCCCTCGCTACTTCGCGCTTCATTTATCGCTGGTTCACCCCTTTGGAAGAAAAATACATTTAAAAATAGATGCTTCTTGCACCACCTAGGAACGTTTCAGGCAGTTAAGATTGAAGCCGATTGGCCATTCATTTTAAAATAAAAAAAATTTAAAAAAAAAAAGATTAAAACGAAACGATGAATGTTTCCCCGGCCAAGCAGGAATGTTTAGGATGACAAAGGTTTACATTGATTAACCAGCACCTCTTGCTTTGAGATCTTCTGATCCACGTTGTTCAATTCATATCATAGCGTCTTTCACACCAAACTATGACTGTACACCTGCTCCGCGTTCTTCTGCATCTTGCTTCGAAGAGTTTGTGTCCAGCTCCTTTTGTCATGCCGCCTAAACCATGCAATTCTCGCTCGCTCTCCGTTGGCAAGGCTTTATATCAAGGTACACATAAAAAAAATAAAACAGACTAATTTATGATTTGGTTTTCAATTTGGTCTCTCTCTCTCTCCCTCTCTCAGACTATAGGTCTGGCAAGTCCCTTTGTATAGAAGGCGTGCTCCCCCCCCAAAAAAGCGGTGGGTTCTGGTCCCCATTAAACGCAAGAACCGAGGGATCTCTGTAATTGATTTCTTTATAGACTGAACCCATTGAACCAAGGGATGGCAGCCAGGCTTGACGTAAAAAAAAAAAAAAAATTAACCGTATTTTCCACACTATGAAGAGCACCAGATTATAAGGCGCATCCGCAAAAAAGTCATGTCATATATTTCTTATATAAGGCTCATGGAATCAAATCTAATGTATGAGTTATCGTATTCATTAGTTTATAATAGTTTTATTCACACTTATGGTATATTATACACTTAAGGTTTATATGAGTGCAACGATTGATCAGTCAAAATCACATGACATTGTTTGCAACAGGAATCCCACCAGGGTCTCGGAGGTGTTAGCGCTGAAACCTAACCACCAGGTCACGAGTGTTACAGATGACAACAAAAGGAAATAGATTTTATCTATTCATCAAACCATGGTGCCAGGAATGAATGTTAGAGATCGGAGGAAGCAGAAATTCTTTCTGGAAGATAAAACTAAACACGAATAAGCAAAATTACTTTTTGGTGCATCGGATGATGAATCAGACTTTACGTCTATTTATAACTTTTTGTTTTTTCTAAATACGCTAATTTTTGTTTCTGGCACCGCGATCAAAAGAAATGAATGCCTCTTCGTTTGCATCTTTAGCACTCGTGATCCAGAGGTTAAGAGTCAGCGCTCTCACCGCCGTGACCAGGTTTCAATTCTTGTTGCATGCAAATGTTTTATGGTTGATCAATCACTGCACAAAAATGGGAGTACAGTGTAAAACCTCGGGTAGTAACCCACATGTATAAATTATAAATGCATTTCAAGTCTTACCCACTGAGTTTTGCATTACATGAGGCGCACTTTTAAATTTCTGGCGTGTTTGGGGTTTCTGGGTGTGCCTTACAATTCGGAAAAGAAAGTATTCTAAAATGCTACTGGAAGTATGAAAATGCAGTTGAAGTGAAAAGAAAATGTAGGAGGGGGGTTAACAAAGAAATGGAGGTACCCTTACCTGAATTAGAGATTGCAGGTGATGTAACTTCAGGATGTCCTTAAAAAGTATTCTGGAAAACCATGTGTATTGACAAGCCCCAAAAAAGATGACTGGAAACGTTTCAACAACGTCCAAGGGAAGTCTTTACATGAAGCTAGCCATAAGCTAGGCATTTCAAAGTCATCTATCCATCGCATCATGAAACGTCATCAATGGAGAAGGTCCATTCCAAGATTGCTCTTAATGCGTGAAGAAGAGATGTTCTTGGATGTCATTGAATCGTTGCCAGTAATCTTCTTTTATGGGACTTGTCTATGTACTTGTTCTTCCAGAAAAATTCTCATGGATGTTCTGAAGTTTTATCATCTTCAAACTAAACTCTAAGGTGATGGTAACTTGTGTTGGTGGTTCTTTGTTAATAAACTCCCTCCAAATTATGCTATGAACGTGTACTGCATTTTTATACAACCAGTAGCATTTTAGAAATATTCTTTCTTGAAAATCAAGTCTGGGTACCATCACAGAGTTCAATGGTTTAGCATCTGCTAAAATGTGTATACATTTGAGACGCCCCAGATATCGGGTTTCAACTACATAATCCCCAATGTGTAGCGAACAATGTGTAGCAAAGATATTGGGTAAAAGATGGGAAAACGGGAAGGTCAGGAAGGTCACATGACCATACCTCCCAACCCGAGTGACTAAAATGTGCAAAAGTCACGCTAAGATATATTTTTATTCTTTTAAATAAGTGAGGAAAATAGCTCACTTTAAAATATAGCTCAATAGAAATTCCATCTGCAATAAAAAACCCTGTACACTACAGTATATGTGATCATACATGTTCGCTATTGTATTTAAATGTAGTACTTTTGGCAAACTTTGAGTGACTCTCAGTTGGTTCCATCTTGCAGCAAAAGTCTTGTGTTGAGCTTGCACTGGAATCCAGAAGATGGAAACCTTTAATCTATTCCACAATGCAAATACAAGATCATTTGTTTGGAATGTTTTATCTGTATTTATCATTGGGTTTGTACGTTTTCACTTGTGTATAAGGTACTAGGTCCTAGTACCTTATACACAAGTAGTAACTAGGATATGGGTCTCAATACACACTTTATTTTAGATTGTAAATCAGCTCTTCTAATCTTGTAGAGTATTAACCAACAGTTTTTAGATCAATTCGGGATTTGTCCTTGGTTGCTTTGATACACATCAACCTTGACTGGCTGAAAAATTGTATAAGCCAAGAAAAAATTGTCTTAAATGTGTTAAGACAAAAGTATAACCTCCTTCCAACCCAAAAACACACAACACCAAAATTACATTTCCATCGGTTTATTAGCTATAAAATACTGACTTACTAAAACCAATAAAAAGAAACACTGATAACATGGTCACCTGTAAAAAAAAGTAAAAGGTATATCCTTACACATACAGTATAGAGCAACAGTATATATCTGGTGTCTGTTTTTTGCATTAAAATGTATTCTATAGCATTTTTACAAGGATATACATGTACAAAGTATAGTCTGATACGCTTCTCTCTCTCTCCTTCGACAGCAGAGGATCATTTAAAAACTTAGAATAATCTTTTTTGTAGTCTTTTTCAAAATATCTTTTCTGTTACCGGACAATTTACGATATTGAAGGGACAGCAGACGAAGAACCAGCCTCCAGTCCACCTCTCTCGCTTGCATCCTCTCTTAAGCTTTCTCTCTCTCGTTCTCACTAGCAGCTAGCTCGCGGTGCCTGTCAGTAGGCGTGGACGATTGTTCCGAGAGGGGTAAAAAGAATATACACATACAATATACGCACACAAAAATACACACACAAAAAAAGAGAAATCAAACTGAGGGAAGAAAAACATACAAAGTTGTAATTGAAAAGGCAGCAAATGAAAACAATGAGGACAAGCTAGGGAATGAGGGCGTGCATTGTTGGACCCTGTAAGGCTGAGCTTTGGATGGGGGCGAGGCCACGAGACTGGAAGTTACGAAATGAACAAGTGTGTGAGTGAGAGGCTCCTCATCGCCACACACAGAGGAAAGTGCTTCTAACAAACATTCACAACGGGCACTTGTCGAATTTTCTGTGTTCGCTTTTTGCGATTCACCCTCTCCAACGGGTCGTCTCGCTGTACCTTGTCAAACCTCAAAATAAAAAACATAACTAGCAGCATACGATTAAACTTGATTGGAAAGTCAAACATAGAGAAAGACGATTGGAAAAAATAAA
This sequence comes from Urocampus carinirostris, assembly GCF_059441175.1. Lineage (NCBI taxonomy): Eukaryota > Metazoa > Chordata > Actinopteri > Syngnathiformes > Syngnathidae > Urocampus > Urocampus carinirostris. The sequence continues at coordinate 28,023,323 of NC_142349.1, forward strand.
GACAATCGTTTTGTGTCGCATTGGGTACGTTTAAATGCAGGAAATACTTGAATTGAGGTCAGAATTTGGGTTCTTGGACCATTCTAAATAACCCGTTTACACTAATAGGGACAAAAGAATAACCCTGTACACATGGCCTTCTTAAATAATCTGATTGAAAGGGATCTGTGCTCAAGTGACGTCATTACACAAATAAACATCTTTATTTAACTTTTGACAATAAATAAAAAGTGGTTATCTTAATGTCATTTAACACAATCAATAAAGTACAGAGGTTGTTTCCTTTGTCTTTTTGTGGTGCTTGGCATAGTCATGGATTTACACTTTATATGTATGGATACAAGGGTGGCATTTTTGCCATTAGGATAGAAAATAAGATGAGACTAATATGGAAGAAGAAATAAATCCTTGTGAAAATGATTTCGCAAGTTAGCGTGCATCATTCATTTCTGTACTTTAAGCCCCAAGTACTTTGTGGCACAAAGAAAGGAAGAACATCACCGTGGCCGTTTCCTCCTCTCTCCAAAATACTGCTTTGTTTTTGCATCTTTTTGTGGTGATTGGCATAGGCATGGACTTTCACTATATATGTATGGATACAAGTGCGGCATTTTCGCCATTGGGACGGAAAATATTCTGGAGGAACCAATGAATCCTGTGAAAATTTAGCAATTTAGTGTGTATCGTTAATTTCTGTAATGTAAGCCTAAAGTTCTTTTTGGCGCCAAGGAAGAAATACGAGAAGAAGAAATTGAGCATGCTCAGTAACGCAAAAGGAATCTGTTTTGTCAAAATGGAAATAATGAGTACCGGTAATACAAATACGTAACCCAAACATCTCAAAAATATATTCTGATTCCTGCACGCATGCACATACCCTTACATAACCCAAATTTCAACAATATTCTGATCTTAAGACTATTCCCTGCATGTTAATGTACCTTTTGTGGTGTGGCCGCCCATAAATGGAGTCAACACACGACTCCACACAAACGGGGCAACGTAACCATTTTCAATGTTGTTGCCACTAAAAGTCCGACGATATGGTGAAAAAAATCTAACTATTCTCTTCAGCCATTATCATAAGGCCTAGGTGGGGGAATTGGGCCACTGGTTATTTTTAAGCACGACATTCAACAGAAGCCCCTATAACGGTCCAAGTAGGCACGTTGCAAAGTGGCATGGGAGCGAAGAGTGTTTCACAAGGATGAAAACACCAGATGGAAATATCAACCGCAGCAGTTAAAAACTAGTTCAAAGTGCACTCGCGTTAAACACAACGGAGAGGCCGAAATGCGCTTAAAGGCGACAACAGATGAATGCATGGAGGGGGAAATGAAATACATTGATGATGTGATAACAATCTAGTGGGAAGGTGGAGGGGGTTGTTGCTAACAAACTAGAAAATTCCCCCCTGAGCTTCCGTGACTTGTGCAACCTGTTAAGGGACACAGTTTTGCATCCCACTTTTTCGTAGATGTGGAAACATCTATTGCTCTAAAATCCATTTCAGGGTGGATTGGGGTTTTCAGGTAGATGAAAACGGAGAAGTGCTTTCAAAAGTACACCGCTATCTATTCTCTCTCTCAGCCTGAGTGTCTGCGGGAGTTGGCGACAGTTGAACATGCTTGAGTTCGATTGTTGAGGGGGGGAGGGGGGTTGTCGCGTGAAAGGAGCCCAAAAGTGCTCCATCAGATTCCTGTAAGTGCTCTTGTGTTTGGACAGCAAATTGGAGGGAGTCTCTACCACCGTTTGGTCGTTCTGTGCGTAGCTTCCTCTTTTTGCATCTACCGCTCCTGCTGTTCTTTAGTTACACCGAAAAAAACATGACTGGAACATCACCACGGCAACATCAGTATCACAACCTGGGTCGTCACTCACATTTCATTCAAGATTCTCCGCTGTTAAACCCTTATGAGAAAAAGTACTCTGACATAGCTACTACGTGAAAATAAAACACTCATATTTGCTTTTATGTAACTCTGTTACATGTGAGTATTTACACCAGAGCGCAGGACGAGGGCTCGTGTGTTTTCTAATGATCGCCTGACTTTTGTTTGTGTATCCCTTAAACATGTTTGCTGCCATTGGCCGATATTGATTTTGACTGGTCTGGCAATAAATGAGTTAATACTAACAGTAAAGGACTGTTGTCAGCGGTGGGATTTTGTATGTTCTTCGTGTCACGTTTAGTTTGCAAGCAGGTACGAGTGTGTTTTTGCTCAGCAGATGACCGGGACGCCGTCGGTGTTGAAGATCATGCCGGTGGTGGGCTCATAAGTGCCAGCTAAGTAGTAGAGGTCCTCGCTCTCTGCGTAGCGTCGCGTGTGGGTCATCTGCTCGTATTCCTCAACGCTCACCACCAAACATTTGTGACTGACCGTTTGCACGTCGTTCTCATCACTGTGGGACGACTGGTAGAGGGCGCGCTGCACACACAAGCAAATGCTAGTTATGGTCGGTATCGGCATACATACAAAGTCAGGTGGAGAGGCCATTTGAAGACCAGGTTGTACAGAATTTACAACTCTTGAACTCTCTGACGCCATCTCCTGGCTTGAAGTCATGCTCGTAGCCTCAGTCAGATCATTCATGAGTATGTGCAAATCTTAGACATGTTCGTATAAACGCTTCTTTTTTTAATCTTTTGTGGGGTTTGGGTTGGCGTTGACCATTTGAAAAAGGCCCTTTCTTACTTTCACCATTTTCTTGCTAGTCTAAGAAAAAAACTGAAATGACTAACATCAAGTCACTCTACAACGTACCTACAGCCCCCTTTCCCTCCTACAAAATGTGTTGAGAGTCCTGGTAGAAAAAGCTGATGAGTGAGCCTCATTCTGTTAAAATAAATACAATTTTTTTGAGTAAGAATATTAAAAATGCAAGTTTGTATGATAGTTGATGTATTTTTACTTCTTATTCGAATGTTTATTATGAATTAAGTTTTCTTTTTGGGATTTCTGTCCCCCTTATTTTGTCATCTCCATCAAAAACGTTTTAATTCCCAATTATATTATTATTATTGTTTAGTAATTTTATATCATTTATTTACTTTTTATTAAATTAGTAAAAAATTGTTGATTTTTTAAGCAAGCATGTAAAATGTAAACAAAAGGGCTTGCAAGGACATCCAGAGACGATACACAGTCTAGTTTTTCCATATAATCAAAAATGCTTGGAAACGTGTATCCTAATTACACAAAAGTAATAAATTAAGACATTTACCAACAGTTTGATTACATCCAATATAAATGAATGGATTTTTAAATAGAAAAATGTAAATGACTGCCATTTATTAATATAACTACCATAAGCATTTTGCCAAATAACCTAAAAGTCAAGTCCAATTAATATGAAAAAAATCTTAGTCTGGTAGTCTGCAGGTGATAAAAAAAATAAATCCAGAGATTGATAAATTACTTCTGTGTATATAAATACATGAAGAACAGATCAAAACAGAGTAAGAGCTATATGTTAACAAAAATACAATTTAAAAATGGCTACAATAGAGAAAGGGGCTAATACAGTACGTTACAAAAGTGAGTACGCTCCTCACATTTCTGCAGACTTGAAAGAAACATCGAGATGCAACTGGGACGTATCATCACTGATGTATCCTAGGTTCACTGAGTATTTCGGGTCTTGCAACAGAAGACACTCTTGCCCAGGTGACCCAACAGAGGTAGATCACGCCTCAAATTGCATCCCAGTAGCAGCCAATGGATTTGCCCTTTTAAGCCATAGCAACCTATTGGTTTTTTTTTCTGTGGCTTTGTTAGTGCATTTATTGTCTTTCTTCTCGGCTGGCCCTGTCACACCCAACCTTCCTGGGACTTTGCAGTAAGGATCGTCCTGAAAAACCTCTGCAGCCGACCTCTGTTAGCTCAAAGAAAATTTTCCAACCCCTGCACTCCTCCAGCAGCTCCTGGTACTTTGCACGTTTCCTCTCATTGGCTTGTGAGTTCCACCATGATCAGGCGTTTTAAAGCCTTAGAAGTGATGATCATGTCTGGTCGGTGCGATGTTGCTGATACGCGCTGGGGGAACCATGGTTGTTTTACAAGGTTGACGTGCAACTGACAATCAGAGGCAGTCTGGAGGAGTCCTGTTATCTGTGCACATGCCAGGGGTTTATCTCCTGCCTTGATGAAAGGGACTACTAGGGGCTTGATGGTATTTGCCCGTGTTAATTGCTAGGGCGATGCCCTCAGCAACTGCCTTCAGAACCTGGTCATGCGGCCAGTGATGGCAACCATCAGCCAGTGACTTTGGGCAGCTGCTGAGAAGGTCTATAAAGCTGCCTCTTTCAGAGCATAGGGGACAGGAGGGTGCCTCGCTTTTCCGCCAAACATTAAGGTTTGCTGGGCTTGGTAGGACATCAAAAACTGACTACACAAGGAACCAGACATGGTGGAAGTCTGCCTACAAGATGTTTGACCAGGCCACTCTGCGCTGTAATGTGTTCTCCCACCTTGTCCATGCTCCCTGCTTCCGGAGTCCAACTGCCTTGCTCTTCTTCCACACCTGCTCAGACCTGTTCCTGGAGAAGATGGTGTCGCTCCTTTCCTTGGGCCTGGCTCACTTTGGTCTCCGGGAAGAAGCCTTGGCCTGGACTCCCTGTTGCCAGGACCCAACCAGTGTCTTCTGCCTCAGGCATGACTGCCACCTCCACTTTCTTTCTCAGCCCTCCACTTTTTTTCTGGTCCTCACTTCAACCCCAGCTGATGACACCTTACAGTCCTTGGAATCCCTATACTGAAGATCTTCTCTAGTTTGTGCGACCTTCAACTCTTAAGTGAGCCCACTGAAGGTTAGCTTGACAGGGCAGCACTGTTGAGGCTGTGGGGAAGTCTCAGACACTTCAGAAGAAAGCCACCGATCTTCCTTTTGAGAAACTGCCTAGTTGATAGCGGGGCTGCATAGACCAAGAGAGGCCACAAGACTCTGGGTAGAATAGAGTGCTAGTAGATCTGGGATTTAGATCCACCAGGCAGGCTTGACTTGTCTACCTTGATGAGCCACATTCTCAGTGGTTCAGAGATTTTATCATAACGTTTAATTTAACAACACAGAAGAAACATCGCTTTGAAACAATGAAAGGTGGCCAGCTTATAAAGCAGTGTAAATTTATTTTTCCCCTAAAAAAACTCAAAATATAGCTGTTAGTTGCTAAACCCCTATGTACAAATTTAAGTAAAAGTTCCTGAAGTTCAATATATTGTGTGGCCACCATAATTTTGCAGAACTACTTTAATCCTCCTGGCCATGGATTCCACCAGAGCCTCACAAATTGCCATTAGAATACTCTTCCACTTCTCCATGACGATATTAAAGATCTTGTGCTACTCCACCTTCTGCTTGAGGCTATCCCAAAAATGTTCAATTGGAATTATATCTGGAGATATGCATGGTCAGTTCATCTCATTTACCCTTAGGCCCTTTAAATAAGCCTTGGTCCTCTTAGGAGTGTATTTGGAGTAACTGTCAGGTTGGAACATTGCCCTGCCACCGATTTTTTGGGATTTTTCCTGCTCCAGTATTCCACAGGACATCCTTGAGTTTGTATTTCCCTGAATGAAATACAACTTCCCAATTCCAGTTGAACTCATGCAGACCCAAACCATGACATTCCCAACACCATGCTTGTCTTTGGGTACGACACAAACATGCTTGTACTCCTTACCCGGTTGCCCCCACACAAGCTTTACACCATCTGGGCCAAATAAATTAATCTTCGTCCCATCAGACCAGAGGATATCTTTCCATTAAGCCATGGCCTTTATTGACAAACTTCTTTTCATTGTGGCAAAGCGATATTGCTTCATTGATGTTCTTTTAAACACTTTAATGAAATCTCTGCACAAATGTGAGAAGTGTACTCACTTTTGTGACATACTATCTCCAATATTTTGACATTTTCATTCATTTATAAGAAATAATTCATTAAGATTCATTTGTGTGCATGAATGTGATTGTTCTTTGCAGCGGCGCTACATGTTATATTTGGTCCTCACGTGCATCAACACAAGTTAGTTAACATTTTAGAATTATTGGCAATAACCTTGCAGTGAAGCAAAGTACAATTAAATTTTCAATAGACGGTGGCAGACATAAAAACGATTAAATTAATTTGTCCTAATGGGAGGCAATCAAGCAAGACATAAATTGTGCCATTTATCTCAAGGTGCGTAAGGAGTGGAGGGAAAAACAGATTGAAAAGAAATGGCAGCTATTGTTGTTAGTATTTTGACTTTATGCTTATCCCTGCAGTGTCTGTTTCTATTTGTTAGTATAGCATGAAAATGGTGAAAATAAGAAAAGACCTGTTTCGAGTACAGTCTAAACATAAATCCTAAGCCGAAGGAAGATGAAAAAGGCAAAGTTAATTGGAGCATGTTTAAATGCATGTACTTGCACACGCATCATGAATGAGATGAGAGGCTGCGAGGACACAAGCCAGGAGGTGGCAGCAGAGAGTAACAAAGTTCCAAGTTTTGTACAGCTCCTTTAAGTGTGCTTCAAGTTGAAAAGCTGGAAACTCTCCGAGCACAACAACTGTCTCAATAGTTAACCAATACGCTAGCATTGGGTTCTGAAAAACTAAAAGACGGAGTAGTAGTGAGATTTCTTACTTCCATAAAGTCTTTTCGTTGAATTGAAGAATGCAGAGCAGCGGGTAAAGACTGTCCACAAATTTGTTCCCAGTTCTAGCAATTAAAAATAAATCAAGATTAGGAGGAGGATTCAAAAACCTTCTTAAGTTTCTATTTGTTTAACTAGTCTTAATTGATTCCTAATCCTACCTTCTTGTCAGTGAGTTTCTTGCCAGGGTTGGTCTCTTCGGGATGGTAGAACCAATTGACCCTGACTACCATGTTGCTGCCCCACGATTCCCACATGCTCTGGATGCGACCAATGAAGGGCAGGTTGGGCCTCCCGGCTGAAAGAAAGACAGCACAGTCACCGATGCGGATCATCTCGCGCCCTCGCACGATGGCTTTGTAGAAGAGCTTCTTGGCTTTGCCTTTCATTCCTCGTCTCTGCAAGAGCGGAGATGATTACAGAGTGAAAAAAGAAACACGGTGGCTGGCTGAGAGTTCTTTGCTTACCTGAGTGGGTTTCCCAAACCACTTCCAGAGTTGTCTCGCTGGAAGAAAGGCAGAAATTTTGGGCCTGTTTTCCACGCTAGGCAGCCGTTGGCGTTTGGCCAGCTCCTTGGAGGTGGGGAGGTGGACGCTGTCTCGTCTCTTGGGACGCCCCCCTTTTCCTTCTCCACAGGGCTTTGGTTTGGGTGGGCGTCCCCTTTGACCTGAACCTTTCCCAGTCACTGGTTTGACCGCTTTCATTGAGACGCTCGGTGTTGGTGAAGTTGAGAGTGAATCGGAACGAGGAGACGTCTCCTCTTCCTTCATACTGATGTCTATCTTCTGTTCTATGTCTTCCTCTTTCTTTTCTGGCTCCTCTTGGATTTTTTTCTGAGCTGAGGGAAGGGGGGAGCCCGGGCTAGGAAGAGGAGGTGTGGGTGTCCTCTCTTCGTCCGAGCTACAGGAAGAGTCGTCCGTTGATGAAGAGGACGATGATGATGAGGACGACGAAGTTGAAGAGGAGGAGGAATCGGAGCAGGATGAAGAGGAGGAGGAACAGCTGGAGGTGCATTTCTTTTTGGGCTTGGCACCCCTTTTGCCGCTTTCCGTTTCAGACTCTGAGCTGCTGCTGCTACTGCTGCTGCTGCTGCTACTGCTGCTGCTTTGAGTCTCTTCCTTCATCTTCCTCTCTTTCCTTCTGTCCTCCTCTTTTTGTTCCGATTTTCTCTCCTTTTCCTCCTTGACCTTAATGGCTCTCCCTTGGGTTTCCCCTCGTACGTGTGTTGTGTAGCTGGAATCTTTTTCTTCCTCTAGAACCCTAGTCTTGGATTTGAGCAGTTTCTGGTCAGCTGTGAGCACAAAGACGGGATCCTGTCGGACGTTTCTGCCCTCCAGAAGCATTAGGGCTTTGGTCTTTTTTGTTTTGGGCGAAGTCACGCCCTCGTGATCCAGCTTGACAAGGGGCTCAGCGGACATGGGCTTACGCTTTACCGAGTCTCCCTGCTTAGAGGCAGGCTTTACCCTGGCGATGGATTTGGGCCTGGACTTTTCAGATAGCATCCTCAGTTTAGGGCCAGAGAGGGTTGCAGAAGAGGTTCTAAGAGAAAGAGGTGATCCGGATTTGCCGACTGACAGCACAGATCCAACGGGTCTGGAGCTGCCGTGGTGGTTTGAAGTGGGTTTATTATTGGATGTGGAGTTCGATGTGGACCTGACACCTGGGACAGTGGGCTTTTCTGTACTCGACAATGTCATATTGAGTCTGGCACCAGACCTGTTGGGCGTGTGCATGTTGCAGCCAGGCTCTCTTTTCCAACGCTGGCCGTTATACAATGCCAGGTTGGGCTCACTGTACAAGTCCACGGTCAGGACTTTGCCGTAGGTGAACGCATAAGTCGAAGAAGAGAGCTTGGTTTTAGATTTAGGTGCAAGAGCCGAGTTGTTCTTCTGGGGCCCTGTGGAGTTTGGACTGCTCGAAGGAGATGTTACGGAACTGTTGTGTCCCGGCTTTGCTGGGCGCGAAGCTGGCCGTGGCTTCTCCTGACCCATTTTTTGGATAGATGTGCACCTCTCCTGTGCCATTTTACACAAGTCCTGGTCTGTGTCAGGAGGCTGGGTGAAGTCCGGGGACTCAGTTTTTTCTGTGCAATCTGAGTGCAGGAAACATATAACATGAAATTCATTAAAATTTGGACTTTTATTAAAATTTCAAGACGTGGAAAAAAAGGGTATCGCTATTCTGTCAACAATATAACCCTTTTTTAATGACAATATTATAAATCATTTAATTGCAAAACATTGAAGCTACAGCACTGTATGTCTGCTTTTTGCAGACGATGTTGGCTTCCTCAGGCCATGATTTTCAGCTCGCACTAGAGCAGTTGGCAGTGTGAAGCGGCCAGGATAAAGATCAGCGTCTCCAGGTCCGAGACAATGGTTCTCAGCCGAAAACGGGTGGCATGGCCACTCCAGGTTAAAGATGATGTCCTGCTCCGATTGGAGGAGTTCAAATATCTTGAGATCTTGTACATGAGTGAGATCGACAAACCAATCGGTGCAGCGTCTGCCATCATGCGGACCCTGTACCAGTCTGTTGTGGTGACGAAGGAGCTCAGCCAACAGGCAAAGCTCTTAATTTATCTGTCGATCTGTGTTCCTACCCTCACCTATGGTTACGAGCTGTGGGTCATGATGGAAAGGACAATATTCTGGATCCAAGCGGATGAAATGAGTTGGCTTGGCTCTCCCCAAGAGATAAGGTGAGAAGCTCGGTCATCCGGGAGGGACTCAGTCTAGAGCCGCTTCTCCTGCGCATTGTGAGGAGCTACCCTGGGTCGCTAGAGCATCAGATAAAGATGTCTCCTGGACGCCTCTCTCAGGAGTTACTCTCCCATAGAGAGGAGGCCCCTGGAGAGACTAGGTCTCTAGGCTGGCCCGGGAACCGAGAATCTTAAGCTCTCTTGCACACGCCAACGCAGAACATTTACGTTTGATGTACATCTGCCCTTCAATATTATTGGCTAGCTTCTTCCTGGATTGTGTACATGTCACAGACTATAATTTTGAAAAACATTTCATTGTTCTTGGGTTTTATTTTGCATGGAATTTGCATGTTACCAGTAGAGGGGACACTGTCTATGAATTAACCTAGTGTTAAAATCAAAACTCATTGGTTTAAAAAGAAAAAAAAATATTGATAGAAATAATAAGCAATTATACATGAACTATCATAAATGCGCATTTTTTTAAATACTCATGGGTCAAGAAATTTGTATTCATTTTTCATTACATGAGCCTCACCAAGAGGGAGCTGGCATTATTGCTTGCCATCTTGCTGTCAAGGGTACCTCCAAAAACCTTGCGAAAGGCCCGGCAAAAAATATTGAGAATTGGTGAAGTTTGGTCACTTCGACTCTCCATTGTTTTTAATCTTCCTTGAGCTTTTTAGCAATCGTTTTCGGTTGCACTACATTGTACAGCGACATCTAGTGGTCGCATATAACAAAATGTCCCTTTAAGAAATTTGCAAATACAAAGACTCCTGGCTACTTTGCAACTTTTCAGTTATCAGCGGTTCACTCGTTCAAGGATTTTGAGTTGAATTGATTTAGTCTTTATTGTAATTGATAACGCATCGTGCATTGTGTTCTGACTGCAGAGAGCGGGGGCAGATCAGGGAGGGCGCTCTGTATTGGATGGGTGTGGCCGTCTTTGTACGCAACTTTGAAAGGCTGGTGTATGCTGTCCGTCAAACAGCAGGCGGGCACAATGGGGGCTGCCTCCCAAAACAAACTGCAGCGTACCATCAAATAGCATTTAGCAGCCGGTACATTAAAAGGAAAATCATTAATTAAATTAGAAACTTATAAAAGGCAGAAGAGCGCAACTAAATGGTGATCACCAGCGGGTGCTCCATAGATTATCGGGTCTCAGAAGCGACTGAGGCGGCATCTGGGAGAAGTAAAGAACGGCGCTTCTGGTCCGGCCTACTGCTAAAGCTCAACTATGCCACCGCTGCAGACACCACTTTTTTTTTCCAACACTAGGTCCATTAGCCATGAAACGGATGACCTGCAGCTAGAATTCGTGAGAAACGGCTACATTCGTGACAACTCTATTTTAGTCATCGCAGAGATATGGCTCAATCCGAGGACACCCAATGCTAGCACGCATCTAGCCAGCTGCTTTGTAAATTACTTTCTTACACTGAAAGGAAAAGCCCTCAAATTTCATTTTACGTTTGTATACGCGCTGGGGCGCTGTATACAACTGCAATTATGTGTTTTTTGTTATTATTTGTGGATACATAATTGTTATTTTGTTACACTCGTATACTTTCAGATGGTAATGATGTCATCTTGATGAATGTACTTTAGAGGGATTTATGAAGGTGCAATGCTACACCGCAGATTTTTACTTTCCGGTGGGTGGTTCTTGTCCCGATTTACCGTAAAAATTCAGGAATATCCGTATAGCTAAAGCCAGTCTTTAATTAGATGTAACTGGATGATGTAAACACGCTCTACTTAAAAAAAGGGCGACCAACTAAATAATTCCACAACATTTAAGTAATGTAGCAAAATACCTTTTAGTAATTTGGAAATATCAGTGTTCATTTTACCTCTGAAAAGTGATGGGTCCCGGGGACTCGCATGCTCAAAAATCTACGGGTCCCAACAGAGATCTATGGGTCCCCAAAATTTAGTGTTATCGAGGTTGAAATCGTAAATCGGCGACAAATATAATATAAATCTATATAGTCATTCAGTTTTAATCATCAAGTTATTAATTCATTTTCTGCATCAAATTATTGTTGGTAAGATACCGATTAAAGGGATAACCACAAACCTGTCTTTTTTTATTTTCTCCTTTTATACTCCCTTTTTTCTTAACTTCTTTATACAACATAATTCGTAATATCAATCATCAAAGCAAGTGAGCCGTTTGAGAGACGGCTCTTTTTAATGAGTTGAGCCAAAACAGCCGGTTCTCTAAAAAAAGACGGACTTCCTTTCACTACACAACGAGATCTCGTTGGCCGAGATCGGCGTGCAGACGAAAACTCGAACCGCGAGACCGAAACAACGATGTCGGATCTGCCTGACAAAAGGTTTGGAGTGCAGTAAATCTGAACACTGAAATATCCCGTAAAACTTGTTTAAAAACAACTGATGCTTGCAGGCTGTGAATCCAGTCTGATGCATATTTGAAAAAAATCAATTAATGTAGTCATAAATCCAGCACACAGTAATTTTATTTGTTCTCAGATCTTGGACATGTTAATTGTTTGGATGCCACACGCAGGACTCGTGGTGCTCACTGATGTTCCAAGCGATGTTCACTGACTATGTGTGAATTCTCAGACCCGAGGAAAATTAGAGCAAACGTTGCCTCAAAGAAATTTTGACTATTGTTGAAAATTAACCGGATTGTTTGCACATAGCTACAAAACCGTGTGTAGATAAAAAACAAAACAAAAGACAAACTAATAGATGTGAGGATTTAATGAGATTTCCTTCAGCCTATTCCTTTTAATGATCGAGTGATCAGTATGACTTTAATATATTGTTCGATGGCGAATGAATAAAATTAAACTAACTCTCTTTCCTACCTTTCCTAGAGGACGTGCTTCTTGAAAGGTGTCAAACAACAATCAGAATCATTCTCTCTGTCCGAGGTCAACTCACCTGGTTTGGTTTTAGGCTTGCGACCGGGTTTCCCTTTGACTTTCGGTGCGCCTTCATCAGTCTTGGCCTCTTTGCCCTCCTTGCTGCATTTGCGCACCCTTCTGCGAGAGGAACTGGCCACCAGGAGTGCAGGCGACGGCTCAGCGCCTGTTCGGAGGGGACAAGCGCTTCAGGTTTCATGCTTTTTACATATCACCAGTGTTCGGGGTAATTGCTTTTCTGGACCACAATTAGTTTTCCCAGTAACAAGTATTGCAACACATTACTATACAATTTTGTAACTCAAACATCGATACGACATAGTGTTTCTCATTAAAAGTAAGTTCAACATCATCTAATCGGTTCATGTTCCTCCTTTAATCAGGATGTATTATTTAACCCTTGGACTGCCAGCAACACACCGCTGATCATATCATCCACGTAGAGTTGGCATGTTGATATGGCTCTACACAGTACAGATCAATACAGTTAGGGTGGCATAGTTTAGCATAGAGTGAAAGAATTTCTTCCGATTTTCTCCCTACCGTATACTCGCATCTAAGCCATATTTACAACTATAAAATAAAATTCTGAAAGCAGATGTCAGATTATATGCACCTATTTGGTTGTGTCTCACCAGTAGCAATTTGTAGGAAGTGTGTGGGTAGGAGGGTCAATTATACAGGAACAAAAAAACAAAAAAAAAAATCAATGGGCAAAGGTGAGCACGGAATTTACAGTAGAATAGTGCTAAATTTTAGTCTTTGCAAAATTATTAAGGCAAATAAGAAAATGTTGTGGACAGTACTGAACAATGGCAAATCTTCAATTGGTTTGAATACCAGGGACAAAATGGATATTGAGTGTCTGGACTAAGTGTTTGTTTGCAAGCACTAAAGATTACTCAAGACAAGAAATATACTTGGTTCACCGCTTCCACAGGTTGGTGTACCTGTTTTCTTCCATTTTGTTTATTGTGTGGCTATCTTTAAGCACTTTTAGGTGGTCTGTTTCAGTGTAAATATACACGGAAATTTGTAACTATATAGTTACTTTCAGAGTAAAGCTTTACTTTCTGGTGTCAGTAGTATGGTGGTAATCAATTTTAAATGAATCAACTTTTAACGATATTGTCTCTTTTTCAGTAAAGCACCCAATCTGAAAATTTAACAACAACTATTCTTTTTTCTTCAAAGAAACTTGGATGCTTGTAGTCACTATCTGAAAGTCAGCTCTTCCTGGTGTTAGTTGAAGAACAAGTGTAAATGGAGTAAATGTTTTCATGTGTGTGTGAAGATTTACTGAGAGGTATAGAGTCATATTTCTATATATGCAACACAAACTAAATCAGCACATAGCAAGGTTGGAAAAACACCGATCCATTAGGCCACACTTGTGTTCTCAAACCATTTGTGAAGTCAGTTGACTGTAAGCTTCAACACAGTTTGGGTGTGGATAACTTCAAGGCAGCCATGCAAACAAGACTCTTGCAAATCAAAACATGGGTTTACCCCATCAAGCCGAATACTAAAGCAACTTGGTGTGATTTACAGAAACAGAGGTCAAGCAAAACCCCGGAGACTGCTGCAGAAACAATTGTCGTCATTGTCAGTAGAGGCCATTTTTTCCTAGTTGGCTGTGGAAACTGAGAAGGAGGAGAAATGAAGCATGAAGAGTGCTTATGTAGAACATGAGCTCACAGTGGATCTTGTAGTCCGGGGGCAGAAGTCTTATGTGCGAGAGGGGGATTCGTCCTGTGTCGCCGTCATCAAACTCCACAGTGATCAGATCATCGTCCTCGTCAGTGTCTGAACTTCCTGTTTGAGCAGAAAACAGAAAAAAATGAGCTCAAATAAATTCTTGCTCCTTTGGCAAATAATTGTGCTCCTTTTAAGTATTATCTTAATTTCCTTAGAGCAATGGAAATGGGTCAGGGCCTAAATAGTTGAGAAGGTTGGGGAGGAAATTGTATATTTTTTTTGCACACCCCTCATACTTTATTTAAAATCTAGATGAAATGTTTACTTTTCTTAGCTCAACAAAGCATTGAAAGTGTTGAATTGTTAAATACAGGTGGCCATGATTCAAGTGATTAACAACTATGAACACAAAACCAACATAAAATTTACAATGTATTTTTTTCCGGTCCTTCAAAGTCAAGAGTTGTTCTACTTGTCGCGCTTTTGTGCGTGATATGAATCCTTCAAGACGAGTTTCCGGTTTCTCCGTTCTCCAACGTTTGACTCTGGTACCGTGAATAAAAATTGGGTGGTATAAATTAAAATCAAATGCGCGTTACACACATAAAACAATACAATATTCCTGCCCACGCAAACTGAATTAATTTGAAATCAAACACCCGATTCACTCTAGGAAATCTCACATTACCCCCCTCCCCACCCCAAAACATTTTCCCCTCAGTTTTATACAATTAAATTTTTCCTAAAGGTGAGCGATTTCATGCATGTCCTTAGCTTTTAAATTATTTTTTGTTTTGTAAAGTTCAGTTTCTTACTTTACTAAAACAAATTCTAAAATAGAATTATGAAATAAGAAGGAATAAAGGATCATCAAAAATTACCTGCCACAGGAAAACATTTTTACTTAAAAAGAAAAGAAAAGGTTATTTCACTATGTTTTTTCTTTTTCAAACAAAATGCAAGTCTAACTTCATCATAGAGTAGACCTCATATTTAATAACTAAACACTTAGAAACAACTTCCCTCATTTTGACTACTATTGCGCACTGTAGTTCGTTATTTTGACCATTACATATTTGTCACTCTCGGCCAATCAAGTTGCTGTTCTTTGATTTGCACACCACTCAGGGCTGATCGTTTTTTTGTAATCTTGAAGATTTAATAAAGAGAGGGGTAGTGGTTATCAATAAAGAATGACCCTTCCCCTAATTTGAGTAACATTCTGTCCTGACAAAATTTATGACCATTCATGAAAAAATGTAAATGGAAAAATACACAGAAAATAGATGACAGAATAAACAAACTAAAAGACAAAATACATATGTAACGGGTGTAATAATAACTTTTGTTTTATTGAAATTCCTGCTGAAATATGTGTATAGTTTTTGATAAGTGTGCTGCAATGAAAAGTCCAATAGTGCCACCTGCTGGTATGGGGTAGGGTTTGTTTTGGCTTTTGACAGGTAACCGGAAGGCAGGGTTTTGTTGGCAGTCTACAGATCGAGCTGCCAACGGTAAGACACATCTTTTTGTGCTCCACAAAAAAAGTTAATTTCAAACATTACAAACACAGCTGACAAATCTCTCAACATGCACAGTAATGTGATTGATGTTGCCAAGCTGTTTGGATTTATTTTCATTTGTTTCTGTTGTGCTAAAATGTTAATTCCCCTTAAAGAGATCAAGGCCAGCAGAGCAGCTAATGTTGTGACTCATTTCATCTGCAGAAACTGTAATAAAAACCTCATCATCCAGTCCAGCGTGAATGTGGATCTTTGGTGGGACAGGTACACCGCGGTTACACATACATATATGAATACATTGAACATGTGTTTATTTATTTACACTACCGTTGAAAAATTTGGGATCGCTTAGAAATTTCAATTCTTCGACAAGAGCAAAGTTTGAAAGATAATTCTTTTCTTTCAAATAAAAATCATTATTTCTAACCTTCTTAATGTCTCGAGTTTATATTTGAGTTATTTTGAAACTCCTTTGATTAATAAAAAGTGTGATTTTTTATGGAAATCAAACAATTCTCTGGGCGACACCAAACCTTATTTATTTATTAAAACATTTATTTCTAGAAATGGAAGAATCGGTCCTTCGTACCACTGACGGGTTTCGTTAAATTGGTCGGAAAAAAAGTTATTGAACACCCCTATTGTTCATAAGTCATCTTGCTTTTTTAAAAACTTCAATGCAGGCATGAGAATTTTTAAACAAACCTGTTCTGAAACTACTAAGCCTCCTTTAAGTAAGTCTGCCTCACAACTGAGTCTAATTATAACTACATACATTAATAAACATATCGACAAATAAATACCTCTCTCGGTGGGTGCGTGATGCGTTTAATGATAGGGTGACACTTAGGCAGGTAACGTGACATTGAAAAAGCATGTTTAGTATTCAAGGTTGAGAGGATTACTTTAAAAATGTCATACAATACAGTTACTAGTTACCTGTTGAAAAAAGAAATCAGTAACTCAATCCAAATACTATGATATTGCAGTTTTGTAACCTGAATACTTTCAAATTACTTCAATACCAACTAAAGACCAAGTAAACATAATACGATTCTCTAAATTCGCTTTAAGATAATTGAACAATGTAACCTTGAAAAATTATTGGAGGAAACCAAGGTCAGGTAGTCCTTGTAGTCCTACAAAATGTCTACTAATATTAACCACATCGTATAGTTTATTCAGCAAAAATAAAACTAATTTCACCTGTCAGACAAGTTATGCTCTCTTTCACTTTACAACAAATGGACATTAAGAACCCAATATTGTTTTAAACAGACAGTTTTCCATTTCTAATTTTCCAACCAACTCTGGGATGTTTTGTGTTGAAGTTCAAGTTTTACTTATTTGAAGTGAGGATGCCAAACCTCTTGACATATTTACATTTACTAGGCTAAGTCAAATATTCTCACAACAAACAATACAATGATCGTAGAGTCGATTTTCAACTACAATTAACAGCAAAATAAAAAGACATTCAATCTGCTATTAAATGATAAACATGCAGTGATGGATAACTTGGTTGTTTGTACAATCTGCGCAACAGTTACAGATGTTACCATGTTGCATGCGCACCTCGTGTTTACACACGCCTCATCTCTGTCTCTCTAGGGTCATTGATTGAAATTATGATAGACATATTTTGTCTTTTGGCGCATTAAGTAGATGTAAATGTAGTTGTGACCCCTTAACAATGCTTTAAAAGTCACTTAAAATCCCAATCTAAAACAACCAAAGTAAATTGTATGCTGTTGTTGAACCATTCGGAGAAAGGTACAACTCAGGTTTTGTCCCCAACTGAAATAATCACCGCACTGCACTAACGTTGAGTTTTCTATGTTGGAACACACAGAACGTTTTTTATTCTCGCTTGAATCACATTCCTCCAAAAGTTCCTGCAAAATAATCCTTATCTAGACTAAATATACCTGACATTTGGTGACATCTTTTTTTTCTGTAACTGTAACGGAGTATTATTACATTTTTATTGTATTATAATTACATAACGCTGTTACACATATTCTATCATTCCCAAAGTCTGTTAACATACATCCGTCAGTGCCAGCACACAAAATTGAATTGGAAATTGACACCGACACATGACATCTGAGCGCTATTGTGTGTGTGTGTGTGTGTGTGTATATACCATTGACAACGGTGCCAGGATAAAGGCAGCGGTACTGCTGACTCCAGTAGGCAGCGATGCGCGTGCCCTCGGGGAGATAGAGCACCGAAGGAGGCTTCACATCAATGATCTGGACACAAACAAGAAGCAAGGACTTGAAATGTAAGCCCAAGCTAGCACACGCCAAGTGTTTCTTACTAAAATGCCGTTCATATTTTTTTCCATCACGGCTAAAGATGGCAACCGGAACCAGGCATGGGCGCAAATATGCAGAGGGCTTCAGTGTGTGAAGCCCTCGGCACATGACGCATGACCTACTTTATTTCATGCATGTTTCATGTTTCACTTTCAGCAGCTGCCCTCTCGTGTGTCACTAGAAATCCCAGCGAGGGCCGGTTCATTTAACCTCACCGCTCTCATGCGAGTGACGTCCAGTTTACTCACAGCCTCCTGCAGCAGTTGCTCCAGGCAGTAGATGTGTGGCCGGTTCCCTCTCTCGCCCTCCACCACCACGCTGTATCTGCGGCAAACAACCACATCTGGTTCAATGTGGCGCATGCAAGTGTACGTCTCTTTCGGGGATTTTTGTACAACGCCACATTGCATCATTTTGGAATTTTAAAAAAAAAAAGCCATTTAGCAGGGGTGTTAAACTCAGATCAGTGGCCACATGGTAGAGAAAAAAATTCTTAAAGGTGCCAGACTTTAACAGTCTGTTAGCTAGCGGGGTTGTTTTTTGAGCTCACAATTAAATTATGATTCAAGGATGTACCAGTTGATTATGAAACAATTATTGTGTTTTTTGCCCTCAATATTTTCTTTCCTTCAGTAAGAATTTAATAAAAAGCAAAAAACTGAATTCATATCTACTACAGTTTATTTAACTCCTTTGTCTTTCTTACGAAAATGTTTACCTGGATATTGGAGATTCACCGAATTCAGATGCATTATAGAAAGGAACTAAATCTTCTTTTAACTACTGCAAAGACCCCAGCCGCTCTTTTGTTAATTTAGTATTCTTGTATTACTTGAAAAGCACGTCCATGACTTTTATCTAAGGAAAATGAAATGGTGATGGGTTTTCCTCAGTGTTCTCTGGTTGATTATTGGTCATCAAATGCAGCTAAAAAGGGGTGCTTTGCAAGGGCTGCCTGGCTTTGGCGACATCCAGTGGAAATATTTTAAACTCCAAATAATTATTTTATCTTGTGCCTCTCTCAGCATTGTCTCGCAGGCTACATAAAATGATGTGGCTAGTTTGACAGAAGTCCTATATTGGCCTGAATCAACTAATTCGAACTATTAGTAGTTTTAAATACACACAATCACAGTG
This sequence comes from Urocampus carinirostris, assembly GCF_059441175.1. Lineage (NCBI taxonomy): Eukaryota > Metazoa > Chordata > Actinopteri > Syngnathiformes > Syngnathidae > Urocampus > Urocampus carinirostris. The sequence goes on from NC_142349.1 coordinate 28,042,254, forward strand.
TCATTTAGATCAGGGGACATTGTAAATGTGGCTTGTACAGTCCTTTGAGACATTTATGATTAAAGGCTATACAAATAAATGTGACTTGACAAACTCATTCACTGCTAGCCTCTCTATAGTCTATGGCAGCTAAAATGGATCTTTGATGTCTGCAGCCATCTATACCAGGGTAGCTAAAATTGATCTTTCACATCAATAGCAGTCAATACCTGCCCAACTTGAATGGTTTATTGACAATTACTGTATAGCACCCAAGGGTTGCCTACATAATATGTATTTTGACGTTTAGAGTAATCCATGGCAGCCTAGCTAAAATGGATCTGCTGTCTGTAGCCATCCATCTATGTTGACCTTGCTAAAATTTGTCTTTCGTGTCTATAGCAGTCAAACTAGAATACAATTTGACGTTTGAGGTAGTATATGGCAGCCTAGCTAAAATTAATATTTGATGTGTATAGACATGTATGCCAGCCTGGCTAAAATTGATCTTTCACAACAATAGCTTTCAAACTTGAATGAATCTTTTGACGTCTATATCTGGTAACATAGCTAAAATGGACTGTTGACTTCTATAACTGTTTATGGCACCGATTTACCGCATTTTCCGCACTATAGGGCGCACCCCCAAAAAATAGTTTTTGGTCCTATATCTTCCATAGATAAGGCGCACCGGATTATAAGGCGCTACAATGGGAACGTGGACAAAACAGTCAGATAGTTGAGTCCAACTTATTATCCCCTTAACATTCCCAAAGCTTGCAAAGAAGCAAATACGTGTCGTAGACACGTGTGGATGCGGTGTCCGTACGATGTCACTCAAATGCATCGTTTCAAATACCATTCGGAAAGTTAAAGTCTTGGGATTCAAGAAATGCCAAACATTTCTTAGTTTCTATTTTGTTTTTCGCTCGCAACTTTACTGTGCATATAACAATAAACACTTGGAATTGAGTTTAATTCACTCAACTCATCACAGCAACATCAAGATCGTTCTAAAACAAGATAACGGGAAAATATAAAGCCGCATAGCTCACCTAAGTTCTCACGTTCAATAATGATACGCAATCATGGTCTTCTTACAACCGTGAGTGTAGTAAATCCAGGAGAGGAAAATATTTTCAAATACAGACTAATGAAACATGTTTCTTTATGGCGTACTTTAGCAAGCTTGCTATTCAGTCATCTTTTTCGGCCAATTGCAGGGTTTGTTTCGGCCCTCTAGCCTATCCGAGGCTCCGAATAACTTCAGCCAATAGCGATCGATTTAACGGATGATTGACACATCTTTTTCGGCCAATTGCAGGGTTTGTTTTGGCGCTCTAGCCAATCCGAGGCTCCGAATAACTTCAGCCAATAGTGATCGATTTAACGGATGATTGACACATCTTTTTCGGCCAATTGCAGGGTTTGTTTCGGCCCTCTAACCTATCAGAGGCTCCGAATAACTTCAGCCAATAGCGATCGATTTAACGGATGATTGACACATCTTTTTCGGCCAATTGCAGGGTTTGTTTTGGCGCTCTAGCCAATCCGAGGCTCCGAATAACTTCAGCCAATAGTGATCGATTTAACGGATGATTGACACATCTTTTTCGGCCAATTGCAGGGTTTGTTTCGGCCCTCTAGCCTATTCGAGGCTCCGAATAACTTTAGCCAATAGTGATCGATTCAAATGATGATTGACACATTGGTTAGCCAATGAAACGCCGGTATATAAATTCCAGCATACACCGCGGACTACTCCACGTTCGGGGGAAAATCGAGTCGGCGGCTGTTGCGTAGGTTGCGAGACCTTGCGATTTAATGTTGAGCCATAAATAAGGCGCACTGTATTATAAGGCGCATGGTCAGCTTTTGAAAAAAATTAAGACTTTTAGGTGCGCCTTATAGTGCGGAAAATACGGTAGTTAAACAAGTAAGGCTGGCTGTGATCAGTAATTTTAAATACTGTCACTTTTATTTTGCATTAATGGAATATCCTCAACTGAAATATTACAATGTAAACATTCCAAGAATTAAATGAACGTCAGCAACAGTACACACCTTGTTGCCGGATTGATAAACAAAAGTAAAAACCTTTGCTGGGCAATAAGTGGAATTTATCCAATTTGCGATTGTTAAACAATAGTTACCAATTAGTCAATTGTTACATTAAGCAATTTAGTCACATGCTAGAGTAGATATTTTTGGCACTGGCAAATATTTTTGGAACATTTTTCACATATTTCAATAATCTTGAAATGTTATTTAAACACACATGTTTGGCATTTTTATTAATCGTTCAGACAGACTTATGAAATCAATATAGCATATTGGGACCTCTAGTGCCTTGCCCTACCCTCCCAAAAACTTATTTGATTACATTTTAATATTGGAAATTTAATATATACTTGTCAATGGCAGTGGATTGGTTAACAGTATGTTTGTCTTAATGTAAAACTCTCATTTACATTTACCAAGAAAAATAATCCTGTTTTAAAAATAATTAAGTCTAGTTTTACAACAAGTCAGTACAGCTAAGTAGGGTACATAAAGTATTTTCTCTCTCTAGTTTGAGTTTTGCAAATGCTCTTAGCGATTAGGTTTGGTGATTAATATGTTGCATTCTGCTGTATCCTGAGGCACTTTGGCATTGAAAAGGAAATAGCAAAGCTCATTCTGCACTGCATTTCTAGTTGCATTTAATCCTGTTAAATAGATCAAAATGCATTCAAATGAATATGAAAAGCATAAACTGGTAATACTTACATATCAGGGGAGTGCACGGTATTGACGTGCCCTGCGTACAAAAGCTGATCGTCCATCGGGATCAAAACTCGAAGTCCGTCTGCCAAAGAGTCTTTGTCCAACACACACTCTACCGGTGCTGAACGCATCAGACCCCCCCCCAAAAACACAAGACATAAATACAGAGGTGTGTGCAGGTTTTTCAGTATAATATTCGTCTGGATGGATAACTGACTGCTAACCTGGTGTTGAGGATCTCTCGGGCACACTGTTGCTGCGCGGCGGGATGAGCTCGTCTTCACTGAAGCTGCTGTCTTGATTGGGCTCGAAGTCTTCATCAGCCGCCATACTCTCCATCAGCCGGCTCACTGCTCCCCTTGATTGCTACAAATGACACGCTTGACCCTTAGTTTTCTACCAGCAGTTCACCTTCCTTGATTCAATTCTTCAAAAGCATGGTGGGATGAACGTTGAGGTTTTCCCAGACAAGAATTTAAACTACGTTGCTACGTACAATAGCGCCTTCATTGATTACATTCAATTAAAGTGATGCACGAAGGGGAAAAAATATTGGCTTTTGATTGACACTTTTTATCATCGTGAGTTTTTGCAGTAAAACAGAACGGCATTATTCTGAGCGACAGTTCTAAATTGCCAGTACCGGGTAATCATATTTTACCCCGCAACTGTATGAGCGGTTCAAAGTATTGTCAAAATATTCAGTGCATACGGCTGGAAACTATAACATGAAGAGGTCAAAGATTTATTCTAAAGAATTTGGAGGTCGATTTTGGTTTGTGTTCCGAACCATAAATAAAGTAATCAAAACAGCCCAGAAAACCATTGGCTGCTCTTTGCTCAGTCTGGAGGATATTGCTGGCTTGCAATACAACAACAGAGCCAGCAACATTATAATGGACTCATCTCACTCATATAAGGTCCCTTAAAACAAGGACTGACAGGCTCAGAAACAGTTTCTTCCCCAGACACATCACCACCCTAAACAAGCTTGCAAAACTGAAAATATTCATCTTGCCACTTATATTAAAAAAAATGGGTATTCATATAATATATATTGACTTATTTGGATATTTTGTTGTTGCTTAATGTTAAAATGCTATTGCACTATTTTTCATTGCACTATTAATACGATACACTTACAACCTAGACCAGATTCCAAGTACTGCCTTGTAAATATATCTTTTTCCGTTTTATCCTGACATTTTTTTGAATCTTATTTTTGTCTTTTAAGTCTTTTATTACGCATTCATCCGGGATTGCGATGTCTAATCACGTTGTTAACAATCACAGAACGCTTGGCAAATATTGAACAAATCTTTGCAAAAAGAGGCTTGAATATTAATCTTCTGGACTTAAAACAAGTATAGCACATCCTCATCTGTAAAAATTAAGTTTACTTATCTCATTGCTAAAAAAGGCCTAAACCACGATCAGGCTAGTGGTAAGCAACCACAGTTTTCGTTTTTTTTTTTTTTTTTGAAGCAAGTAGTACTATCGACCCCAATTGGAATATATTCTTTATCCTCTCTGGAAAAAGTATTGTTTGGGCAATACGTCTTTATCTCCACCCAAAACTGAGGGCAAAAATGCCCAATTGGCAGATAATAATTGACAATTTTGAAATCGTTTTTACCCTTTAGCCATATCAAATTTCTATATCTCCCTTTTTATCTTTTAAGAATTTATTATGCGTTTCCCTTGTTTATCCTGGAGTGCTATGTTTGATCCCGTTGCAAACAATTTTCTCCAAGTTGGTGTAAATGACAATAATGACATCTATTCTGGCAGATTCAAACTGACCTCCCGGGCCTTTGCCTTCGCTTTCGCTTTTGATTGGTTCTTTCGCGCCGGGCTGAGACTCAGAGCCTTGGTGCTGTCTCGTACTGGACTAGCCAAGGAGGACGGGCTCACTGGCAGAGAGGAAGACTCAGTCTTCTTTTTCTGTTTTACAATATGTCGGAACACAAATGGTTAGGACAACAACATGGACTCGTATATGCACAAATGCAGGCTGGAAGACGTCTGCAGTTGTCCTTTCTTGTCAGCAACATTTAAGACAGACGGGGAGCGCAATCGTGATTGAAGTGTCGGAAAACCCCTGCTGGCAATGTGACACATGCTCTACACAAAAACATGCTAGAGGAAGAGTTTGGGGAGAAGCAAATGTATAATGACAGTGAAAAGAAGTCCCCCCTCAGTTGTCAAACAACCACGAGATCAGTGGTACCCAAACTTTACAACCGGGCCAGATACGGCCCACCACTACACTTTGTCCGGTACCCTGAACAACACCAGAGAGCATTTTGATGGACATTTTGTTTTACCTGAAAGAAATAACTCGTTTTTGGGTGTAATGAAATTTGATCTCCGGTGAGAGTGTTAAACCACTGGACTATCAATTATATAGATGTCAAATGAAAAGACAAAAATGCAGCCCGTGATGTCTACAACTTAGACTTTGGAGCTCCAGTCTTCTGTGGATCCATGGACTTAATGATTGATGGCGCGCCACCCATTTTGAGCATCGAAACCTACCCTACCACCCTTCACCAACCGTGCTAGTATTTTTTTCTTTCTGGATTCCCCTGACTAAACCCAACTGGATTATTCCCTTTAAAAAGAACTCTAACGAAAGGATCATCCAATTTCAGTTTTTTGGGCCCAATATTTTGTAAATATTGCGTTGTTATAAATGTTCAAAAGTCATTACTACAGTTCTGTGCATTTCAAAATGACAATAAATTTGTCACTTTCCATGCTAGAAAATGTAGAAAAGTAGAATAGAATTTATTGTCCTTGTATTATGGAACAGATATGGACTCTCTTAGCAAAATTGGAAAGGAAAATCCAGGCCACGGAGATGGAGGCTGCCGGAAACTTAAAATCACGGAATGGACTTTTGCCAACTTTGCCACCACCCGAAAATAGGCCAGGAACCGTAAATGTGGAGAAACTTGTCCAGAGTTGCGTCCTCAGTAGAGCCCCGACAACACAATACAACAACGAAATTAACAAACGTCTCTGGTACCATGACTAAAAACAGTGAGATGATGAGATAAAATCTACTGCTTTTTTGCAAGTCATTACCACCACTGGTCATCCAAAACTCTGACATCTTAGCAGATTTTGTATCTGTTTGGAATGTGCATAGCACAACCAATTTCTTTTTTATTCCAAGATTTTTTTTCGGTCAAGAACCTAAAAAGTGTTATCTGATCATTATATGATCTATAAATAGTATAGTCTATTTTCTCACTTTTTCTGTGAAGAAACCAGAGAGGGTTAAATGTTTTTTTAATTTCATTAAGTGTTACTATTTAATGCAATGGTTTTTGTTTTGTGAAAAATCCAGAAGTGTTATTGGATGATGGCTTACTGAAAAACAATACATTTTTACATTTATGCAATCGTCACACTTTATCTGATACAAACGGACCCCGGGCCCTCATCAGAGAAGAGAAAAGTTATGTGGCCTTCACAGGAAAACATTTGAGGACCTTTGCACTAGTTGAATAACTGACTTACTCTTACTGCATCTTTGGCCTCTCTGTTTGAAGGAGGCTGTTTGGGTCTGGAAGCGGGCTTTGGAGTGAGGGGCTGGGCCGAACCAGAGGACAAGCTCCGACCAGAGCCGCACAAGGACGAGATCTGGTTAGCTGAGGTTGTTGCATCGTGGAGGAAGATCCTCTCGCTGCGACGGCGGTTCCAGGCTTCGTCCTCGCTGAAGCCTCCCAAGCCAGAAGCGGCGGCCAAATCCAAGCTGAGGCGCCGCTGAGGTCGAGGCAAAGGCCGCCTCTTAACGGGTGAGGGCTTGTGTTTGACGGACAGCGATTCGTCACGCTTGCTGGGGCTGCTCTGCTCCAGGCAACGAGTGACCGGGGGCAACAGGGGTAGTTCCGGGGCTGAGCGTTTGCCGTGCAGCAGGGAAGGAAACTTCCACAGGCGCAGGTCGCAACCAGAATCAGACCACTCGCACTCTGATGAACCTGATGGTGGAAAGACAGTCTCGTGAAAATGCAGAAATTATTAATTATTGTGTGCTTCTCTACTGTTTCTTGATTCTTTTGTAGTGGTTTTTTTAACTGTGTGTTTGTGCGCAATACATACACTAACGTTCAAAAGTTTAGGGTCATCCAGACTATTTTGTGTTAAATAAAAGTCACTTTTTTGTCAAATGAGTTGTCCATTTTTGCCCAAATGAATCCCTTCCTTTTGTTGGGAAGTCTCCAATATGTCTTTTTCTTCGCCACTCTGCCTCGATTGAAGGCCAGCATCTTAGAGTCACCTCTCCACTGTAGATGTTGAAACCAGTGTTTTGCAGGTACTATTAAACCAAGCTGCTAAGTGAGTACCCATAGAGGGTTGTACTTGTCCTCTTGCTAGGTTGTGCAGTGGGAGCTCACACTTATCTTTCTAGTCTGAGCTGTTCTCTGAAGGGAGTAGTACACACCATTGTAGGAGTTTCTTGGCAATTTCTCGCATGGTATAGCTTTCAACTCTCATCGCAATAGACTGCAAAGTTACACAAGGAAGTTTTCTTTTTCTGGCTCTTCTGAAAGTTAACCCGCACCCTTTAATGTGATCAGGGTTGGGTGGGGTTACTTTAACTGGATTACTTTCAATTACTTTTGGACTACTCCAATAACAAATATGCTAATAAAAGACAAAATAAACTAAATATGAATAAAATTAATAAATTTTGTGCAGGTTTGGGAATAAATGGAACGGCAAAAATTATGTTGGCAAGCTGTTAGGATGCATTTTCATTTTGTTTGTGTCGCATTTTATGTTAATTTTGCCGGAGATCAAAGAGATCAAAGCCAGGAGAGAAAGCTTACCACGTATTGTGAGTCATAATTTTATTCATATTTAGTTTATTTTGTCTTTTATTAGCATATTTGGTATTGGAGTAATCCAAAAGTAATTGAAAGTAATCCAGTTAAAGTAACCCTACACAACCCTGAATGTGATGCTCCAGATACTCTACTAGCTCAAAAGGAAGGTCAGTTTTATGACTTCTCCAATCAGCTAAACTGTTATCAGCTTTCCTAACATAATTCCACAAGGGTTTTCTAGCCATCTGACGCAATTAGCAAACACAGTGTCCTATTAAATCATTGAAGTTCAGCTTGCTGGAAATGGGGCCTTTTAAGCACCTATGTAGCTATTGCATTAAGAAAGAGACATTTGCAGCTAAAAGTCATTTACCACACAAACCGTCTAAGGATATATTGAAGTTATCTTCATGGAAGAAACCGGGTTTTTCCTTAAACAAAAGTATTTGGCAGGATTTCTATTCTTGTTTTACCATGTTTTAAACTTATTTCTCCTCATGGAATAATTATACTTAAGGGGCAGTGTGCATCGTTTGACCACTAGATGTATGGTGTAGTGTAATTGTAAAGGAAAAATAAACTATGGAGACAATATAAAATAAGCAAATAAATTAATCATGAATCAGAAGGTATTGTTTCTCATATTTTGGTAAAAATAATCTTCAAATGAGAAAATGTATCTGCAAAGCTTTAAAAAAAAAAAATCTGATTTTTACTAGAGAAGCAAGTAAAAATGCAGTAAAAAAATTGAAAAATCGCAAAAACTACTACATAAAAGGATAGTGTGTATTATTTGACCATTAAATGTTGCTTATTGTGAAATGCTACTGAAAATTAGTGCTAAAAGCACAAAGAAGACGACATACAAAGGAGACTCAATGTGACCATTAAACACAATTTTTCTTTAAAAATATTTTCCAAGCCTTTCACAAGATTTTGGGGGTACCTGTAACATCAAGATGACAGATAATTATGTCAGTACTTTTGGGTGAGGTTTGTGTTTTGTAAAATAAATGCAAATGTCTTGACGTATGAGTATCCTTAAAAATGCAGGTTTATATGATAGTTCAAGAATTTTTTTGCTCAATTTTAAATCAATATTAATGAATTAAGTTTAATAACCAATAAAAGGCGCTTGAGTGAATGAATGTTAAAAATAAAGTAAAATAAAATACTACTTATGAGAATAAGTAAAAAATATATAGCAAAATAAAAATAATCAAATAGAAGTTTTTGCAATAATCTTTCCTAATGTCATTCTTATTTTACGAGAGAAATCATACTGAAGGAAAATTATTTTTTAGAAAAAACAATCATTGATAGGAGAAAGGACTATTTCTTATTTTACTCGGGAAATACATTTAAAATATACAAAAATAAGAAAAAAAAGTCCTTAAATTCAGTTTTTGCAGTGTATCGTTAGGTATAAACTTTTGCTTTCAAAACGTCCATTGTTTAAAACTTATTGTGTCCTGGTATAGTTTGTACAGCAAACCAACTGGGAGTGACAAAGAAAAACGCTTGAGAGGAGCACAATGAAAATAGTCTTTGGATACCTGAAAAAGATTTCAAATGTGATGTGGAGATGAAAAGCAATATTTTGACAATGCAGATGTTAAACTCTTGCTAAGGGTTCACTGTGTTAATTGACCATGTTCATGTGGTACAGTCAAACCCAATGACCCCTTTACTAAACAAACAAGATTCCAAGCAAAAATTGAACAAATCTAGCTTCTGTTTACATTCCAAGCTTCAGTTTGCAAATGGTAATCCATGTCGACTGCTCAAGTTCATGTACTTACAAGCACATTATTTGCTTTGTGTGTCACTTTTTTTTTGCAGATTGGGACTATTAAATGTGAATGGTATTTGGTTCTTTGCTCTTGTTTTTGGCCAAATGGCCTATCTGCAGATACAATGCACTAAAAGCAGCAACTGATATCTTGTTTACAATATTTAAACATAAGAGGCAACATATTCCTGTTTTATGCAGATAAGCATTGTCATCTTGTTTGAATATTTGAAACAAAGTCAGTATTGCAGGTCATTATGATATGATTTCAATTGAGGTTGGGTGTTGTTGAGTCATGTGTTGGCCTCGATTCAATAAATCACTACAAAAGTATTGATTACAGCTAAACACAAGCATATTTTGAGATAAATGGCATTCAGTTCGATGAGAGAATAAGAAATGAGCAATTATTTTAAATGTTATCAAACAAACCACAGTGCTGACAAAAACACTATGGCAGATAAACCTGCTTAACCACAAAAAGCAATCAGAGGAACGATTAGATCTCTTAACCTTTCGACAACTTTCATTTTTTTAACTTAACAATATACACAAAGCCACTTTAACCACCTCCAGTTTGTGAGTTTATTTTTACCGAGCATGCTCGTCCGGCTGTGGTTTTTGCCATCAGGGAGCAGGCTCAGTGGGGCGGAGCTGAAAGGGAGAGCACTGGCTGCGAACCTGGCCAACAGACCAAGGCCGCTCTCCTCGCAGCTGCCGTCTTCCGAATCAGAATCCTCGTTGTACTCGTCCTCCGAAGATTCTGTTTCAGAAAAGATGCTTAGCTTAGAGTGTGACATGGCTATGGAATAATGGTTACAATGCTCGCTGAGCACTTAAACTCTCTTCTTCTTTGAAATATCACAGCAGCCTGGATTTAATTTTCACGCGCACACGTTGGCAACAGCGCCCATCCAGAAAAAAGCCTGTATACATTGCTGTGCAATCAAACCGCTTTGCACACTACCTCACAAACCATGACTGCAAATCAAAACTCACCATGGAAAAGGCCATGTGACCTCTAACCTACACATTGCTATCGATTATTTAAAACCCTCTAAGGGCATATAAAAACAGCACTTGCACCTTCAACAATGAGGACAATGCAGCAAGATAACAAAACAGCAACATTTGCACAGATATTATGGCTGGTTAGTGGTCTAGTGGTAAGTGGTTAGGTCTAACAGGTGAACAGGAAAAAAAAAAGTTCTGAGGGTTAACACTTATGTGGATGCACAGTACAAGACAACCCAAACCAAAAATATCCATTACTTGAGCATCAAACTTTCCAATGACTTTAGGATAACTGCACTCTGATGAGAGTTGTTCCCATCTTATTTTACTTTGGAATCAAAACATTTTGTAGTCAGAATTAGAAAATGAATATATTGCAAACATGTTTCCAGTTGAGTAAGTGGAAATTATCATACGGTATTGTTTTCATTGTTTTTCTAGTGGAGATCATCAGATCCTGTTCTGCTGAAAAGAATGGATGCACATTTAAAAGTTAACATTCCAGCTTCATTAAATCTGGTACCAAAATGGTACTTAAGTGGTACTGTGAATCCGCTTTGTGTTGACAATGGCAGGCAGACAACAGAGGAAAAGTCAGGCACTAAGAGGACAGCCCTGCGAGGCCCCTTTGATTCTCGTGCGAAAATTTGAGTAACCATGATTACAGCATTCATCCCCTAACATCACAAGGCTAACTTTATAAACAACACAAAACAAGGTGTAACCATGGCACTCAGAAAAAAAGCTCAAGTTTGTGAGACAAAAAAATGAAATCAGGTGAATGGATTTGAATTTCAGCTTTGCGGAAGGTCGTTAGCGCATATAATAATTATCCTTCATGTACTATCACGCTGGTTGACCTCGCTAGCATGTAAAATATGAATGCTGATGTTGGCCTGTGAGAATACAACTAAACACTAAAAGGCACAACATTTTGCTTCCTAAGTTTTGCTACTAGAGAGGACAAAGCACACTAGTACAAACCAACTTGGTTACCAAGGATATGCATTAAATGCTCAAACGTCTTTCCATTTAGCACCGTCCATGTTAGCGGTGGAGAAAATCAAGGGGCTCGTCCTACTTACAGAGCAGGTGACAGGGGTGTGGCCTCAGGCAGGGCAGGGCGGCACAGTGGTGAGAGTGCAGCCTAGCCTTAGCGCAGCCACGCCTTAGCACAGTCTAGCTTAAGCTACATTTTAGCTGGCGCGTAGACTAGCCGTGGCGAGGAAGCGTTCAGGCTAATGGCTGAGCAAATCCTTGCCAAACTTCGGTAATGTTGTAGTAGCGGCGGCAGCAGCAGCGGCAGCACAAGCACGTGGAACAAGCAGAAAGACACTCAAAGCATCACGGGTAAGACAGTTGGGCTGGGGGAGGAGGAAAGTGGCTGACAAGTAAAGAGGTTGACAGCCAAAGTAATTAGGATTAAGTGTTATTGGAAAGTTTTAGTAAATAGGCAAGGAGCTCTTTTGTTCAAATATCCCCAAATGTTTAATTGGCAGCATCTGGATCAAAAAAGTACTTAAAAAAATAAATAAATACACCTGCAACAAATATGTGAAAAGGTTTAACTGTTAAACGTCCTTCTAACCGAGGGGATATTGGACAAAAAGGAGGCTCTGGGAGGACATGTGAAGGTGCAGTTTGACAGAATGACAGAGGACAAACGTGACAGATGAGGCCGACACAAGGACCACAGCGGTTCACTTTCCATACTAATCAAGTCCAAACCTTTAATAAAGCTTTTATAGGTACCAAACTGCAATACAACTTTATGAAAACAAATCTCACAATTCACACAATATTTCAATTCAATGTACAAATTCTACAAAGGGCTTTTCCATCCAGGCAATAAAAACACCATCATAGAAAAATGTAAACTTTTCCCCCCCAAACAAAAAAGAAAACAAACAAAAGGCAACTTTGTAGAGAAACCAGCAGCAAGTGAGAGGTAGGGGTGGTCAGGCTAAAGCACAATCTGAAGAAAAAGACAAATAAAGACAAGTGGTGGAAAGACCCGGCAGGCAACGTATCATCTGACTTAACAGTGCAGGGTTCTACGACGGGTTCAATAACCTTGATCGAACGAGTCGTCAGAGCTCAAGCCCGCTTCCTCGAGCAACAGGGATAAGTGCTTGTGTGACTTCTTTTTCTTCTTCTTCTTCTTCTTTTGCAACGTTGAATTGGACAGGGGCGAGCTTGGCGACGATGCAGCGTGCCTCTTCCGACTCAGCTTGCCATGGGATCGTGTCCCTGAAAGAGAGGGCCAGCCCCCTCTTGCAGCACTGTGACCCTCTGAATCAGAGTCTGGTACAAAAGAAAAACAAAATTCAAATGTTCAGCAAGAAAAAAAAATGGAAAGCAAGTGTGTTTAAAGTATTCTTTTGGTAAAATATTTTTTTTTTAAAAAGAATCAACAACTTGATTAAAAAGCTTAAATTCATAAACATGCAAATCGTGAGGAAATAACACATGGTTTTAGTATAAAAGCAATATACACGCATTTATTTAAATAATACATATACACATATACATACATATACACATACACACATATACATACATATACACATACACATATATATATACACATACACATATATATATACACATACACATACATATATACATATACACATACACATACACATACACATACACATATACACATACACATATATATATACACATACATATATACACATATACACATATACACATATACATATACACATACATATACACATATACACATATACACACATATACATATATATATATACATATACACATATACATATACATACATATACACATATACATATATATACATACATATACACATATATATATATATATATATATATATATATATATATATATATATATATATTAGACATTCATTAATTTTCTGTAACCCTAGTAATATATTTTTTTTACTATCTATCTATACATTTTTGCTCCACTTATCCTCAGTAGGGTTGCAAGGGGGCTGGAGCCCATCTTGCCAACCAGCTACACGGCACGCAGAGCCATACAACCACTCGCTCATTCACACCGAGGGACAATTAGGACCGGACAAATTACATGAAATGCATGTCTTTGGAATGTCGGGAGAAACCAATGCAAGCACGGGAAGAACATGCAAACTCCGCACAGGAAGCCTGGCAGCTGAATTCTAACCCATGACCTCAGAACTGTGCTGTGGGTGCGCAATCCGTTCAGCTGCCATGCCGCCATATATATCCATATACATCTCATATGTATATTGCAATTATTTTCCGAGATAATGCATTTTGAAGAAGTCTTGTCTTTGTCATCCTGAGTTGTGGCATTATCGGAGAAACACCAGCACCAAAGCAAGCCAGTTATCATAGCGTTTTACATGTTAATTAGTTGAAGAGGTTATAAGTGTTAGGCGAAGTTTAGGTAGTTTTTGTGGAGAATATCTAGGGATCGTGTCATAACAAAAGCGGTACTGGTACAACAAAGGGTGAGCAGAAAAAAGGACCAACTGCAAAGAAATACACAGAGAGCCACCAACAGGGGGCTAACGAGGACCAATCTATAAAAGGTGGCTATAGCTTTGGAAGAAAAACAGAAGGCTGGCCATCAAAAAAAAAAAAAAGTGAGTAGCCAAGCCAACCAGGAAAAACAGCTAAAAGCGGCAATGACTGAGGCGACAAACGAGAGGCTGGCCGGGAGTAAACAAACCAAGGATCACAGCAAAACTGGTACAAACGCCAGCATATAAAAAAAATACGTGGTGAGCAGTCAGGCTAACAACAAGAAAAAGCTGCCACAACTACGGAGATAAACGATAAAACCGGCTGGCAAAACTGGGCTAGCGCCAGGCTAACTAGCAAAACAACACATGGCGGGCAGCTAACGAGCACCATCCAGGAGCAAACAAATCGGAAAAGCCCTTGGCAACCCCGGCCCTAATGGGGACCAAGGTGGACAAAAATGAAGAAATGAGCGGTGTAGAATCGCTGTTCACTATAATGCCATTTTAGAAGTGTTGTGTTCCTTCAACAATGTCACAACTCTACAGCAGACAAGCCAGAAGTCTCAACTTTGGGACTAAATTTTTCGAGTCCCTGAATATTTTGCAACATATTTGCACAATTGTGGGAAAGACCACTATATGATCTGTGCCTAATTGGAAAAAAAAATGTTTCGAAATACCTTCTATGCATTGTCTAATCAAAGTCTTCAATACTATGTTCATGTGTAGATGATACTCACTGTTTGAGCAGCTGCTGAGCTCTGATCTCACAGAGGAGAAAAAAGCACTCTTCTTGTGACCTTTCATTTTTTGTATGGTCTCTGAGGCCTTTGTAGCCACCTTGTTTTTGCCTTTAGATGACAAGTGGATGTTTCGCTCCCTGTCATTGGACTTGCCCCTATGCCGCTCTCCTTTGGAGCTGGGAGCAAGCATGCCGCGCGCACCCATGGAGTCCAGCCGCGAGAGTGAAAGCGCTCGGTCCAGGTCGGAAGCCAGCTGTTCCTGCTCACACATGTGGCCATGCTTCACCTTCAGATTCAGAGAACGGATCATTAATCAGAGAGGAATGGAAAAGGCCCGAAGGGAATGGCCAAACAATATGCACTTTCGAGCTAGTTACCTCGGCAACATGACAGCAGGATGCATCCTGGTCTTTCCAGCTCTTTTTCTTTTTCATTTTCAACCCAAAACTCCCCATCTCAGCCTCCTCATCTTCTTTCGACGCCAGAAAACGTTTTTTGTGACCTTCCCCATTTTCGGACTCTTCTGAGTATTGCACTGACCGAACCACCCTGGGACAAATGACATTTTTGTGCTCAAGTACAGCAAAATAGGACAAGTCTGCCATGCTTTGATTTAAAGGTATGCAACTAAGTAGGACACACTTACTTTGCAGGCCTACTGTCCAGTTTGGGAGGCGTGGCCAAGTGTTTTCTCTTCTTGGGCCGACCTCTGGCCCGCCTCCCTAGACTCGGCCGCTCATCGTCTAGATGCCGTTCACTATAATGACAAGAAGATTGTGTGCAACTGCTGAGTGGGCGTGTGTGATGCGCACTTACTGCTTGTCTCTGTGCTTCTGCAGCTTGCTTATCTCTCTCTGCTTTTCCTTGTATGTTTTCTGTAGCTCGGCCAGGCGGATGCGGTATCCCACCTCCACCGCATCCAACTCGTCCATGGACATTTTACTGTAGAGCTTTAGAGACAAAGTACAGACATTTTGAGGATTTCTTTCCATATTTTCCTGTGCGGGTGGTCATCATTTTCTGCCTACCGGCTCCTCTTTCCTCTGCCTCCAACTGTACTTTCTGTTGGGATTGAGAGTTCTAGCTAGATCTATGTGGGACTGTTCCTCTATAGCCCCGAGCAGAATCTTTTTGCTTGCTTCAAGGAGACAGGCCAAACCCTCTATTCTTAACTCTGAAAAGAATGGACAAAAACACACAAAATGTAACAGTGCATCTGTGTCTTACCATTTTTAAAATTTTGAACTTTAGCGAAAAAAATATATATAATTTACTTCCATCTCAACTTAAATCATAAAGGAGAAATTATCAGCAAAATCAAGTTTTTGAGCCTTCTACCATTTTACAAGGCACAGTCCTTCCTAATAACAGAGTGAGTGTGATGTTATGGCTCCATAACCTGTCCGTGAGAATTCCAGTACATCCTGGCATTCCAACTAGCGCCCTCTCCTGTGTGACTCCTTACTATAAATAATTTCATCAGCTATCTTTGTCGCTTATCCTCAGTAGGGTCGCGGGTGTGCTGGAGCCCATCCCGGCTATCTTCGGGCATTGGGCAGGGGACACCCTTAAATAGTTGCCAGCCAGTCGCAGGGCACACAGACAGACAACTCGCTCGCTCATTCACCCCTAGGGACAATTTTGACTGGCCAATTAACCTCACATGCATGTTTTTTTAGAAATGTGGGAGGAATTCTGAGTGCCGGGAGGAAACCCACGCAAGCATGGGGAGAACATGCAAACTCCACACAGGAAGGTTCAGGTAGTGATACAATTATCAGTTATCAAAGGAAGCTCATTAAAAACTCTAATTGGAAATAAATACTTTAACACAGAACAATATAAAAAAAACATTAAGATGTTAGTGTTTTCTTTTAATTTTTTAAAGTTCCGACGACAAGTTGTTTTTCAAACGAGAGTCCAGCACAAAAAGCAAAACTGGTTGCTCTGCCTCAGAGAGGGGTGGTTTTCATTTCGCCTCAGGTTGAGAATCATCTCTACCAAAATATTTTTTTAATAAGAAAATGCATCACCTTTTAGTTAAAGGTCAGTTATATTTGTATCATTGCCAATAGCTGAATGTTGAAGGACTTATAAAATCGCAATATATTTCTCCTTAGACTGTCAGGTGACAATTCAAGATGGTCAAATCTTTACATAGTGAACGTATCCTGACCTAAATGCACATGTGCAATTGTTATTGTTCCTTGCATTATGCCATTCTCGATGTTGTCTTAACAAGCATCATGTTTTAAAAGTTGACGCATCCTAAGCTTTTCTGTCTCTCCTCTAGTTAATAAGCCAAGCTATTTGTGAGAGGTACACATCTGAATGTTCTTGTTCCATAAAAGTCCCCTTACCCTGATCCATGCTGATGTTTTCCATTTCCGCCTGGGTCATTTGGCTAAGCAGAGCCATGCCCTCTAACGCCACCAACTCAAGGGGGCCAGCACTGTTGCAGTCTGGAGGCCTTTCAACAGGCTCGATAGCCAAGTACGGATGACACATCTCACTGGCTGTAACCAGTGCAAGCATCCCTGCCATGTGATTCTCAGAAGGAACACTTGAAGGATGTGATGAATAAAAAGAGGAATGGTTTTCCTTCTGACTTGGAGTGTGATGCTCCGGAATAGCTGTTTGATGAGATTCACATCCATCACTTGGCTTGGAGGATTCCTGGCCATCCAGATCTGCTGGAACGGGCGATGGGAATTGCTTCAGTTCCTTGTAAACCAAAGATCCTTGCTCGGTTCCATCCAGTGAAGACAAATGTACATCTTGACACTGATATGATTGCACCTCTATTTTGATTAGTCCTTTCTTTTCCTCTTGCTCGACATTATCCACTTTCTGGCTCTCTTTCAATGGAGGATTATGAACCTGTAGAGGTACCGGTTTAAACTCCAATAAGTCTACCTCGTCCTGTCGCGCTCCGACAGAACTGCAACCGTGCAGTAGAGAACTTGAGGATTCTGTTGTCAAATCGGACTGTTGCTCCCCCACAGGTGGTTCCTGTTGCACGAACGACTCATTTGCGCTTTTTAGTGATTGTGGTATGATATTTTCCTCCACAAGCCTCGTATGAAGGAGCTCTGGGGGCAAAGAGTTACTCAAGTCCAGAGAATGCAATTGGTGCCTTGCAAGAGGTTCTGTATTTGCAGTGGGCACCGCAATGCGATAGGCTGCGGCAGGCGTAGTAACCGGTGTAGTGATTGACTGGTAAGGAACACAAGGTGAGACCTCTGTAATCAAATAAAATGAACACAAAGATTTACATTAGCAAGTGAAAACAGCAAAGCCTTCCACATTATTGTCGAGCATATTGGCGTTCGTAAAAAGAGTAATAGGTTATATGTGCTACGTTTTCACCTTTTCTTTGAAGCTAAGCTGTGTTGGGTTGATACATAAGCCCCAAGCATCTGTGATGCTATTTTCAGACAGCAGCAAGAGACAGAACAAAAACCTCAGTAGATAGATATCAGATGGATTTTGTTGCTTGATTAGGTGTTTTTCAAGTTTGTTTGTTTCCAAAGCCTCATAAAAAGTATTTTAAATTTACATGTTTTGGCCACCATTTTTTGTTTCTATTTGTAAAGGTGTGCTATGACATAACACCATATATTCTGGATACATTTTTTTCACATTTTAACCGTTTTCCCCATCATATTAGAGAACATATATTTAACATTAAAATTGTGTTTGAGTGTAAGCATTTTTATGTCAGAGTAAGTTCAAATCTTAAAACAATTAGTTATTATTTAGCAGACAATGCAAATAGCAATTTGCTGTGACTTATTGATTGGGAGGAATATTACAAAGCAGTGTAATGAATTATTTTTTTTGTTCTTACCAGTTAAATACAATTGATAATTTCCTGCAACAGACACTGTCTCATGGCACACTAGGTTGCCACAGGACTGTTCAAGAAAAACTGGCTGAATTTATATTCAACAAACAAAACTCATCAAAAGAGTGGGGCTTAAAGGTATTCCCAAACAGATTTCGTTTTATTTAGGCTAATAACGTGAAGTGTTCCTCCCCACAATTCTGCAAATATGTTGCAAAATATTCCATGCGCCAGGGAAGTTGAGAAATTTAGTCTAAAAGTCGACCCATCTGGATTGTTTTCTGTATAGCTGTGACATCATTGAAGGAATACCTTCAAAATGGCAAAACCGATTAACACAACATGTGAGGCCAGATCAGACAGCATTTGTAGTGAACAGCTATTGCATACAGTTCATTTCTGCTTGGAGAAATTTGCTGACCCGGTCTTTGACTCTTTTAAGGTAAGTTATTGTGGCTCCTGATTTGTGTTTTTCACCGCTCGTGTAGCGGCTGATATAACTTCGTCCGGCTAACTCCCTGTTACTGCAGAGAACTTTCCTGTTTTGTTTGCTCCCAGTTGGGGCAGATCGGCTCTCCACTGTCCATTGTTTTTTTCCCAGCCGGCTTCAGGTTTATGACCGTAGTCGTCGCCACTTTTTGTTGTTGGTTAACGGTTAGCCTGGCTGCCCACTGTGTGTTTATTGGTTAGCCAACCTTGCATTTTTCCGCTTCAACTGCCTTTTGTTGATTGGTCACAGCTAGCCGCTTTTTGGCTGCTCGTCCTTTGTTGTACCATTACTTCATCCACCTGTGACACAAGCCTAGGCAATCTCCACAGAAAAAAACAACAGTTCGCAACCTATTTGACTAAGACGTAAAACAATATGGTGACTGGCTTGCTAGGGTGCTGATGTTACTCTGATGACAACACAACTTGGGAGATTCTGTCATTAAAATGCATTATCATGGAAAATAATTGAAATATAACGATGAAATATAGATTATACAAAAACCATGTACCGTTTTCACACTTTCCATGTATTTGAGATTATCTTAAAAGAAAATTCCTTGGTTGCTTTTACCTTTCATGACATTATTGAACGATAAGTTAAATCCCTCACCCGAGTAGACGCCCTGAAAAGCAGGCTTATGGCCATCTTTTTGCCCCCCTCTGGCCACACGGCTGTCATTGGCAGAGTCGGGCTTCGGCAGCCGGAGCGAGGCCGGGGGCGGTGAGGCGAGAAGACACGGAGAAGACACTCTCCGTCGCCCTTCCTCTGACTTGACGTTGCTCACTGGCGAGGGAAGCTGTGTCAGCGGCGTGAGAGAGGACGTTGAGGGTGTCGGTGAGCGGGACGGTCGGTGAGGCTTGCGTGGATGAAGGACAGGTGAGGGTGATGGGGAAGATATTGATGATCTGGGCTTGGGTTCGGTGTTTAGCTTGTGTGTTTTGTCATCTGTGTCTGGTCGGTGCCCGCTGGCCTTTAAATGTTCCTGAAGAACAAATGAAAAACTATGTGTTTGAGAGAAATCTACAATGCTTTAGATCAGTGGTCAGAAACTACCAGGCCACTGATACCGATCAGGGCCACACAGAAAGAAAATAAATGCCTTTGTTTTCGCTTACACCGAATATATTCGTATCTAAATGCATTTTTTTTGTCAGGCAAAAATAAAACAAAGTCTGGGTGCATGTTACAGAGTTTTTACCACAGATCACCATAATTGAGCAATTATTGATCAGTCGACAAATACTGCTAATCTCATTTGCTACGCATTGGATGTAGCGGGAATATAACCTGAATCAGGCAGTAAGCGCTGTAATACGTAAGCCCACAAGGATTGTATATAAAGCAAAATGCATTATTTAGGTTTCATGTCGTCATTCAACCAAAAGCAGCATTGTACAACGTTGTACCGTGAGTGAAAATATTGCCTAATACCTTTTCCTATGTAATCTAGATCCCCAGTGGTCAAGTGTTTGTGCAGTATATTTATTATTATTTTTGTTATTATTATTATAACTAATGTTAATATTAGGGCGGGTCGCGAGAATATGGTCAGAAATTAAACTGGGCAGTGGTGCAAAAAATGTTTTAAACACTGCATTAGATGACATTATTTTGCTTTTTCTACATCTGTTTGAGCTACCATTTTACACACTTTCCTGCAGTCGTAAACCATCCCAAATTATGGATATTTTAACGCAATGAACTAAATATATATTATATATTGCAAGTCACACTGTGTCTAATCCATTGTGAGCAGATAAGACATTTTCCTGCTGTTCGCATTATCTGCCGTTGCTAGTGATAATATTTACATACATAATCTTTGTGATACACAGATGGACATATGAATCTAAATTAGTGTGAGATGCTGAAATTATCCTGAAAAAGAGAAATATCATCTCTCTTTCCATTTACACTTGCAAATGCTCATGCATACGCGTGCCTGACAAAAGTAGAATAGAATAGAATAAAACAGTCTTTCTTGTCATTGATATCAAAATTGTAAAACATTGTATGCCACAAGATTAGACATGGCACTCCAGGGTAAAACATGTAATAAAGACTTAGAAGAGAAAAAACTATGAGGATAAATGGGCAAAAAAAAAAAAGATTACGCCGTACTAAACGTTGTACGTTGTAACATAAACCAACTAATTAAAGTATTTAGCTTCAAAGAATCAGTGGTGCCGCTCATTACCCTACTGCTTTTAGGTCCTTTTCTATCCAGGAAAATCGTCAAACTGTTCATGCATGTTTTTTTTTTCTTCAATGTTTTAAGGGGCCTACTTCCACTTACAACCAGCTGTGCGTTCCTCTGCAGCTCCAAAACCTGTGCTGTGTGCTGCTGGATCATGAGTAGCTCCTGTTGCCGGAGCATCTGCTGCTGGGAGAGTAGCTGGAGCTGGGCTGCGTGCTGCAGGGAGGCACCTGTGCCGTAAAGCCCCGGCCACAATGAAGTACCGCGCTCCAGCATGTCTCCTGGTACAAACAATTAAAGGGCAAAATGTAATCACAGCTTTCATAGAGAAGTCATATTTCAAAGAAATACTTTTATACCATAGTGTGGCAGGTGCTCTGTTGGGATGGCTAAAAGCTTTCCAGTCTGCGAGTCTCTCACAAACTGGTAGGGTGGAGGTATGGAGCCTGGTAAGGATTGTGGGTAGCCTGGGGGAAGCGGCTGATGAAGGGCAGACGCGCTGAAGCCTGAGAAAAAGCAGGGGCTTGTGTTGAAAATTGGTAGAAATTGTGCTACAGAACAGAACACAATGAAAAGTATTTTGTTGAAGCTGATAAGTATAACAAACTGATGTAGAAAGAAACCTTGAAGATCTAATGATGTAATCGGGGAGCTAACACCCTAATTATCTCACTTTAAAAAGATTTTGTTATTGTTCTTGGGTCTCAACCGCGGTGGCCCTCAAGGAACTTTCTACGCCAGCAAGTGTATTGTGTGCACAGTTGACGTGCAAGCCTGGAGAGATGTGCATGCGTTGATGCGGTTATTTCTGGACTGGGAATGAGGCATTAGACTGGAACGTCCTGCTAAGTTCAGGAATGTCTGGAGCACTTGACCTCGGAGGGGGCTCTAGGCGTAACAACCACTCCAGGGAAAGCCAACACTTCCCTCTGTTACTACGCCGATTGAAAACTGCTCACAAGCATGATGTAAGCAAGTGTTAAATGGACTTGGACTGTCTTTAGAAATGGGTCCAATAACTGGTAGGGCAGGGCAGATGTCAGCTAAAAAAAGGGCACCATTCAATATAGCCTTCCGAGAGGGGCCAAGAGTTGTACTCTCTAGAATTTGAAAGTGGAGACTTGTTACTGAAAAAAAAAACTTTATGTACATCACTTTTTCTTAAAATGACTCTGCATAATAGTTTGAATGAAATAATAACACAAGCAATAAAAGTAACTCATTTGTCCACATACTGTATGGTGAGCTGGAGAGCCAGACTGGAGGGGCTCCAGGACGGGGCAGCCACGGGTGAGAGGTCAAAGCTGATGGGTCGGGATGCCATCGCCCCGCCCCTCCAGTCACCATAAGGTTAGGGGTCATGAGACTGCTCGTCATCATGCTGGGTGTCAAGCTGCTTGAAAGCATGGGAGGTTGTAGCTGGGTGAAGTCGGGCACCTCTTTGTGGTCTCTGCAAAAAAAGCAAAAAGCATACTGCGTTGTGATGACACAAAGTTTGATTTGTATGCAACAGGTCTGTGAAACTGCATATATTTATTTGGGAATGTGTCAACTTTTTACATTTGATGTCTAAACATGAGACCCCATTTCTTAAAGATATCTGCCTCACCTGAGCATTTTGTCATTGCGTTCTAAGCAAACGGCAAGCATCCGGTCTTCCTGGTGGCGGCCACGTTCTTCACATCGTTGTTCATCTATGTTGACAAGAAACAAGTGAAGTCATATTAGTTCTGGTAAAATGTGTGAGAAAATGAGGAACAGGGTAGAAACGATAATCCTGGCCAACTTCCATATCTACTGGCATTATAGACAATATATTTCCCATCTTTCTCTTCTGTCCAACTTCACGACCAATTAGGAAAGTGTCACGGTTGATTAGATGGGTCTCTGAATAGAGTGAAATTCAAACTAAAGTTGTTAAAGCTGCTGCCATTCGTTGGGCAATGTCTTCACTCTATCGAGGAAAGAATAAACACGAGGTTCTCTTTGGACTTGAGTCTTCCGCCCAGTCAAGCTGACTCGAGGTCCCGAAAGTAGAAAGATGAAACAACTGAGCTGAGCCATTCAGAAAGAAAGACGTTGTCATTGTGTATAGAAACAAGAGACTAACCAAACCAGGCATGCTCCGCGGGAAATATTTCAAGACTGTTACCAAGGTTACAGGGAGCCTGCCCCTCGTGGCTTCCTAATCTGCACATCACAAAGTCAGACATTAGCCGCCACCTTTTTTCGCTTCCTCGCCTCACTAAAACTAGTTCCTTGGCATCCCATGAGAATGCTCTCATCCTATCCGTAGCTCTCATTGTTCCACCACCGCCTATCTATGTCCTTGCATCCGCCACGCCTCCTGTTTATATTTCTTCCATTCCAAAGCCTCGGCAATTTACTGAAAGCTTATTTTAGATAAGGGTCTGTTTACTAGCTAACCCAGCAAGGAAAAGACTAAACCCCTACCGGTGATGGACGTGCATGCACAACTACATGCTAATATTTGTACATCGCAAAAACTCTTTCACACAATTCCATCTCTGTTAAAGCTAATCATTGCTTAGCAACAAACCAATAGATTTATTGTCCTTTAAGGCTTATTTGGAGCTTTTAGCTGAATACTGAAATGCAATGTTTAATGTAGAGTGGGAACAGGTGAGGCGAAGAACTGCAGGGAGCCCACAAGCTGCAGAAAAGAGCGAGAAGAGAGAAGAGGACCTTGAGGTGGGACAAGAAGAGGGCGCTTTGCCAAATAACTCAGAAGTAGAGACATTGAAGGAAATTAAAAGAGAGCAGAGGATGGGGAGGAGAAAACATTGGAACTGTGAAAGACCGAAAAAATACTTTTAAATGGAGACAGAAAAAAGCCAAAGACAGAAGGTTGCAGAGGGCGAAGAAGAAAGAGATTCCCAAAAAGAGCTTCACAGTAAAAGCCAAACCCTCACATCAAACAATTATTATTCTGGAAAAAAATCTTTCCAATCATATTGAAGGCATGACTGTTAAATAATTTTTTATAGAAAAAAATGAATGGTCAATTGTCTATTTTATGAAATAGATGTGTGCTTCTTGCAATATCACTAAGAGAGTGGGGAAAAGAAAAGGGCAAATGACAAGATTTTGGGGAAATAAGGGATACACTGAATTTTAGCCTCAGATTTTGTTCTGTCAAGAAATAAAAAGTTAAACCAAAAAAGGCTTCAGAAAAAGACAATGTTGTGATGACATCACGGCAAGGGTGAGATTGATCCATGCTTATTTTTCCCTTTGCACAGGAGAAGGAAAAATGGGGACACTGTCAAAACATTTTTTACATGCAACCGCTAGAGAATTAACTTACTGCAATCGAACCATTTCAGGTGGTAAACACGTATTTTGTGTGTACCATTTAGCCTGGTCGTCTCTAAAGTCCATCATCAGGTACTAAGCGGTGTACAGAGAGAGTTTTTCCATCCATTATCTGACCTGCCTATCCTCAGTAGGGTCGCTGGAGCATAATTTTATAATATTATATATATATATATATATATATATATATATATATAAATATATTTCACTCTCCTCTCCATTAAAAGATAACATGACCCCAAAAATATGGACATTAAAAAGGATCATGTGATTGTGCAGCGCAACAGCTGCAAGCTTTGTTTTTCAGCCACAGTACACAAGATTGCTTGTGTTATTTGCATTTCAGATATCTCATCTGTATTACTTCTTCTGTATCACTTTGTTGCCTGACTGAATATTTTAAGCACTTAAATGCATTTGTTGTGAGAATGTAATAAATGAAACACTTTCGGTTTCACATTTTCAATTGTGTATGCTAAGGGATATAGGGATGGGCGGCTACCAAAAATCCAAACTCAAATGGAACATTATCAAAAGAAAACCCATGAGTGATCTGAAATAGTTTCCAACGTATCAAAAGCAATAGCCTAATCTATTTGTCCCAGCAAAACGAAAACAATACCTTTAACAGCTGTTGCCAGCATGGCTCTCTGGGGCTCCGAAGATGCTTTGCTGCTGTTGCTTTCTCTCTGGCGGGCCACAGCAACAGCAATGCCAACTGGAGGGTGGCGCACCTCTCCGTCGAAGTCCCGACCGAAGGAGCGGGCGCTGTCGGGGCGATCCTGCTCTCGTTTCAGCGGGGGAGGTGCCCTCAAAGGCCCAGAAGCACTTGAGCCAACAACAGACCTGTCTCGGTCTCTCTCACGCTCTCGGTCGCCGTCCATCCCGATGCTGGCCAAGCCACCGAAGGGCCCTCGGGTGTCTGCTGCAAGTCTGGAGGAGGCGGGCCCCTCAGCAGCAAAGTTCCCACTGTATTTAATGAGACTTTGCATGGCTGACACCTCAGCGGGAGCAGAAGCTCGTTCACCATCGACAGACCCTCCTTGTCGGTAAAGGGTTGAGGGGTCCAAGTAAAGTTGCCGACTCCCTTCTTCAGCTGTGCCGCTTTTCCCATGCTCGGTAACATACTTCGGCGGGGAGTGCCTGTGTGAGTTTGCATTAGCAGACGGTCGGTTCGATGTGTGGGGGGAATGTGAAATTTGCCTGTTTGACGATTGCGTGTGAGGGGAGGAAATTGTGTGTCCATGTTGGGCGGCAAGGGCAGCCATGTGATTGGTAGCATAGTTAGCCAACGGACTGATGGAGTTCCAATTTCGGTCCGCTCCTGTTCGCTCTATGCCTAGACGACTTGAATGTTTGGACATATCTTGGGCTTCTGGGCTAAACCTGGACTGAGACGAGTCCTGGCCTCTTTTGCCAAGAGAACCGTTACAAATTACAGAAACTTCCTCCCGATGATTGCTGGACTCGCTGGGCAGGGACAGTCGGGGATGTTCCATCAGGCTTCTCTCGGGAAATCTCTGACTTACCCGTTCCTGCTCATTTTCATTCTCATTCTCTCGCTCTTTGTCTCTGTGTTTTTCACTGTATTTATCGCGGGCTTGCGATGCTATCTGGATGGGCCCGACCCGCTCATCATAAACCTCCACGGAAGGTACGTATGTCGGTGCACTGACTCTTTGCTCTCTTGCAGACTCTCTAAGGGTGTGGGGGAGGGGTACAGCAGTGATGGAGGGCTGCAAGGGAGGAGGAAGGGTGTAGGATAAGTGGAGTGTCCCCGCTTGCGTGGAGCCATTCTTCCTTTGTTGTTCAGAATGAGAGCTTGTCAGCAAGCTTGAGTTATTAGAGTTTGTGTGCGAGTGATGTTGGGCTCTGGATCCCACCTCCCCCTCCCGAGGTCCTTGGTGTTTTTCGTGTCCTAGAAGCTGGCTTTTGCCCACGGCCCAACCTGGTTGAAAAGAGGGGAGCACATGGGATGTCTTTGATCTGGTCTCCCCTGTGGACAGTAGAGAGCTTGATTTCTGATGGTGATGGTTGTGGTGAAGCTGTCGGGACCACCCATCTTTCTCTGTGTCCACTTCCCCCTCTTTCTCTCGCTCCTTATCCCCAGGATGCCCCCGGTGGTTTTCCTCACCCCTGCCATCTAGCGTAAGGTCCACCACACTGTATGGGTGCTGCTCTTCTCGAGAACGCTCGCGACCTCTGTCTCGCTCCCCTCGATAGGACCTCTCTCTGCCCATGTCCCTGGGTGCTTTTTGTGGTGGAGTCACGCTGGAAATGGTGCTTTGAGAAGTGGCAGGGGGATGGAGGGGTGACTGGCTAACAGCAGCTGGCAGAAAAAAACTATCTAAAAGCAGACAAAATAATGTGGTAAGAAAAAACACTAAACACATTTGTGCATGATTACAAATTGTGTGTGCGAGTGTGGTGTTAGGAAGACTGACTTACCTTTATGCGTGTCATACAGGTGATTTTGTGAGATTGAGGGAGGCTCCATATGCCCCAGTGATAGGAAAGGACTGGAGTAAAGGCTGCTAGCAAGTGGGTAGCCTTGATAGATAAACAGAACACAGAGTTAGAGGATGCTTTGACCAACCATAAATTGGCTTCAATTTTATATACATAATAGTTGTTTTAAAATCTTCCAAGATTTTTTAGATTTTTCTGTAACACAACTATTTCTGAGATGCAGATAATGCAATTTTTTAATCTCATTTAAAGTGTATCTGTGGTGGCCAAAAGATGAAATACATTTGATTTATGGTTAATGGGGGGGTTGTCTTGGGTTCCCCCAGCGATATAATTAATTTATGTTGAATACAAATGTATGTGCGTATTGGGAAACCAAGGCAACAGATTCACAACCTAGTTATTAAAAAAATCAAAAGCAGATGTGCCAATAGCCTATAAGCTTTCCAAATACACAGGGTTTACTAGAATGAAAGCTACGATAAACGCCATCTTTTAAAACCGCAGTAAAAGGCTTCCATTGTTATAAACATTCAACGAGTGTCTGACCTGCTATACATATTTAATATTTGTAACTCAGTATTTAACACCATTAAACAAAACTGTTGCGGCTTAGCACCGGCACATTATATTAAGTGTAAGAACCACTTGGGAAACTTGGCACGAATATATAAAAATATGTCTTTCAAGGCAACACATCACATTTCAAAGTTTATATATATATATATATATATATATATATATACACACACACACACACATGTATATATTAGTGCATTACATTCTTATTTCTAAACAGATACAGTGCATCCGGAAAGTATTCACAGCGCTTCACTTTTTTCACACTTTGTTATGTTACAGCCTCATTCCAAATTGTATTAATTTAATCTCTCATCTCAAAACTCTACACAAAATACTCCATTATGACAATGTGAAAAAGTTTTTTTTTTAACTTTTTTTGAATTTATTAAAAATGGAAAACTAAGAAATCACATTTACGTAAGTATTCACAGCCTTTGCCATGAAGCTCAAAATTGAGCTCAGGTGCATCTTTTTTCCACTGATCATCCTTGAGATCTTTCTACAGCTTAATTGGAGTCCACCTGCAGTAAATTCAGTTGATTGGACATGATCTGGAAAGGCACACACCTGTCTAAATAAGGTCCCACAGTTGAGTGTGCATGTCAGAGCACAAACACCAAGCATGAAGTCAAAAGAACTGTCTGTAGACCTGCGAGACAGGATTGTCTTGAGGCACAAATCTAGGGAAGGATACAGAAAAAAATCTGCTGCTTTGAAGGTCCCAATGAGCACAGTGGCCTCCATTATTCGTAAATGGAAGACATTTGGAACCACCAGGACGCTTCCTAGAGCTGGCTGGCCTTCTAAACTGAGCGATCGGGGAAGAAGGGCCTTAGTCAGGGAGGTGACCAAGAACCCGATGGTCACTCTGTCAGAGCTCCAGCATTCCTCTGTGGAGGGAGGAGAGCCTTCCAGATGGACAACCATCTCTGCAGCAATCCACCAATCAGGCCGGTATGGTAGAGTGGCCAGACGAAAGCCACTCCTTAGTAAAAAGAACATGTAAGCCCGTCTGGAATTTGCCAAAAAGCACCTGAATGACTCTCAGACCATGAGAAACAAAATTCTCTGGTCTGATGAGACAAAGATTGAACTCTTTGGTGTGAATGCTGTTTGGAGGAAACCAGGCACCGCTCATCACCAGGCCAATACCATCCCTACAGTGAAGCATGGTGGTGGCAGCATCATGCTGTGGGGATGTTTTTCAGCAGCAGGAACTGGCAGACTAGTCAGAATAGAAGGAAAAATGAATGCAGCAATATATAGAGATATCCTGGATGAAAACCTGCTCCAGAGCGCTCTTGACCTCAGGCTGGGGCGAAGGTTCATTTTTCAGCAGGACAACGACCCAAAGCACACAGCCAAGATCTCAAAAGATTGGCTTCAGAACCACTCCGTGAATGTCCTGGAGTGGCCCACCCAGTGTCCAGACTTGAATCCGATCGAACATCTCTGGAGAGATCTGAAAATGGCTGTGCACAAACGTCTCCCATCCAACCTGATTGAGCTTGAGACTTATTGCAAGAAGAATGGGCAAAACTACCTAAAGATAGGTGTGCTAAACTTGTGGGATCATATTCAAAAAGACTTGAGGCTGTATTTGCTGCAAAAGGTGGATCAACAAAGTATTAAGCAAAGGCTGTGACTACTTATGTAAATGTGATTTCTTAGTTTTCTATTTTTAATAAATTCAAAAAAATAAAAAATAAACGTTTTCACATTGTCATAATGGAGTATTTTGTGTAGAATTTTGAGATAAGAGATTAAATTAATACAATTTGGAATGAGGCTGTAACATAACAAAATGTGGAAAAAGTGAAGCGCTGTGAATACTTTCCGGATGCACTGTAGATCATAATGCCACTGTTTGTATTCTAATTTGTTTATACGATGGCAAATATTTAAAGAACAGCCATACGATGCATGCCAAAAACATAATTTGCCTCGGACATGAGTTCAGAGAGAAAATTAGACCTTAAGACAGTAGTCTGAATGCTTAGCTGAAGTACCAAGTTTAGAATGACACAATGTGGCACATTTCATGTCAGACTTTGCAGACTTGTTTATATTTTTTTGCCCCTAGTTCTTAGTTGTTCCATACATTAGGTCAGCAGTAGGCTTGAATTTGCCGCCAAGTCAGCTGTTGCTCTCTGACACCGTTCTTAATATAAAAACAAAAAACAAACGATCTGCCCCATATTTCCGTGCTAGAATTGTGCTTGTTTGTAACTTGTTTTCTAAGTGGTGTCGCCACACATTGCCACATGCCTGGGAATGCCTTACCAAAACATCTCGAATAATGTTGCGGCCATTCAACTGTGATACAATGAATAGCTCGACCAGCGTGTAAATCTGTCTACCTTGTGACAGGCAGAAATGGAGCGGGGCGCAGTGCTGGTGCAATGGCGGAAGACAGAGTTCGATAGTAGTCTGTATTAGACTAACAGGGCAAATAAAGGCCGAGCGGCTTTATAACACTCAGGACCAATGTTCCCTCTAGTTTTCCACGGGTCTGAGCGTTCACACAAAGTCTGTGAGCAACGCTTGAAACAATAGTGAGCCACCATAATCCCAAGTGTGGCAAGATAATTAATTATCAAACATGTCCAAAACTTGACATCAAGTTACATTTTGCTGAGTTTCCGGGAATGCAAAATTATGTTTCTCTTTTGAATTAATTTACTCATGTACTATTGCAAAGGTTGTACAGCCTACATACGTTTGTTCTTACAATTCTGTCACAAGATATCCATTTCTTTTTATTTCCTGATTTATTTTGTCGCATAATATTAACATTTTTGGGGGCTTATTGAGTCGGTTGTAAGATACAGAACTGTACTTAATCACATTTTTTAGTGGAAGTACAATGTTGGCAACACGTTTCACTTGATATAATTGTAAATTATTTGAATGCAACACAAACTTTTTATTCTTTTTTCTGTGCTTTTTTCTACTTTTTTTTTTAATTCCTTTAAAAAATATCTCAATGTGTTTATTTTTTCCGAGCTGTTACTTTTTTCTTTTTGTTCTCCATTAACTTTTTTCCTACATTTCTTTTTTTTTTCTGGCTTTTTTCTAAATTTTTCCTTCTTTTTTTCTCTTCCTTTTGTTTCTTTTTTTCTCAGCTTTTCATTACTTTTTCATTTTGGTATTTTTTTCGTTTTTGTTCCATTCCCCCTTCCTTTAAGTCATTTTGTGCATAATTTTACTTCATATTTGGTCATGTTGGGATTAAAGAAGCAAAAACAACCTGAAGAGCCGTTTAGGACCCTTTTTAGTGAGCCGAGCCGAAGAAGCCGGTTCTCGACATACTCTACTAACTTTACTCAACTTCGTTCGACTTCAAAATACCGCATTTAGGACAGAACGTCAGGGGAACCCGTGTATTTTTACCTTCATGCACTGTAACTTTGACTTAAGTCGCTTCTTAATAAGTAATTTTGAGCCCTCATTTTTGTGCGCTGGCTAGATTTTCTTGTGCGCCAAGAATGTGCGAGCAGTGCGCAATTGCGCACGCACGCAGCTTAGAGGGAACACTGCTCAGGACCTTTTAAAAAAACATTCAGCGTTGATCTCTTGTGGCTTTCATAAAAAAATCCTTTGACGCAGCGGCGCCACTCCATCCAAAAACACACTTTTATCGGCTTCCCACAAATGTTTCCACTTTTGGATTCCTACAACCAAGCAGAGAGCATTGCAAACCACCTTGAGGCCATGAAGGATTGTATCTGTATTTGTGGCCTCGGGAGTCAGCGGAGGGGTTTAGCAAGATCATGGGGTTGAATTCAGGTTGCATTTCAAGTCTAAACCTCCATCTATTGTGTTACATTCGAAATACTGGGTCAGGCAGTGTATATTTTGCTTGTTTTGTAACCCACCAATGCTGTGCGTAAATCATTGAACTGTCGTAACTGCATTAAATGGTGAGGAAGTTCAACAAAACACTTGCCGGATCTCCTGGAGATAACTCACCATGCAATCACTTATACTCAAATCTCAAATGAGATCTGTCATTCTGCAGGGCATGTTTTCCCAAAAATGTACCTCAATACTTTCTACCACTCCACCGAGGCTTTATCAGGGGACACACAAGGAGGTCCCACAAATGTAATCACTTAGTGAACTTAAGGTGAAAACAGAAGACAAAGAAACTCAAACATCCAAGCATGCATGCATGTACGGGAGAGGAAACGTTGAAAAGTGGGGCAGGAGAGGTAATTGAAGAGCATGTTGGGTCAGGGGACTTAAAAAAGAACAAAAGAAGATACAGTACTACATTAGAGTACAATGTGGAAGGTAAAAGTGAGACTGGTTGACTGCAGCAAGAAAAAGTGAGACACATTCAGGACAGAGCCAGAAGCAAAGCTAACAGAGTAGGAAGAGAAACGAGAAAGAATGATGAGACAAGAAAGAAGAACGGGCCTCAGGGGGCGCCGAGTGACAACAATTTCTCCACACTGGGACACCACGTGTGCCTTTTTTGCAGGTGATTGATGGGCTTGCACAGAAGTGAGTATTAGTAGGTTATTTTTACTAAAGTACGTTTAGGGACATTTTGTAATTGCGTGAGTATTTTAATTCACTATACTTTTTACTTGAGTAGATTTGTGAAGAATAAACTATTTTTATTCCGCTATATTAGGCTACATTAAGGCTGCTACTTAAATCCCCTCAATGCAAGTACACGCACTTCTCAGTCATTGGCCTTGTTTTTTTCCCCTTTGGCGTCTTCCTGTGCGAGAGCCGCAATGTGGCCAAAGCTTTGTACATTTGGGGGCCGCATCACATGCAAAGCAGCTGGCGGTTTTAAAGCAAACCGGCGTGTGTGTGTGTGTAATTGACCAATGTGCCCAAAGGTAAAAAAGAAAGATAATTGCACGGAGATCCAACTTAAACCGTATCAATGGGATTTTGTTTACTTGACCTTTTCTAAAAGATGTTTTCTCAGCCTCCCTGGTAAGGTCTATTCAGGGGTACTGGAAAGGAGGGTCCGCCAGGAGGTCGAATCTCGGATTCAGGAGGAACAGTGTGATTTTCGTCCTAGCTGTGGAACACTGGACCAGCTCTACACACTCTGCAGTGCCTGTCCGATCTACATGTTTTGTAGACTTGGAGAAGGCATTCCACCGTGTTCCTCGGGAGGCCTCGTGGGGGGTGCTTCGGGAGTATGGGGTACCGCACAGTCTTATCCGGGCTGTGCGGTCCTTGTATGCCCGGTGCCAGAGTCTGGTCCGCATTGCCAGCAGTAAGTCGGACTCGTTCCCGGTGAGGGTTGGACTCCGCTAGGGCTGCCCTTTGTCACAGATTCTGTTCATAACGTTTATGGACAGAATTTCTAGGCCCAGCCTTGGTGGGGATAGAGTCCGGTTTGGGGGCCTCAGCATTGCGTCACTGCTGTTGGCTTCCTCAGGCCGTGATCTTCAGCTCTCGCTGGAGCAATTCGCAGCAGAGTGTGAAGCAGCCGGGATGAGGATCAGCACCTCCAAGTCCGAGACTATGGTACTCAGTCGGAAAAGGGTGGCATGCTCCCTCCGGGTTGGGGATGAGATCTTGCCCCAAGTGGAGGAGTTCAAGTATCTTGGGGTCTTGTTCACGAGTGAGGGTAGGATGGAACAGGGGATCGACAGACGGGTCGGTGCAGCGTCTGCCGTCATTCGGACCCTGTACCGGTCCGTCGTGGTGAAGAGGGAGCTGAGCTGAAAGGCAAAGCTCTCGATCTACGTTCCTACCCTTACCTTTGGTCATGAACTTTGGGTTATGACCAAAATGAGTTTCCTCCGTAGGGTGTCTTGGTTTTCCCTTAGAGATAAGGTGGGAAGCTCAGTCATCCAAGAGGGACTCAGTGTAGAGCCACTGCTCCTCCGCATTGAGAGGAGCCACTTGAGGTGGCTCGGGCATCTGATAAGGATGCTTCCTGGACGCCTCCCTTGGGAGGTGTTCCGGGCATGTCCCACTGGCAGGAGGCCCCGGGGGCGACCCTGGACACGCTGGAGAGACTATGTCTCTCGGCTGGCTTGGGAACACCTCGGGATCCCGTCGGATGAGCTGGAGAAGGTGGCTGGGGATAGGGACGTCAGGGCTTCCCTTTTAAGGCTGCTGGTCCCGCGACCCGACCCCGGATAAGCAGAAGATAATGAATGGATGTTTTCTTTTTATTTTGTTAGCCAGAAGAGAGGCACATTATGCACCTTTTTTTCCCGAACCTCAAAATAAAAATGACAAAAATTGGATTTTGTAATTTCATTTTTCTAATTTAATCAAAACAATTAAACATTCTCTTATTATTTAATATAGTAACGGTATTATACAACAGGGTAGTCATGTTGTTCTCCACAGGATGTTCTGCGTTAAGCTTAGTAGGCTATTCCGTACAAAACATAGCACTGAAGCAACTTACGAACAAATTCAACTTACGATCGCCTGGAATGTATCTCGTTCATAAGAAGGGGAGCATCTGTATAGATATAATGAACGCAACACATTATGTATGTAGTAAGGCTTGTACAGGGCTTTTTATTTTTTGCAGCTCCTGACATTTGTTTTTTGGTACAAATGGGCTCTTTCAACATTTTTGGTTGCCAAAGCCTAGGCTAGCTTGTTATTCTTCCTGTAGAGCCTGTTAAAGTACTGAGGCTTTAAATGTGCTACTTTTGCTTAATTTATTTCTTTATAAAATTATTTTACAGTTTATTAAACTACTTGAATTTACCTTGATTATTTTAATCTATTTTTGAATTAAATGTAATTGGATGGACTTTGATGATTTGATGATCTGAGTGGTTGTTTAGAAAAATCAATAAATAAAATACATTACTACAGTTACTCAATACTTGAGTGGTTTTTTTTCACCAAGTACTTTACTTTTACTCAAGTAATTATTCTGATGACGGCTTTTTACTTCGACTTGAGTCTATTATTCTGAAGTAACAGTTGTTTTACTTGAGTACAATATTTGGCTCCTCTACCCACCTCTGGACTTGCATGTTTTTACCTTGGTGAGCATGTGATGCCCATAGCTGAGTCATCGGCAAACTGCCGGGATTGGTTGACCGGTATGCAGGGTCGGCGGTCAGGGGGGAGGGGCACGGATAACCAGCCAGAAAGGGATTGGATCCCGTTGGGAAGGCATCACCTGGAAAATAAATGAGGAATGTCAGTCACCATAGTAACCAAAACCACAAACTTATTTACCAGCCAAAGTCAATCGATAGACAGTAATGTATAAATGATTCACTGTAGCCTGTAAATGCATGGCAGATGATATTTTCAATCAGTCGAAATATGTAGACCAAAAAGTCAAATAATTTCACCTTGGGGGTAAATTCTATTTTATTGATAACATCTTTTTGGGGAAAAAGCATAGGACACGGTCACAAATCCACCACAAAATGTTTTTTCGTTTTTTTTTTTTTTTTGAGCTGATCCATATCGAACTGCTGCACGGATTTACATTTCAAAAATTAAAGTGTATCTCAGAAATGTCAGCTATCGAGACAATTTTCGCTTTTTATATTTTAAAATGCAGCCAATATCATTCAAAACGTTAACTTCATGCAGAAATGTCATTACTGAATTAGTTTGAGTAAAAGGGTAAAAACTGTTACATTATAAAAACAATTGTTGCACTAAGTCATATTTTTTAAAATTACAAATTAACTAGTATAGATACCACGAAGGAGTTGGTAGAAACAATAGTTTTTTTTTTTTTTTTTTAAATATTATAGGATATTTTGTTGTTTTGTGCACTATTTTTCTTTGCGTCCAAATCTTCAATATTTGAATGAAGAAAAGGTAATTAAAATGTCTTTGAGAAATCATATTCATCAATTAACCGAGAAAAAAAATGAATCGACCGATTAATCAATTTTGAAATTAATAGTTGGTAGTTGCAGCCCTTATAGCACAAAAATTCATAGGGGTAACTGTTGTCATTTAAAGAGGAAGTCAACCACAAAAAAATGTTTCCAAATATGTTTAATGCAGATAAACTAGTCCCAAAGCAGCATTGTGAAAAATATATTTGAGTAAAAGTTTTAATCAATTTCAAGATGTGGTCACGTTACCACTTGAAATGCTACTGAAAATGAAATATTATTCCATCACCTACAATTACTGCTCAGATACAGTAAAAAAAAAAAAAAAGATATAATGCAATATAAAGCATAAATCCACAATTAGTATACAGGAGCACAGACAACTAAAAAAAAAATCACTGCTGTAGTACAAACATTTTTTCCTACTTTGGTTTGTGACTGATTAAAAGTACAACACACAAACGTTCGACAAGACTAGGCTACAAAATAAGTTTCACCATAAAGGCTTTATTTTATCCATTATTGACTACACCGTATTCCCCTAAAGGCTCAAAGTGATTAAGTTTCATTAGGTTCCCTTCAGATTCAACAGACATCATTCCTAACTTAATTATAACAACTAACAGGCATCAGTTGGATGATGATGATGCCAATGATGATGATGCCCACTGCGTATGTTTAACTCAAGCTACCCTCATTAGATGCATGTACAATTTTAAAGAAGCTCAAAAACAAAGAACCAGTTAGAAGTAATACTTGCAAAAGACAAGTGACTCACGGACACTTTTATCATGCTACTTTTAAGTTGGGTTGTTCATGCACCATGAGAACATGGGCAAGTGCTAACATTTTGAACTTTTGCAGCTTCCTCACATCACTTCAAAAGATTGAAAATTGTTTCATATTTAACAGAGTTGTTATACCACCTTACACTGCAAACCAACCCACAACGTTAACCAAAATCGGTTCACAGCTATAAGCCGCTACCCAGATAAAACTATACACGTGTGTAGGGGAAAGGGTGCTTTTGCCTCTTCGTTCTTCCAGATGGGGGCATAGGAGAGAAGACCCTGGTTTGTGGGTGTACATGGATATAATAGTCGTACTACAGGAATCAAGACAGATACAAAGGAAAACAGTTTCCCTGCATTAAAAGAAGTAAATTAAAACTGCATGTCAGCACACACATTTTCATGTCAACAAATACTAATTTCCAATTGATTACGATACTTACAGACCTAGAGTGGTAACTCCAAGTTCATATGCATGTCTCAAATATTGAGACATATATTGAGAGCGGTGTGACCGGAGGAGGAAGCGAGGTTGTCGGGCCGGGCTAACCGCTAGGCTAAAAGCTAAACCTTTCAAAACGCCTCTCCCATCCATTTTCCTCTCCAACGTTCGCTCTCTGGGACAATAAACTCGACCATTTACAACTGGAAGTAACATCGAACCGCGAGATGACGAACTGCTGCGCTAAAATTCTGACGAAGACATGGTTAATCTTATCTATCCCGGCTGACGCTCAAGGAAACTGCGGGTCAGATGTATCGACATTTCGTTTTGTATACACGTATACACGAATGACAATAAAGTATATCTGAATCTGAAATGTTGATTGGGTGTGTGTTTGTATGTGTACACTTACAGATTATAAGGAACCTGAATGTTCTTTGCCAACAGTTTCATGTGTTGTTGGTGCTCACTAATTGTGTTGAGGCTTGCTCTGACTTTGCACATTTTTCCCCATTATCGTTGACAATGGAGCAAAACAAACAGTGCAAAACCAAATAATAACAGTAATAATAAGATTTTAAAGGCCCATGTATGCCGATCAGACGGCTACATCTTGGGCACGTCACGCTGGTAAAATATTGCAACTACTCGCTACCAAAGGCCGACATCAAACTGGGCTATATATTGTAATATTTCATTGTGTGTGAGAAGTAATACCCCTTCCATACAGACGTTTGCAGTAGCCATCTTTTCTAATTAGAAAAAGTCAATCGGAAAAATATGTATGAGGTGGGTATTACAATGAAACGATTGAGGTGAAAGTAATTTTGGGCCAGGCAACTGCAGACCTTCGTTTTCTTTCTGTGAATTTACTTTAACATTATAGTTATGGTTTAAAGTGAAACAAATATATATTTTTCCTTATTCAACAATGATGATAAAGTTATGTCCTTCATCTCACTACTCATGCCAGAAAAATGACCAAGTTAAAATCTTTATAGAAGCCCGATATAAAAAAAAAAAAAAAAAGGATCCTTTGTGAGCCAAGGGACACATTTTTATTGAACAAAAAATATCTCTCGACCCACAATCCATTACAAACATTTTTTTAAACATAATTCTCTGCATAAATTTTGTTTTTTAACGAAAACGTTGTCAGGATAGCCTAATTTGATTTATCATCAGTAAGTGTCTTCAATCGGTTTTTTTTCCAGCTTTGGTTCAGGACAGGAAGCATCATGGGAAATAATTTTGCCAAGTCTAATTTTGTTGTAATTCTAGAATTACCTCATTCTAACCTTCTTTTTCAAGTTCTACTAAGATGTTTTACCTTTATTTGGTAAAA
The DNA here is from genome assembly GCF_059441175.1 of Urocampus carinirostris. Lineage (NCBI taxonomy): Eukaryota > Metazoa > Chordata > Actinopteri > Syngnathiformes > Syngnathidae > Urocampus > Urocampus carinirostris. The sequence goes on from NC_142349.1 coordinate 28,080,210, forward strand.
TAAAATGGACAAAAAAGTGCTATTTTCCCCACCTGTGGAACCTTTTTGAATGGTATTTTTCCACTTTGTTTCCCTCAATTAATATAATAATGGAAACACTTGAAGGGGAAAAATGAGTGGAGTGACATTGCTTGCACTACAAAAACAAAGTGCATATTCAAAGGAATCACATCTTTAAAGATTTGTTTTCCCCCCCCCCCCTAACTGTGTCCACCTCCAAAATCAGATTTCGCACCACAGCTCATTTGCACACACAAGCGCACCCATACATTCACAGAAACAACTTTCACTTTCCCAAGTTGTTTTTTGCTTCGTTAGTGGGTTGCAAGAAGACATGTAAAGGAGCATTTTCAGTTAATCATTTAAGTCTCTGGTAGGCAAAAAAATCTAATTGGGTTTTTAATCAATCGTTGATTATAGGCCATTCTTGGGCAAAGACATTGCAAAAGCAAAAAAAATGGACTGGTTAACAAAACTCTTTACTGATAAGAATCTACCTACATGAATACTCTTATACATACATACAGCGACCACTACGAAAACATATTTCAACCCCAAGCTCACTGTCATTGTACCCGAGTGAGACCTTGTCTAGAGAAGGGACTGCACAATACACAAAGAGGTAAGTATTAGTTTCAGGAGCGAGCAGCAGCAAGTCAACTGCAGGAGAGAGAGTGGGAAAGGTGAGAGGAGAGAGAGTGGGAAAGGTGAGATGGCACAACATTCATTTGGACCGGTAACTTAAAATTAGTTTTACCTGGTTATATCAGTATTAATTTCCCCCCATTTTATTAACACTCCACTTATTGAAACATGAATATTTTGTTTGTTTGTACATGATTCAATTGTTTGTTTGTTTGTACATGATTCAAATTGAATCTTTTCTTCCGGCGCCGTCACGAATGGCAGCCACTCCAGCAGCTCCCGTGTTATTTTCGATTGTTCTCGATTGTTCTCAGCTCAGGGATGCTGCTGGAAATGTGAATTTCCCTTCGGGGATGAACAAAGTATCTATCTATCTATGTTCTGAAGCCACAGCTTCTGAGCCCTCATTTCAGATCATTGATAAAAATGACAGAGGTCTGGACACAAATCACTAAAAGATTTAATAAAAATCTGTCATTTTTGTGCAAGTACTTTTCCATTCAGCATGTGTGACCCAGATGTGGTTACAAAAACAGGTAGAACTAAAACCAAAAAAATTAAAAAAAACAGAAAAGTCCTTCATAGATTGACAACACACACACTCACACGAGCGGATGCACATGCATGCAAACACCGTCATTGGCAGGCAAACACGTACCAAACATCTGTTTTCCATCAGTAAGAAAGATTTAGAGAGTGTGGTCCAGCAATTGATTAGTGTTTAAAAAAAAAAAAAAAACTACAGTGCGTCCAATCTCCGCCACCACAATGCCACTGGTAAATGTAACAAGAACCTTTGAGATTCTGAATATTTGTTGTCAAAGTCAAAGCACAACAAAACTGTGTGGAGCATACGGTCATTCGTTAGCAGTTTTTAAAAAATGCAAAGATCCACAGAATAAATACCCAGAATATATACAGATAAAAACCCAATACCTATAAATTTTGAAGATGTAGAGTGAAAACACCGTTATTCATGAGTACAAATTTCAAAATTCTAAATAACCCAATTTTGAAGATGTAGAGTGAAAACACCGTTATTCATGAGTACAAATTTCAAAATTCTTACGCTATACATACACTGTGTGATGTTCATGAAAAATAACAGAGCTAACATGTTTCAGATTATCTTCGAATGACATTTGCTACTCTTTGATACAAAGACTTAAAACCACAGCAGAGGCCATTTTCCCAATGTATAATCCACAAACTCAAAAACGGGGACATATGTCAGCACTGGGACTGTCTTAGTATCTTTAATTTCTACTGCACATACTTTAGTAACAAAGCTCAGTCAGTATTGCACATGTCGGTTAGTCAGTTTGCTTTTTGGCATTTTTGCTAACGCAAACATTAAAAATCACTTAGGAACAAGACTTTTTAATATTTATACTACTATTGTTGATGCAGTACTTTTAAAAGTTCTGGGCTTTTTGTGATCAACGGCTATACAAATAAATGTGACTTGACTTACCTTAAAACATTCAGTCCCCAAGTCAAGCACCAGTGTATTGAACCAAAACTACCTCTCGCAGTACACAATTTGCACTTGGGTGGCGACTTTCATACTTCAAAAAACAGGTTGTGTAGTGATAAGAGTCACCACACAAAGACTGAAGTGTAAACAAGTGTAGAATTTGCTTGGCAAATTTTACACACAATAGAGAGCATGGAGGGCTTTAGTAACAATTACACAAAAGAAGAATCAGCGTGCAGGAACAACTCTTTAGTTTCTACGACGCTTTCACAACACTACGCGTTGACGGTAATTCCTTGGTCTTACTCCAAATATGTAACCTTTTGTAAGAGGACATGCATGGACTCACCAGGATAAATACACAACATCACGCTGCATGTGACCTTTGTTTGAATTTGAGGCACGGTTCTGGCAGTACAGACACGTTTACTAATGCACTGACTATTTCAACATGCTAAGGCATGCTCATTTGTGCAAGTGCCGATGCGTGCGCGTGCACACCAATCCACACACACAAGGTTCTATCAGTCTCGTGTTTGACAGCTGTGTGCGCGTGGTATGCTTGTGTGTCGTTTGTCTACCTCTGACAGGTTTATTGCAACAGGGAAGCAGTGCCTTGTGCTTTTCCTTAAAGAGCCTGTTTTCTTTCCTGAAAGATTCTATTTATCTGAGAAGGAGTGTGTCCTCAGTCTTCACAGACGCACACACAGTATGGATTGTGCCTTCTTCACATAAACACACACATTCACTCACTACATTAATATTAACGTAAACAGACACTATCCAAGCACCTTGGAAGACAAATTTGTATTGGCTGAGAAAACACAGTCCTGCTTTAGAAGCTGCATGAATTATACTTGCACTCCGGTACTTGAAGTGCATATGAACTTTATGCATTTTTAAAGGACGAACACACTCATCTGTCTGTATGAGTGTGTTGTGGTTATGATAGATATATATGCAGCCAGGGCCACGGGGAAACCCTTAGCAAAGGGTTCAATCACATGCTTCAATTCCCACACAACAACATCACATCTTGCATTAACACATCTCAGATCTTATCCTCTTGAGAGAAAAGAAAACAACAATGACGCTTCCCACCAAAGGGATATAAATTCCATTACGTAGTCTATTTTTAAGCCACCAACTCAACACCTACATTGGTTCCTCGTTTTCTCTAAATATCATTTTTGCAGCCCTGCATTCGACACGCAGGGTCTTGTGAAAAAGCGCTACTGTGCCATTAAAACAGCTCCAAGTTGCTTTTCCTTTTCATAGCGTTAGTTTCCAGTTAGCTTTTTGGAGTCTGTGAGTAACTCTTGAAATTGTATTCTTTGAAACCAGTCACAGTCTCATTGCAATTTTTTTTTATTTACAGTCCTTACAGTACTTAAATTCTCACAGAAAGCCATGGGTAAGGTTGCCAAAGGGCTAATGCAATCATCTGGTGAAATGGTGATTTGTTTTTTTTTTGGTACAAATGTACTTTATATCGCGGTAAACATTACTGGCGGGCCAAATATCAATTTTATAACAGAGGCCGCGGGCAAGTAAGAACTTAATCACGGGCCATAAGTCGAACGGACTTTGGAAATGTCTGTCCTTAAAGGGTTAAAAAGGCTGATTAAGGGACATTGTGTATTATTTAGCGCTTCCAGGTGTTAAAAAAATTTGTTTAAACTAAATAATGAGCAAAAATACATGAATTATCATAACTGTGCATATTTTGGTCACTTAGCCCATGTAGTTTGTATTCTCCATTGTACTCTGTAGCACTTTTTTTTGGTTGTACTACACAAGGGGTCTCAACATGGTCCCTCCTAAGGATACTATGAAACCGCGGATCTTGGTTTTAAATAGCTCAGCAGTGCTGGGTCAAAGATTTTATAGTATAATTATTTTTGGGGTGGTTGACTCCTTTTCACACTAATTCTGATAATAACAGTGATAATATGAGTTATTTTAGAAATGCATATTAAACTAGGTGCTCTTTGTGCCAACAAAAAGTAGCTCAGCTTGAAAAATGTTGGAGACCCCTGCACTACACAATACAGTGATATTGAGAGGTCAGTAACACAGTGTCCTCTCAATATCTACTAGCCACATTTTTTTGTTTGTCATCATACTTTTAAAATTATTTTCCAAAATCTTCATCTTTTTAAGGCGTAATTGTGGCACACGGCATTTTTGACCCTGTCACATTCATTAGTGTAGTCAAATTGTCCAACATCTGCTACTCCCTATGCATAAGGGAGGGAGCAGCACGAATGAACTCAATCTGGTGACGAAAGGCTTCAGTAGACCTCCGCTAGACAGAGTAAAATGTACAGCTACAAATAGCGACGCTGATCCCATTTTTATTTTAGACATGTGTCAGGAAACAAAAAAAAGTAATGTGTGAATGCTGTGAAGAAGGTCAGATATTATTTTTTTTCACAATTACATACACGCTGACCAGCAAGTATCCAGGCAATATACAATCTTTTACACAGCCATACAGCAGTAAATATATGAGGGAAACAAAAACTATGTAGTTTCACCATCTGTGCCTTATTCCCTGCAACAGAACTTAAGGAGAGATTACTAACAACTGTGTGTCCTATCACACAGCCCCGAATCAACCGACGAATCAGGTAATTAGACTCGGGATGACGTCCGTGCAATCATCTGGTGTGTATAAAATACTTGTGGCACTCTAAGTAATTGCTTCAAACAAAGCAGGGAGGGAGAAAATATAACATGCTCTTGGCACTGCACTAAAAAGGGGGCATGGCATCACAGCTTTGTTACACTTCTTGTACTACACCTCAGGTCTACCTAGTACCTGGAGAAAAACAGCAGCACGGGAGAAAAATGAGAAAAATACCAGATTTTACAGGCAATGGAGAAGAATGTTCTTTAGGCAAACCTGGCCCGTTATAAAATTGGAACCACTCCCCTCGAAAAAAAAAACCCGTCTGTAATCCTATTAAACAAAAAAATGAATTTACTGCGCTCACTGGTTCCTCAAGTTCTTGATTCAAGCTGTTTGCGGTCATTAAAAGTAGACCATAGCCCCCATTTACATTTACCAAATATCGGCCATGTGACAAGGCCAGTGTTTTATTATTATATTATGGGACTGGAATTTTAATCCTGTTTTGTGGATGTAATCTTTAGGGATTTGATATTGAAGAGGAGCAATAAATCCAAATGACCTGTTTTATAGGTTGGTGTGAGGGCTGGTGAGTGCGTGTCAGGGGGAATAGTCAACAAATGAGAGAGGGTCAGTACATGAGCAGGAAATAAAAATTAAAACCTTGGAATTGCCATGTGTCGCACAGAGTACGTTTACAAGCAGGGAATAGTCAGACTGGTATCAGAATTTGAATTTTTGTACCAATCCTGATGAATCGTTTATATGACTAGTGAGAAAAAATGTTCTATTTGTGAGCAATTCTTTTAGAAGAACCAAAGTGTCATTAGGCAAATACACATCATTTCGACATTTAAATTTCGAATTTCCATAAAAGCGGATTTCCTTTATGTCACTCAGTGCTAGCAGTGGCACGCGAGTGCACGGAAAAAAATGATTTTTTTTTTTTTAAATGTGCATTACTACCTGAAATTTAGACATTTTCAGTTGGGTGCCGTGTTGTTTAGAGATTTACGGTAGCGCTCCTTCTCCGGCGCGCGATAAATGAACAAATTATGACAGCTCCACCAGCGAAAAAATCTCGTTCTTTACAGCCAGCGTGGACAGATGACTGGGGCTTTGTTTGTCCAAAAAAATGACTGTGCTGTCTGTGCATTATGCCTCGAGAGCGTTGTAACTCGCACATCAAGTGTTAAACGTCATTATGAGACAAAACATGAATTCAAGGCGGACAACTTAAGACGCGCTGTGTCCAGGTAAGGCAAACACAGACCCGGAAAACCTTGACTGCTAAAAACACTACAACAGAAGCAAGCTTTAACATTGCTCACTGCATAGCAAAGCATTTATATCTGCAACCAAATCGACTGTTATTTCTGTTGCACTTATTTTCAAGTAGCCTTCCGCCTGTCTGCTGTTATTTCAACTTTACTATATTTTCTGCAATAAGATTCGATTGATAAATGGTATGGTAGCTGTCCATATTGTGGTAAATAAGTTGAAGTCATGATGTCCTACAGGCTTTTCCACATGTTGCTCATATTCATACTTTAGTTTATTGATTAACAATAATAGTGCAAGATAAATTAGTTAGTTATACGGTTTCAATGTGTATCCATGTTGTATATTTAGACTGGTGTAAAATTACAGTTCTGTAGGATTGAAGAAAAATTTTGATGTGGCACACTGATTTCCAAAGACATTTGAAAGTGGCACTCCACACCGTAAAGGTTGCTCACCCCCTAGTCTGGAAAAATGCATCGATATCTCAAACCTTACTCTCATGGTTTAGGGCCTTCTTCACAGACAGGATGCATTATGTCAGTCACGGAAATGTGACCTTTGAGCCTTTTGGTGTCACCTGAAGCATTCCACAGGGCTCAGTACTTGCCCCCCTCCTTTTCAGTATTTATATGCTTCAGCTTAGTTATACTATTCACAGGTATAACATGAGTGTTAATAGCTATGCAGATGACACTTTATTGTATCCAAGCTGTCAATTCAGTTGAACGTTATAAAGTATTACAGTCGTTTACTTTTCATTTAGTTGTAGGGTATGGTCCTGCCCATAGACTCTGCTCACAAAAGGCTTGATGACATGCATGCCATCACCTGGAGCCTTCTGCATGACTGGTTGATTCAAATGGGAAGCTTTTACACAATTTCAGTTATTTTTTAGGTTTATCGATGTTAACTATGTTTTGTCTATTGGTGCCAAAAGATTCTATGACAAATATGAATACCCAAGGGAGCGACAACAAAGGAACAGCTGAAAAGAGCAACAAGCTGGAGTTGGTCAAAGGTGGTGTAAGAGGTTTGCCACTTAAGCAGTTATGGGAGGCACTACTGAAAAGGCCATTATAATATAACAAGAGGAAACCAGAATTTGTCAAGGTTCAGGACCCTAAATCACAGTAGTCAGTGACGTTCTCTTACATGACCAACAGTGGAAGGCGCGGAGTGACACTGAAGGGCGAAGCAAGCTTTTTTTACATGGAGCGCCAAACAATAACCAAAGCGACTATTGCCATGGCCTGCAGGCAAGTGGCTAGACAAGGAAGCGAGTGGGAAAAAAAGTCAAAGAAACAAGTGCGTGATGATGCCTAGATCACGGGACTAGGTGATCACATGCAGGCTCAGCTGTAGAATGTAAGAGGCCATGAAGTGCTAAAACCACCACCAGAACAAGCTACCTTTGCAAAATTGCCAAACCCATAGTATCAAAATGGCAGCCAAAAATATCAGCTTCTTCAAAGGGTGCCTCAAGTTATGCCAGTATATAGTTCTAAACCTACTAGTGCTTCAAAAGATGTTTATGAAATAGAACATGGGTTTTGATTGTTTAAATAAGTACTTGATTTAAATAATAAAATATTTTACACAACTAAGGGGGTCACTATAGAAAACACAGTGGAGCTTTAAAGATGTATTTAAAATTGTATTTTAATTAAATCTATGTAGGTGGTAGCACATCTTTTCACTATTGATTGAATGCAATCACCAGGTTTACATGTCAAATTGAAAATTACGCAAAGACTTCTTGAAAGGCAATTTGTTTTCAAGCCAAAGCTTGGACCACTTTTTTCTTACTCACAATACATATTCTAACGACATTAGGAAGGTGCTTTTCAGCTATGAGATTTCCTAGTTAATATACAATTTGTGGCTCTCATTCTTAAAAATAAGTGTCAGTCATTTTAAACCATATATTGCAGCTGTACAAACAAAGAGAATGCATTAAAAATATCCAGCACTTGGATTCGTTGGCCTAGAATTGTTTTTTCAAATTCAAGAACCTGTAGATAGCCTCTGACCCGAAAAAAATCTTGTCCTGCTTGAACTGTGCTCTTATCTTTAAATGCTGATTGCATGGCTAAGATCATGAATGTGCAAATACATTTACTTGGTTGGAGAAGGGGAAGACAAATCAGGATATTTACAATCAAGGTTTTGGTTGAGTATTAATTTACCAGACATGAAAAATGCTACCACCTAAGGCAAAATTTCAGATCTTGATAAAAGTCTGCACTGTGACAAGTTACAAGACATTTTAATAAGGTTTTTGTTATTAGAGTGAATCAAAGTCTGTTAACTGATTAATGCAGTCTCTTTGTAATTGAGTCTTTTCTTTGCACAATAAAATTGTACTTTTTTATTTTTAAATTTTGAGAGTTATGAGGGTGAGAAAATATATACCAAAAAATCTCAAATAAAATTGCACACTAATACATTATTTCAAAACATGTTCTCCTTGGAAATTTTTACTGAAATTTACTCCAAATTCACACAAGTCCCTGGAAGAAAAAAATGAATTGTGTACATCTCGGGAATTTAATTCTCAACTATACCCCACGAGACGGAGGTTGTGAGCGAACCACATCCAACAACAAGATCGAAGTATGGTGCTCATTTGAAACATTAGCGTCTCATGGGGTTTACCCTACAACAGAAACAAGAGAAACTGTAATTGTATATCATGCAGCTGCAGCCACATGACTTTAGGAGGAATGTAACACGATGGCAGTATTTGTCATACTTTCCATTTCCCCCACAAAATAACACCCACAGCTGTAACCATTTCTCAATACAACATATTTAGAATCTCGATGCTACTGATGCTCCTGATGCTCTACCACATCACCATGTGCACACATGCATAACTTCGATTACTAAAAACAGGAGCTGACGTGTCCGTCAGTGTAACTACAAGGTAAATCACTAGCTCAGAGGGGAATAACAAACACAGCATTTGATCTACTGACTGGTAGAGAGCTATGCAAAAACACTCACTAATCAGCTTGAATAACACAGAGTGGGTTATTTAATGTTTTACAGCAGTTATTTCTTTTCAACAAACACCAAAGAGCATTCGAGTTGTCCTCTTAATATGGATTTCTCAACACACACACACAGGAAGAATGGTGAGAGGAGCAAGAGCCACTGGCAGAATGTTCCCAGGGAAGTGAGACTCCCTAGCCACAGAGATGCATATTCACTATAATAAACACTGTGATGCAGTCCAGCCAGCAGTCAGTATCACATTGCTGCAACAGCACACATCAAGCAGGGCCAATCTGACAACTCCGACAAGCAACATTTGGAACATGAATGGCGGTTCTTTTATGGTCTACATGCAATCCAAGAGCTACTATGTACTCTGTCCACTGCTATGCTCCCGTTTAGGCCAAGTACTTTTCCACTCATGTGTTGGCCTCCAAACCGTGGGAATCCTTCACACCGTGGCTTTCATTTCCTATCTTGAACTTGCCACGGCTCCGTTTTATTGTTATTTTCCTTTTACAGTCATCACCGCCATATAACAAACATCTGTTCCAAGATGCCACGTTACAAGATATTTCAGAAAATAAACATCACACGCATACCAACTGACACAAACAGTCCGGATTTGCATTCAATACTGAATGCGTAGGAGTTTATTTTATGGCAGTAGTGAAGGCGTTTAGAGTCAAAATGTATACTTACTGTGGTGTCCGTGCAAGTTAATGGCCGACGGCAAAAAATTTCCGGAGTGCAGGGGTGGCGGGTGAGCCGCAGCCAAGTGGCCGTGGGAAGGTGGGATCCTCCCGGCTGCTCCAGCAGCACCGTGTCGGTGAGGCTCCACGGCGAGCCCCGCCAGCAACGGAGGGGGTACGTGAACGGATCGAGAAACTCCAAAATCTCTGCCATCCATTATCACGAACAGGCAAAGTTAGGATAAGAATTTATTCTCTCGGATTGTTGTCCGAAAATAGAATCCCAGTTTGTGCTATAACGACAATAAAAATAATGTCTGTAGTGGTCCGGGAGATTCGGACTCGTTTCCAGCCATCCTGCTGACCTGTGAGGCATAACAAAAGAATCGCTTGATTTGAAATCCTTGAAAAATATGCAATTGTCAGAAAATATACTCGTTTATGTGCATTTTTCATTAATTCGGCAATCAGGGGGGGCATATGTTGCAATGACGCAGTTCGATGGAAAGCACTTCGTCCTTTCGGTGCGGTATCATTTCGAGGGTTTTGGCTACAATTAAATCTTTACTATGCGAGTGTGCGATTGTGATCAATGATTTGAACAGTAAAGAGGCGCTCGGCTCTCCGATGCGCAGCAAGCAGTAAGCCGCTAAAGGGCTCCGCTTCTCGGGGAAACACGACGAGCACGTACCGGTCAGCGCCATGAGCATCGATGAAAATTGCATGGTAGCTCTTACGTTCAGACGCATTTTAATGCGCTTTTACAAAGGCCAGCTTCACTATTTAAACCTAATTTAGGATAATGGTCACCAAGGAAAACAAATACGGCGTGGATATACTGTAGCAAATGCAACATTCCGAACATATTAAAAAGGTCAAAGTTGTGAATACACAGCCGTCATAAATCCGTCCCGCGATTAAACACACCATTTAATTCTGGGGCTACACAGTAGGACATGTGTACAACTTAAAACAATAAAATGTCATTGGGAGCAAACGACATCGCCTAAGTGAAAGTATATGCTTTTAAAAAGAGCGAGTTTGACCTACTTTGTGAACGAGCTTTCCGCGTGTTGCCACAACAAAATTCATGAAAAATAATGTTTCGAGTTCAAAGGGAAACACATCGTGCCGATTTTTATAGACCACGTTAGTTACCATTCCCGATTAGGCATTAACCTTAAAACAGGACCCTAGGTAGCTGTAACCCACACGTTATCTAAAAAAAACTACCAAAAACAACACAAAGTCAGGTTAAATGTGATCACAAACGCTGTAATGTTTAGCAGGGGAAACGGCAAAAGTGGACTTAACCTTCAACTGGTGCAAGCAAACATTACAGCAGTGACTCGTGATATTCAGGCGGACTGGTGGCTTTCGTACACACGGCTCACTTGACAAGGCGATTTTGTGGTTTATTTCAACGCGACATCGTTGAACACACGAGCGATTTAACGAGTCCGCTCGCGAGTTAAGATACATTTGGGGCTGTGATCTGCGTGGTTTAGCGGCGGAGAACCACGACATCGAGAGCCACGTTTCAAAGTTTGCAACCGTTCCGTTAAGGACTAAACTTTCCTGAGTGGGGGTAAAAAAAGGATCACATTTCCATTCCACATATAGTAGCCGAACACCTCCGCGCTTCACTAAAAACAACGTAACTGGCTTCGGAAAAACAGCGATAATTCGCAACATTAAAAAAAATAAAGCGCCTGAAGAAAAGCGAGATAAAAGCGCTTACTTTGAAGATGGGTTGTTTTAAGGGAGCGTGGACAACATTTGAAAACGCCAGTAAGCCTTGCAAAGTGTGCCCAGGTTGCCTGGAGAACTACTGTAGTCCAGTCCAGGCTCAAGTGAAGGCAAACTAGGAGGAAGACGGAGCCCCCGTCTCGTCCGTTTACTTCACAGCAATGAAATGCAGCATTGTTTTACAAGCCCCGCCCCTCATAAGGAGACACCGCCTAACTAAAACTCCACGCCCATTGGACGGCCAAACCCCCCGGTGGTTGGCTAGGTTTCCCGTCGATCAAAATCCAAACACTGGCCCCTACAAAACCAATTATGGACCAAGAAAGGCAGGGCTGTTTCAAGGTCCCCTTCGCTCCTTGCTCCTCTGGACTGACTGGGATCAAAAATGAAGAGGAGGGCTGCTGGGTGGGATGTTTGGTTCTTGGATGCGGGCTTGCAACGACCCCCAACGTTCCACTCTGATTGCAATGGATGCGCAGGGCGCAGCTGCGTTTTCACGCGGTTTACGAGTGAGTGAGTGAGTGAGTGAGTGAGTGAGTGAGTGAGTGAGTGAGTGAGTGAGTGAGTGAGTGAGTGAGTGAGTGAGTGAGTGAGTGAGTGAGTGAGTGAGTATGTGAGTGAGTGAGTGAGTGAGTGAGTGAGTGAGTGGGATACTTTAACATGCGTTTTATCACGGCCCTCTCGAGATAGATAGATAGATAGATAGATAGATAGATAGATAGATAGATAGATAGATAGATAGATAGATAGATAGATAGATAGATAGATAGATAGATAGATAGATAGATAGATAGATAGATAGATAGATAGATAGATAGATAGATAGATAGATAGATAGATAGATAGATAGATAGATAGATAGATAGATAGATAGATAGATAGATAGATAGATAGATAGATAGATAGATAGATAGATAGATAGATAGATAGATAGATAGATAGATAGATAGATAGATAGATAGTCTTTCATTCACGTCTGTACTACACGACCACAGGTTTTTGAGGCACTAACGAATAATTACTCTCTGTCTCTCGCTCTCTCCCCTCTCTCTCTCCCAATTACCCTTACTTTGTTACCGGGTACACTTTTCGGGTTTTGTTTATTTATCTACCTATCTACTGTATGTAGCAATCCAGCTTTCTTCCATTCAAGTCCTTAGGAAAGCGATGCATCTGTGTATGGCTCCTTTTAGTATTCAGTGGATACTCGAATTTACATTTGAAGAGGAAGAAAACATTGTTGTTTTAATATGCTTGTGCAAAAAAATTAAAACTACTGGAAGCTACCAGCAAATCCCTGAATTTGCCACTGCGCATCCCGCCCTCTCCCGGTCTCCTCGGCTTCTCTGAAGTTGCACGAATGCGAGTAACGCAGTTCCAACAAAGGTTGATTAAAAAAATCGGGCACGGTTTCAAGCGGCCCATCTTCCCGACTCCACTGGCCCCTCCCCACTTGACAGTGTCGGTTTCAAGGCGATCTTTAATCGCTAGTGTCAGAACTGTCAGGGTAGGAGTCCGCGAAGGGAGAGCTGCGTCAAGGTTCGTCATTAAACGGAGGAATAAACAAGCCACATTACATGTGCGCCAGGGTGAGATGAACAAGCTTAGTCATAACAAGGACACCATATCGCGGATGAGGTCGAACCAGAGGCTGATCGTCGTGATCCCTCGTAGCGGCTCTCGCCGTCGATAGTACCCGGCCCAGAGAGCCCAGGCTGGATCAAATGTGTGCGACGTCCCGTGCTTAGCAATTCGAGGGACTGCGGCGCCCATTGTTCACGTCCTTCCCACTGAGAATGTATACAATGGGTGTAGATTATGGCTCCATTGCAGACGTTTGGCAGGTTACGTTTCCTCATTTTTATTGTAAAATATTTTTGCGATGGTTGGTGCCTTTAACTCAATTTTGGAGATGAGTGGCTTACCAAATGTATTCAAGAACAGGGACGTAGGACGTGTGTTTTCTTAAATAAAGTCACTCCATACTGAAATGTTGTAGTGAAACGGTTGAAATATCCCATTAACATCTCATGAAAAGCACGCAATAAAAATCCCATTTTCACCATTGCAATATGATGTAATGCTTTTAACATCTCTGTTTTGCAGCAGAGACTACTGTACAACTGGACCATTTGAAATGATTCTTCTTCTTTTGTATTGTTTCTGTTCCACACCTCTAAACCATTTTACTTGACATAATCCAAATGAAAGTAAACATGAGTCACGACCATAAATGCTGCCATTACCTCTTTCTATTCCTGTTTTTAATATTGGTAAGTAAATGTCCCGACAATAAGCACACTTGTAACCCCAAATCCACATTTTTTATCACCTTAAAAAATATCCACATCTCAGTAAAATATTGGGTTTTAGTCAATGCAAATAGTAAATGATTAGACTCAGTGACAAGAATATCTGATTGGGCATCTGGCTGCATAAACTCACAAGGGACAGAGTGAGCACAGAGAAGGCAATGATTAATTTAGTTGGGGTTCACTGCTCTCTGGAAAGGACGTGTAAATAAATAAATACAGGAAGACTGTCCAGTACACAAGCACTCATGATAAACACTCCTTCTCCACAACCACAAGAGCAGCAATAAATAACAGATCTTTTTGATGACCCCACCCATTCTGCCCATACATTTGCACAGAGAGTGTTCGCATGCCCACGGGGCTAAATCTCTCCCCATCTCATGCTCATGTTAGTGGCAAGTACCACTGCATTGCAGCACGACTAATCTCGGGAGGGCTTAATTGCAGCATTGAGCTTTCCAATGGGTTGAAGGATACACTCACTAACACACAAATGTACCACACACGATCCGTGAGGGACACCATCAGCCATATAACGCAATTCAACATACTCGACATACTGTCAATCACCAGATGGTGCCTTGTAGCTTTTACTGGAGGTGAATGTGGTGGTCACACTGTATGTGTGTTTTTAGAGGCGCTCAAGAAATTGTTATAAAATGTAATAAGAGAGTGAACCAGATAGCAGTTTATTATCAAGTGAGGGTGTTGCATTTTATTATGAAGGGAGGGTGTATCAGCAGTGTAAAGTAGAGTCATGCAGGAAGCTGAGTGTGGGTAGAGCTATGTGAAAATGCAGGGACTTTCCCCAAGAGCTAACAATTGGCAAACCAAACGGCTGCACAAATGTGGCATCTCACGCTGTTTACTGTAGTGATACATTAAAAAGGTCAGCAAGATTTACAACCTGAAGCAATTTTTATTTGATGTTTTTGTTCAAGATCCCTTCTCTTGTTTTGTGTTACTTCTATATCATTGCTTTCTAAAGTACCTTTGACATGCTCCCTCAATCACTGTCTTACTTTGTTACCAAGCAACTGATACATATTGCAGTTTCCAGCTCACTGCTTTTAGATTTGAAAGCTGCAATAATCAGAACACTCATTCGGGAATCATCAGTTCAAAATGAACAAGGGCCATAAGAAATCTTTTAATTCGTATTTAACATTCTGTAGTGCTGTGGTGAGGCCCAGCTTCCTGAATTAATAGACTGTATTGATTGCTTTAAAAAAAGTAGAGCAGGTCACTCTAACAAACAAAACTACTAATAATAATTTCCAATTTGCAAATGTGTTTTGGAACATGGAACAGAGTTTAAAGAATGAGAAAACACAAACAAAAGCTCAAAGACAGGATGAAAACTGCTCGTGTATGATTTATAACCTCAGGACTGTGAGACTTACTGTTGTATTGATGGAAATTCAGTCTCTTTTTGGACAATAGGCTATTTCGCCATTGCTCTCTAAGCTTGTTTTTGTAGCTTTAATCTAAATATACAAAAGTATTATTTTTATTTTTTATGTAACATTATGGACAAATAAGTTGAAAGCAAAACAGCAAACGAGCAAAGACAAAAACAAATGAACAAAAGAAGAAAAAAAACAATGGTAAAAAGCAAGAAAAAAGAAGTAAAAAGCTTGGAAAAATAATTCAAAAGAAGAAAAAAAATAAAGAAAAAGAATAATAGAGAGCACCAGAAAAGAAAGTATAAGAAAAAGCAAAAAGCTAGACAAAAAGGAAAAAAAAAGAAAGGGAAAAAAGGTTGGGAAAAGGCAAAGAGGAAAATAAGAAAAAAAGACTGTGCTGGCAGTCTTATATTGTCTTTATGACATATTTACACTGCCATGGTTAATCTCGTTGCATACACTGTTTGATATCAATGAGATAAAGACAATTCAATTAATTGCATAGCCAGAATACTGGCAATAGTCCAATTTTATAACATATAAACCCAATGACATCTTCCTATGAAGTTAAAAATGGCCGCCCCGAGTAGCAAAAAATAGATGGATTTAGCTTCATACCTCATATTCCACAAACACAATAATAACAAAAATGGTGTTCAGACAACTGGTGGCTCTTACAACATATAATTATTCGGAAATCCTATCGTTTTTTTTAGGTGAAAACAAAATTGAGATCACGTTGACATGCTGTTTTTACGTCTAAACACTGCATAATACAAAGCAAGAAGGGTGGCAACGGTGTATTTACGGCCAGACAGTATTTTCCAAAGGCCGCCCTATGTTGGGTACAGCTTGCCTGATGAATTGTCTTCATCTGCTGGGGAAAACAAATATTGCACGTGTAGAGTTGCAACTGAACACGGAATTGCAGCAAACCTCTCAAACAATTGTGGGTATGCGCGAAAGTGGGTCTAAACCCAAATACCAGTACGGTGCACCACCTCCTTTCCACGCAAAAACGTTGAAGTGCACTTCACGTTCTGCAAGCAAAGTAGCCATGCTCCTGAGAGTTTTGCTGGTGGGGCAGTAAAATAATATTAGAGGGGAAGCGATCTCAGCAGAATCAAAGGGCAGTGCGTGCTGCAGCGACCAGAACCCTTTTTTAAAATATCTAAGACTTCCTCGTAAATGCATGCAGCTGTCTGCATTTATTGGCGTAAATATTGTAATGCCGTTGTGTGTGATCAAGGATGCACCCAGTCGCCAATTTAACAACAATAAATAACAGGCGGTATCACCTTCACATAAGAACTACTGTTGGACATAACTCTAAACCAGGGGTGTCAAACTCATTTTAACTCAGGGCCACACGATAGAACAAACATTCTGTCGGGGGCCGATTCGAGAGAAAGAAAAAAAGAGAGAAATAAATAAGAGAATGAGGGAGGGACAAAGAAAGAAAAAGAGAGAGAGGGAGAGAGAGAGCGTGAGAAACAATAGATAAAAAGTTGTGAGAGAGGGGAAAAGGAAAGGCAAAGGAAGAAAGAAATCCAAAGAGAAATAGAAAGACAGAAGGACAGAAAAGAGAAAAGAAAGCACGAAGAGTATGAAGAGAGAAGAGAGAGAAAAGGAAAAAAGTTAGAGCAAAAGAGGTTAAAAGACACAGAGAGAGAAAGACACAAAGAGCAACAAAGGCAGAGAAAAAGAGAGACAGAGAGAGTGAGAGAGATGGAGACAGAGTGGGAGAAAAGGGCTGGAAAAGAAAGAAAGAGAGAGAGAGAGAAATAAATACAAGTACAGTGTCTTTGTGAGAGGCACCTGGCTTTGGCAACATCAAGTTGACATATTTCAACCTGTAGCTTGTTTTTCTCTTGCGCTTCTCTGAGTGTTGTCTCGCGGGCCGGATTCAATCCCTTAGTGGGCCTGTTTTGGCCCGCGGGCCGGCTGTTTGACACCTGTGCTCTAAACGTTAGCGTGCACACCCAGACTGACTCCAAAGCACACTACCTCAAAGCACCAAACTTCTGCATAGTAAACGTCTTTTCTTAAAGGGACCATGTGTGAACACAAACAGAAACACACGTAACATACATTGCAATATGAATGTACCAACAACATCAAATAAACTTGATCAGTCTACCATCTTTTACTCATCTGTAAGCAAACAATATATTATTCAGGTGAAGGTGTAATAATAGTCTGTAGTTTGCAATACTCTCTTGGTCCGTGCAGGCCTTTGTGACTCCTTGTGATTAAGGGCTATACTAATAGAAATGACTTGACTTGACTATTCAAGTATACCACAAATATTCCGCTTTTTACTGGAACGGAGGCACTTTAGTCAAGTCACATTTATTTGTATAGCCCTTAACCACAAAAATGTCTCAAAGGACTGCACAGGAATACAATTACACCATCGCCTGATCTTAACCACAAGTATAATTTTTACACACAACATTCTGTAGACTTCACAGACACACACACACACACACACACACACACACACACACACACACACACACACACACACACACACACACACACACGCACTGTATACTGGATTCCCTTTTCACTATGTTTACTGCTCACCTTGCACAATGTCTGACCATTTCTTTTTTCTGCACTATGATGACTATGTTTGCACCAATGCATATGCTGACTATTTTTTTGCACCATGATGACTTTTGCACCAAATGCAATATTGCACAACCTCTACGATACCAACGGTATCACGATAACAACTGTATGTAACATCCCACATGCCGACATTTCTTGTGTAAATACCATGTAAATTATAACTATAGCCTTATCCCCCTTGTTTTATAACCTTATCTTCTCTGTTCCTTTATCTTCTTGGCTCATACCTCACTGTGAATGTGTAAAACTGGAGTGTCATGCCCAATTTCGTTGTCACAATATGTTAACCCATTTTGTAACAATGACAATAAAGGTATATTCTATTCTATTCTATACCAATTTCTGTGGTGTATCTTGGGCAAGTACAGCCCATACCTCTACAGGCCAGCAAGTTTTTCCACCATATATACCGGTATATATAAACGTTTAAGATAAGTCTAAAATAGTGTGGAAACAAGTACTGTGTAATAGTAGGTCGCAAACCTCGAACCTGCATAGGGATGAGTGCGGTCGCCCAAGACACACCACAGGAAGTGGTGCCCCTACGGCCCAGGATCTGTTAACCATGATGTATATGTAAGTGTACGAAAATGAACAAGATGTTTTTATTACACTGTCAACCATACGCAATTAAAACTCCTGATCAATTTAATGGTCTGTTAGTAGAGTGTCTACTTACAGACTGAGAAGGCATCGATTGGATCTCTCTAGAAAAATAAATTAATGCGAATGAATGAATTCATGAATCAAACACATGTGTTAAATAGCATTTAACTTATGTTTTGGGGTTTACAATTAATAAGATAAGTAGAAAACAAATATAATAGATATTGAATTTGTATGCTTGCAATACTTTTCATTTATTCATTTTCGGTCCGATTTTCCTCATTTGGGTCGCGGGCGTATCACAGCTTATCCAAACTGTGCTGTATGTTTATTGCAGCGCACAGGAAGAAAGACAGACATACAGATACATACATGTACATATTTTTGGTACGTGGGAGGGAACCCACCAAGGGATGGGGGTGAAGCTTAAAGCTTCACATTGGGGAGATGCAAAAGCCACGTTTGGGCATGGAGACGAGTCCCCACCAATAGATAGATAGATAGATACTTTGTTCATCCCCGAAGGGAAATTCACATTTCCAGCAGCATCCCTGAGCTGAGAACAATCGAGAACAATCGAAAATAACACGGGAGCTGCTGGAGTGGCTGCCATTCGTGACGGCGCCGGAAGAAAAGATTCAATTTGAATCATGTACAAACAAACAAACAATTGAATCATGTACAAACAAACAAATATACATGGTTTCCCTCAGGGCTATGGACTCCAGAACCACAGGACCTCAGAGTAGGAACTGTCAAGTCCTGTGGCAGAAAACTACTTTTGGACTATCAGCTTTACTGAACAAGGCACTAAAGCCTGGAACTATTTACCTACTGAACTAAAGGAAGATAATTAGCTTTGGCCAAAATGTTATAGTATGAGTTTATGAAGCCTACTTGTCCCTTTCATATGAAATTTATAAATATGTCAATGTCTCCATCAATGCCAAGACCAAACCTACGCCTGGTGGGTGGTATTCAATCAGGGACCTTTAAACTGTGATCCATAGAAAAAACAAATTAATCTCCATGCCCAATATATACGATAAATATATTTAGCACGGATTTCAAATTAAACAATGTAGAACAAGGGCAGTCTATAAATGCATTGACAGCTTAATATACTTTTACCAGTGTTCATATATTCTGAGGTTTAGATTTATAACTTTGACTTGCACTTGTTTAAGGAATTCAGCATCGTAGATAAAATATGAACCATTCTACTCAGCAACTACCCGCTTAATGGCAGTATTAAGACTTGTACTTCTGCCTGAAATAGGCTAATGGGTAGCATGTCAAAAATCAAGAATAGATGTATCTTGAATGTAATATTGGCCCTGTAAAACCAAGTAAATACAAATAACTTGTCATCTGCAAGGGCATAATTTAAATTTAAGTAGATGCAAAATGATCACACCAAGGCTTTTAATGTGAATTGGTGGGGATTTAAATTACTAGCCATTAAATAGTTAAAGCCCTTAGTACAAAATGCACCTTAAATATGTCACAGTATTAAATCTGAATACCTTCAAAACAGTCAGCAAGACATGCAAATTTATACAGGAATGATATGAGGTAAATAATGACAACCATATTCTGGTCTGAACACATGTGCACTTTATTGGGATAGTCAGTGTACTTGTCTGGCACCCCACCACCTCTGAACCCCTTGCCCTACCACCCTGGGGATGAAACGGCCAACAGGGGGAAGAACAGGTCACAACTAGGTCTTGCATAATAACAAAAAAAATTAACAGGACCAAGATTTTTTTTAAGGCTGAACGTACAAAAACCCAGACATAATTTACATACAAGCGATACTACCACTATTGTTAAGTATGCACCAACCACTGGGCAGCCTTCACAGAGGCGAATACGTGTCCGAACAATGCAGTTACCATTTGGAATCATGTTCTTACGCAGTTAGACATTTGGAATGACTCAAAGAAAAACATGTACATTTAAGTCCCCAGGTGCAACTTCAGGAACCCTGGGGTGCTTTATTGAACCTTGGCAAACATTACCACCAATTCCAGTTTTTTTTTTTTTTTTTTTTAAATCCTGAGTCAAGCGCCAAAAACTAACAGAAGCCATGCCAATGAATTGGTCAACAGGCTCTGCGCTTGAATATGTATGAGAATGTTGGTCGTTTTGCACAGAGCTGAAAATAATGGGCATTTTGTTGGGCAAAGGGGAGGAGCAACAGTCTTTTTAGAAGCATTTGCGGTGGACAATGGAAGGGCCGGACTCGTCGTACTCTTGCTTGCTGATCCACATCTGCTGGAAGGTTGACAGGGAGGCAAGGATGGAGCCTCCGATCCAGACGGAGTATTTACGCTCAGGTGGGGCAATAATCTGCAGAAGAAAATTACTCATCACACATTTGGCATAAATGTCACCATTTGACCTCAAGAGGAACAATCCTTCACCTTGATCTTCATGGTTGATGGGGCGAGAGCAGTGATCTCCTTCTGCATTCTGTCAGCAATGCCAGGGTACATGGTGGTACCACCAGACAGCACAGTGTTGGCATACAGATCCTTACGGATGTCGACGTCGCACTTCATGATGCTGTTGTAAGTCGTCTCATGGATGCCACAGGACTCCATACCTGAAAAGCATCACTATATTAATGCACCGATTATGCACCTTTATACACTTCTTGTTTTGGCACCCAACATACCAAGGAAAGAAGGCTGGAAAAGAGCCTCAGGGCAACGGAACCTCTCATTGCCAATGGTGATGACCTGTCCGTCAGGAAGCTCATAGCTCTTCTCCAGGGATGAAGAGGACGCAGCAGTACCCATCTCCTGCTCGAAGTCCAGGGCAACATAGCAGAGCTTCTCCTTGATGTCTCGCACAATTTCCCTCTCAGCTGTGGTGGTGAAGGAGTAGCCACGCTCTGTCAGAATCTTCATGAGGTAGTCTGTGAGGTCACGGCCAGCCAAGTCCAGACGCAGGATGGCATGGGGCAGGGCGTAACCCTCATAGATGGGCACTGTGTGTGTTACACCGTCACCAGAGTCCATGACGATACCAGTGGTACGACCAGAGGCGTACAGTGACAGCACAGCCTGAATGGCAACGTACATGGCAGGTGTGTTGAAGGTCTCGAACATGATCTGTAGGCAGAAGGACAGTTTTAGAATTACTCGCAGAAAAATTCTTACCACAGGTGACCACAGCATTTCTCCATGCATTAAATGTGAGGATCAATTTCTAAGTTAGTATCACATGGGTGCAAAAATCGTATCATTCCATCACACTTGTGCATTTCAGGCTAGCGCTGAGGTAAAGTAGGGAGGTAAAAGGGCACACGGTCAAGAGACCTGTTTATGATGGATCATCTCATAGAGAGATTCTATAGAAAGAGGAGGGAAGGCGAATGAGAATTGAAGCACATTAGAGGAAACTTCTGCAGACTACACTACACACCTGGGTCATCTTCTCCCTGTTGGCTTTGGGGTTAAGGGGGGCTTCTGTGAGCAGGACTGGGTGCTCCTCAGGGGCAACCCTCAGCTCATTGTAGAAGGTGTGATGCCAGATCTTCTCCATGTCATCCCAGTTGGTCACAATACCGTGCTCAATGGGGTATTTGAGGGTGAGGATACCCCTTTTGCTCTGGGCCTCGTCACCAACGTAGCTGTCCTTCTGCCCCATACCGACCATCACGCCCTTTGAGGAAAATGTACAAGTTTAAGCCTATTTTACACTTTTTTTATTGTCAAAGTGGTTTTATTTCAATTGCCATTACCTGATGCCTTGGGCGGCCGACAATGGAGGGGAAGACAGCACGTGGAGCGTCATCACCAGCGAATCCGGCTTTGCACATTCCGGATCCGTTGTCAACAACGAGTGCGGCAATTTCATCTTCCATGGTTTATCTGAAAAAGAAAAAGGCGGTTAACACTTGAAAGCGGTGGCACCTTCACATCCGCGTTTTGACTAGTCATTGCACTCACTTCCTGCTAGAGCAAGGGGAGTGGCGCAGCCTACCACTAGGGGGAGCATACGGGCCAAATTCCTTGTGGCCAGACAAAAGGAAGTGGCGCTGTGCGCTCTCCTTACCATATAAGGGCATGGTTCGAGTTTGAGCACATTTGCCGCTACCGGCGCCATGGCGCAGAGCCAGTCAACTTTAACTGCGACGACCACTCCCTCTAATCCATTGTTCAAGCTTACCCCTCAATGCCTCATTCTTAAGGGATTTCCCCCTACGCGTAGCGCAATTACCCGCATGATTTATTTTACGAATTCAATTTTTTTTAAGATGACAGCGTTTTATTGAGTATCCTACGGCACCGGCTACACTGAGTCAGGCTCCTTCACAGCCACGCCTTGAAAGAACTAATCCTTATAGCGACAGTTAAACTACAGCATTTGGGTAACACCAAATCAATTTTGTAATTCGGTAAAGAAATGAAGCGGAAATGATGAATGCAGTTAGTTCAAAACGAAGGGCGGTGGCGGGCAGCGGTAAGCTAGCATGCTAAAGTAGGTCACACCCCGCTGCAGCGGGCATGAAAGGAGCAGCCGAGGTCCATACGCCCTCGATACCACATCAAGAACCAATTTGCTCGACGCATATTAAAACCCTGTAAGCGTTAGAGTGGAAAACGCCCAACTCACGCCAAGTAGCTACGCGCAAATTATAATGTGGCGCTCATCATAAGCCGGTTACAAAAGCCGAATGTGAAGGCCAAGACCGGCGATAGCTGGCTGGCGTCACTGCCCTTGTGTTCCCGAGTGGCCTAATAACGTAGAGAGTTAACGAATAATAATAAGTTCATAGAAATGGAGTGTTGGTATACATTTGAGCGAAATTAAGACCTCTCAAGTGCATACAAACGTCATGCGCAATACATTGCTTCATTTTAAAATATTTACTCGAATATTAATTATTCTTAATAAATACACATTTAAGGAAAACTGATCCTTCTTACCTTTAGGTGAGGGGGGGCTTTTTGCTTTAAGGGAAGTTGTTTCAGGCAAGTGATATCCCCGCACAAGTTGTGTGTGACGATGCTCAGAGTGAATGAGCTAACGCTAGTAACCTAGCTTTTATACCGCTTTCGCGGCCCGGCTCACGCCATATAAGGTAAACTTTGGGAATCGCGCCTTCTGATTGGTTTAGCGTCATGCACCGGGCACGTCGCGTGCACGCTGCGCGGCACTGAGCTCTCGCGATTTGAGGGCGACGAGAAAGGGAGGCGACCATGGCCAAAGGTTTGAAAAAAAATGAAGTGCGAATGGATTGATGTGGAGAATATCGCAAGCTTAATCCCTTCTTAAAACATTTTAAATTTACAATCGAAACCAGCATAAACAGGCACAGGGAAAATGGAGTGAAGGTGGACGAGAGTTGATGCATCCCAGTGAAAGCAATACTCAAAATGCATCCTGACACACCACATTTACATAAGATGATGCTGGCGTGTCAGTGTGCTTTTAGAAAGCAGGTGCGAGGTCAGTAGAGACTCAGCATCCAGGGCCACTAGCACGAAACACATAAGAGAGAGTTCAAGGGATGACCACATTTGTAGACCACCCCTTTCCCTTGATTGCCAAGTCCTGCTTGCTTGGGGATAATTCCTAATCAAAGCACTATGTCATCACATTCATTTTGACACATTTGAAGCCTTTCCTGTTTTATACCCGGATTCCAAAACTGATTACCATACTGACATTCGCACATTTAATGTTGTCAACAACAATCTACATTGCTTCCTCCACTTTAAAACTTCCTCGTTTTGTTCTAATTTTAAAATCGTGTATATCAGAAAACCCTGCACGAGCACACAACTGTTTAGTTGCTGAGCAGACGCCTTAAAAAAACAAAATCTTCGTCTCAACTAGTTCAGTCTTGTTTTAAAAAATGACACATTACCAGCTCTGCCTAATCTCTGAAGAGCAGGATGGAGCTTTTCATCAAAAATCAACGGCGACTGGATCACGAAGGTACTGTGTTAGTGTCAGTTCAGGAGGCTTCGCCTGTTACAGGGACCCATGGGGACCAATACTATTTATTTCAGGTAGGGAACAAACCCCTACCTCAAAAAACAGCCTGGAGAAGAATGCCCTCCACCAGGCGGTACTTGCCCAAGAAGACTGCAGGAAGTTGTGCTCCGATGACCCTTGCAGTTAGGGGATGTCAACCATGAACCGTGAACATAACATATTGCAAACAGATCCAATTATTATCAATGGCCCTTGTCTACCAATTCTTCTGCACTTCAAGCTTGTTTTCAATTAATAGAGTTGCAGTCATAACCATTAATTCTCAATCTACTACCCTAATTTTTAAACAGAAATAAATTTAAAAAAAAACTTGTAAACTAATTTTCACAGAGTCAATTTTCGCATCGATTTTTGCATTATAAATGAAAAAACAATATTGAATCAATTGTGTTTAGAAATATGGTAGACTGAGTTTCATAATTCATTTATATGCTTTACACTCAACAGTTTATATAACTTTAATATCCCTTTGACCAAATTATACAAGTATGCTCTTGGATTGCCGTGTCGGTCACTCAATGAGAAAAGCTTGGAATTTGTTACATCGTTTTATAGTGATGCCTTAACATTATAAGAGAACCGACTAGGAAATGTTTAACAAGACACAAGGGAGCGCCCAGGGGTTTTCACAGATATGAGTGAGTGGGTGACTGATGAATCCTGTGGAGCCAAACTTGATGATGATGACAATAATGATACACAAAACAGTGTGAGAAAATTAAACTTTTACAATGGTCCTCCATCATTGCATTAAATACACTGTCAGTGAGAGTAAGAAATAGGGACACTGGATATCCACGTTATTTTTTTGTGGCCAAATGTTTGGTCTATTTTATGTGCTGTGCTGTCAACACCTTTTAAAGGGAATCTCATACATCCAAGTATCAAAGATAGTGTCCTGAGTAGACTCTTCTTACATGTCATTAGAGAGTTAGAGTATTTACAGCCTGACAGCCAGTTTAAATTGCCTGCTCTGAACCTGTGTTGGTAAAGATACATCTATCAAAATGTTATATCAGACATTAGTATACACAATCCTGTGGATTACTATTTAATGACCACTAAGTTGAGGTCAAGATTGGCTGCCAGGGTCTCGTGTAAAATAGAATGTTGTTATACAAAACATATGCAGTGCGCCATTTACTATCTAATGACTGATAAAGCTGGTCTGGGCGGTGTTCTGATACATAAATTGCTTTATTATCCTATTCAGTGACAGGTGATCACCCAGATGTTGTGTCAATACAGAAGTCAATGAATAACTAACCACACTAATGCATGAGTGTTTATATGAGTGTTCAACCCAAAGGGCAACAGCCTATAAAAAGCTTCTGATGACACTGCATGTGTTGCATTCTGAACACAAAATGAGCCTAGCTTTGTGCTGACCTATGTCGGCCAAACAATAACAATATGTAACTACAATGCCCACATCCCAGCAAATGCAGACAACAAGCAGTCAGTTGTGCAGTTCCTACACCAAATGTCTATCTGTGATTTCAATAATTACATTGAAACCCCCGCGAGTGAGATTACCATGTCAAATGAGCAAACCAACCAGCCTGGCAGCCAAGTCTGGCCACATATTCATTCATAGCCACTCCTTGTATGATGTCATCCATTCTACAGTACGCTTCCCGTTCCTGTATCATAAGTTTCTGTTTGAAACTAAAGGCCCAAATATTGATTTCAAATTCAATATACACATGCTATTGGTAAAAGACTTCATCACTAAAAAAAAAAAAAAAAAAAACCCTCAAAATAAATTGATTCATTCCACATTGACAAACATGAAAGTGAGAGTAAGAAATAGGATAGCCACAATTAAATTGCCAAAAGTAAATGTTCATACTCCAGTGAGGTTAGCAACCCAGTCTTGCAACCTATCAAAACAAATTTTAGCCTAGGTTAAAGCTAGGCTAAGCAAATGTGGCAAATAATCTAGTCAGATTTTAACAAAAATGCTGCAATCTCAGGTTTTTTTGTTTCTAATTCAATGCAGTGACTCAGGTTTTTCACATTTGACTGGTTTGTCAAATCATGCAAAATAAGTGAATAAGTGATCCTGCTGCAGGCGTTATGCAAAGCAAGCAAGTTACCTTTTGTTTGCCATTTGTGACTGGTCACAGGGAAACGCCATTCATTAATGTTGCCCTCCTAACACCACCTCTCCCTTCCTCCATCATCTCTTCCCTGCTTTCATGAAACAGCCAATAGATTGGTCTTCTGCAGCGTCATTGATCCGTGGGTCAACACGGCAATAGTCCTACTTCAAGGAGAGGGCCAGTTACCAGCTGTGCATGTGTGTCTACCAGCTGGCTTGTACTTTCTTGGTACAACAGGATAAGCTTCCCATTTACAGCCCAAATTGATCTGCTACCCCCACTTCCTTACTGCCAAACTCACACTGAGAGTACTTCACAGTATCCTGTGCAATACCTTACATCATGTCATTAGAGACTTCAAGTCATCAAAAAAAAATCTGTTTAGATTCATATCTGGGATATAATACGGACCACAACACGTTTATTAATTATTGAAACTGCTTGGAACTAACATCTGAAATAATTCAACTGTTCAAATCTTCTTTGGCCTTAGAAATGTTCATATAATCTGACTGTTATGACCCAATCACATGCTTCTAGAACATGGCCCACTTTTGTTTGCCAAACTAATAAGTAGTGAGCACATGCAGCGCATAAGGCCGCCTTAGTTCCTCAAGAAGTCACAACAGAGGTCCTCCTCTTGTGTTCCTATTCCCCAATAACAGCTTGACTTCCTCCCGAGGCTCTCGGCTACAATTGGCTAAAACTGGGTGCTTTTGGTGCCTTTTAAGGTACTCAAGCAAACCAGCCCAGTGAGCAACTTTAAACCAAAACCATCAAATGACAACTTAAAAGTATGTAATAACATAACAATGGTTTGTTTTAGTCAACGAAACATAAACTTAAAGAGCAAGTTTTTTAAACCAGTTTACTTAACCAGACGTTTATTTTCTCCTTGGTAACAAAGCATCCTTATCTCTTAGTTTCTACTACTTATCCTATTGACAATTTTCAAAAGCAAGCACCATCTTCCTAATTCTCCACAATAAATCTCAACAAGTCACAGTGGCCTTCTTTTCTTCATCAAATATTGTGGGCAATCAAAGAACAATGCATATAATTCCAACTCAAATCAGACGAATACTACACCAGACACCGAATCTTCTCTTTGGTCAAAGACCGCAAAATATAACACTTAAGTATGTATAAAAATAAAATATGTCTGCAAGTTGCCTAATATATGTTCATTCGGGTTTCATTTTACGGTACCGTATTCTTCAAAGCTCTGTGTATTTAGCTATACCTTAACAAATGAAATAGGCCAGTCAATTCTGTAAT
Source organism: Urocampus carinirostris (assembly GCF_059441175.1). Taxonomy (NCBI): domain Eukaryota; kingdom Metazoa; phylum Chordata; class Actinopteri; order Syngnathiformes; family Syngnathidae; genus Urocampus; species Urocampus carinirostris. Next base: position 28,108,054 of record NC_142349.1, read on the forward strand.
CACCAACAAACACTCTAAGTCATATAAAAAGTCAAATCCTTTTCATACCTTGAGTTCATTTCTCATAGCTTTCTCAAAATCACACGTGAAGAACGTTGTAGCATTTATGCTCACATCAAATTACAATTATAAAGCAAGAAAAGTTAATAAAAAGTTAATACATAAAACGGTTAACCTAATAAAAATAACTTTGCAGAAACAAGTACCGTAATACCAGCCATTTTACCTCAAGTAGATAATTGAAGCAACTAAGGCAGGAGAAAGTCTTGAAAGCACTGTAATAAAGTAGCGTCGATCTCGAGTGGAGTTGCAACTTTCAAGCACGACGTATTTATATCTTAATGTAAGCTGTGACTAAAGATTTATTTTTCTCTTTCATGTCTTTATGACGCAGAAGAGAGGTGTTTTGCTGCAATGTGTTTGACGTCACAACAAGGCCCGATTTTAGGCGTGTGACTTTAATGACTGTAGTAAACGTTTACAGTCAGTGTTTAGTCTTTTCTCTTTGTTTTCCCATAGTAGTTAAGAGACATAAATTCGGTAAACAAGTGCCTGCAGGGCGAGCCAGGCTTATTTGTGTGTGAGAGTACGTGCCTGGTGTGTTTTTAAAATTGGATTTAACTCGCATTTATACTCTTTTTTGTGCATTAGACACGAATAATGATTTAGGAAATAATCTGCTCGTGCGAAAATCCTTTACTTTCCAAGAGGAACATTGAACGCATCAAAACAAGATTTTTCAGTTTGCCCTGTCTGAGGGAACAGGACGCTTCGTCCTTATTGGCTGCCGCTCTCTGAGATTCTCATAATCTGATTGGCTTATCCTGCCTGCCATATAAGGGAATGACAGCTGCGGCAGGGGAGGCAGGAAGTGAGCTCGACGGAAGTGTGGAACCGGCGCACTCTCTAAAGGCGTGTCATTGCTGCGTTTTCTTCATCATTTCTGCTTTTACTTTAGAATTTCTGATGTCCATGACATTCCTTTTCAGACGTATTATTCCTTTCATGTTTTAAAGACATGTCTTTGGATGCTAAAAACAGTTTTGTGGTCTAGTGGGATAGGTTCACGGGCTATATTTTATGAGGAGGCTCTAAGTTAAAGTGGAATAACAGCACATGGCAGTTGTGTTTGGATACCTGTATTATATAAGCAAGTTACCACTGGAACTAAGGTTTTGCTTTCCAGAGGTTACAACTGCACACACGTGACAGAGGATTAAGCTGAAGTACACAAACAAAAGTTACATTTCCTCGGTCAGATTAAGAAAAAGTTCCAAATCAAAAGGTATTTTATTGCACTTTTCAGACAATACATTGCGACTCAAAGTGCTGTATACGAATAGTGAATGTAAAACAAGTAAATAGAAACCCCCATTTTTCTAAAGTGTTTTATTATAGGAAGGAGATTGAGGATTCCATTTGAACAGGGCAGTCGCAGTGCCGCCAAGAAGAACCGATGCGAGTAATATTCATGAAACAATTCAGCATGTGACAGCATTCCCGGTATCTTGTGCGTTTCAGTCTTGATCCGTGTATTATTTCAAATTCTTTCGACATGACAACCATCAATATAAAGGGCAAAGATCATGCAGTTCTTATTGCAGTAGGTCTCATGTCTCCCAATGGCCTTTGCGATTGGAGAAATAAGTGAGATGTCACCACCGCTACTCCCACTCTGCCTTTGTTTGCGTTTATATTAGAAAAGATGTGCAAAATCTTGCAGTGTGTATGAACACAGTTTTGCACATTGTTGCCTATGAATATACTGATTTGGATGTGATTATGTAAGGCCATGCCCATTTGTTAAATCTGGTATTCTTTAAAGGAGATTATTAGGTTTGTCACATGACAGAAAACTATGTCACGCTCAGCTGTTCTTGGTGAAATTTCAGGTCCTCTCAGAACTATGAAATTGTATGCTACCCCATTGTGTTGTGCACACTTTTCATGGTAAACCCGTTTTAAAGTATGTGTGGTTGAGAGAATGAGATAAGAATTACAGCCCTCAAGGCTTTCACTTCCCTTTCAGTTGTTGTTCCAACTATAGAAAAAGCAGAAGGAAAGGCTGACTATTTTATATCGCAATATTTGCTTTACTTAATGTCTGTTGGCAACTAAACTAAGATTAGCAGGCTCGTCTTCTCAAAATCAAACAAGAGTAAGATTTCTCCCTATGATATGTTCTTTTATCCAGCTACACATAAGTGTATGAATTGTCTGCATTTATACAGTATAGCGCTTTTCAAGTCAATGAAGACCTCCCAAAGCGCTTTACAACATGCTTCACACAGAAGAGAACACTTTTCTCAAGGTTAAGCATGTCAATATGATTTGAGTACTGACAAAAAAAAAACTAGCACAGAAAATGCACTTTAAAAAAAATAAAAAATCACATTGAAATCGCAATGCTGGTCTAAAAAAATCGCAATTCGTTTTTTTTTACTAAGTCGTGCAGCCCTACGCTACATGACTAAAAAATAAACCCAAATGTGAAGAACACAGCGTCAGAAATATTCCACTGCCTTGAAATGGTTCAGTCCATCTGATTTCTAGCACTGCTCTGGAGCTAGGGTCCAGGTGAAACTGGGCCAAATCAGGTTTTCCAGAAGAAAAGCTCAGACTAAAAACTTTCCACTGTTCTCAAATAGGTTTTAATTTGCCACACAAAATAAGAAAACATTAACAATTGAGGTGAAAATTACCCCGCGGGCCGCACGTTTGAGACCCCTGCCCTAGACTGCCAATTCATTTGGGTCTCACAATAATTTGTGGGAAACACTGGTCACTATGATTAAATAATAGTACAAAAACCTGGCACATAGAATGCGCTTATCCTTTAAAACCGAAACTTGCATCGAAATTGCGATTCAGGTCTGAAAAAGCGCAATTAAAAAAATGTTAAACATTGGATGGGTTGCATCGTTATTTGTTAATGAAAGTGTGCCTTGGCTCAAAAAATGTTGAGAGACACTTATCTACAGGGAATTTACACAAAGGAAACCAAATAGGGTAGGCATCATTTCTGAACGTTACATTGACAACGCACCATTTTTTGGACCATCTTGTTTCTCAGATGAGGAGGAATGTAAGGTCTGCCAGTTCCTCCGTGTATTTTTGTAAAATGTGGAAAAACACACCTTGCCCTGGGGCTGCACCATGAGCCTACTACTTATTCGCTCAGTGCTGTCCCCTACAGCTGCTCAAGTGAACACTGGAATCCTGGCCGTGTCATTTCACTCTCAGAAAGACACTTCTCTCTGCTGCAAGGTCAGCACCATATAAGGTGAAAAGTCAGCAGGTGTGGACTTTAAGGCATGACGGCAGAGATATAGGTGGATCCAGACAAACTTGGGATGGTCTTCACTTTTATCTCCTGCGCTTTCAGCTCGCGTGTTAGTCACGAGGAAGGAAGTTTTAAGCAATTTGGCAAGCTCTCTGGCTCGCATGTGTTGAATCACACAATGCCACTGCTTACAAAGCCATTTTTTTCCCCATTCTTTGATCTTTTTTTTCTTTTCTGTTAAATCACTTTCTATGTCAGGACGGTGACAATCGTATTTGTGTCAAGACCGGCTCGCCAGTGTATTACAGCAAACAAAGCGCACTCCCTCCTTTCTTTCGATCACAATTCGGTCACTTCCCCCTCGGCAGAGTTCCCGGCGAGGTGATTTGCACAAGCTGTGGTATTCGCTTCCTCTTGAGGGGGGTTGGAGTGGAAATTCTTGTTTGTGTGTTCTTCAATATGTGTATAAGTATGTATGCACGAGTGCATGGGCATGAGCAACACCTAATTCTATGGAACCCCCTGAGTTGGAGGGCCTCCTCACTCTACTTTTTTGAGTTGTTACTTAATCACGCATATGGCGTGCAACGTAAACGTCTTACTTAATGTAAGCCTGCTGAGAATACTCAGGAGGAAGTGAGCGACAATATCTTGCGGTATGAGCAGAATGTCTTAAACGTGTCTTATCAAGAGAGGCGAAAAAGATTGTGAGGTTGGAAACCCTTTCTAGTGATTGGCTGTTCACGGCAGGTAATCACCTGGTCTGAATTACCTTTTAAGGACAGGCAGTCCTGCAAATCTCTACACCAACCAAGTCCTTGCTCCTCCTCGTTGCATGTTTTTTTATTTCCCTTGAATTATCTATGTATTCAGTCTATTTGCAATTCCCCTCGTGTTTGTTTACACTTTTCTTCCGCAAAGAATTCTTCTATCAAAAAGACAGAAAGATGGGTGGGACAACAATTCAGGGGAGATTTTTCTTTTACATAATAACTTGTTATTAAGACGCGTAATGGAAAAAAAAAGGGTCACATCATGGTTCTCTTTGTTTTGTTTTCTCTAAATTCTCTAACAATGATCAAACAATGTTAGGGACCTTTTCTTATGTTAAACATGGTTGTTTAATCATATTTTTTAGAGCCGCACTTTTATTATCAGCCATGATTTGTGTATGTTTAAGTCGTAATGTAACACATTTCCACATGAAGGATATTCTCAATACCCTGATGTGACATTGTCATTAACTCATTCAATGCCAAATGTTTCTCTCAAATAGGAATTGCGAATGCCAGCACATTTTTGCCGTTTCGACTCATTTTCAAGCCCTAAAGAAAATGTAGTTCTGTCGCTATATAGGCATGGGATATTTTAATTAAAAACTCAAACCCTCGTCTTTCCTTAGTAAAAAGTGTGTTTCAAGACATCACCAGTGTTTAGTAAACAGCAGTTAAACATTGCTAAGTTTCTTGAAAATACCAATTTCCGAGAAAAATTGCAAGAACACTAACTTATGCATACACTTTGCTAGAACACTTTTATTTCCCAATGTTTCCGGGTACATGATTGCACAATTTTGGCCTCTCGGGGGCTGTCCACACAAGCTCTATATCGCTAAATAGAGGAAGCAAAGCAATGCGGGGAGTGGGGGCTCTTCGATGTTTGGACGAAGCTATAATCAAAGCCATTCCTGGCATCTAGTGATGATTTATCATACTGAAATCATTCCCAAAGGCTTGTTACCTACTGATTTGCAGCAGACCAAAGCCTTTAGAATAGTATTTTAAAAATCAAACAACTTTTTTTTTACATTTTGGCATTCAGGGGACAATGCTTCTGAAAATGTATTTATACATTACGGCCATGAAAGAGTTAATCATTCAATAATATTTTATTTCAACATGTAACAACTTTTTTTTTTGAAAGACTCTGCACAAATAGATTCTTGATGTATTTTCTTTGTGGATCAACCAAGAATATAAGAAAATAGCAAATCCAGCTCACAGTTGGACTTTAATTTGACTCGACCAACATATCCCTCCCCACTACTGTGTTCTTAAAGACGTGCATGACAGCCAATTTCTATTCTTTGGCTAGGTCTTCAAAAAGGGATTGGTACAATTAACATCACCCATCTTTGACAACAATTATTGTCAAACAAGCTATTGTAGACAATTAACATGAAATATGTTTAATTTTCAATCAAAACCTTACTGAAAACTTTCTAAAGTTTAGAATTTCAGTTATTCAAGAACATTTTTCACACATGTCATGTAATATCAATGGCAGAAAATGAAACACATTGCCAAATCTAATAGTTTTGACAAAGTTTGTGTTTTTTCATCTAATCTTTTATGGTACACCTTGCAATATTGTGCGGCATGAACAAAAAGTAAACCAATATTAAAATAACACAATCAAATTCACAGTTTATATCTGCATTACATGTTAGATATACAGTGGCCCAAGTATATACGAGAAAATTGAGATACGAGATGTCTCGAACAAGAATTTTGCCTGTCATACAAAAGAAAATCCAATTTACAAGATTTTCCAGACTCTACCACTACTGACCACATACCCGCAGCACCAGCTCACTCCATTTAGCACATGTTTCCAGTTATACAGAGCCCGTCCCATGCTCCCCAAGTGTTGCGCATCATCAGCAGTCTTGTGCTCCCTCACGCCTCTCGGACCCTGCATACTCCTCCGTTAACAACCGGAAACTTCCACCATGGTATATTCTCATTAAAAATTAAAATTTGATTTTAGTAATATTTATCTTATAATTATATTTTTATGTTTAATTACTCTTTGAATGTGCTTTTAGTGATCAGATGTGTTTCATAGCTATTTAGGGTTAAAAGGGTATGAATTGATTAGTTTTCAGTTATTTTTGTGGCTAAAATTCATTCGAGAAACGAGAAATTATGGATAAGATGTCATGTCCTGCACGGTCGTCATGGCACCCAGCTGGTCACGCCCCTTGACACCGGTTGAGACACATTGACTTGATTGCGTGTGGAATACTTAAGCGCTCCTTTTGGGACTGCCCGCTGCCAGACCATTGCTTCACTATGAGGAAAACCTGTTCATGCCTGTTCGTTCTGTGGAAATGCCTTGTTTGTAATTCTGTTTGCCTTTAAGCCTGTTTTGTTTTGTCTCTGGTCCCTGTGTGTTGGAAAACTTTTATTTTCCCATTAAAGTGACAGATCGTCTACGTATTTGAGTTCACACTTCCTGCTTCCTGGCCCGTTTCCTGACATAAGAGCTCGATCTGGGAACAAATCTTTTTATTTTTGTATAAAGGGGCCACTGTACTTTAGTACACTGAATTAACATTTAATCTGATCAGAATATTTGAATCAAACCATGATGATTTGCAAGTATCACTCGCATAGGAATTGTTGGCGATGCTGGGATCATCAAATATCAACCTAACATCAAGTGAGTTACATTATTCTGTTTTCAATTAAAATGTCTTGGCAACTTGTTACGTCCTGATTTGACTCAAACAGTGATTCTGAAATGAAAGTAGGAAAAAAACACCAACACTAAAACAAGATTCACTTCAACAATCAGGTGAGGAAGGGACTGGTGGTTATTCCAGCCACACAGAGAACCATGAAAAGTAAAATCAATCCATGGCGTAAAAGCAGTTGGGGCAAAGTAAGAAAATGGCCGACTGTGTTGTTAGAGGTTTCCGGCTAATCTGGGATGGCTTGGTCCACAGTAGTGCTTTCATTTGTTGCGGCTGAGGAAGAAATTGGGACCTCGTTGGCATCTAAGAAATGAATGACAAAGACTGTTTATATAAGCAAGGGATCTCCAAACATTTGGAGTCGCAGGTGTCACCGACCAGAAATGGACACAGGACTCAATAACGCACGTTTCTCAGTTTTTATTTGAAAAGAGAGTGAGAGTAAGGCTTGCTTGCTTGCATGAGCGCAGTGAAAAATCTAAATTTTGATGGGGATACACAGGGACACAAAAAAACAAAGACTTCTACTTAAAGTCAAAGGAAATCTGAATAGGCATTTGCACAAAAGTCCATGTTTGACAAATGGTATTCAAATTATACAATTCCAATGGGTGGAGTTGCGCGTGGCTTTAGCGACATCTAGTGGCAAATTAAAACTGCAGGTCACTGTTTGATAAGAAGCGGCTTATTTTTTTTCTTATGCTTCTTTCAGCATTGCCTCACAGGCCTGATTAAATCTGTTGGCGGGCTAGATACGGCCCACAGGCAGTAGTTTGGTGACCTAAATAAGACCAGAGTCCCCCCACAGAACCAAGTTAAAAATTACAAATACATCTCTCTGAGTTAAAAACTTTATGCTAACTCCTAATGCTAACAACTCAACGCTACCAGTTCTCTATCAACATCTGGCAGATCAATCACAACTCTTACAATTGCCGCGGGAATTGTCTAGTTGTTATTATTTTGTTTTTAAAATGTATACAAAGTATTTTTGATTTTACTAAATATTACTTAAAGGATGGGGGATTAACTTATGTTCTCAAGTTTTCTTCATTTTCTTCATGTTGAGTTTTTTCGAGTTTTTCCCTGCCTTCATGTAAGTTTTAGATCAGGGGATGGTGTAATATTAGTTTGTAGTTTGCAATAATCTGTGGTCTGGGCAGCCCTCTGAGACTCCTTGTGATTAAGGGCGTCACAAATAAACATGACCTTGACCTTGGGAATGACATCCTTTTTTCCAATCAAGTTTTGATACTTTTCTTTGTTACTTCTTTATCTTTATCGTCTATTCAGTCAACTATCTTTGAATACGATTTCTCGCAAAGCAACATTGTAATACACGAGAAGAATATTTTCTAACTAGAACGCACCAAAATGAAAATTTGGGGCTGGAACTGAAAACACTAAATAAAAGCGTGTATGGAAAAAAACAAATTATAATTCTAATAATAACAACTTGGGCAGCACGGCGGCGCAGTGGTTAGCGCGTGTGCGGCACAGTTCTGAGGTCATGAGATCCAACCCTCCTGTGTGGAGTTTGCATGTTCTCTCTGTGCTTGCATGGGTTACCTCCGGGTACTCCGGTTTCCTCCCACATTCCAAAAACATGCATGTCAGGTTAATTGGCCGGTCAAAATTGTCCCTAGGTGTGAATGAGAGAGCAAATTGTCTGTCCCTTTGTGCCCAGTTCAGGGTGTCCCCTGCCCACTGCCCGCAGATAGCTGGGATGGGCTCCAGCACCCCCGCGACCCTACTGAGAATAAGCGGTGCAGATAATGGATGGATGGATAATATATATATATATATATATATATATATATATATATATATATATATATATATATATATATATATACACAGTGGAATCTCGGTTCTCGACCATAATCTGTTCCAGAACCCTGTTCGAAAACCGATTTGGTCGATCACGGAAAATCGTTTTTCCCATTAAAAGTAATGTAAAATCGTTTAAAGCTGTTCCAACACCCTGAATGTTTAGCAAGAACGTAAACATGAAGCTAACCCAGGCTAATCGTACGTTCGCGTTAGCGTAATCTTCCGTACGAAAGGTTACGCTAACATGAACGCGTAAAAAAAAAAAAAAGGATTATGAATTGGATTTCTTACCTTTGTGGTGGACGGTGGGGAGAGAAAAATCATCAAAAGTTTTTCAACCTCTTCCAAAACTTGCGGCAGTTGTTTGCTTATAGCGCTAACTTCCTTAGCCGCATCACTCTCCTTATTCTTTACTATCGTACTGATAGTAGATTTAGCCATGCTGTATTCACTAGCAAGATCGGAAATTCGTACACCTCTTTCATATTTAGCTACTATGTCTTTCTTAAAGGCAATAAATGGACGAACAACTTGTTTTTTTTTTTTCACCTGTCCTGCGTGCACCGACCTTCTTCGGAGGCATAATTAGGGGCTAAAACACCCGTAAGCCGCTCAGCATCGCACCCTAGCGTACCGGCGTTCGAACTCCGATTTTTTGACCGAACAGGGAAGCAAGAATTTCTCAAAATTTTTGGTCGAACACCGATTTGTCCGAACTGAGAGGCGTTCGAAAACCGAGGCAACTCACTCGCTCAGTCACACCAGGGACAATTTGGACCGGCCAATTCACCTGAAATGCATGTTTTTGGAATGTGGGAGGAAACCGGATGGATATTGCCTCTTGACTTCCTGTGTACCAAACCCTGCCTGAATGAACGACATCTGTTCGCCGTACTAACCAGTACCTCTGCACTTTTCTTCCATGCTACCGTTTGGGTTCTGACAGTTTATGAATAAGAAAAAAAAGAAACAGGATGCAGTTATGTTCATGTGTGCTTCATCACAGGTTCTTTTCCATTATAGGTTCACTATCATTAGCATTTAACGTTGTAAGGAGAAAATTTACGAAGATATACACTGTAAATGTTGAAACGACAGAAGTTGTATGCCTGCCAGTCTCTATTTGTGTGATGAAGCCCAGTTAAGAGGAAAACGACAGAGCCCACCACAGTTGTTTTGTATCCAAAGCTCTTGAGGGTGACGGTGCCTAACAAGTCCTGATAGCCAATATGAAGAAAGATGCAAAGTTTGGAAGAAGGGGAGTAAAGAGGGAAAAGCAGGGTGAAAGAGAAAGGATGAGTATGGGGATTTTCCAAAGGAGTTTTAGAAGGCGTAAAAAGTGTTACGTCAACAGCAGCTGCTCCCGTTCGTCCATTCACAGATGTGCTGAGAATTTCAGTGTGAAATCTTTTCTCTTCAGATGCTATGTGGAGTGCAACACCCAACTGCGCCAGCGGGTGGAACGCAAGAGCTCTTTTAAACGCATTTAGAGTTTGTATGTCTTTAAATTTGAGGTTTTCAATGTGGTGCCCGAGGAGACTCGGGAGCCCCGTAAGAACAATTGGAGTAGACTGTGTACATGTTCTGAAAATTGCTGACCAGTGATGGGTCATTACAATTTCTCAGTACAGTAAATTTGATTTCGAACTGACATGATGTATTAGAGAGTGACTTAACTTCTATAATTATAATCCAGTAAAAACATAGTAACAATATATTAATACATACTGTAGGTTGTTAGTCTAGAAAGGCATATGAAAATGGTAGTTAAAATTACAGATCTACAAAAAGTAACTCTCAGCTTCAAAAGGTTGCTGACCCCTGTTCTAAAACATAACACAAGCAGTGGACAGGATGTGTAAAATACTCGATGAGGATGTCCAGGACGCAAACACAATGGAGATAGAATCATTATAGGCAAAATGGTTTGAGTCAGGGCGGCACAGTGCGTGAGTGGTTAGTGTGTCCGCGGCACAGTTCTGAGGTTATGGGATCGAATACAAGCTACAAAGTTTGCATGTTCTTTCGGTTCTTGCGTAGGTTGCCTCCAGGCACTCCGGTTTCCTCCCACATTCCAAAAACATGCATGTCAGGTTAATTGGCTGGTCCAAAGTGTCCTTAGGTGTGGATGAGCAAGTGTGTTGTCTGTGTCTGTGTGCCCTGCGACTGGCTGGCAACCAGCACCCCTGCAACCTAAGTGTGGGTGCAGAAAATGGACGGCTGGATGAAATACATATCCATCCTTCCATCCATTATCTGCACCGCTTATCTTCAGTAGGGTCGCGGGGGTGCTGGAGCCCATCCCAGCTATCTTCGGGCAGTGGGCAGGGGACACTCTGAACTGGTGCCAGCCAGTCGCTGGGCACACAGAGACAGACAATTCACTCGCTCATTCACACCTAGGGACAATGTGGACCAGCTAATTAACCTAACATGCATGTTTTTGAAAACCGGAGTGCCCGGAGGAAACCCACGCAAGCACGGGGGGAACATGCAAACTCCGAACAGGAAGGTTTGATCTTACAATCTCAGAACTGTGCCACACACGCGCTAACCACTGCGCTGCCGTGCTGCCCTGAAATACAAAAAAGTAAAAAAATATATGAGGCAAAAACAACATTTTCCTCAAGGCGAAGTAATGTACGGTTAAAAGGGTAGGGTAATGTATAATACAATAATAAATCAAGATAATCTCAGGGGCTGTAAAAAACTTAAAGTATCGGGATAAGACATGTGAGGGAACACTAAACGGAACTGTGAATACTTCCAGCAAGCACCACAGTGTGCATTCATGTGGACTGGACAGGATATGGCAAGAAGAGGAAAACTGTATTTTTAGAGGTGGCCTCATCAATCTTTATTCTCCTTTATATACTGGATAGGAAGAGTCATGTGCATCACACTCAGTTGTGTGCACTTGCTCTACTCTATATGTAAACACATTACTGTCCCTACATGACTACACAACAAGTGGCCGCACATGCACGGACACTTTGAGGATTTTTCATCCTCTGGTGTCCAACGCATGCCTCACATTTTGCTTGACTGACCTACATCTTGCTGTCCGCTGCAGGCAATGCTTTCTATCCATTGGGACACACACACACAAACACACAGTCACACACACACACACATACACACACAGTCACACACACACACACACAGTCACACACACACACACACACACACACACACACACACACACACACACACACACACACACACACACACACACACACACACACACACACACACACACACACACACACACACACACACACTATATTAATGTGTTAAACAGAGGACAAAAGCTATGTAGTAGTTGCATTGTTGAAGCCACGACAATAAGGGAAGTTCAGGGAGCGATGGGGGAGGCAAGGCCGAAGCGCACACACGCATGGGCGCACACATAGCTCTGTTATGACCCTTGACCTGACTAATGTTGGGGAGGATGACCAATATGAGGGGTAACCCAGTTGCTCTGGCTTCTAGGTCTTTGTGGGAGCCGAAGGGGTCTTTAGTTGGGCTGCAGCTGTATGTGCGCACACTCGCAAGCTAACCACACATTCCTTTGTGATTGCACCATGAGAGACACACTATCTATGTATGTATGTATGTATCTATCTATCTATCTATGTCATGTCCAGCATGGTCGCCGTGGCGACTGGCTGGCCCCGCCCCCTGGGCACCGGCTGTAGCAGATCGTCTTATTTGCGTGTGTGCTTCTTAAGGGGGGTTTTGGGTATTGCCAATTGCTGGTTCATTGCGTTTTCTGTTCTGCATTAATCTGTTCTGTTTGACGTGAGGAAACCTGTGTTTGGCCGTTCTGAGTAAAAGCCTGTTTTGTGAGTATTACTAGTCTGAGTTCCTGTTTGCCTGTAAGCCTGTTTTTGTTTTGTATTGTTTTGTCCCCGAGTGTTGGACAACTTTTATTTTGCTAAATAAAAGTAACTGGCCGTTACGCGATTTACTGCCTCCTGCCTCCGATCTGGTCCAGTCCCGTGACAGAATGAACGGCCCAAGATGTGAACTCAGCAAACGATCCCAACACAATTTGGGGAGAGCTGGAGGACGCCGTTTGGCAAGCGCCCAGTGAGGTCACCTTCCCTGTCCATTCGAACCAAGGCCCGTCGTGGCCATTGCTGTGCATCGAATGGGGTCCCCGGGAAGATTTGACGCCGACCTGTCCGACTCTCCTGCCTGCATGTCCGACTCCTGCCTGCCAGTCCGACTCCCCTGCTTGCCAGTCCGACTCCCTTGCTTGCCAGTCCGACTCCCTTGCTTGCCAGTCCGACTCCCTTGCTTGCCAATCCGACTCCCTTGCTTGCCAGTCTGACTCACTTGCTTGCCAGTCCGACTCCCTTACTTGCCAGTCCGACTCCCTTGCTTGCCAGTCCGACTCCCTTGCTTGCCAGTCCGACTCCCTTGCTTGCCAGTCCGACTCCCTTGCTTGCCAGTCCAACTCCCCTGCCTGCCTGCCTGTCCGGCTCCCCTGCCTGCCTGTCCGACTCTCCTGCCTGCCTGTCCGATTCTCCTGCTGTTCGCCTGTCTGATTCCCCCTGATGATCGCCTGTCTGATTCCCCTGATGATCGCCTGTGTGACTCCCCTGATGATCGCCCCTCTGACTCCCCTGATGATCGCCCGCCGGACTCCCCTGATGATCGCCCACCTGCCTCTCCCCGTTCCTGCGTGTTCGGAGGAGGGAGCGGGGTTGCCCTTATCGGGAGCGTCGACCCATTCCGGGGTGCGAGGTATTTATTTTTCTTTTTGGGACCTCAGGAGCTGTCCCTTAAAGGGGGGGCTTTGTCATGTCCAGCATGGTCGCCGTGGCGACCGGCTGGCCCCGCACCCCTGGGCACCGGCTGTAGCAGATCGTCTAATTTGCGTGTGTGCTTCTTTAGGGGGGTTTTGGGTATTGCCGGTTGCTGGTTCATTGCGTTTTATGTTCTGCATTAATCTGTTCTGTTTGACGTGAGGAAACCTGTGTTTGCCCGTTCTGAGTAAAAGCCTGTTTTGTAAGTATTCCTAGTCTGAGTTGCTGTTTGCCTGTAAGCCTGTTTTTGTTTTGTTTTGTTTTGTCCCTGAGTGTTGGACAACTTTTATTTTGCTAAATAAAAGTAACTGGTCGTTACGCGATTGAGTTCATCCTACCTGCCTCCTGCCTCCGATCTGGTCCGGTCATGTGACAATCTATCCATCTGTCCGTCCGTCCGTCCGTCCGTCATCCACACATTATTCTTTTTCTGACTTGTTCATTAGTCATTTAGTCACACCTGTGATTATTAAAAACTTATCAATCAAATGGCATTCCTATATTAAGGTAGGGTTGGTTTAACAATTTGCAGTTCTTTTAAACTCTCTGTAGAGGACAATTTATTTTCACTGCCAACTCAACATTACACCATTGTAACATGTTCATGGATCCCTTAACTGCCTGGGTTGTCAGGGCCCCACCGAGAACGAAACTCTGGACACCTTTCTTCACGGCTGATGGTTCCTGGTCCAAGTTTGGGTCCTGGCATAGTTGGCACCAGTTTATTCATTGATGTTGTCAAAGTTGAAGGTATTCACATATTCTAAAACATGCAAAATGTGAGTATTTAGTACATGGTTCTTGCCTAAAATCTATAGATATTTTATCGGTATATCTAAATAATTTTCCAAGGTAATGCATTTTGAGGACAACCTGTCTTGTCTTTGACTTCCTGACCTGTGACGTCATGTGAGGAACACCACCACCCTAGCAAGTCAGACACCATAATGGTTTACCGATCAATTAGTCAAGTCATGTCAAAACAAGAGTTTGTTTTATGCTAAATTTTTGTAGTTTTTTTCATGGTTGCCATGGCACCCAATTGGCACCGCCCATGTGTGTCACAGTTGTCATAGTGCCCAATTGGCCACGCCCGTGAGCTGCCAGCTCGTTGAGAGATTGGCTTTCTGTCTACATAAAGCTTAGCGCTCTCTTGCTTCGGTTGTCAGCCCGTCAAATGAACTTCTGCCCCACAAGACTTGGGTTCTGACTCGGTCTTCTTTTGCTGTTGGTATTTCAAGTCCGGTATTGTACCTGTTTATTTTTGTCCTGTTCAATTTCGGGTGCCAGTTATGTTTCCGTCTGTTTTTATCCTGTACATTAGTTTCTCCAGTTTTTGTTCCCGTCTAGTTTCTCTTGTTTATTTTCGTGATCCCTATTCATTATCGATCTCGTCGGTCTCTGGCTTCCCGTCTTTCCACGCCAGACCGGCTGCCTATCAGTGCATGACTCCCCATTTCGCGTAAAATAAAGGCTTGTGTGAGAACGTCACGCGATTGGGTCCTGATCCTGTTCTGGTTCATGACAGTTTTTGGAGAATGCCCATGCATTGTAATGCAGGTGGGTGCAGTAATGGTTCACCAAAGGCGAGCAGCCAGAAAGGGGCTAACTAGCAAAAATTACACACAACACAAGTCTAACTGACACAATCAACAAAAGGCGGCCGCAGCCTTGTCAGAAAAACACCAACGGACAATTATGTCACAGTTCTCGAAGAAAAGAGCTATATCAATCAACTTTGAGACTAAATTTATGTCGTGTGGAATATTTTTCATCATGTCTGCATGATTGTATGGAGGAAAACTCCACATGCTATGCCTAATTAAAAAATGGTGTTTGTGAATACCTTTAAATACATCTGGAGGGACCAAAACATTGCAGTGAAATCAAACATCAGACCCATGTAAGCGATGTTTACTTCTATCTTCCTCCTTGCGAGACATGGACTCTCACAGCAAAGCTAGAAAAGAAAATCCAGGCCAGGGAGATGTGATGCTACAGGAAACTTCTCAGCATCAGCTACAAAGCCCATGTGACAAAAGATGGTGCGCAACACCATCAGAGGGCACATTGGAACCTATGAAGTACTGCTGTCAACTGTGCGCGGACAAAGACTGCAGTTGAATTTTCACGTCACTAGATCTTTAGGACTGACCAAGAAGATTCCCCAGGGCAAAGTCCAAGGGGGCAGGAGGAGAGGAACGTGTTCTCGAGTGTGATGATATAAAAATAAATAAAACTATATTTTAAAAAATGAAGAGTTTCCTCTTGTGCATAATAGCATAGCTTTAAGGATGTAAAGAAAACTTGCTCATGGTCTGAAATTGAACGAGTTTTTCTAGTTTTTCCATTTGGGTCACAAGATATCGGACGCCAGGGAAAACTGTTAGATTTTTATCAACACTTTGTTTTGGGGAAAGAGTTCCTAGCGGCTTTTTTCGATGGAAACATGACCCGCCCAGTCCCTAGACACGGAGAAGAGAAATGAAGAGAGGGCTTAGGTGCCACAGTGAAGAGAGTCAATACAATCAATACTAATCCCAGCAGAAATTTGTTTTGTTTTTTTATACTTCTCAAGGAGTTCAGTGTTTCTGATTCTTCATCAGTTTATACGTGCCCTTCATTGGAACTCTGAGTCTCTTTGTGAGGTTCCTTTTTTGGAGACGGAGAACAAAACTTGGAAACCAGCACCCTGTTTGTCCACTTTTCAGTTTGTGAGAAAATCAAAGAAGCTTTGTATTTTGCTGCAGCAATGCAGTGCTGCGCCCTCTGTGGGTGTTGTGAGTTCAGCAGTTGTGTCTGTGTGTTAGAATGTATCACTGTTTGCGTACATGTGTCTAGAATAGATGCGTGTGTGTGAGTGCATAGTTTGATGGTTGCAGCAAGCATCTTGCCTAGTTTGTGAGTTTGCATCTTGAGAAATAAACATCACCCCCTGCACCTTCATGTTATTGTCTTTTCCGAGCTGCAGAGTCAATTAAGATGCAGGACAGCTGTTTTTTGTCCTACCAATACTGATAACCAATTACGATCTGATTCAATAGACCCATAGCAATAAAAGATATCATAAACTATGTGTATACCTACTTAAGCTGTATATTTTAGGCTAGGAGTCTCCAACCTGCTGCTCGCAAGCACAAGGGTGCCCCCGAAGAATAGCTGAGGTTCTAAAAGTAGCTCAAAAATGCTGGGTCATTGTGATTTTCTAGTATAATTATTTTTATTGTGGCTGAGTAAGTCTCTTTGACCATACTTCAAATAATTAAACTAGTAACAATATAGTAACAAACTAGTAATAACATGATAGGTTGTGATTGTAGAATTGCATATCACTATTTCCATTACTTTAAAACGAAGTTGTATGTCAATGAATTTGAAATTTTCTGGTCAAATACGGAACAACACGTTTACCTCCGACTGTTTTTCGTCTTGGCTCATTAAAAAAAGTCGTCTCTTTTGGGTCCAAAACGGCTCTTCAGGTTGTTTTTGTTGCTTTAATCCATAGATTACCAATTATTACGAAATATTATGCATGTAATGACTTAAAAAGGGGGACAGTAAAGAAAAAAAGGCAAAAATAGAAAGAAAGAAACTAAAGGGTGAATATAATGTCAATAGGAAAAAGAGAGCTAAAAGAAGAAAAAACTTATGTTTATAAACCTACCAAAAAAAAACATTTTTTTTAATGCTCAACAAATTTGAAGTCAACAACAAAGAATCCCCCCAAAATGAATATTGACCAATCACAAGATCGAAAATATCGTCTCGGAGGGAAACGGCTGTTGATTGGTCAGGAGCCGACTCCGTTTGTTCACTTCTAAGAGTCGGCTAATAGACACAAGTTGGTTGTTGTCAAATATAGGACATTTTTTGCGATTCAGCCCTCATTTGCCTTTTCTTTCGATGCGTTACTACATTATACTATATTCATAATCGCTATGTTACGATACGGTAGTGGTTATTTTAAATGGTGACGTGATCCAAAAAGACATGGCGTAAGCAACTCAGAGGAGAGCAGAAAACCGTACTTCTTTTAAATAGCTTGTACTTTTAAATAGCGGAACGCATACCTAGTAGTCGCCGCCATGTTTTTCTGGCAACTTGCTGCGATGCTGTGCTTATTTGACAATGGGTTTTGTTTGCATTAGACAATAGAGTGCTTCGAGGTCCTAAGATTACCCACAATGCATTGCTGGCGCCCATTTTGGAAGTCCACAAAGCTTTTCACTTCATTGTTATTGTTCAGCGAACCAGTTAGATTCTACATTGTAATGCCGAATACGTGCGTTATTGTTGGCTGTTGTAGCCGAGGGGAAAAGGGTGGGAAGGGCTTCTTTAGACTTCCGAAGTGTGTTTACGATCAGGGGATTGAAGCTCAGGTGAAAAATGAATGGCGAAGACGAATGTGGCTAGCAGCTATCAACCGGTCGAATTTGCCAAAGCTTGACTGTGTTCGTGTTTGTTCTGACCACTTTCTGACAGGTAAATTGAATTATTTATGATGTAGAAATAAATTTTAAAAAGGTTATGGGACATGTGTACTTCATGACAACAGCTCGACGACCCCAAACTACTTTTATACCATATATGTGAGGTATTTCGCCGAAAACGACATTTAAAAACCGAACAAAACTCCGTTTCTCATTCGTACACTATTTTGGTGGAGAAATTCAACGCGGTTTCAGGGAAAGAGAGTCTCCTTTCCTCAGTCAACTCGCGTCAATAGAGGATTTAAAGCCCCCGAAAGCTAAGCTAACTTAGCCACCGGTGCGCCGTTCGGAGAAGCGTTGCCTTTCCCGGGTTGTTCAACATAGAACAAAAGGGAAGCAACATGAGAACAACATTCCCCTGAACCTGCAACACAGTTGCAATGGGCACACAGAATCGATGATGACTTGTCAACAATGATCCATGGTTGTAAACTTGGCTGAGACAAACTCTGAGAATGTAGAACTTTCCCTTTCACAGTCTTGTTTTCATCACCTTCGCTTGTGTGCACAGACACATCCCGAACCCAACCAGACACAAATCTGTCGTAGGCTTCCATACTTTTGTAATTTTGAAAATCCTTCAGTTCACAAAAGGGACTTGGGTGGAAAATAAGATAGTTAACAAGTTCGATGTAAGTCACACACGGCAACAAATCGGGATCAGACTTCCAGTCCTTGTTTTTAATTTTGTAGGGATCCAATTTTCCAATAAAATGTAACTTCGCAGCGTGCTTGCTTGTCTAAACTCTCCACGTAGTTTTCCATAGTGTTGATGGACAAAATCCGTACACAAACGAAGCTAGTTGAGTAAATAAATAGACAAACTGAGTAAATATTTGCTCCTCTCGCTATCACCGCTTGTAATCGACAGACTTCCAAGATGGCGGCACGAAGCCGTGTTACTATTTTTAGCACAAAGCGCGGAGCCCTCTATACTAGTGGTCAAATATTACACAATGTACCTTTAAGGAGTTCACCTTTCGAATAACTATCCACTGCTTCAAAAACAAGCCAGACCTTTCAAAAAGTTCAGTGGATTAATAGGGGCAGCATTATTTAAAATCATGTAATGAAGTCCAAATGTTCTCTCTCTATCAGAAGGGTGGAATTACTCGTTCATGGACCCATTGTATTAGAACCAGGCATTTAAATAGAGATCCTTTAGATGTTTCATTTTGCACCTTAGGTTTGGACAAAAACTCCATAAATCCACGTGTAACGGGTGTAATAATAACTTTAGTTTTATTGAAATTCCTGCTGAAATATGTTGTATAGTTTCTGCACAAGTGTCCTGCAATGATGAGTCCAACAGTGCCACCTGCTGGTATGTGGTAAGGTTTGGTTTGGCTTTAGACTTTGCGACAGAAAGGTGGGTTTTTTTGGCAGTTTACAACGAGATCAAAGCCAGCAGAGAAGCTTACCACGTGTTGTGTTGTGACTCATTCATTTGCAGCAACTATAATAAAAACATCATCCAGTCCAGCGTAAAAGTGGATCTTTGGTGGGACGGGTACACCGCTGTTACACACGGACAACAAAAAATCCGAGATCAACTCCAAAGCATCAAATTTACAAAAAACGTCTGGTTTATTATGCAAGAGGAAAACGAACATATCAGGCTGTTTTGTCTTACCAGTTTTACTGGCTGCCCTTGAACAGCCGTAGGGTCTTTATTCAAAAAGAGGTTTACAACAGAAATATTCCAGGTTACACCTATAGTGATACTGCAAAAAATATCCTATGGATATATCACAAATTAAAACTACAGTCACACTGTACTATAAAAATACTGCAGATTTACAGTAAACATTCTTATATGGAAATACAACAGAGATAGTACAAAAATCCAAAAAAAAACCTACAGTAATGCTACAAAAATATATCATAAAATAACTGTATTAATAGAAAAATACTATGAAAATGCTACACAGATATACTGTCAGGAACCAGGAACGGAGACGGGAACCCAATTGCGTTAGTTTCTTAGTTTTATTTAAAAAGAGACGTAAGCTGGCACCCACGATCCAGTGATCCTTGATTGCGGGGAGCAGGTCGCTGGTGACGCGGAAGTGGCACTTCTCTGGCGAGCGATAGCGGTGTCGAAGATGGCAAAGCAGGTCGGGTTACCGGGGCGCAGGAGCAGAGATGTGATCAAACGGAAACAGGTCGAAGCCGGGAAACGTACGGGAGTCAAAAACAGGGAGTCAGGTTCGGAAGGCTTGCCTTAGCGGGAGCTGAAGGTTCGCAACGATCGGACGCCGGTAACGGGGAGCCGTTTAAAAAGTGGCAAGGAGCCAATCAGCAACCAGGGCTGTTGGGGCCACCGGGGCAGCCGCAGGTGCCCCGAATCAGTAATCATGACATAGACAACAAAAAAAACTACTTTTGATATACAACAAAAGTAGTGCAGAAATACTTATATACTATGGAAATACTTCTTAAAAATACTTCAGAAATACTGCAAAAATAAAACTACAGTAACACGACAAAAAACTACAAAACTTCAATAAAAATCTGATTTCAGAAAAAAAAACTAAAAATACCCTACAGTAATAATTCAAATCTAAATAACAATTAAAGTGCTTAAAACAGGGACCTAATATACTATTTTTGTCAGAACCAGAACAG
Organism: Urocampus carinirostris; assembly: GCF_059441175.1. Lineage (NCBI taxonomy): Eukaryota > Metazoa > Chordata > Actinopteri > Syngnathiformes > Syngnathidae > Urocampus > Urocampus carinirostris. The sequence goes on from NC_142349.1 coordinate 28,128,580, forward strand.
ATACAGGACCCAATCGCGTGACGTTCTCACACGAGCCTTTTATTTTATGGGAAGTGGGGAGTCATGCACCTTAGGAAGCCGGTCTGGCAAGGAAAAACAGGAAGCCAGAGAACGACAAGACCGATTCCAATAACCCGAGTTGATATCGGACAGATGGGGTCGATACTGGACAGGAAGGGACAGACAAGATTGACGACAAATCAAGATATCGATAACTAACCGGAGAAACTAGCCAGGAACAAAAACTGGAGAAAATAATTAAAAAAAGCTAAATAGACAGAAACAAAACTGGAACCCGAAATTAAACAGGACAAAAAAAAAACGGGAACAATACCGGACTGGAGATATCACAGGAAACCAGGACCGAGTCAGAACCCGCGTCTTGTGGGGCAGAAGTTTGTTTGACGGGCTGACCCTGAAGCGAGAGAGCGCTGAGCTTTATATAAACAGAAAGTCAATCTCTCAACGAGCCGCAGCTGGCACCACACGGGCGGGGCCAATTGGGCACCATGGCAACCGTGACACACACAGGCGTGGCCAATTAGGCACCACGGCAACCGTGACACACAAGGGCGTTGCCAATTGGCACCATTGCAACCATGACAATTTTGCTCTAATTGTGGTCCTTTCAAAACCAATTTGATGAAACTAATCTCTGTAAAAAGAAGTAAAACATGTCACATGCGGCCCCCGACTCCAAATAGTTGCCTACCCCTGGAGTAGAACATGGAATGAGTTGTAGTAGATATGCAATCGATCAAGTAATAAAGGGTCCCATACAGTGTTCCCTCTGAATCTAGCCAGCACACAAAAATGAGGGCTCAAAGTTACAGTGCATGAAGGTAAAAATACACAGGTTCCCCTGACGTTGTGTCCTAAATGCAGTATTTTGAAGTCGAGTCGAAGTACAACGAAGTTGAGTAAAGTTTGTCGAGAACCGGCTTCTTTGGCTCGGCTCACTAAAAGGAACCGGCTCTTTCAGGTCCTAAACGGCGCTTCAGGTTGTTTTTGCTTCTTTAATCCCAACATGACCAAATATTATGTAAAATTATGCACAAAATGACTTAAAAAATGGGGGGAATAGAACAAAAAAAGAGAAAAATACCTAAATGAAAAAATAGTGAAAAGCTGAGAAAAAAAGAAACAAAAGGAAGAGAAAAAAGGAAGGAAAAATTTAGAAAAAAGCCAGAAAAAAAAGTCTAACTGACACACAAAACGTAGGAAAAAAGTAAATAGAGAACAAAAAGAAAAAAGTAACAGCTCGGAAAAAATAAACACAATTAGACTTTTTTTTAAAGGAATTAAAAAAAAAAGTAGAAAAAAACACGAAAAAAAAAGAAAAGGTTTGTGTTGCATTCAAATAATTTCCAATTATATCAAGTGAATCTTGTTGCCAACATTGTACTTCCACTAAAAAAATGTGATTAAGTACAGTTCTGTATCTTACAACCAACTAAATAAGCCCTCAAAAATGTTAATATTATTCGACAAAATATATCAGGGAAAAAAAAAGAAATGGATAAAATAAAATAAATTTGCATTGCCGGAAACTCAGCAAAATGTAACTTGATGTCAAGTTTTGGACATGTTTGATAATTAATTATCTTGCCACACTTGGGATAATGGTTGCTCACTGTTGTTTCAAGCGTTGCTCACCGACTTTGTGTGAATGCTCAGACCCGTGGAAAATTAGAGGGAACATTGGTCCCGTATCGAATTTTGCTTAGGGCCCCATGAAGGCTTGGGCCGGCGCTGCAAAGTAACGCACCGCTTTTGACCGTCAGTGAAGGTAACGGCGGAAAAAATAGTTGGTTAGATTACCCGTTACTAGAAAAATAGCGCTGGTCTTGAATTTTAGGATTTAAAAGTATTTCTTTAAAGATATGATATCATCATATTATGCAGCTGGAGGAGAATTTCATGTTCTAATGGTATTGCTCTTTGGCATTTGGTTTTGATGAGTACTCAAGATTTGGATATTGGTATCAGTATGAAAAAATGCTGCATTTGAACACCCCTTTTTTCTAATGCATTTTGAGTTGGTGGAATTATACTCCGAAATGTTGAACTGCAAAATGAAAACAGAGAGTCGCTGCTTATTGGTTCCTACATGCCGAGTCCATTAAAGGTTTATAACAGTTTTTGACACACACGAATAAACAATGTATCTCTCAGAAACCCCCTACATTTTCTGTTTTACTAATTCTGCGCTTACAACTTCAAAGAGACAGGTTCAAAAAAGACTATTCTTTTTGTGACACTACAGAATATGTTCTATCAAGGCGGTGATCATCTATCCAGATCATCATACTGTAGTATTGTTGCTGGAAAAAAGGGATCAACTCCACATTTCTATCGTCATTACTTCCTTCTGTGAAAAACAGCTGTCCTAATACTTTCGTTCATATGAATCTATGATTTATAAGGGCCACTTGGAAACTACACAAAAGTCTCCATTGGAATTTCCTCTCGGTTTGGGTTTATTCCTCTGCATAGACGGAAAAAATGTTATGTTATTTTCATAGAATTTGTACACTAAGTCCACATTTGGTAAATGACGATTTGCCACAATTATGCTCCCTTCAAAAGGAGAGGGTGGACAGTTTCCAAAGTATTGATTTCACTATGTTTGTGATGAGTTTGTTTATTGCTTGGTCTTGAAAGCAAGAATACTTTAATCTTAGATGGTTGGTGTTCAAAACACAGAGACCTCCTCTGCATAGCAACAAGGACGTCAACATGATTTGAGCCGCCAACCAGGTTCTGAAGACTCCTATGCTGACTGGATACTCTTGAAGCTTGGAAGCATCTGCACTTTCACTTGGAGTGAAATATGTCTCAAAATGCTCAGTGCATGTGTGTTTGATTGCAGGGCCATGCACATGCACGGAAAAGATGAACGCCAAGATCTGTTTGGCTTCTTTGTTTGCTGAGCCAGCTCTCTTCCTTCCTCTGATGTCCCTGCCCAAGCTGTGAATGGAGCTTTGTGTGGAGAGCTACATCCTCATGACTTGAAAGTCCCTCTGACCCATCAGTGTAGGTTGGCGTGATATTATTAGATTGGGTCTCCAGAAGAGTTTGCTTTGGAAAACAATTGAATACCTTTTAAAAACTTTTCATCAAATGCTTGACTTCTGGTGAGAGTGCTGGGCTCCATTACTCTAAAGCAGGGGTGTCAAACTCATTTTAACTTGGGGGCCACACGATAGAACAAACATTCTGTCGGGGGCCGGACGAGTAGATTCAAGAGAAAGAAAAAGAGATAAAGAAATAAGAGAAAGAGGGCGGGACAAAGAAAGAAAAAGAGAGAGAGGGAGAGAGCGTGAGAAACAAAAGAGATAAAAAGTCGTGAGAGAGGGGAAAAGAAAGGGAGCAGAAGAAAGAAATCCAAAGAGAAATAGAAAGACAGAAGGAGAGAAAGGAGAAAAGAAAGCGTGAAGGGTATGAAGAGAGAAAGAGAAAATAGAGAAAAGGAAAAAAGGAAGTAAGAGCAAGAGAGGTTAAAAGAGAGAGAAAGAGACAAAAAGCAACAAAGGAAGAGAAAAAGAGAGACACAGAGAGTGAATGAGACACAGACAGAGGGGGAGAAAAGGGGTGGAAAAGAAAGAGAGAGAGAGAGCACGAGAAACAAAAGATAAAAAGTCATGAGAGAGGGGGAAAAGAAAGGGAGAGGAAGAAAGAAATCCAAAGAGAAATAGAAAGACAGAAGGAGAGAAAAGAAAAAAGAAAGCACGAAGGGTATGAAGAGAGAAAGAGAAAAGAGAGAAACTAAAAAGGGAAGTTAGAGCAAAAGAGGTTAAAAGAGAGAAAGAGACAAAAAACGACAAAGGAAGAGAAAAAGAGAGACACAGAGAGTAAGAGAGACACAGACAGAGGGGGAGAAAAGGGGTGGAAAAGAAAGAGAGAGAGAGAGAGCACGAGGAACAAAAGATAAAAAGTCGTGAGAGAGGGAGAAAAGAAAGGGAGATGAAGAAAGAAATCCAAAGAGAAATAGAAAGACAGATGGGGAGAAAAGAGAAAAGAAAGCACAAAGGGTATGAAGAGAGAAAGAGAAAAAAGGAAAAAAGGAAGTAAGAGCAAAAGAGGTTAAAAGAGAGAGAAAGAGACCAAAAGCAACAAAGGAAGAGAAAAAGAGAGACACAGAGCGTGAAAGAGACACAGGCAGAGTGGGAGAAAAGGGGTGGAAAAGAAGAGAGAGAGAGAGAGAGAGAGAGAGAGAGAGAGAGAGAGAGAGAGAGAGAGAGAGAGAGAGAGAGAGAAATACAAGTACAGTGTCTTTGTTCGAGGCACCTTTCTTTGGCAACATCAAGTTGACCTATTTCAACCTCCAGCTCGTTTTTCTCTTGCGCTTCTCTGAGTGTTGTCTCGCGGGCCGGATTCAATCCCTTAGCGGGCCTAATTTGGCCCGCGGGCCGCCTGTTTGACACCTGTGCTCTAAAGGGTTTAATGGTTTGAGGAGAATATGACAGAGTCATGTAATGGAGGTAACAGGGCACAATAATTTGATCAAACAATAACATATACAAGTCATTGTACAATATTTCTCTTATCACAAAAGAGGAAATAAAATCTGTAATTCTATATTTCTGGGCTTAGGTATCAACTTAATAGCTATTTTAGAATGTGAGGGCAAATGCCTTCTTATCGGTGGAAGTGTGGTTTACATTTGTTTAACTGATATTTCATGAACAATCTTTCATGGTAATTTAATGTGAAAAGATACTGCATAGTCAAATTGACCTTGCTCACTTTTCATTCTTGGTTCATCATCCACAATGTTTTGAAAACATGCTGATTTTATTTGGATTATGTATGAATCAGAAAGTGCAGGAAATTCATGTGCACAAAGCAGAGAGTGGGTGTAGCAGTACCAACATCCAAGCTATATGCCAATGCCAGCCATATATTGAGCTATTGGTACTCCTGGAGAAGAATGGGCGTGGCCAGGCTGTACTTGCTCAAGACACACCAGAGGAAGCGGTGTCCTGACGACCCAAAACCCGACCTGAACGTAATGATTGACATTTTAGGCCAGACCTGGCCCGAAATTCAAGTTAAACTTGGCCTCACAGTGCCAGTATGTAATTTTTGACCACGAGATGGCAGTGTATTGTATAACAGGAACAAAAACCAAGATGCCAGACAAACATGGCTACGACTTCTAGGTAGCGATTCCACTTTGTAAAAGAAATACAAATTTCTCAACCGATTATTTTTTTTGATAAAAAACAATAATGGTATGATAGTTCATGTATTTTTGCTTAATATTCAAATTATTATTTTTTTACTTAATGTAAGTTGTTTTACAAGGAGGCACTAAATAATACATACTCCCCTTTAAGATCTTAACTTTGATGCCTACTAGTATTTTAAAACGTGCATTTATTTCCCACATTGTGCAATGCACTTATTGAGTTGCTGCTCACAAAAGACCCCCACTGAAATGTGAAGTTAGATTTATTATTGTACATTTCAGACTCAATCAAAGATTTAATGAGAATGGATTTGATGAATGTTTGCTTATTTTTTTCCTTAAAGTTTCTCCTACTTTCACCATCTCTGTAATTTGGGATGGGCAATATTATGAATTTTGGTATTTATCCGATCCAAGTAAATACAGGGTATTATCAATTGATACCCATCTAATCTGAAACATTTTGCTTGGAAAATGTCACGATCATGAAATAATTGAGCATTCCCCTACGAGTTACTTTAAAATTATGATAAACACAGCTCAAAGATTAGAGACAGTAATTGTGTTTTTTCTTTATAAAATAACATCAATGCAAACTTAAATAGTATAAAAAATAAATATTTCTATTACAACTGGTTAAAAACAAAAGCCAAGAGAGTCAGACCAAAAAAAGAGACAACGTAACAAAAATATGAATATTGTATAATGTTAACTAGCCCACTAAAAAACCTTCCAATACAAAACAATATTTGGAAAATAAAGTCGGTAATATGTACAGGTCTTTGTTCAGGAACAGTAAGATGTTTACATTTTTGGTTGCAACTCGTTGCTCTCTGCAGGGGGATATTTTTTTTTTCAGGTGTTCATGTAATTTCTGGTGTCACCACAGTAGGGGACCACTTTGCCAGACGAATTACCTGGCATTTTCCTTTCAATGCATTAAATGGGCATTTTGGGGAAAAGTATTGATCTCCGTACAATATCCCATCCAAGTACTTGCTTAGTATCGTTACCATACCTGTCAAGCTTCACGGGTCCATGCCCTTACAAACTGTCGTATTTTCCTTTACAAAATACAAAAAAATTTTAGACCATATTTTTTTCAAACGTGTTTATTTATGTAGTTTAACATGTTATATTGTACATGTGTTTCGTTATATCATATATATTGTTAATTAACATTTTGTTGAGAGATCCCGAGTTGCTCGACATGAATGACGTTTATTATAAAAAAAAGTTCAAAAATTAAGTAACTTGGACGTTCGCTGTAAAAGGAAAAAATACATGCAATTGTTATATAATTCTGTACATATTCTTAATTAAAAAAAAAAGATCAAGAACAATTGTTATCAGCGTAATAAAAATATCCATTAATAACACTTTACATTTAGATTTGTAAATAAAGATATTTTTGGAGGAAAACAATAATTGGAATTTCTAATTTGTAAACCAAACTACAATATCAACCATTGATGTGTAGTGCCTAATTTCGACTCCCCTGCAAAATCCTCCCCCCTCGCATGAACGCACATTCTGCTGCGCTTCCGACAATAGCTTTATTGTTTTAATAAGCTTATTGTATAGAATACAATTGCTATTGTCGGAAGCGCAGCAGAATGCGCATTCACGCGAGGGGGGGGAGGATTTTGCAGGGGAGTCGAAATTAGGCACTACAGCGGCAGACGCATGCATACAGTAGCATCAAACGCTCGCTTCGTTTGCAACGAAAAAAACGAAATAAAGGCTACAGCGGCGAACTCGTTTGACTTGATTAATTTGCCGTTTCATGATAGTCGGTGTATACCGGATGGTACCCATAGTTGACAAATTTGCGTTTTTCCGTACAGATTTTCTTGCACGTCGTACACGTCTTAAAATGCATAATAAACGTACTTTGTACGGCAAAAACGTACAGGTTGATTTTGATATTTTGATCGATCTGCCTGCAGTCAAGTGAAACTCCCTTGCCAGGCTGCAGTTTTTAATGCAGCCGGGAGGGCGGGGTTTCTTGGTGACGTCACGGTGCCTTAAATATGCTGCAGCTGTGGCGGCGGGCTTGCGCTGATGAGGCAGGCAGAGGAGCGGGGGCGCGCGTTCACGAACACACTCCTCGAACAAAGAGAAGCACGCGAGGCCAAAGAGGCGACACAGCATCGCAGCCTACACCAGTGCCCACCTTACCACACTCGAATACCCTCTCACATAGAACCGGAGCGAAGCCACCATGACGACTAACGGTGCCGCAAACGGAACCAGCGACATGCTGCAGATCCAGTTCGGGCTCATCAACTGCAGCAACAAATACCTGACGGCCGAGACGTTCGGTTTCAAAATCAACGCCTCGGCTTCGAGCATGAAAAAGAAGCAGATTTGGACCCTGGAGCAGAGCGGGGATGACTCCAGCGGCAACGTCTTCCTGCTCAAGTCACATCTGGGCCGCTACATCGCCACCGACAAGGACGGCAACGTGACCGGCGACACCGAGACTCCCGGGCCCGAGTGCCGCTTCGTCATCACGGCGCACGACGATGGCCGCTGGTCCCTGCAGTCCGAACCCTTCGGACGCTACCTGGGCGGAACCGAGGACCGCATCATTTGCTTCGCTCAAACGGCGTCCGTGGCCGAGAAATGGAGCGTGCACATCGCCATGCACCCGCAGGTTAACATCTTCAGCCTGACTCGCAAACGCTACGCGCACCTGAGCTCCAAAGTGGACGAGATCGCCATCGACAGGGACGTCCCTTGGGGCGTGGACTCCACCATCACGCTGGTGTTCCGAGACCAGCGCTACCACCTGCAGACCTCCGACAACCGCTTCCTGAGGAACGACGGTGCCCTGGCGGCCGAGGCGGACAAGAACACCGGCTACACGTTGGAGTTCCGCTCCGGAAAGGTGGCGTTTAGGGACTGCGGCGGCAAGTACCTGGCGCCGTCCGGGCCATCCGGCACCATGAAGTCCGGCAAGAGCGCGCGCGTGGGCAAGGACGAGCTCTTCCAACTGGAGCAGAGCCACCCTCAGGTGGTCCTCACCGCAGCCAACGAGAGGAACGTCTCCACCCGTCAAGGTGGGTTTTTGCTGGCTTTTGCTTGAGCGTGTATGAAGAAGATGTGGTGGCATTTTAAAGAACAGTGCACGCACTTCGACCATCTTTGTCACCCAGTCCCGTGCACAATGAATGCTCTATTTAGAAAGGCTTTGTCAAACCTCAGCCCACAGGCGCCAACAGTTTGTTATCGAATTTGGTCCGGCCCGCCCTAAACCTCCTGAGTGTGTCCAAAAAGAAGCTAGTCTCCAGGAGATGTCTATCAAAATTAGGATTTTTAAATAAATGTGAACAAAATGCTCTCTCCATCCACTAGATGTCAGTGTTGAGTTTGAATAGCATGGTAAGTTGGTTCAGCTGTAAAACTGGTTTGTGAAAAAATGTGTTATAAAAGATCCCTTGGCATCCGTGATTATAATATGTACCGTAGGTTACTAATGTAGCATAATAATGAACAAAGCCGTACATTTGGAGTTTGCTTTCTTTTACTCATCCGGCCCACCATCGAACAGAAATTCTGGATCCAGCCCCAGAGACGAACTGAGTTTGACATCCCTGATTTAGAACAGTAAAAGCGAGGAATAAGGTCATTAACAAAAGTCAAATATTTTCTATCCATAAAGATGATAGGGGAGGTTTTTTTTTTTTCAATTCAACAGTGGTCGCTACGAGCGAGTTTTGCATTGAAAACCACATATTCCAGATGAGGCACACAAAGCCCCAGGGAAGGTTCCTACAGCCACGGTAGGAAGGCGTGCCATGTCTCAATATCGTGCAGCACATCTACAAGATGATCATTCTGCCAAAATAAGGTGGAATGTTTCCACTGTTTGGCACAATTTGATTTTATATGAGGTCTCAGTCAGATCAGGAAATTCTCCTGCTTCTGTAACCTTAGAACCCAGTACTTGTTTCGTGTGGAGGCGCGAACTCCTACCCAATATAAAATGAGCTGCAAGGGATGGGCTCCGCTAGGCTGTACTAGCACAAGGTGCACCACAGGAAGTGGTGTCCTTACGACCGAGGCGATTAAGGGATCCGTAAATTGAGTTACAAAAGGAGGCCATCCGTTCTGCTTTTTCAATATGATCATGTGTCATCATTTGTAAACTTTAAGGACAGAATGTTTCATTTTTACATATTTAAGCAACTAGGATGTCATTTTTCAAGATGAGCTTGTCGGTGCATTGAAGATGTCCTTGGTTTCATTAGTGATTGTTTGATCATCTGCTAGCCAAACCCAAATTGTCTCAAGCTAAATATGTTACTGAAGACCCATTCGTGTTCCTTCTTCCACACTTCTTCAATGTTAGCCTCCCCAGTTGTAGTTTCCAGCTAGACAAAAGCTCTCCCACCTCCTTCCTTCTCCATCCTCTTGCATAATTTTCCCTCACGGTGCACGCAGCACCCCCCCATCATCTGACAGTTAGACTGCTGTAAATCGAGCTTGATTATTGGAGCCAAGACATCAAGAGTTATCTTGTTGATGAGTAATGGTTTATAGTTTAATAATGTTAGAAGGGTGTACTAGTATGCCATACAGGAAAAACATCAGTGGAGGCTTAATCGCACTATGAAAGCAGTTGTCACTGAAATCTATTTTTAATCATTTATGACTGAAGCGCAGCATGTCTCCAAAGCCTAAGAGTGGTTTTTCTTTGAAATCATTATTGTCAACGCTTAATACTTATTTCTTTGCCTGAAATGCACAGAAACGTTATTCTAAAAACATTTACATCAGTGTTTTTTACCCAAAACAAGCTTAATATTATAAACCAACTATGTAAATGTTTTTTATTTAAAAACCTAGAACAATGAAATTTAACAAAATATAAAAAAAATATTTATCCAAACAGAGGTTCCATTATTTTTAAATTACTTCTGGTTAAAGGAGCTGTACGGAGTTTGGAACTTTTTACACGCGGCTTCTATCAAGCTCCTGATGTTGCCCGCACAAGTATGTGCATTTCTTAGACGCACTTCAATAAATTATTTCTTGGTAAGGGTTGGCGTTTTGACTGTACTTGCAAAAGGCTTTTTCTTACGTTTACCATTTTCATGCTACACTGATAGAAACAAACAAAAATGAAAAAAAAAACCCTGGTATGAGCATAAAGTTTTCTTCCTACCCCTCATTTCCTTCCTCTTACCTAATAATATGTTCATCCCCTAACAGCTTTACTAATATTAAGATAAAAGCAGATAAGCACGGTGGAAAAGAATATAAGGGCTCTTTTAAATTAGTTGGCCATTGTTAACACATACATAACTCAATCTTGGCCAATTTTATTGTGTTAACATCTTGACAACAAATCATTGTCACCTTCTTCTACTCTTCAAAAGGACTATGTTTAATATTTAGTGCCTCCTGGTGGTACAATTAAATCTTAATTCAATAAACATTGATTTTAATAATATGCAAAATACCTAGACTATTATACCGATTTTAATTTTTATAAATATTCATAAGTCAAGAAATTTGTATTTCTTTTAGATAGCGGGATACATACCAAGTAGTAGTCGCTATGTTTGTCTGGCATCTTGCTGCTAGGCTGTTCTCAATTAGCACCGATTTTCGTTTGCATTAGACAATACAGTGCCCTCTAGCTGTCAAATATCACACATTGTACTTTAAGAGTACATTTCCATAACTTGCGCTTAACAAAAACTTGAATTCCTGCAAAGACTACAAAACCATCACAGGTTTATTGTGATGCATTCAATTGGGTAAGAGAGCAGTTGAAAATGAAAAAAATATAAAATTATAAGAAAAAAACAACAACACATGGACATGTTTCGGTCCTTAAGAGTACAAATGTGCCATAACGCTCCCTGTGCTAGTAGTAGAAAAGCGCCACAGTGCTCCCCCTCCTAAATGGGTTAAACGTGTGGTCTGATGAGCGCACTAAGGGGATTTTGCTCCCTTGTGGTCTGGCGCTCTTACTTCCCAAATAGATCTCTTTTCTACAGCTCCAATTATTTCATAACACTCTGAGCCCTTTAGTTCCATCGGCCGGCAGTGTTTACTTGTCAATGGATCATTTATCCACTTTTTGCGTCGTCAGCACTTTGTGTGCACTCTCTCAAAATGGATGCCAGTTGATGCTGTGTCGAAAGTGCACGGCGAAAAACGGACACAGGACTGTTTGTCAGAAATGTGCCAATGGCTGATAATATTTTGCTTTTATGCTGTTGAATGGCAATCCCAGAGGCATGCCAGATGTTCACAATGGGGAATTACAGGATCATCAGGATGCGTATTATAAACCAGATCGGAATGAAACTGTCTCCAGATGTTTTTTGGACTCAGCAGTTGAAGCAGCCTGGCTTGCACTCAAGGTATCCCAGGTTACGAGGTTGCTCAAAAGTTTTGTAGTTTCTAAATATTGTTTTTTTTTTTTTTTTGTCTTACTTCTTTGGAGGGATGAATTTCAGTCTCTCTACTTTCTTTTAACTTTTATGGTCAGTCCAGAACAGAACCAGGGAACGTGTTCTAGTTTCTCAAAATATCCCTCAGTACCGGATTTAACTGTGTTGCACATTTCTCCAAGTTGCTTTCAAGGCGAGCATGTTGAAAGATGCTCGCCACTCTCAGTTAAGAAGTTCAATGACACAAAATGAGTGCGTTATTTGAAAAGGTAAACATCAAATATTATGCTGCAAAGCGTAAGTTTCTGTTCATTCATTCATTTTCCAACTTTTTGTCCTCATTTTAACTTCCATTATTTACCATGTAACTGAAAAATCTTTTAAACACCTAATAAAATACCAGCAAAATATGCGTCAAAATAAGTAAGCTAATTACGTTGGAGTTGGTAAAAAACCCTAAATATTGTTCAACTATTGACAAATCACAATCAAATATATGCCCAATTGGTCAACTTTAGATGTAATATACAATCTATATGAAATAGATTGCAATATAATTATAATAAATAAGCCAAAGTCACATATCACTTTATTTTCAGTATAGTGTGTTGGCATGCTCTGCTTTTTAGTGAAATAGTTATTCTCTTCTCCCATTTTTTTTGCTTTTAATTGGATTCACTGCGACTTTTCTGGTAGAATTCAGCCTTGCAGCTATATAATCAGGAATCTTTTGATTAGCTCCAAAGCAAAAGTATTTTTACAATTTAACTCTAAGTCTTTTTTCCCCCCGATCTACAATGGCTTATAAAAAGACATTCCTTCTACAGGAGAGAAACAAATTTCTATATGGATGGACAGATAGATAATTTATTCATCCCCGTAGGGAAATTCACATTTACAGCAGTATCCTTGTGTTAACAAAAAAGAGATATAGAATACAAGAATACCCAATATGACGTGTAGAATAAAGAGCATTTAAATCATGTTCCAAAAAATAGACACTGTAATAAAAATAGAGTAAAATATGCAAATGTGGGGTTGGGGTTAAATGTGGGCTTTTAATCCCCCGGGTGGAGGTACAGAGCCTCATGACATGAGGGAGAAATTATCTGTCTGTCCATGGAACAAGACTGTGACAGCAGTCTGTTGGTGAAGTTGCTCTTGCTCTCTGTCTGGAGATGATGCTGTGTAGTGCACATGTATTGAAACCAAGTTTACCCAATGCACTTTTTTCAGTAGCATGGTTGCAGCTAATTTATTTTTATGGCTGATGGCCCGCAGAGAAGATAACGTTCAAATACCAGCTTTAAAATGTATAGCGTTCTTAATACACTGGTGTTGCACTAATTGAGATTTATATATATATATATATATATATATATATATATATATATATATATATATATATTTATTTATTTATTTATTTATTTATTACAATCTTATACTGTATTTTAATCCCTCATGCACTGTAGTAATTTGCTGGTTAAGTACTCGCAGTATCAAGTTCAGTTACTGTGCTATTGGGTGCTAAGGGTTATAACATCATGTTTGAAAAAAGAAGTGGGATGCCGTCACAACATCTTACAAAATCCCCCAAATGTCAATCCCCGAATAAATAAAATACTTAAATACTGAGGGTTTCCATTAAAGAGGACTGCAGTTTCAAGACACTCGTACACCATATAGCAGGCATGCTGTTTTGTGTAATTCGTGCCTATTGCCATTAATATCAACCCCTCGAGATGTTTGTCGCATCCACTTGTCTCCATCTCTGCTAATATGATCTGGAATTCCCAGAGGAACTAGTTCAGCCTATTTAAGTGCAATGATTGAAGGCAGACACGGCTCGTAGAGGGCCATCAGTTCCTGTTTGCTGCTTTTGTATGATTGCTGGCTCTCCTTTGCTTCTGGTTCCACACCAACAGTAGCAGCTTTAGATGGGGAGGGCATGAGGTCAGCTTTCACTATCAACATGACATTTTGTACGTTTTAAAGTAAACCAGTTTGGAAAGTGGGAATGTGACACGAGGGCAGTAAGATCAAGGAGTAGTGTGACCTTACCAAAGGTACTTTCTTTGTATAACATTGAGGGGTTTGGGGGTAGTGCTGGTTTCCTTTAATTAGGATGAATGACGGGTTCGATGGTGGCCTGTTTCTTGGCAAGGAACACTTTTTCATGTTATCTAAAAGCTTGGTGCCTATGGCCTTCGGTCGCATGCGTTTAACCTAAAACAGGAACCTGTTTGTGTGTAATTTATCATTGATAACATTTGTGGCTTTAATTTAGCTTTGTAATGCAAGTTAATTTAAATAGACGAGATCTGGAATCATGGGCAAACCTACGCTAAGACCAATGTTCCCTCTAATTTTCCACGGGTCTGAGCGTTCACACAAAGTCGGTGAGCAGCGCTTGAAACAACAGTGAGCAACCATTATCCCAAGTGTGGCAAGATAATTAATTATCAAACATGTCCAAAACTTGACATCAAGTTACATTTTGCTGAGTTTCCGGCAATGCAAAATTATTTTTCTCTTTTGAATGAATTGACTCATGTACTATTGCAAAGGTTGTACGGCCTACAAACGTCGTTTGTTCTTACAATTCTTTCACAAGATATCCATTTCTTTTTATTTCCTTACTTATTTTGTTGCATAATATTAACATTTTTGGGGGGCTTATTGAGTCGGTTGTATGATACAGAACTGTACTTGATCACATTTTTTAGTGGAAGTACAATGTTGGCAACAAGATTCACTTGATATAATTGGAAATTATTTGAATGCAACACAAACTTTTTCTTCTTTTTTCCGTGTTTTTTTCTCCTTTTTAAAAAAAATTCCTTTAAAAAAATTCTCATTGTGTTTATTTTTTCCGAGCTGTTACTTTTTTCTTTGTTCTCTATTTACTTTTTTCATACATTTCTTTCTTTTCTTTTTTTCTGGCTTTTTTCTGAATTTTTCCTTTTTTTTCTCTTCCTTTTGTTTCTTTTTTTTTACTCAGCTTTTCACTACTTTTTCATTTTGGTATTTTTTTATTTTTTGTTCTATTCCCCCCTTCCTTTAAGTCATTTTGTGCATAATTTTACAAAATATTTGGTCATGTTGGGATTAAAGAAGCAAAAACAACCGAAAGAGCCGTTTAGGACCCGAAAGAGCCGGTTCCTTTTAGTGAGCCAAGCCGGTTCCCTGACAAACTCTACTAACTTTACTCAACTTCGTTCTCCTTCGGCTCGACTTCAAAATACAGCATTTAGGACACAACGTCAGGGGAACCCGTGTATTTTTACCTTCATGCACTGTAACTTTGACTTGAGTCACTTCTTAATTAGTAATTTTGAGCCCTCATTTTTGTGCGCTGGCTAGATTTTCTTGTGCGCTGAGAATGTGCGAGCAGTGCGCAATTGCGCACGCGCGCAGCTTAGAGGGAACACTGACTAAGACCCAACTATAAGAGCATTACTTTTGCTTAGCAATGTTGGTTGTTGTGCTCATTCTTGAACAGGGTTTTACTGTGGCTACGTTTTAAAATTGCAATTGTGTGGTACTTCTCAATTATACTGAGAATCTAGCATCACATCAGAGGCTCAGTGGTTTGCCAAATAAGCCTTGACACCCGTTGTGTGTCCTTCACATCCTCTGGCGGGCAGGAAACAAAACCCAATGCAAAAGCACACACCAAGGGCGAAAGAGAGCGAGTGATTGGTGTTATCATTTGGTCTTGTTTGCTGGCCTTTGCAGAATGCGTAACCTGATATGTTTAAGACCATTGTGTTAAAGTGTTGTGGGAGGTTCAGCAATGAATCTCTCCACGATGTCTACTTCATTTTTGGTTTGGCTTCCTGTGTAGGTGAATCTCTGCACAGCAAACGCCCTTCACACCCAGCATGAGTTTAAATCCATTTCCCACCATGACCTTAAAGGAAGGGTTAGTGTGCGTGTGTGTGTTTTCAGCAGCACGATTAGGTTTGAAGGCAAGAATCGCATCTGAATTTGAACAAAGGCCGCCCGTTTTGCACCCCAGCTGTCCGCCTCCTCACTCGGGCACGAAGAACGATGGCAGACGGGCACGCCGGCAGTTGAACTGGTGACTATCGCGTGCGTTCCTAGCAGATCTACCGTGCTGGCTTTCATTTAACTGAGGCCAGGGGTCCGCAACAACATTCGGGCAGATTAATCTGGAAGACTGGCGGGGATGTGTGGTCACATTTGTTGCCTTGTGATAGTCAAGCATCCCTTACAAACATTTATTAAAATAATCTGTATCCTTATCTGGATTTGGCACACATGCAAGTGCGTTCGCACCACCCACACATAGCCATGGACTCCCTGGGTCACAGGTTTATTTATCCAGATGTCACTGTCCTGTTATGTCTCAAAATTTTATATTTTGGTGTTTTTTTGTGACACAACCACTTCTCAAGGCTTTCTGTGTATATTTTGAGACAATTTTCTCGAACCTAAACGAATGTCTGCTTCACAGTGAGTCCTGATAAGATTACGTTTTATTTTCAAACAACGGGAAATGAAAGTTGATGAATTAGTTTTAGAAAAGTTAAGCGTTAAGTATTTTCACTGACCCAAACTACAGGATTTTTGGGGGGAATAATTTAATAGTGACAAACTTTTTTTGGGTCGTTTTGAACAAACCATTTAAACCGTTTTCAAACTAAAGCTCTTGAACGACTTATTTGTTGTGCTTTTGTATTGGAGGAATATAATAACATTTTTGGATGTGGAGAAAGTTGTGTGAAATCTTTTTTTGTAGACCATATATGTTAAAGTAAAGGCCTGCGGATGGATGTGGCCCACAGGAAGGTTTTCTACGGCCCCCATTTAAAAAAACTTTCAACATTCTATCCGTCCAGCCCTTGGCTTGCTGGCAATTTTTCTATTTGGTCCTCCGTCCATTTGACTTTGATTGTCTTCAACAGGGGTGTCAGTCTGCTATTGAACAAAAGTGAGTCTTTTTCAACACCACTGCTTTTAGATTAAGTGTATCATTGAGAGGCATGCCAGGCTTGAGTGTGGCATCAACCAGCTTAGTTGGACATGCGCATCATCGACTAACGGCCTTTGCTCACCTAGGAAATTAATTCTTTAATCTTCATAATTCACGAAGCTCGTGTTTTACAGTACTTTGAGAGTGAATAAGGCTTAATCATTATACACTTCTGACTTTGAAGGCATCTCACTCGGCTACTGTGCTGATGTTGAATGGTTAAGGTCAAAGATTTGGGAGCTGCGTAAAAAGATGCCTGGACTCAAAGTTGTCATCAATCTTCACTTTTTTTGTTCTTTAAGCATGTGGTTTCCATTAAGGTCTGTTATGCTTACCCTCTCAATCACCTATGAATGTGTGTGTATCGCCAAATATCTGCAGAAATGTAATCTGTCCGCAGAGATCTCAGGTTTTGGAGTCACTTTTAGTGAGGGCTTTACTAGTGAGGAATAAGATGACTTGCACTTTATTATTATTTCATTATTTTTTTTTCCTCTCTAAAAACAAAACATGAGCTAAAGTTATTCGCCTTTGCATGTTATGCAAGTCTTACCCAGAGGAGGCCAAGGCCTGCCTGGATTATTTTTTTAAACATTTTTCTTAATGGAGCCTCACTTTTGGTCCCAGAAGATTCAAGTTTTGTCAAAGTTTTAGCTCTCCTAATTTTTTCTCTTCTGTGTCTGTGAGACAGTAGCCCTTTGAGTTCTGCTCATCAATAAGTGGCTACACTTCCCTCCATTTGGTATGGTAAAATACTATACGTAGCCATAATACAATACAACTTTTACTTATATCTGTACATTCGAGGAAACTGTGCGGGTCAGATGTATCGACATTTCGTTCTGTATACACGTGTACTAGAATGACAATAAAGTAGATCTGAATCTGCACTAGCTGGATGACGATGACAAATAAGACACAGCTTTTGTGATCTACATTGCGGTTTTATGATAAACTCTTGCTAAGTATTTGGTGTTTTTATAGTATTTTGCTGTTGGAACTCTGGAAGGTGTTAAAATCATGTACAAGACATCTAGTGGTCTCCCTTGAGAACAACTGAGTAGATGAGTGTCAATATAAAACTGTAGTCGTTCTGCCTAACTGTTCCATTTTAGTCTCACATGATGGAAAAATGAGTTCTGAGTGCCCTAGAGGATGTCATGCATTAAAATGAAGCACATGATAACATTGGCTTGCTCAAACATATTTCTTTCGGCACACATTTACAAAACGGGAAAACACAGTCCACGTTTCTTCTCAATCAGGGCCTCTGGCTAACGTTCAACTATGACCTCACCATGCACAATGACACGCATTGTACTCCACAAACTGCGAGTTTATGTATTCCAGTACAGTTGTGTATGAGATACTGCAGACTGATTGTTTACTTATCTGTAGCTTATTGTGAGACTGATGTGATAATGAGGTCAGGAGTTGTTCTTTCATGGCGGAGTGTGTGTGGGTGCACAGTGAAATCTTTAGCTTATGCAAAATGTCTACTGCTCGTTTAAGATGTCTGATCCTAATCGGGTGATTGACATGGCATGGGCACATCTAGACCATCAATTTGCAGTTGACCCTTCCTTATGTGTGTCCCCAGGTATGGACCTGTCGGCCAATCAGGATGAGGAAGGTGACCAGGAAGTCTTCCAAGTGGAGATCTGCCGCGAGAACAGGAAGTGCGCCTTCCGCACTGCCGCTGGGAAATACTGGACCCTCACTGCTAACGGAGGTCTGCAGTGCACCGCCTCGACCAAGTATGTGTGTGTCTGACGGCACAATCACCTGTTTGAATGCATCACAGCTCATTGGGCTTGGGGGAGGGGATGCCATGACTGCTGCTATTAGTTTGTAGTTTCAGTTGGATATTTGAGATGTGCGAGTGTGCAGGGCAGTGGTCAGGCATAACTTTTGTTCAAAACTGTATTTCCCGCTGTATAAGGCGCACCCCTTAATTAGTCTATATATATATATATATATATATATATATATATATATGGGTGCACCGGACTATCTCTCATCTCATCAGCTGCACCGCTTATCCTCAGTAGGGTCGCGGGGGTGCTGGAGCCCATCCCAGCAAGCAGTGGGCAGGGGACACCCTGAACTGTTTGCCAGCCAATCGCAGGGCACACAGGGACAGACAACTCACTCGCTCATTCACACCTGTGAATGTGGGAGGAAACCGGAGTGCCTGGAGGAAACCCACGCTAGCACGGGGAGAACATACAAACTCCACACAGGTAGCTGGATTTGAACCCACACAGGAGGTTCCCAAGACCTTAGAACTGTGCCGCACACGCGCTAACCACTGCGCCGCCGTGCTGCCCTGCACCGGACTATAAGGCGCTTAAATAAAAAGTTCATAAAACCTCTTTTGCAATATTTTAATTCACATAAATTGAGGAATTTAAAAAATGTGCATCTTGTACAATAATTAAACAAGGTTAAAATATTGAACATAAGTAATCTGATTTGAACTTATTCTTATTTTACAATCAAAACGACTTGAAAATGGTTTGTTCCACTAGCAGACAATTGTTACTCATTTTAAGTATTTTCTTATTTTTCTGGGAAAAAAAAGTGAAAATCTAGTGAAACCTGATAAACAGGTTAATAATGTTGTAAAATCCCCAAATTACAGTAAACTGAATTACCTGTATTACTTTTTAAGCAACGTAGCGCAAAAATTGTACTGTGAATTTTGACAGTATTATCCCTTAAGCTTTAAAATCATGAAACATTTTCAAAAGTGGTGAGATGTTTTGATGAAAAAAATTGTGCCTTGGATCAAAAAAAAGCTACACGGTACGTTTGCTTGTCAAACTGGAATGCCTTCAGTCTTAGTTTTGGGCTGCAAAGGGCTGTTTTCAACATCATGAGCTGACTATTTTTAAATGTTAGCCCCTATAAGTATTTGGGGCGGATCTTTGTTTTGATTGCTCCCTTAGTCATGACTTGCACACTCGCAGACACTCACACACACTCACAGATAATAGTGAGTTTCCAACCCCCCTCACCAGATGTCATAGTAGCAAGGCAGACTGACCTGTAGGAGCCGGCTGGAAAATAAAGATAGTATTGTTTTTCTCTTTAATTGGTTCCAATCGGTTTCTTTCAAACAGAATCGCATGCAAGCAAAAGAACAAATTTAAAATTGCATCCACTTTTAGTGAGGACTCCTGAGAAGAAAGAAAAAAAAATGGGTCAAAACGGGATCTGCATTCAATCTTGAGTTTTTATTTATGTCCACTATGTGTTAACAAGTTCTCGTGTAGCTTAAATCCAGCTACCTGAATATGAGATTGAAAGCAATGCTTACTAAAAGACAAGTGGAATTGTGCACATCAGATTCGTTGCATTGAAGGAAGCCGCGTTTGGTACAAACTCTACAATAATGGCTAATCATTTATCAAGTAATTGGGTATTAGAGAATTGTCATTGGTGGAATAGAGACTCGTGTGTTTGGGTAGCATTTGTTTAGTGGTCATATTTTGTAATACATATGTATGCAAACATGTCTTTACCACTAAGATTGCAAAGTACTAATCAACACGAATAGTCTTCAGAAAGCAGAATCCCTTCAGTTAATTTTGAATTTCACTTGAGGACTTGAAAGGATTGCATTGAAGTGACTTCAGTGTTTCTCCATCATTGCCATGATCAGAAAAAGAAAAAATCTGATGTAAAATAACCTCCCCCAATTTGTTTGGAATGGTCTGTAAACATCATTTACAAAGGCACCATATGAACTTTATGACTTACTGTATGCGTCCGCACTGTCTATAAATGTGTCGTACTGTCTACTTGTGTGTCTTAATGTAACGTGTCCTAGCAACGTGGTTTTAAAAAAAAAAAAAAAAAAAAAATTAATTTTTTTTTTTTTTTTAATCCAGACACTCAGGGTTACTATTAACGTAATTTGAATTCTCTGTGTATGCTGCGGAATTGACAATAAAGCTGACTTTGATTGGTTGCATACAAGCAAAGTAATGTCCCCTGGGTGGCCTTTTTTGTCATTTGGCTTTTGACTGAAAATGATTTTTTTTTTTTTTTGGTCAGGCGACGACCAATCAGTGGTTAGCAACGTCACATCAATCAAACATACTGTACTTTCAATAACCAGGGAACTGGGAAATTGTCAATTAATCTTTTTAGAAAATCTATTCTGACAATGTTAAAACGGTCTTCCATTTTCTGCACCGCTTGTCCTCACTTGGGTCCCTGAAACAGCGGCTGAGTGGTTAGCACGTCCGCCCCAAAATTCAGGGGTCCCGGGTGCAATTCCATCTACTGGCCTCCCTGTGCTGGGGTTGCATGTTCTCCCTGTGCCTGTGTGGGTTTCCTCCAGGCACTCCAGTGTCCTCCCACATTCCAAAATCATGCTAGGTCGGTTGATTAGCTGGTCCAAATTGTCCCTCTGTCTGAGGGACTGTGTGATTGGTTGTCTGTGCCTGTGTTCCCTGCGATTGGCTGGCAAATAGTTCAGGGTGTCCCCTGCTCACTGCCCGAAGATACCTGGGATGGCCTAGTGCAAAAAGACTTCATCGTGTACCTTTTTGTCATTTGTCTTTAATTTCTTAATATTTATTTTCTACACGAGAGGCAGTTAAAAATGTTTTTATGATGAGCAATCATGAGTCCAGTTTGATTCTGGGAAGGAGTACTCCAACAAAAATATTTCCTTTTGTGTCCTAGGCTTTGAAGTCCACGATTGAAAGTCAGTCAGCATTCCGGAACATTTTGACTCCTGAGGTCTCTCTAACCTAAAACACTTAATTCAAAGGTCTAAACTTGAGATAATAAAAAAAACATCATAAATTGGAATCATTTTATTGCCTCTTTCTCACTTTTTTTTTTTTTTTTTTACTGACATCTTCCATATTAAATTTGGTTAGGAATTAGCTGAAGGATCGATTCTGTTGTGACATTTGGAATCCTCGCAGGCAATAAAATACCAAACTGACTCAAGTGGATGAATTAACAAAGGAGGCAGCAGCTGAGTATGTTTACACTTGCCGCTGTGCAGGTCACGTGAATGGACGTAGGACCATTTTCCCCATCCTCATCGAACGCCTCTATTTTGTGTGTCTACAGGTCAACTAATTGCTACTTTGACATTGAATGGCGTGGGAAGAAGCTGACTCTGCGGGCCGCTAACGGAAAATACGTCGCCGCCAAGAAAAATGGACAGCTAGCAGCAACCATTGACTCTGCTGGTTAGTTTTGCTTTCTTGATGATCTTGTGGGTCGATATTAAGTGCCAACCATTGTCGATAGTTTGCTGAATGCTTTAAAAAGTGCAAGCATTTAAAAAAAAAAATAGTACAGTTGTACCTCTTTACACAACCAACTCTACTTCATACGCAATAAAAATCTTGCTTTGTATAAGAAGGAAAATCCAGTTCACAAGCAGTCACAGAGGCTACTACTAGAGACCACTCGACGGCTCACCACAGGGGACTACTGCCAGCAAAAGCATGCACAATAGTACAGTACAGGAAAAATAAATACAAACTGTGCTGTTAAAATCTTTTGCGCGTATGTTCATTTAAAATTACAGTAACTTATCTCTCGATTTTATACCGGTCAACCTCGGCCCAGCGTCTCCTTATTAATGATCGCAAATCGACCTTTTTAAGCAATCGTAAACCTTACCTTTGGAGTAAAGGCCCGCATTAAACCACACCCCCTACATTGCATATTACCGTATTTTTATTGCAGTGTGTATTTTATGTAGCACTATTTAAATACTCTATACAACACGCTACAGTGGGTATTAGCACGTCACATTGGGTATTTGTATATTGTATTCCTTTTGCTTTATTATTGTATTGTTCTCAGCGAAGGGATGCTGCTGGAAATGTGAATTTCCCTGCGGGGATGAATAAAGTATCTATCTATCTATCTATCTATCCTTCTACAAACGCAACAAGGCACCTATTTACTTACAGCAAGATGGACTATGTAGAATACCACGACAAAATTGGCAATCTACGATGACGTTGTCGTCTACTGCTAGTGACCAAAACGATGCGGAATGGAGCCGAAATGGGAAAGACGAGATCGGTCTTTTTAAAAAAAATCCGAAACTCCCCCATAGAAATTGTAGTAAACGGCTTTGAGAAAAGCAAATGGGTGCAGTGGAAAATAAAGCATAAGGGCTCTTTGAACATGGTTAGGCATTGTGAACTTAATCAATGTTTAACTTTAAACTTTCTTAAGGACACCCAAATGACAGAGGCCACCTTTTAAAAAACACCCCTCTCTAAGAAATTAGAATCTCGAATACAAATGTCTGAAACCTTTCCAGGTGAGTCTGAGGAGTTCCTGATGAAGCTGATCAACCGCCCCATCATTGTGCTGCGCGGCGAGCACGGCTTCATCGGCTGCAGGAAAGTGACCGGGACGCTGGACTCGAACCGTTCCTCCTACGACTACTTCACGCTAGCGTTCCGCGACGGCGCCTACAGCCTGCAAGGTTAGCCGCCTTCGCTTTACCCTCCTTGTGAGATCCACGTGCTCTTCTCTGTCTATCGCTTTGAGGCAGGCAGATAGATTACATCGTTTGTCTTTTTTGCACTCATAATGGATTTGCTCTAAAAAAAAAAAATAGGGATTTCATTTTATTTCATTATCCCTGCTGCAGGTAGATGTTTTCTTTGTCTCTCAGCAGGACTCCGCTAAAATTCTGTAGGGAGGGTTTTGTTGCGTTCCCTGAGATAGCGTTTAAATGATAATGTTTTTGATGTTTCAAAATGAGTTTTTTTAAGTTAAGAAATACAAAAACACTAACATTTTGACTTTTCTCAAATGTAGTTTGAGTATGCCACTTGTTTGATCCCTGTAATATGTGTCATCCTGGAAGGGGGATTACCTCATGTGCGGTCCCTTCTCAAGGTTTTCATTTTCATGTTGTGAGGTTTTTGAGTTTTTCCTTGCCCTCATGTAGGTTTTAAATCAGGGGACGGGTTAATAATAGTTTGTAATTTGGAATAGATAAAGGGCCATACAAATAAACATCGCTTGAATTGACTTCTTGTACTACCTGATTCTTTGAAAATAACATAAAATATGGGAGGAAACTGAAATAAGTTTATTGAAGCTCTAATCAATCAGATTTGAATGTAAATGATAATTATGAATTTTCTTAATTTTGACAGAATTGCTCATTTTTATGGATCCCATAACGTAAGGGCCCCACTTCCTGTGGCGTGTCTTTGGCAAGTAGAGCCCATCCCTCTCCAGGCTGTTTTGGGGGTAGGAGTTTGCTCCAGCATATGAAACTGATAGTACTGGTTTCCCTGTTTACCAGTAGCAAGAGAAACCTCCTGATCTGACTCCGATAGAGAAGCTTCATCATCTGGTTACTGTTCTTTTTCCAGTTTGATCCCGCTCTTGAGAGATGAGTCAAACCTTGGTATTAACGAGCAGCGGCGTGTGACAATACTAATCCTAAATCAGTGGGGAATAACTATTTTGTTCTGAAATTTTGAGTATCTCATCAAGCAATACGAATTGAATCACTTGTAGCTTTTATAGTTTTGTTGAAACAAACGAACTCTACGGTGATGACGTTACATCCTTTGCTTTTGTGACTATCTTCTTACCAGGTTAATTATTGGAAGTATGGTAAAATAGATTCAGTTAACCACTAAGACAATCATTTTTACTAGAAAGTCACAAGGACCCAGCACAGGTGCAGCACAGCAGCTGTTTTCAAAACTGATCCACAGCCACCTAAGCTGTCCTTGGGGTCACCCTGGTGCCCGCAGACACCACTTCGGAGACCCCTGCTCTAAACGGCAGCCCTACTAGTATTAAAGAGGACCTTTTGACAAAAAGTGCATTGATGATATGTGATTGAAGTCGTAAAATTCGTACACTCTAATCCGTTTGGCGTGGTGACCATTTTGTCTCTAGCCATCATCTGAAATTACGCTCCAGCCACTCCGTGATGACAACCAAGCCTGTGATTGTCACATGGTTGGTTGGTTGGATCCCTTAACCACTCTGGTCGTATGGGCACCTATCCTGTGGTGTGCCTTGGGCAAGTACAGCATGGTGGCACCTATCCCTCTACAGGGCATCGTGTGTTTCCACCCGGACTTTCGCGCGTTAACCACTGCACTATGGAAACACGATTGTCACAGGACCAGACTAAAAACAACAACAAAAAAAACTATTGTTGCATGATTGGTCATTAGCTGAACCTGACACACTTGACATCATTCTGATTCCACTTAAAGTGCCAAAACTTTTTCCATTTAGCTGAAAATGTGATCTTGTGCTATGTGACCAAAAAGTCTTAACCTAACCCGGTTCTGCTAAATTTAGGTATCTTTTCTTAAGACTTTTTGAACTTGTTTCTATTGTAAGCTAAGAAAAAACATCCATAAAATGAGCAATATTATCTGATAAACTAGATCATGAGTGACCAAACTATGGCCTACAGGCCTCATTGTGGCCCTTCAGGCCTATCAATCCAACTCACCAAATGAAAACGGCGTATATAATGACAATACTTAAAATAGTAGATCAAGTACTATTAAACGTACAGCGGCAGTAGCTCAGGAGGTAGAGCGCTCGTCTTGGGACCAAGGGTCCCAGTTCGAATCCCGGCTCGTCCGTGTTACATATCAAAGTGTCCTTGGGTAAGACACTGAACCCGTAATACCCCCAATAAGCAGGTTAGCGCCTCACATGGCTGCAAGGCCGCTATTGGGAAATGTGGAGCACATTGTAAAGCGCTTTGAGAAGTCATTGACTTGAAAAGGGCTATATAAAATGCAGATCATTTCATTTCATTATTAATGAAATTTTTTTTTTTTTCTTGACATTTTTGTCCCCCGTCTCCCTTCGTTTTTCCTCATTTGTTGCTGAGCAATCTGATTTAAACTCCGTATCAGCAGATCAAAACAAATCCAATCATTTTTTTCCCCTCCTGACCAAGCGCATCCGCCAGTTTTTATATTTTATTTAAGACCGATCTTGTCTTGCTCAATTTGGCTCTAATCTGAATCGTTTCTGTAGCAGGCCACAACGTCATCATAGATTGCTAACATTGTCGGAGTAATCTACATAGTCCATCTTTTTCTGAGTGAATAGGTGCTTCGTTGTTTGGAAGGTTTATCGCTAAGTGAGGAGGATTTGCAATCATTAATAAGGGGAGCAGTTAAGAGATTAACAGGAATGAGATTGAGGGACTGCACGGAAGCACTTATTGTACACCTAAAATTTAAGTAACTACGTTTAAATGAACATACACACAAAAATATTTTACAGCACAATGTTTTGGCCTGTAGTAGTTTGCATGCCTAAACTGGACAAGCTGATGATGGCTTTAAGTAGTCACAAGCGGTGCGCAGTCTCTAGTGGTAGCCTCTGGGACTGCCCGTGACCTTTGTATAGTGAGCAAGATTTTTGTTCCAAATAAAACTCGTATACCGAAATTCCTGTCTTCAGAGGTGCCCTTATAAAGAGTCACCACTATAATTCAAATCCTTGTTTTCTCCATAATCAGACTCCACCGGCAAGTATTGGATGATTGGCAATGAGCAGGCGGT
Organism: Urocampus carinirostris; assembly: GCF_059441175.1. Classification (NCBI taxonomy): domain Eukaryota; kingdom Metazoa; phylum Chordata; class Actinopteri; order Syngnathiformes; family Syngnathidae; genus Urocampus; species Urocampus carinirostris. The sequence continues at coordinate 28,154,752 of NC_142349.1, forward strand.
GGTGAGCAGCAGCGACACGCCCGTCGACTTCCTCTTTGAGTTCTGCGACTACAACAAGCTGGCCATCCGCCATGCAAGCGATGGCAAATATCTCCGCGGCGACCACGCCGGCGTCCTGAAGGCAAACGCCGACGACCTGGAGACGGCCACCATGTGGGAGTATTGAGTAATGAGCTGACGGGCGCAGGCGTCGCCACAAAACGCTCATTCAACCGTCCATCCCATCATCCCCTTCCACCCCAAACACGACCCGCTCCCTTCCTTGTATACATCTCATATGACTTTATGCTGAACTGCACAGAAAAAAAGAGGAAGGTTGTTCTCTCCCTCCCTTTCCCATCCAGCTGCTGACTGCTATATGTTGTCAAAGTTACCACGGGGCTGTGCACTTTTTCCCTCATTCCGAACCTGGCTCCCCCATCTTCACCACCCATATCATTGCTCACCCTTTCCACGCCTTAGCACCGACTGCTCTTCTTTCTACTTGTCTCTATTGTATATCGATGTTCTTCAACTATATCCCCTTAAGATATGATTTTTCAATCTGCTTCGGAGCCGTGGGCTCCATTTTACTGTCTCGAGAAGAAACAAATTGATTTGTTTGTCTGGAAAATTCTATGGAACCCTGACCAAATGGTGTTTGTCTTTCCCTGGGCTGTCTCTTAGGTGTTAGACCTTAAAAATATATACTAGCATCCTGTGTTGTCCTCTAGCTGTGTTCCTATTGGTCTGCGAGAAAACTTGATTGTTTGGGACCAAACGGGATGTAGGAAGTCAATGCCCCATTGTCCCCAGAAGGGTTTAAAGAGAATTGAAAAAAAACCTAGTTGCGATCGCCTCACCAGAAAAAAAAATATATATTTTGGGCTTGGAGTGTTGTACATGTTAAAGTCCAAGACACCGACATCATCATGGTTAAGTGACAAAGGAAAGACCACAAGTAAATATCTTAAAGCTGCTTTTTGGGTCAGAAGAGCACAACGTGAGCCTGATAGTGTGCGTGTAGATCGAGCTTTGTCAATTCAACTGGATTCGGGTATCGTTTCATCTCGCACAAAGCCCCTGCAACTGGATTGTGGTGCTACTACAATTGTATGTGTGTATGTGTGTGTGAGTGCTATTTGCACCAACTGGTAATGTTGAAAAAAGTTCCTTCCAGCCAAGCCCAGTGAAGCATCTCATCCTTTACAACGTCCTCGAGAGCCTTGCCCATGAACCAGATTTGCTGGTTCTAGCATTCTTTTGTTTTCACTTTGACCAGTGTTGAATCTGCCTTTTGAATGAGGTGTAATCGTTTTTTGTTTTGTTTTGTTTTTTTGGGGGGGAGGGGGCTTGTTAGTGATTAAGTAAGGTAAGAGAGGAAGGAAACATCATGCGACATTCTCGTGCAATGTTATACAGAGGTAAAGCAGACGGTCTCGACTTGTTACCCTGCTGTCTGTTACCCACCTCTTTATTTTATCTTGATGATTATGAAATGAATCATGATTGTAGATGGCACCTCTTGATTTTTTTCCCCCTTTGAACAAAGGGTTACTCTCCAGTAACTAATTGGAGATACTGTCTCCATCGTAACCAAGGCTAAGACAAACCTGTAGAATGGCAGATATGAGGTAATGACTGTGCCTTACGCTTACGTTTTGGACAGTAGGAAATTAAATGGTTCAAAAATAAATCTACGTCTTTGTTTTGTATGACTGGAACTTCCTTTTGTATCAAGTTTTTTTATAATTTGATATTGTGGCTTCATCTCTCGTGCCATTGGTTCATCTGAAATCCAACAGCCAATAAAACTGGGATTTGGAACAATGTGTTTGTACATTATTGTTGTTATAAAAGCAACGGTCAAACCAATATGTATACTGTTTCAATGCATGTGATGTATAACTGATTCTCATTTTATTAATAGAAATCAGATTAAAACAGGTTAGTGTTAAAATTAATATATTTTTTTAATATGCTTTAAAGTATTTGATGATCACTCCCAGTGGTAGCTTGCAACTTAAATATATTAGAAAAAAACATTTTTGTTTGAAAAAAGACACGTAGCATCGTTAAATGCTATGTTATGATGCAATGTCTTCAACCTGAAGCTTACTGAAAAAATCGGGCAAATACAGGTACACACATTTGAACTGCACTGTTATTGTTCTCTGGAGAACTCGAATTACCTTTACTGTACTTGCCATAACTTTTTCTTATGTAGCCACATACAAGTAGTTTAGTCAAAAGTAAAATAATTTTTCATTACAGCAATTTATTGTGGGAAGGCAAGGCGGATTGATTGCCTTACTGTCAATTCCAGTAGGAAAACGTGATTGCGGTATTTTAATAAAGTCAAAGTGTGTTTTTTTTACCCTCCAGGCCTTCCTACTCATTCGTAACCACGGCAGGTTTTTAAAATTCCCCACAATAATTACAGCTGCATTAGCCCTAATGTCGGATAAACAATTCATACCACAATCCTTTTAGATTCTTTGTTGAGGATTCTGACCACATGGAGCAGTGCCAAATGTTATGAAGCTATTATACACATGTGGGGAACATACTACTTTCTTGTGAATGGAAGCTTTGTGTTGAAACATGAGTCCCGCACACACAGACACGCACACACATCCACGCTAGCCACGCTGGGAATGGAATGATAGAGTCTCTAGCGCCGGTCTCTAATCCGTTTTTCTCCCATCATCCTGCAGTCCTCCTGAGGCAGGCCCTATGTGGCAAAACAAACATACACTCCACCCTCCCACCTGTCTCGCCCTTTGGTTTCTTTTATTTTTTTCATTTTTTTTAAACCATCAGTCAACACACTTTGGTCCCTTATGAGTCCTACTAGGTCAGTGGTTCTTAACCTGGGTCAGGGGTTTGGTGGAGCCTCTGGAAAAAGTGGTGGGACAAATAAGTACGTAATAACTTTAAAAAAATTCCCCTTCTTGATAACTGTGTAAGGTCAAAGATGCGTCTGTACCCATGGAACTGAAACAAACAACTGCAAAGCACTTACATAAGCTTGCAAAGTGTTTTGAAGGATACTTTCCTGCACGAGCCTCCTTTACAGCATGGGTGAGACGGCCGTTCAAGTCTTATGTTGAGCCAGAAGATGTCAATGATGAATATCTTGTTGAAATCATTGAAATTCAGCAGAACCAGGTTCAAAAGCAACAATGCTCCCAACGATTTGGAAAAGTATCCGGTTATTACCAAAAAAGCCCTGGCACTTTTTTTTTATTATTATATTTTTTTTACAGTTTATTACAAAATATCGGCAAGCAGTCCTTTTTGAGGATTCTGATCATAAAAAGAACAAACTTTTCTGTGAAAATGACATTAGAGTAGCACACTTGACAAAAGGAGGCCACACAAATTTGAAATGGTCTTTAAAGGCAAAAGCAGAGGTTACACTGATTTTCAGTTCTGTTACTTGTGAGTTCATGTATTATGGTGGTTTTGTTCTGAATGGTTCATTTTGTGCACCAGTAGAAAACTATGTTTTGAATGTATATATAACTTCACATGAAAGTAAGGTTTGGTAAAAAGAACATATAAAACTGGGTTTGGTAGCTTCAACAAGGCTCTACTTGGCCTGAAAAAATATGAGCCAGATCTCATAAAATGAGCGGTTTGCGGTTAAACTTTCATGTTGGAGCCATGGTCAGTGGGTGGCTGTCTGTCCCCCCAGCAAAGGAAAATGGCTGGGGGATGGGATAGCAGAGAGGCTGCACGCACAGTCGCCATCTCCACCCCCTGGCCGGTGAAACTCATCCCCATGTTTCCATGGCGACCAAAAGAGAGCAGCAACGAGAAGAGCTGTGTGTCCTAATGCTCATCATCCACATTGCAGACAAAAACTGGATGAGTTGGAAATGTGTGTATGCGCACAACTAGCATTAGAATACGATTTAAGGAAATGAAGCTGAAGAAGAATGAAGCCTTTGATAAGATATTGAGATGGAAGGAATAAGGGCCACACCTCAAGTCCTCTATATACTGTATGTTCCTATTAAAGAATTTGAACTCATTTCCCTCGCTCACTCTCAAATAGCAAGGGGGGTGGGTCACTGGGTCATTATTTAATCTCTTTAGGAGGGCGAAACCATCCCAGATTTGCCATTTACAAATTAAATTCCACTTTTAACAGACACACCAAAGTCCAGACCATGTAGAAGGGGGGACACATTGGACTTATGTTTTCCTTATTTGAATTCAAACTACGTCTGCAAATATGGTCCTTTACTCCCTTAACCTCAAATGAGGCTACAGTTCTATTCTTCACGTTGCCATGGTGACTAGTAGAAGAATTTTAGTGCAGCCCCTCTATCACCATCATAGAAGATGAGAGTTGACATATTTTCGTTCTGAGAAAAAAAGCAGTTGAGGGAAGCAGGACTCAGCCCAGCACACTTCAAGGATTTTTATTGGAATAAGAACACATTGGAATGAATTTAAGATGAAACGTGACAACACAATGTTAACTAAAACAGTAACAAGCAGATTTACTTTTTGTTTAAAATGCAAACATAAAACATTTACCCAGCAAAAAATGGTTGAAGATGTCAAAAAGGCCCTAAAGCTTTTATCTAAAAGATGTGTTCACCTAGTGGAAAAATGAACATGAAACAAAATGTATTTTAAAGATGTTAAACATCTTTGGAAAGAAGATTTTGCCCTTAAGCCTTATTGGAAGGGTAGAAACACTTAGAATGAACATATTACCAAGACTATTATTTCTGTTTCAGTCTCTTTTTTTCTCATCCTGGGCTCCACATTTAGAGTATTAAATAAATTGATATCAAAATTACTTTGGCAAAATAAGAAACCTAGAATTAAATACAAAACCCTATCAGCTTCCAAAGAAAAAGGGGGCTTCGATCTACCCAATATTAGAAATTATTATTGGGCAGCTGAAATTAGAGCTCTTATTCTGTGGATTACTTAAGACAAAGATACAACATGTGTGGACATGGAGCAGTGGTCTTGCCCAAATGTCCCGGTGGAATCCATACCATTCATATCAGTAGCGATGTGGAAGAAGTTAAAACTCCAGAATGAATGGTTTAAGGGAACTATTGAAACATGGTCCACAATACAAAATAAGTCAAAAATATCAAGGTCCGTGAATAAGGCTGGAAAAATAGCATAAAACACAGATTTTAAACCTGGGGTTACGAATGTTGGATTTAAAAAATGGGCCCAAAAAGGATTGATGTTGATTACCCAAGTGTTTGAAGGACAGGTATTGCAATCTTTTGCAAAACTTCTAGAAGAAATTGACCTGCCTAAAAATGATTTTTATAAATATTTGCATCTAGGACATTACCTCCAGAAACATGATGAATGGGGGAAAATATGTAAGGAGAAATGTTCCCTCTAAGATGCGCGCGTGCGCAATCAGGCACTGCCCGCACATTCTCAGCGCACAAGAAAATCTATCCAGTGCAATGTTGCCTCTAAACTGCATGTGTGCGCAATTGCGCACTACCCAGAGCTTTTCCGTGCACAAGAAAATCTAGCCAGCCCGCAAAACTCAGGGCTCGAAATTGCTAATTAAGAAGCGAATTAAGTCAAAGTTACAGTGCATGAAGGTATAAATACACGGATTACCCTGACGCTGTGTTCTAAATGCGGTATTTTGAAGTCAAGGTCAAAATAGAACGAAGTTGAGTAAAGTCAGTAGAGTTTTTCAAGAGCCGGCTTCTTCGGCGCGGCTCACTAAAAAGAACCGGCTCTTTCGGGTCCCAAACAACTTTTCAGGTTGTTTTTGCTTCTTTAATCCCTACACGACCAAATATTATGTAAAATTGTGCACAAAATGACTTAAAGGAAGGGGGGATAGAAAAGTAGAGAAAAGCTGAGAAAAAAGAAACAAAAGGAAGAGAAAAAAGAAGCACAATTCAGAAAAAAAAGCCAGAAAAGAAAGAAACAAAGGAAATAAGTAAATGGAGAACAAAGAGAAAAAAGTAAACAGTAAAAACAGGGAAAAGAAGAAAAAGTTTGTGTTGCATTCGAATAATTTCCAATTATACCAAGTCAATCTTGTTGCCAACATTGTACTTCCACTAAAAAATGTAATTAAATACTGTTCTGTATCGTGCAACCAACTAAATAAGCCCCCAAAAATGTTAGTATTATGCGACAAAAGATACCAGGAAAAAAAAGAAATGGAAACGTTGTGAAAGAATTGTTGTCAAAACATATGACGTTTGTAGGCCCTGCAACCTTTGCAATCGTACATGAGTCAATTCATTCAAAAGTGAAAAATAATTTTGCATTGCCGGAAACTCAGCAAAATGTAAGTTGATGTCAAGTTTTGGACATGTTTGATAATGATTTAGTTGCCACACTTGGGGTTGCTGTTGCTCACTGTTGTATCAAGCGTTGCTCACCGACTTTGTGTGAACCCTCAGACCCATGGAAAATTCGAGGGAACATTGGTAAGGAGCCAATTAAAGTTGAGGAATTATTGACAACCAATAAAGGGAGTTATCTCAAAATCGTATAAATCTCTGCAAATCCCAGTCATGATGGGATGGAGGTTATGGAAAAATGGGAACTAGAAGCTAATGTAGAGATAAAAGACGAAGATTGGGAGAACATTTTGAAAGGGGGACACAAAATAACCAGCAGTCCGACATGGAGGGAGTTTAGATGGAAAGTAGAATTGCGTTACTTCTATACACCCTCTATCACTTTAAAATACAAGAATACATCCAATTTGTGTTGGCGAAACTGTGGGAGGGTCGAAGATTTTACGCGTATTTTCTGGAAATACCCTGTAATATTAAATTTCTGGAGAAGTATTCAGACAGAAATAAAATTAATTATTGGTTGGGAGTTGCGGTTCGACCCAGTCACCTATGTATTAGGAATTTTGCCAGAAAAAATATTGACTGGTCAACATAAATATGTACTAAGGGTAATGCTTCTGGTAGCAAAGAAAATGACCACAGCTTCCTGGCTGAAACCGCAACCTCATGACATAAAACAATGGAGAGACAAATTAAAGCAATTGTATATTATGGAAAAAAAATCACTGAAACGAGATACATTTGAAAAAAGATGGAAACCTATTACACAATTTTTACTTGCTTTCTAAACACCTCACCTTTTAGGTTTATTTCTTTTATAATCATTTTTTTGGTGTTGTTTCTTTTGTTATTTGTGGGAACGTCAATTGTATATACTTTTTGGTCTTGTTGCTGTATGGAGGGTGACTCGACCCTCTGTTGAATTGTGTGTGAGAAATAAAAAGTTGTGAAAAAAAAAACAATGTTTAACGTGTCTTTGAACTTCTCAGATTTTTTTCAAATGAAATTTTTAAGAGTAAAAAAAAAATCTATTTTACAGCCCCTGACTTTTTTTTAATTGATTGCTATGTATGGACCACATTGGATGGGTTAAACACAACCCAAATTGGGTTTGGTGTGTTTTGGGACTAAACCAGTCTGTAATGGACTAGATGAGGTTTAGATGTCAGCTGCTGGCCTGATGCTGCTTCGCAGCTGCAAAAACACATCCACAACGGAAACAAAAAGACTCACACACTGAAACACAATGACACGTGCGCACACTCTCAGTCAAAGTCTGGGGAACAAACGGTGCCAGACGCAAGATGTCCCTGTTGACATTCAATCAAAGACTCATTCATAAATGAGTCTGAAGGCATTTCAAGGAGACTTTTACATTTGAAGGTTCAATCTGAGAAACAGGAAGTGTCACTCCGTGGAAAAGGAACTTTTCAAGCTTTAATATTCATCAAAAACGGTTGCAGGCTAATTCTCCTCATAAGGGTCATACGTGACCTATACCCTTTGTCATTATTTTGGGGATTGTAAATGTTTGAAGGACATCACCAAATATTAGCTATATTTGGTTTCTTTCTAGAATGGTGGCTGGGTGGTTAGCGCGCAGGCCCACGGTGCGGAGGTTCAGGGTTAAATTCCAGTTAGCACGGCCTCCCCGCATGGAGTTTGCAATGCCAGAAGTGACTAATCAGGAAGAACTGATGGGCTTGTAGACTCTTTGGAGAGAGGAAACTTGTTGCACATTTTTTACTTTATCAATGTCAATTTTTGGCTGGCTGGATGAGCAAAATAATTTGAACATGTATCTGTCAATTGCACTATCTAACCTGAGGTATTTTTTACCGTCTGGGGTAATTTTCCCCTCCGAAATTTTAAGTTGTTTTGGCCCACCACAACTTTTCCTTTTGGTAGCAGTAAAATTAACTCGGAACAGCTTGTCTCACTAAAAAGAGCCGACTGTTTTGTCTTTTAAAAGCCTATTCAGGTTGTTTTTATCCACATATTATAAATGATCATGTATCGTTATGCACACAATTACTTAAGGGAGAAAACTAAAGCTAAAACAAAAAAGGACAACATAAAAAAAAAGAAACAACAAAATAAAATAAAGGCAAAGAGAGAAAAAGGAAAACACAATAATAAAGGTAGAAAAAAAAGAAGAAAGTGAAACAAGAAAAGGAAGGAAAAAGAGGAAAATGAATAAAACTGAATCAAACAGCATAACGCTTGGGAAAAAGTAAACAAAAGACGAAAACAGAAAATAATAAAAATAAATGAAAAAGGAGCATAAAAACAGGCGCTTTCACAATACAACCTCCTCACAGATGCCCACCATGTCATTGGGACAGCGTATAAGTTCCTGTTAAGCCTTTCCTGCACTCAGGTTTCATGATAAGCAGAGCTTCACTGGTATAAAATCTGTGAAAACTAGGCTATCAAGTTCACTGTCTTCACGCTGATGTACACTGAAAAGGAAATGATCATGTCTATGGACAATGACATTGTCATTAACAGAGTTGAAGAGACCTGTGCTTTGCTCAGGAGGATTTTGATGTTTTAGGTAGCCGACTTAAAATACGTGTAGTGAAGCTACTTCATATGAGTTTTTAGAGTTTAGTGTAAAGCCTAAAAATCTGCCGGGAAGGCAAATGCAATTGAGATTTCAAATGACTGATTACTGATTGTACGTAGGTAAATATGTTTTTATGTATATGAGCATCCTAATATAATTTTCTTTTGAATTAAAATTGTATTTTCTGTTAACTTATCAACATATACCTGAATTTCTTTCAAAAAAAAAAATACGTCATAAGAGATTGCCGCTGTTCCTCCTCCATAGCTAAGTGGGCTCAGGGTAGGAAACTCCCGGGCTGAAAAAGGGGCCCTGGGAGTTTTGCATGTTCTTCCCGTGCTTGCATGGGTCTACTCCGGACACTCAGGTTTCCTCCCACATTCCATTGTTAAGTTAATTGGCCGGTCCAAATTGTCCCTAGGTGTGAATGAGCGCGCGAACTGTCTGTCCCTGTGTGCCCTGCGACTGGCTGGCAACCAGTTCAGGGTGTCCCCTGCCCACTGCCCGAAGATAGCTGGGATGGGCTCCAGCACCCCCGTGACCCTACTGAGGATAAGAGGTGCAGAAAATGGATGGATACGTCCCACCAAACAAAAAATTTAAAAAAGTACCACGGATGATTTGACATTGTTTTGGTGCTACTCTTGTCCCCAGTTTCCCTCTGTGGGCAGAGCTCCATAAAATATATATTTATGTTAGAGCAATAGTGTTTACTGAGCCAAAATGAAAACAACATAAAATTCACGGCTACTTTTTTCTTTGTTTGCAAAGTTTTTGGTTCATGTGCTTTTTCTATTAATTGATATATTAATAAAGTCTCATGTACTATAGATATCCATCTATCCATTATCTGCACCGCTTATCCTCAGTAGGGTCGCGGGGGTCCTGGAGCCCATCCCAACTGTCTTCGGACAGTGGGCAGGGGACACCCTGAACCGGTTGCCAGCCAGTCGCAGGGCACACAGAGACAGACAACTCACTCGCTCATTCATACCTAGGGAGAATTTGGACCGGCCAATTAACTTAACAATGGAATGTGGGAGGAAATCTGAGTGTCCGGAGGAGACCCATGCAAGCACGGAGAGAACTTAATATCAAAATATAAGCCCAGCTTTGTCATTGACTAAGTAATTACTGTGTAGTTAACATTTTGCATTTATGCCATTGCTTTTGCTTTTTTTAAATGATAAAATACGAATGTACTAGCACTAGAATTTTAGTAGTCAAAACATGTTGTAATTTATTATAAATGTAGAACTCAAGCAAAACTAAACGAAATATATTCTCATGCAATGACATAGAAAAAAAACGGGGATCATAGAACAATTAAATACACACAAACGAGCAGTGATAGGCCATGTGGGCCTGCAAAGCCTTCTCTCCTGGCCTAAAATATATCTGAATCACGTAATGTTAATATTTTCTCCATCAATACTTCTCAAATAATTCCAAATTGTCAGCTACATTTCATTGCTTCTCCCTGGTTGTGCTTCTTCCAGATGGGTGCTTTCACATTTAAGTATTTCAGCCATTAGTCTTTGCTAGGCTCAGAAATCTACCCGGAGGCATTCATAAAAAAATCCTGAAAGCGGTGTACCTAACATTCGTGAAAGAAGACAACTTGGGGTCTAGGTTAGTTAGGGTCTTAGCAAGTGTATGCACGACTGCTAGTTGACCTTAAAACATCACTGGTTTATCAAACTATGATTGATTCGAGGGCAGTAATCCAACAAAACGATGGCACTAACAGCCGTTAAACTTGAAAAGAGCGAGCTGCACAAGCAAATGTATTGTGTATACTTAGTAACAAAAGGTCGAACAACTCCGAGGCAAACGAGCCTTTCGCAAGCGGGAAAAGGATTCGTTCACCATTTTCAGCTTAGAGGTAATATTTTAAGCCCGACCTAATGTTTCAACATACTGAGCTTCTTGCTTTTTTATTTAAACCATCCAAACGTCATTGCATTTTTGTCCGTTAATACAGTCTTGTTTAACTTTTATTTGGTAATAAAAGAGAGGCTTTAGGTGTCGCACGTCTACATGGTCCTTTGTGTCCAGTGGACCCCCTAAATTTGAAACAAAATCTGCAATGACGTGGATTACCAGAACAACAATTGGAATGAGGTCAACATTCTTTTCAAATACTTTCAGCTCAGATGATGGACGAGCATTGGGGATGAGGCTGACTTACCACATTCTCTGTAAGTACAACGCAATTTTTCGGATAATTTTTATCCAAGAGAATGACCTAAGCAGCAAAAAAAGACAAAAAACTCATGGTTCGGAGAACTCTTTTTGTTCATAATTAATCTGCAGATTAATTGAGAGCCACAACTACAGAATCAGAAACTCATGCAGCAAGTAGGAAAACGCAAACCCAAATCTTTATTAGAAAATCAAATGCCTTCCAAAATGTTTTAACATATTTATAGCCAGGAATGCTCAACTGTTTTGTCATACAAATTTTGTATAAATCGGAAATTCAACTATTTCCATTGCTTTCTATATTTGAGACATAATGTGGAAAACACAAGACGGCATCCATGGTTTCGTGTGAGAAGGCCCAGCGCGTGCGTGTGTACATCTCTGAGGATGAATCAGATGACGCTTGGTTGAAAGTGGGTGACACCAAGACTAAAGACTTCGTCTGAAAATTGTGTTATAAAGGTCTGAAGAAGCGGTGGGCGGGTCCATAGTGCATGGGCATGTCGATCAGGTTCAAGTTGAGAGGGTGATGATGGTTGCCATGACGATGGTTGTGGTGGTGGTGATGGTGGTGGTGGTTGTTGTTGTTCAAAGGAATTAGGTTCGGAAGAGGGGGCACGTAAGGCGCCGGGGGGAGAGGGTTCAACATGAGCATTCGGCCTGGGGGTAGGCCGGGCGGGTAATGGGCACGAGGAGGCACGAAAAGGGGAGCCTGCACGGCGTGGGGATGCCGGGCAACATGCGGAGGTGGATTTTCGGGAGGGGGACCGACACGGGGTCGCTTGACATCTTGGACAGGTTCCGGGACAGCCTCTGGGGGCGGTCCCACCCGCTTTCCTGATTGATCTGAAGCAAAAAAGTAAGGATGGCTTGCCTCAAAAGATCTTGTTCTGCTCTGCACAAAACCGACAAACTCACCGGCAAACTTCTTATTTAGCACCACTTCTCCCTCCTTCTGGATGGCCTGGATGTGAAGCTCGTCTTCTAACTGCAGTAATAAAAACAATTGTCTTGAAATATTTTGAAAGTTTGCTACTTGTTTGTTCACTGAAGTAAAAAAAAAAAAAAATTTCTTTAAAAATTCCTGAATAATAGAAATATAAGTCTTCTAATTTGCTATCACCGATTAGAGGGGTGCTGTAAATTCCCACAGTTCATGTATAAACTGCAATGTTGTTTGTCCAAGCAGGTGACTTGAGTGTTTTCAAAAGAAAAACAAATGTCCCTACAAATTTATCAACCAGATGTTGGTGATAGTATTAACGTCCTTTCTCTGCCATCACAAAAAGCATCAGTACTAATAAGTGCAATTGGTTGCCTACAATACTGCAGCCAGGTCACCATGGGCTCCCACGGGGGCCAGATGGTCAAGTATGTGGGACTACGTAAGGCCACGGAAGAGGCCAAAGACACGTCTCCTAATATTGGTAAAAAACACAGTACAGTGATACCTCTACATACAAGATACATTTGTTGCCAGATCACGCTCGTATCAGGAACTTCTAACTTGAGTGAATTACCCCACAAGCAAAACACTGAAAATATCATTCCCTAGCCTCCTAAAATATTTTAAGTTAGGCCTAAATAGCAATAAAATCAATTTTACTGATCACCAAGAACCCAGTCAAATAGTAATCTGAAGTGTGCGTGTTTGGATGTCACTTATAGGCTTCCATGAGAGCAGAACCATCCATTATCTGCACCGCTTATCCTCAGTAGGGTCGCCGGGTGCTGGAGCCTATTCCAGCTATCTTCAGGCAGTGGGCAGGGGACAACCTCAACCGGTTGCCAGCCAGTCGCAGGGCACACAGGGACAGACAACTCGCTCGCTCATTCTCACCTAGGGACAATTTGGACCGGCCAATTAACTTAACATGCATGTTTTTGGAATGTGGGAGGAAACCGGAGTGCCCGGAGGAAACCCACGCAAGCACGAGGAGAACATGCAAACTACACACAGGAAAGTTCGATCTCATGATCTCAGAACTGTGCCGCACACGCGCTAACCACTGTGCCGCCGTATGTACACAGTTGTAATTTAGGCCTTAGCGAGTGTCTTTAGCTAGGTTTCGTGTCAAGGCACCCCTTATAATTACCAACAAAATCGATAAACATGTCTTTTTGTGTTGTCTGCTTTTATAGGGTCTCTAACACTCTCTATCAGCAAAATTCAGTACAGCAGTTTGTTCCTAAAAACTGACCATTCCAAGCAGCTGAATCCATTCCACTGCAATTAAAACCTGGATGGATGCAATTGTTTCTTATGCATACGTTTCAACAAACCATGGCCCCGAGATCCTCACTCAAGTAGAAGGTCCAGCAACAAGGGTTCTTATGCTAGTTGAACATAAATATAAATGTTAAGAAAAAAAGATGATAAAAAAAATTAATTTTAAAGCCCAATGCCAAAGGTGTGGGTAGGGTCTTGGGTACCCAGCGGCTAGGTTTAGGCTTAGAGAGCAGTGGGGGGGGTGTTATAGCATGGCGTAGGCCTACGTCGCGGGGTCGCCTCGATGTCGTTGGGCTTGCCCTCCTGCTCCGCCACCCAGTTTCTTATCCACGCCGAGCCTCCGCCCACCCGTCTATTACCCGGCATGTAAGAGGAGGGGGTGCATGTGCGGACAACCGGTCGCGATATAAAAAAAGTAAATCACAACACAAGTGCAGAACAAGTCCGTATGGCAGGAATTGCATGTGCTAACTGGGACGAGTTATTGCTGGCGGTGAACGATCAATAGTTGTTAGCGTCTGGAACTCCTCGTAACTGATTTTTTTCCTCATAGGTTTCATTTTTTTGCTCGAATTTGATATTTCTGGAGCAGCTTGTATGTGGAGAATACTTCATTCAGATTCAACCATGTGTGAGTACCGTGGGATCTGTCCAGAGCGAACACTTGCGGCAGTGGCGACAGGGAGCGCCTGGCGAGCGAGCGTGCTGGCAGAAGTGGTTGTAGCCAGTGATGGCTTCCCGGCATAGGTAGCACATGAAGCCGCCGCAGCGGCACGACATGCGATTGCAGCCCTCCGACTTGACCAGGCCCATCCCGCACTTCACGCATTTCCTCACCCGGGCGGCCGTCATGCGCTCCTCACTGAAGAGTGCAAAAGGAACACGTGAGACACTCACAGAAAGCAAAATACGATTCCGATCCGAGCAGTTTTCTTGCTGTGTTTGACTGGCTGCCTGCGTTGCTTTCTTACTGCTGGTATAACTGTCAGCGGGCAGCTTTTGATAAAACACTTGGCTATGCTGGCCAAAATACGAAGAGTTAAAGGTTTTCCTCTCATATTCTGCAGCTTTTAAAACCGTAATATTTTTTCTTGTGCCATAAAAAACTGTGGACCTGTAGCACAGATTGTAGTACAAATGACACAGGTGCTTATCGAGACCCTTGGGTATTTTACGTTTGTTTCGTGGCTTTTCATCAAAAGGTTTCTCGACAATGAATATAAATTGTTGAATGAGATTACATTTTGAGGATTATTTAGTGATTTACAGCAAAAACAAAGTCTGTTGGAGTGACACGTTGACTAAGCCAGGGGTGTCAAACAGGCGGCCCACTGGCCAGATCAGGTATAGAATCCAGCCCGCGAGACAATGCTCGAAGAAGCGCAAGAGAAAAACGAGCATCAGGTTGGTATATATCCACTTGATGTTGCCAAAGCCAGGTGCCTCTCACAAATGCTGTAGTTGTATTTCTTTCTCTGTTTCTCTCTCTCGCTTTCCTCCCTTTTTCTTTCACTTTATCTCTCTCTTTCACTCTCTCCGTCTCTCTTTTTTTCTTTCTCTCTGTGTCTTACCTTCTTTTGCGATATTTTTTTCCTTTTCTCTCTCACTCTAGTTTTCCCCTTCTCTCCATTTCTCTTTGGATTTGTTCTTTCTCCATTTCTTTGTTTTCCTTTCACTATTTCTCTTTTCATCTCTCTTCCTTTCTTTATCCCACCATTTCGCTCCCTCTCTTTCTCTTACTTCTTTCTCTCTTTTTTCTTTCTCATTAATCTAATAGTCCAGCCCCCGAGAGAATGTTCTATCATGCAGACCCCCAGTTAAAATGATTTTGACACCCCTGCCCTAAACTGTAGTTATGACTGTGCCCTATAATGTGGGGGACCGAACACTTTGAGCAGTCAGCATGGTCTTTCCTTCGCATGTGCAACAGTCGTCTCCGCATTTAACAATACGTTAAGTAACTGCTCAAATACTATTTTATCTCCCAGCCATATGAACTTGTGAAAAGAGCCATTAATGTCTCGCGAGCCAAATAATAACAAGATATTCTGGTTTGGTTTTTTTTGAGAGCCATACAATAATTTTAAAACAAAACTCAGCAAAACTGGCTATCACGCTCTCCAATTTTTTAGCATATTTTATTTCTGTGTGAAGTTAGAAATTTTGATCAAATTTAGAAAATAATTATGTCAGAGCCTGTGTCCCAAAGCAACAAATATACAACTTTAAACTTCTCCATCCCACAGTAACTTAAAATATTTGTGGTTCATTTTGACCTTCATTTTTTTCATGAATAATGATGTCAAAACCAGGTGTAAGCAGAGTTCTTTTGTAAATATGTCACAAAAAACTGCAAACATCGGGTTGAGGCATGAACTCAAAACAATATATAAATCCGAATAAAATGTTCCATTTTTCCATAGTGACAGATAATAGAAAACAACTGTCAGAGAAATCAACCAATTCATGCCAGGATTGTTGCTTGTACACACGTACATTGCGGCAACAAGGAAGAAGATAAATGTAGCAAAATAAAAAAATCCAGCATGCACATCAAAATAATCTAATGGATTTACGTGAAATAGAAATATACTTAAGAGAGGAGTTATACAACCATCCTAATCAGACTATTAGCAGTCAGAATAAAAGCATTAAAATGTATTTAAGCGTTTACTCGCCATTATAAAACCTAGAGATTATTCTGATATGAATCCACCTATTCCCTGCCTGCAAATACACTGAAACAAAAATTAACCAACTTTCAACTATTTATATTATGCTTTAATATGCAAATAGTCAGGTTGTCTGTGTGAAATTGTTGCACATAAAAAAATAAAAAAAAATCAAGTGGATGCTCTGATCTTTCTACCAGGCTACTTCCTGTCTGTCATGACAAAGAAGGAGGAAGATTTTCTCAATGGCTCAAAACAGGATGTCCATCCTAGTGAGTCCACGGGAAGCAGCCAGCCCCTTTGCTTCCTGGAGTGTTAGCCGGGAAAGATATTTACTCTTTGCTGTACATATTCGGAAATGTGTGTGAATACTTGTAACCCTTTTAGACCTAACGGTTTGGTTGATTTGGGTTCAGTCATTGCGGTTGTGCGCTAAATAATCGATATAAAGCACTTGGTATTCCAAGGCGGTCTCTCACCCAAGAACCAACCAGGCCGGACCCTGCTTAGCTTCCTGAGATCAGGCGTTCTTGGTAAAACAGGTCATGTGAATTAAATGTTTCAACTATGACTGAAAATCAAAACCCTTCGTGTGAACGCTGTTGGTGTGTTGCCACTTACAAAAGCACCCTCATACGGATCTCATCTTTCTCAAGGACTTGCTCGCACGTCTTTCCAGCATGCTGCTTCCATTGCACATGGCATTTGCGACAGCTTTCCTGCATGTCAAACAAAAACAATTGATTAATTTAGATTTAAAAAGCAGAGACTAATTTGAATCTGCAGTGCAGACCCGGCAAGGTGTGGCTGCACACAATAAGGTGGAATTGCCCTTTTACCAAGAGCCTGGTTGCCTAGAAACAGCCATCCATCCCCAAAGCTTTAGCTACATCTACAGCATTGTTGCAGACACATGCTAATGATAGCCATAATCCATTGCTACGTGTAGGCAGGCATCATCAATTTTTGACTGATCTAAAACTGAAGAGGAGGAGCAGGTGGCGCAAATGTGCTCGTTCTGCTGAGTTCAGAAGGAGGACAAAGATAAATGGAGCTTTTGCGGGAGAAGCCAATGAAGAAACAATTTGCTGTTCGGGAGACGGTTTGTGCCGAACACTTTTAGGTTGACCAAAAAAAAGACACATTTAAATGTTTACCTTTGGCAAAATGAAAAAGGCTGTGACTATTTGCAAATTCTCTACTGACAAAAAAGGGCGGAAAAAATTAGTTTCTTGAAATGAGTAGCATATCACAAAAAGGAAAAAGTCGCTCCCTACTGTTCACTAGGAAGCATGTCTGCTAAATGCTAGGCATGGCCACACATAAGCCCCTCTCAACACACACACACACTCACACACACACACACACAGTCACACACACGCGCACATGCCCTCTTCAAGCCGCAGCTTGTGCTGCTGACTTGTCATTACCTGCCATCCCCTGAGGTTCTCCAATCCTTCATTCAGAGCATGCCTCCCTACGATTATTTCTGTCACTCTTTGTCTGAACAATACCTTGTATGGTGGTGCATGCCCCATACCAGAGGTTCTTATGGGGCGGGGTCTACATTGATACAAGATGTTTTAGGCCAGGGAGGTCGCAGCGATGTATGATAGCAAGACATAATGCCATATTTAAATGCACAATGACATTGGTGCAAGAAACTGCCAAGTGGGCAGCAGTTGTCAATGTCCATTTTCCCCTGTCCTAAATTTGCCATGGAGAAATCCTAGGCAGGCCAGGAACAAGCTTGTACAGAGGATCGGAACATGTGGGATACATTAGACGAGAGCGGTAAAGAGAGAAAGAGAATGTGGGTCAAACTTGATGTGAACCACATTCGAATCGCAGGAGGAAGTGCTCTCGGCCAATTGGAAACTAGTCTAAGGGTGCGGATGGAGGGGCCTGCCAATAGTCAAGCGTAAGGAGGGCGGGCTTGTGGTTTTGTGTCAATTATATAATAAGGCCCGCCCTGGTCACAGCCTAAGCAGACCATGTGGCTGTATAAAATTAATTGCTGAAATACAGCCAACATAAGAAGTCGACTACCAGATTTAATACTCGAGGAGGATTTCACCACTAGTTTTTTCTGCACAAGTGTTCTTTTCCAGACACTGTGAACCTAAAGAGAACATTTTAAACTAAAGTGCAATGCCTGGATGCCATTTGCAGCTGTTGCACATTAAGCTCTTACTGGTTTATTACGGATTTACTTGGATTTTGGGCGTATGTCCATTATTTCTTTCGACATCATGTGCAGCTGCGCCTCTAAAATCCCCGTTGCTGTCAAAAGTAAAGGGCGCCACCTATGGATTTGAAGGTGGAATAACACAGACATTTCAGTGATACATTTGCCAACTTATTAAAGACACCTCAAACTAGAGGTAAAATTGGGCCTGATCTAATCCAGCCCGACCCGATTCAGGCTCGCATGCATTAAAGCCCAAACCAGCCTGAGCTCAACCAATTAACTTGATTTGAAAGACTGAACCTTAAGCAAACGTGTGAAGAATAATAGGGAGAGGGGTGATTTTAGCCAAATCAAACACTCCGCAGTTCATACTGATAAATGTGATATAGAGGTGACTTGAAACACACCTCTCCAGCATTCCTCACATTGTGGGTGGAAGGAAGTGATAAACAGCAGCGATCTCTCCAGAGAACCATTTGGCTCACATTAATTGTCATTCTTTGCCCCATTATTGTTGTTAGACAGCTGGGAGTCCATAGATCTGTTTATCAATTCTTGACCAAGACATTCATCTTGTCACATGCATAATAATTTTAATTATATTGTCTTGCTTTTTGGATAAAACACAATGTGAACATGTGAAAGTTCAAATCACACTTAAAATGAAGTAAACATAAGACTGACCTTGCGGCAGCGAGGATTAGGACAGCTAAAAAGGGACATGTCTTTGTCCAATAATGCTGGGAAGTTGCAAAAAGGACACCTGGGGACGGGCAAAAACGGGAAAACGTTACTACTCACATTAAAGCTAAATTCATTAAAATGAAAAGCTTAAATATTTTTGTCCAGACATATATGAAGTTTTAAGTTTGTTAATACACTTCCTTAAAACAGTCGATAGACAGTGTTAGTAATGAAGCTTTTTTAACACAGGATGTAAACAATAGCATATATTCAAGTAGTACTGTATACAATTTTTTTTCATTTTTCTAAATTTTGGGAAAAATGATCCAAAATACGAATGTTTTTTTCTTGCACAAACAAAAAAAAACCACTATCTTTTTCTAAACCACAAGAAATGGTGCAATTCATTTTCTCACGAATGAGAGGGCAATTTAAACTGTCCCATTACTCAAACCTGGTTCAATGAAAACTGTCCGTTATCCGCTTGAAATAATATCTAAAGTTATCACTCGATTAATAAAACAAAATGAAAGTAATCAATTTTCTTGAAAAGTTCATATCTTGTGTGAGGGCCTGTGGTCAAAAGAGGACAAAGAGGGTAACTGTCCAAAATAAAAGAGAAATATTTTTAAAAAGTACACTGTAATGCATCTAATTGTATAATAATTCAGATTCTTGCTCTCCACACAATAGTACAGTTGCAAACCTAGTTTAGAGCACTAGCCATTGATCATTGGCCTACCAAACAGATACATACTTAGTTTACCCTTACCTGACGAGTTCATCAGCGCACGTGGCAGCAATGGCCTCCTCTGCCTGTCTCTCGTAGTATTTGCAAAGGATGTTTTCTGGTAGGACCTTTTCCAGTTCGCAGACTGGGTACGAGCATGGGCAGCCTGCCTCCATGCAACTCAGCTGAGACTACAAGTTAAAGTCATTGAAACTACATAAGTTGCTATGCACAACACGCTCACACATCAAAATCAACAATAAGTGTACTAATATTGAAGTACTTGGAAAATAATAATCTGCAAATCAAACAAATCTTATTAATGTCACATTTTAGGATAATTTGGGACATCAATAGTACTACTTAATACAATGCCGTTTTTTGTTTTAAAATACTGCAGCCCCACTTCCTGAATGTTGAAGGTGACAAAATATCAATCACTTTAAGCACCAGTTGTCAAAGAACATAATGAGTTCAGCTAATGTGACTTTTGTAGCATCTTGCGGTACTTTGGTCCCTTATCCCGTTGCTGATCAACATCAAAGGCATACCTTTCCTGAGCCAAAGACCGCCTCTTGCGCATATTTGACGAGGCACTCTTTACAAAACAAGTGGCCGTCTGAACACTGGGTCATTTTCTCAAAGGCAAACTCTCCATAGCAGCAGCCACACTCAATCAGCTGGCCATCCTGGACAAACAATCATCAATCACTGAGGAATGCAAGTAAGGTGATTCTTATCAAACTTCAAAGTCAAAAGGATTCAAATAAAGTAAACGAATCACACATTGTGTCTTAATGAGAGATAAAAAACAAACTTACTTTTTTGTATTCGTCTTCATTGACCTGCAAGGCAAGGAGAAAGTCTTCATGCTGGAATAAAAGGGGGAAAAAAGGATGATTACAATTAAATTGTGGCCACATGGAAAAACAAATGGGTCTAAAAGTACCTCTGCCCATTCCTTGGCTTTCTGTTGAAAGAATGTAAGCTCCTTTTGTAAAGAAGGGTCCAGTAAAGGAGGCTCATTTCTGTTGTAAGTCCTGCAGTAGCGTCTGCTTTTCTCCAAGAGGTACATCTTCTTTTCAAACTTTATCTGACCTGCAGCACACAGAGGAAAAGTTGCAAAAATGAACACTGAAGCTCAATTCAAACAGCAGGTTTGGATGCTACATTTAGTTTTTTCTTTTGAGGGGAGAACGGGGGAACAACGACAGTCTGTCTTCATTATTAGACAAATAGATCTACATGCACAAAAGAAGGGAGATAAAGTGTATCAGAGACTCTGATTTTTAACCAGCCCACTAAAAAGCGGAGGATGGACATATTTATTTTAAGTAAAGCTTTTAATCTCTTATTTGTATTTACCTCACACTTACATTAATATCAACTGTCAAAAATAAACTGAACTACAGAATTTTCTGGACTATAAGGCGCACTGAACTATCAGCTGCAGCTCCAAAAATACCCTTTTTGCAAAAAAAATTAAAAATTTAAACATAAGGCGCACCTGACCATATGGCGTATGGATTTGATGGTCTGGCCATCAAAATTAATTCATAAATTGTTACCATAACTAGTACCATTTCGTTGTAATCATGCATTTCCAATTTGATTTGGGGATGCCAGTTTATTTTTTATTTAATATTATTTCTTTTTTTACAACAAACCTTAACTAATTATTTTTAACTCTGGTATTTTGTATTGCACATTTCCTTGCACCATCAGGAATGCTTATTTCATTTCTTTGTGCAATCTGACATGTTAAAATGACAATCAATGCTATTCTATTTACCATACTTCCCGGTATATTAAGGCGCACATCGATTATAAGGTGCAGCATTTAATTTTTGCCATGTGTTGTTGTTTGTTTTTTTTAGTACGCCTTATAGTTTGAAAAACACGGTAACTCAAAATGTATGCCTCAGGCTGCAAGGTAGGTTACATTAAAATCATATCAAAACATTATTAAAGTCACTGAAAATAATGGCAAAGAATCATCAATAATTGCAATATCATCATCCATTATCTGCACCGCTTATCCTCAGTAGGGTTGCGGGGGTGCTGGAGCCCATCCCAGCTGTCCTCGGGCAAAGGGCAGGGGAGACACTGAACTAGTTGCCAGACAGTCGCAGGGTACACAGGGACAGACAACTCACTCATTCACACATAGGTACAATTTGGACCGGCCAATTAACCTGACATGCATGTTTATGGAATGAGGGAGGAAACTGGTGCCCGGAGGAAACCCACGCTAGGATGGGGAGAACATGCAAATTCCACACGGGGGAGACTGCGGTAGCTGGATTTGAACCCATGACCTCAGAGCTGTGCCATGGACGTGCCAAAGCTGCCGTGCCGCCCTCAGAAGATATAATTGAAACCTCAAATGTTGCAAAGCACAGAAATTCTGATATGCATGCGGCTTTAAAAACATATGAAGAAAACTCAGGTCTTATTTGAAGAAGAAAAATCTGAATTCAGTACTTCCAAGATCCATTTAATGAACAAAATGGAAATAAATTTGATAGAAATTTGATACAGATGGAATGATTTGTCTGTCAAGTGAAATCAATGACAGAAAAAGTATTTTTCTCCCACCTTGTTCAAATTGGAAATCGATAAAAGAGCGTTCATTGGACATTCGGTTTCGTCGTCGCTTTCCTGAGAGGTTGCATGATTCTTGAAACTTCTTTAAAGCTTCATATAAGGCCTAAAAGAGCAAAATAGAGATGACAATGACTAAACAAGCATTGAAATGGGTGATGATATGAATTCAGAAAAACAGAACTTTGCTTTTATTGCAACGTGGACTTTAAAGTGTTTTTTATTCTATAATCTAGACGCCACCATTCCTTGGATGAGAATAAGGTGGTTGGTCTTTTAAACTGTGACGACACACAACATCTTGCATTGCTCCTCAAGGTGTGCACGTTTTTTTGCACACTTGCCACTGTGTCTAAAATTAAGCTTTAGGCCACAGGCAGTGATTGAAAGTAAAAATAGAAAATTGCAACACTTTACAACACAACTCTGTTAAAGGACATAAACATTATTACCTTGCGTGTGATTGCATAGTGTCCTTTCATGGAATTGAGAGCCCATCTGATGTCCTGGCAGCTGATCATCCGAAAATCTGACATGAGCAGGTCTGCAGCCTGAGTCATAGTCACAGGACCTAGCTGACTGAGCTTGGAGTAATCAAACAGATCCTCAGTTACCTGAAAACAAATGGATGAAATGCACAAGACTAGTTTTCAAGTGCAATGCGACTCATTTCCTGAGTGTTTGATACAGATTAGTGTATAGCCTATTTTACACATATTTGTACTTCCATAGAAATTAATAAAACATTTGGGAGGGGAAACATCTCATTGATTAAATTCCAGGTAATTTCACACTGGGTGGATGAGTACTGGAGTCTGACATCCTTTTAAGGTGTTCCGCAAGATTTTTGCAACATGACCCAACATTACGTTTAGTAACAAGATTGGGACTAAACAGGTCGAGAATAACACACCAGATGTTTCTTTTCCCCTCTTCTTTTAATTAAACATATACAATCACATGAAAAGTAATGCACTGTAGGTGATCAATCAAAAAAAAGAGAGGATGCTAGTTTTTATGGCAAAAACACAACAGGCAGTTTTTCAATAATGTCCCAAACGGGAGTGAAATAAAAACGAGACAGAAAAACCACTCCGTGTCACCCTCCAATGATGCACACAAGATCTTTCGGATGCATACTAAAGTATACTTTTTATAATGTGTCACCTTGTTGTTTAAGATTGGTTCTAATGCTTCCGTGTTGTTACCTCGGTGTTACTGTTGCCAGACTCCAGTAAGATGCTGGTGGGCGCTACTGTGGCTGCAGCCGCCTCAGTCTTTGGATATTCAGGGTTTTCCAGCAGCAAGTTACAGATACTTGTAAACGAAAGAAGGAAAGCGAATGTAAACACAAATGTGTGCACTATGCAACTTGTTAAATAAATACAAGAAAAACCATTAGTGCTAGTAGCATCTCTAGAAAAGATATATCAGCAGTCCCAGGATGTGTAAGATAAAATGACAAGAAAACAAAGCAGTGGTATTATATTTGTGCTTGAAAGTTTACATTTTTGCTACCAAATGGTATGTCAAGTAATGAATACACAAAAAAATGAATAAAGCCCATACGTACATAGAAGATATATATATATATATACAGTATTGCAATTAATTAGGTATTTTCAGAGGTTGAAGTTGACCAACATGCAGCTGAATTTTGACTTTTATTCAGACTTTTTAACCAGCGTTTGCATTTACAGTTGTGCTCATGAGTTTAAATCAACTCACAGTTCATTTAGTGACATTCAAATGAGTCCAAAATCGCTAATAAATGTTTCTTCCTTAATAGTAAGTTCACATTTATCAGAACAGCATTTTATTCCAAACTCGGCCTTAAAAGGTTTCTTACACATTTAGGTCTTTCACATTCTTTGTTTGGATGAGTTGTGCTACAAAGGCTTCTTGAATATTTGGGAAGAGATCCAACTTGAGTGGGAGAGACAAAAATAAAACATTAGGCAATACCTTTCATTTGAAAAGGAAAGGTTTTTTTTTTTTACTTACAACGCCATTAATAAGTGCTTTGTCGTTCCCCTGCAGCTCCCCTCTTTTTCGCGGCTCCGAAGGCCCAGGCCTTGCATCCTCTATTCTTGGAATCTCCTCAGGAACTGGCGGGAACGCAACTAGACCGGAGACTGGGTTGACCTGTTCTAGGTTTGGGCCTAGACCCACAATAGGATGCATCTCTGTTATATTGCGACCAATTGAAGCAGCTTGAGCTGGTGCAGTGGGATGGTTTAAATTCATGTTGATGTGGGGTTGTGGAAGGATGCTGGGGGCGCTACCAAGCGGCTGGGGATTGAAAACAGCCATCCCGGCTGACTGGCTCCTAAGCATAATCTGGTGGCCAGCCTCTGGAGGTCCCTGCCTCTGAGGGGCTGCAGCTGTGAGCACTGCAGGGTGTATTCGAGCAGTCACTTGCCTGGCATGGTGCACCTGGCCGGGGGCCTGGGCGCGAAGTTGGGGTTGAATCTGAATATTTCCATGCGTATGCAAGATGGGCTGAGTTGTGATCTGGGGCTCGTTCTGTTCTTGAGGCGTTTTGATGAAAAATGAATTTTGGATAATAGGTAGTGTTGGAAGGACTATGGGTTTAAAATTCTGTTGAAGAGGTTGGGGTTGTGATTTGGATGAATGGCCTGGCTGAAGCTGTTCAGATGTGCTTACTGCGGGTTGAAGCTCTGCAGTTGATGTGCCTGCCCGGGGATTGTCTTGATCGCCAGTAATTTTACTTGAGTCGTCTTGAGTTACTTTACATGCAGGAATTGAATTCGAAGAAACACTCTGAGAAGTGCTTGGCTGTGGTCTGGTCACTAAATGTTCTGTGGAACAAGCCAAACCGGGTGGGCCAGGCTGAAAGTCCCTGGCATCTAGTGTGACAACTTCAGCAGGTGAAGAGGTAGATTGGGTTTGAGTTAAAACATCAACTCTAGGCTCCGCCTTTTTAATTTGTGGCTCTGAGTTTGGCGGTGTTAATACAGATTTTTTGACTGCACATGGGTTTAGAAAAACATCAATGGAGGTAGAAGGAGCACATGGGTCTCTCCAACGCACCGCTGAATTTGATCCGGTATGGTTTTGGGAGACTGCACTCCACTTTGCCGCTGGCCGTATCAAATGTCTGCGTGCAGGAGGTAGTGGCTACATGGTTGCAAAAAGACATATTATTACAATTATAAAATCAAAAGCCAATAATAAACAAAAATATGACATTTTCACTGCACAACAGGACTTTGATAAATGCTGTAGTGACACAACATACACTTATCATAAACTCAGTTTTTTTTCCAGGGTACCAATTAAAGTAAGACAACACAGACATTTTTTTTGTCAAAAGCAAATGTGAAATGCTGCTGTACACTTCTTACTCAAAAGCTAATGAACTAGTTAACACCCAGAAAATTGAAGGTTTTCAATGAAGTAAATTATTTTTATTATACCTATGAATGAATAAATGGTAGAGAGACAGAGGGATTGAAAAAAAAACTGGCATTATTTAGGTATATAAAAAATGGTAAACTACAGTATTCTATTGAAACAGCAGCATTTCAAACTATACCATCGGTAGTAACTAAGGGTACAATTGAAAGTAACCGTTATACCACAATTAGCTTGAAATACATCTTTTTACTATAGAGGCCTCCATTCTAATACAAAATGCACAAATATTTGATAACAATACTAATGATTTCATAGAAGGCCT
Source organism: Urocampus carinirostris (assembly GCF_059441175.1). Classification (NCBI taxonomy): domain Eukaryota; kingdom Metazoa; phylum Chordata; class Actinopteri; order Syngnathiformes; family Syngnathidae; genus Urocampus; species Urocampus carinirostris. The sequence goes on from NC_142349.1 coordinate 28,180,645, forward strand.
AGGATCGTCCTATATTTAGTACTCACAAAATAGTAAACATGTTTTGGCTTAAGACAAAGTTTCACCTGTACAGTTGACCTTTCTAAACTTCACATATTTCAGGGTTCCTGCAGCTTAAGGCAAGTTAAATTCAAAACCCTTTAAGTCTTTTTAATGCCTTTTGAAATCAAATTGAAGACAGACTCAACAAAAAACAAAATTGGAATAAAGCAAAAAACAAAGGCAAAAAAACACTACCACATGCTTTAAAGGCAATTTTTAACAAATATTTTTTTTTTTTTTTTTAATCACATTTTGGTCCAGTTGAAGATTTTTTCCTCTGAAAAACTTATCACAAAACATTAACAATGCATAAAACTGATGTTTACCGTGCAGCATGGATCCTCAGTCAAAGTGGCAGATAACTAATAATTCCAAAGAAGTTTTTTGCTACATTTATGGAGCATTTTTATTGTGATGCATGAAAAATGACTTTACAAAACATTTTCAGTTCAAACGAATATAAATTGTATGTGTACACATTTTTAAGACTTTTAAAGTATTAGATTCAAGACTTCAAGATTTTAACGCCAATTAAGGCCATTTTTAGAATAATGAATTCAATGCCTTTTTTAAGACTTTTCAAGCGTCCGCGGGGACTCTGCATTCGACCAAAGTATTTTGAAGGACATTTATTTCTGGGTTGCCTTACAAACATAAAAGTATTAGAAATTAGCCAATGAATAAGAGGCACTGTTTTTATGCAACACGTACTGTTGTTTTCTTTACCTTGACAAATAAGTGTTTGGTCATTTACCTCTAGTATGCTGACATCATCATCTTCAGCAGCATCATCTACAACTAAAACCGGGCTGCGGGATACGAGTGTCACAGTCTCGTCATCAGAATCATCAGAAATGGTTATCAGCTCCCTCTTACGGGCACTTGAACCTTGGAAAACAAAACGAAACCTCAAATAACTGACATTCAAGATGGGGAAGCGATCCAAAATTTGTAAAGAGACTTCGTTTTTTTTTTTTTTACCATTAAAAGGTAGGGGTGTCGTTAGGGTTTTCCTTAGAGGGTTAAAAGTTAAATATTTTTTCTATTAAGTGTTAAGAATGCCCAACTGAGTTCAAAGAGCCCATGAGCTTTGTTTTCCACAGCACCTATTTGCTTATATCTTACTTTTAACAGAGCTTTTCGGGGCAGAACACATTAGGTTAGACTCTAACCTAATGTGTTCTGCCGTTAACCGTTAGAGGAATAAGGGATGAGGGGAGAGCTGGAAAGTGATGTGATGTATGCTCCACAGTTTAATTTCTTTTTTGAGTGTAGCATGAAAATAGTGAAAGAAAAGTAGAGTCCAAATGCCAACCTAAGCCTCAAGAAAGATAGAAAAGGAAGAGTTAAACCGAGTGCATCCAGGTAATGCATGTACTTGCACGCACATCTTGAATGAGCGGATTGAGATTGCAACAATGACACAAGCCAGGAGATGGTGGCATAGAGTAACATAGTTCCATATCCCGTAACGCTCCATCAATGCAGTCATACAATTTATTTTTTCATTTAATTTGTTTTTTTTTAGCCAAGTTACAAAATAAATTGTAAAACTTTGGTTTTTAATTTCCACCTTCATGCCAAAGTATTGACTTTATCACACATGCGTGAAAATACCATCATAAATAAATGTTGAAAATCTTATGTTGGTGCATAGGTTGCTCTTTTAAAGTTAGTAGAATAAAGCTTCACAGACACGGATTGACTACTGAGAAACCTTAGATCACTAAAGGGAGTTAGCAAGTCACTTGTCATGCATGAGAGGTAAAAATCTGTGCTGCTGTTTTTATCGTTACTGTATTGTGAAACAAAGGACAGAATCGCTGCTGGTGGTGCAAGGCAAGGAAGCCAATCAACAAAACGAAACATTAAACACCACAAAGTCATTTAAAAGAATCAGCATATTCATCTTAAAAGCAACAATGTGAAGTTAGCTTTGTTTCCCTGAAATGTCTAAATCAAAGCCACAGAAAACATTGAAAGCATGCTTGCTCCATTCTATTTTGGAAGAGCTGTAGCCTTCTTATCTTTATCCTCGTTCACTGGTAAAGAATAAATGCAATCAATAGTTGATTTTTTTTTTTTTTTTTGGTATTTTATATTTTCTCATTTACTTTTTATTTTCAAAGATCACATCACAGAATGAACTAATCACCTGAAAAGAAAAAATGGATGACAGGTTGAAGGCTAATAAGAGACCCATCCCTAAAATAACTAGTTACCATTTGAAATGTTTTTCTTTTCTCATCCTTCTACTCCTTATTCGCTAACAACACTCACGCACATGGTATCACATTCCGATCCCACCACAAAAACAACAAACAAGCTCCTTCACACAGCTTCTGTTCATGTTTATGAAGAAGCAAGCGTGTTAGACAAAACAGGTATTAGTCCTTAGAACAGTTTGACACACGCAAGCAAGGTTTATTACGACCTGCATAGTAAATGTTAAGAATATTAATTTCACTTATTTGTTAATCAAACATATCCATACACATTTTGTAAGATTTTTTTAAAATTTACTTTTTGACCATTTAAGTCTGGTCCTCGCATCAAAATAGCACGCTTCTCCAAATGGTTGTAAATCTGTAGTTTAACAGTTGGTGGTCCATTACCTCCCAATAGGAATTGGTACCAAAACTCAACAAGGTCTTTATTATTATTCATTTACCGTTATGTTCAAGTTTCTGAGTTGAAAAATCCCCCTTTTGAGGATCAATCACAATGCTTTGGTGGGTATTTCTCGTGTGAAGCTGAATTTTTACTCCTGTAATGAATTAAAAATCAAGACGAGCACATTGCTCAAAATCATCTCCCCTATGTTGTAGAATTTTAATATCCTCTTCCATCCCTTTGTGTTGCTGTTGAATTATTTTGATGAACTGTTGATACTGCTCAATTTCCTTTGATGTTCTAAAATTCTTTCTCTTTTATCAGCGTGTTGTTCTTAAGTTCCATGAAGTCTTTCTTGTTTTCTGTCAATTCTTACCACGTATCTTCCAGCTGCTTTTTCCTTCGTTTCCTTCAACATTTTTTTATTTTGTAGCCCATCTTTTGAAATCCTACTTTTATTATTTCACCCCTTGTTTCTCTGGGGTCATCCATGTATTCTTTCTATCTTCCCATAGCTTATTTGATCAAGTTCATGTCGTCGGCTTTCCTTGTTTTGGACATATCCCGTTTTCAGTTGAAATGCTGGTTTGTCGGAAAGATGAAAGAACAAAGATAAAAGAGCAAAAAAAAAAAAAAGAAAAAATCCAAACCGATAGCACAAGGGAGTAAAGAAGGAAAGATTCTGAAGGAAGTGTAGGAAGCGTCGTTTCTTGTGAGACTCCAGAAAAAGACCGATGGCGTTTTCACTAATTTGTATGTTCCATTTGTTTTTAACCATGAACTGAAACCCAAAAATTAATTCCCACTACATTTACAGGGTAGAATGGTTTAATTAAATTTCAATGGAAATATTGTTGACTTAAATACAACTGTTATGCTGGAAGAAAGTATTGATTTTGAACCCAGTTGGTTTTGGCTTATTTACCTTGGCTTCGATGAATGTTAAAGCTTGCCAGGTGAATGACATCGTCATCGCTGCATCCCTCTGCCATGGTGGTACACAAGAGACCAGGCCACTTGGTACCTTTTACACCATCTAGAACAACACACAAACGAATTCAAGTAGACGTGAAATAATTGAAATTAGGCCAAAACCACGAATTTGTTCCAATATCATTTCGGCGTCACATAACATTCTCTGATCTCGACATGCAAAATCATCAGAACAAACAACGAGGCCTGAAACTTTGATTGAAAAGACATACTTTAACAGATCAAAGTTTTAAAAACTGGCATCGTTGTATGATAAGACTGAAAGGACTAAAGCTGTTTACGACGTCTGGCTGACACAACGCTAAGATCACTACCTCTTTTAAGCTGACATTTAGGGTATCCTTATAATAGTATTCATAAACATAGGCAGCTGCAGCAAACTAAATAGCATTAAGAACAGCAATATAGTTTTTCTGTGCACATTTACAAAGGATGAAACAATCATGCAACCAGCTAGGCTAAGGGCTTGCTAACAAGCTAGCCAGTAGGTGAACTAGTTTGTGGACTTCTCAATTAGTGACCAGATATTGTTTCAACACGCACAGATTTAATAAAAATCATGATGTTATGGATAAAGATAACAGAACATGACTTTACCGCTTTTTCCTTCTGTAAATCCAGTACAAGTCGTCTTCTTTGTGGACCGATTGAAGGCGGAAAAGCCAAACAAGCAGTCAAAACAAGAGCGTCAGTGTGCTGAGTGACGTCATACATTCAAAACCTTTCGATATTGTGAGATGGGAAACGTAGTCCTGGACGACCTTCAAGCATTTCTGAAACGCTCCCGTAAATGCGTAACGACGTACACAAACGCTCCCATGATGCTCAAAGACTCGAATTTCTTTAACGAGTGTTCTATTTTATGTGTTTCTTTTGATTGTATATATTGCTGCCAATTCCCATTTATAAACATGTGTAAAAGTGAGGATTATTTCCACGCAATTATTTATTTTTTGAAATGTCATTATAGTTATTGCTTTTCATATACAACAAATTCAGTCGTTATCATTTTGAACAGCGTGAATCATTATACATAAGTGCGCTCGTGATCGATCACAACCTTCCTTTCATAGACTGTATTGTTATAGTCAATATTTTCAAAAACTGTCAACATTTTAGCAGAAGTAAATGGGAGGAGACCAAGAGGAAGGCCGTGATTGACGTGGATGGATGGTGTTATCAGTGCACTGCAGGAAAGAGGTCTCAATATAATGCAAGCTAGAGCTCTTGTTGGTAATAGGAATGAGTGGCTAGATGTTGTGAAAGGATAGTGGGATGTTTGGACGCGGTCTACGGGAGGGGCAGGGCACCCGTATGATGCGGCAGTGGTAAACCAGTAAAAGCTGTCAGGCCCTTCTGTTGAACAGAAGAGTGTGTTGTGTCACCCTGACCCGAGTGACATGGCCGCTTTCTTGTGTCCTGTTTCATCCGGAAAGACGAAAGCATGACCAACTTGGGTGCCGAGGTGCTTAACTTGTTAGGCATTTGGGTTGGCCATGGTCGAAAACATTTTGTGTTTTTTTGCTACTTTATCCGTTTTTAAATTTTCTTTATTTTTGTATGTGTTTGTCTTGCCGTCAGTCACTCGTCTCGAGGGATATGACCAGGGTAGATAGTCAACATTTTACAACACTTAAAAAAGTAAAACAAAAAATAATCTGCCATAAACACACTACTATAAGCCTTTTGCACATCATTCAGTGATACACTTCACATGACGTTGCAATATTTTGAATAGTGGTTTTGACGATTTCACCAAAGTGAGAATGCTATAAGGTTCAGTTTTGCGTAAGATTGTGGCAGTGTTCATTTCAATAGGGCAATTATGATTTTGTTCTCCCTAGCCTGGAGTATACTCACACGCATCTAGTGGTCATTTTACAATGTGATTAAAAATAGCATTTTTGGCTTTTGCCAAGAAAATCACAATACTGTCAGGGTTGGTTAGGGTTACTTTAACTTGATTACTTTGAATTACTTTTGGATTACTCCAAAACCAAATATGCTAATAAAAGACAAAAGAAACTAAATATGAATAAAATTACTAAATTTTGTGCAGGCTTGGGGAGTAACGGAATACATGGAATGGCAAAAACGATGTTAAGCTGTTTGGATTTATTTTAATTTCGTTTCTGTGACATTTTATGTTAGTTTTGCCAGAGATCAAAGCCAGGAGAGAAAGCTTACCATGTGTTGTGAGTCATAATTTTATTCATATTTAGTTTATTTTGTCTTTTATTAGCATATTTGGTATTGGAGTAATCCAAAAGTAATTGGAAGTAATCCAGTTAAAGTAACCCTACCCGACCCTGAAAACTGTAGTCTTACATGTTATAAAACGACTGCGATTTCATTGGTAACATCTGACTTTGGTAGCTAAGATGAAAAAAAGCCTTAACAGAATAAAGTCTGTAATCACGAACAACATTGTCATGGACTCATGGTTATGTAACAAAACATAAAACGGGATATTTGGTTATGGAAGCTCTCCATGCAACTTCTGAGATGTTTAAGTACTCGGAATTTTGTGCCTGCTGAGTGACCAGAGAGAATTCATCTTGTAGCTAATTGTGACAAGTGACAAATTTGTCAGCTTTGCAAATTCAAAATAAACCTAGAAAAATCACAACATAGTCTTTTCTGTGCTTTACCCTCGGTGGGATGAAGAAAAACTCTTAGGTCACAATAATTTAAAAAAAGGTTATTGACCTGTAATCAATCCTCTTTATTCAAATAAAAAACACAAATAGATGTTCCATTTAATTTCTTTTAATATAATCTTATTTACACTGCTTAGTTCCTAAATTTCAATACTCTTGCATCCATTACACAGTGAACTCAGAAGCTAAAAAATGCAGATTGAAATGATTCTGCTGAACAGTCATCAATCTACAGTAAAGCCCAATATCTTCCACATTTCTCATGTAAGAGTAAGCTTTGTTCATGTGTTTGAAAATCATTCACACCTATAGACGACTGGTAATGGTAACGAGTGCTTGTTCATTCATGGCTGCCTTGAGCTTGATGGCGTGTGAAAAATAGATCCTAAGCAAAACATTTGGGCTGCCATAGGGACACCAATGTCAAGTTGACTCTAAAGAATGACTGGAGAGCTTGAAATTTTATGAAAAAGATAGTAAAAAAAAAAAAGGTTCCTGACACACCTTATTAGCATTTCCTCGACTCATAAAAAAAAAAAACACTCTCTCAGGGTAAAATATGGGCGTGGAAGTGTAAAGTCTTTCACCTTAATAAACATGCCAGATTCATTTATACACGCGCACACGCACACACACACACGAACATATGCATTGTTAAGCATGTTACAAAGTTTCAAGATATTAAAATCAAAACCACTTGGTGGATTACTTAATTTGGTAGTGAATTGACCCATCAACTCAATGCAAGGGGATGAAGGGATTAGTGTGAGCTCTTTACAGAGCATATAGCAGCTTGGTCAGTAATCACTTAGTAATAAATAATAAACATTAGAGTTGATCAGAGTGGTCACAGGTACAAACAAATGGAATTGACAGACATAAAGAAACCAAACAGAGGCGCAGGCTAATTTGATCGTTTTGCAGTTCCATAGCCAAGTGCTATGACACACCCACCCGCCCACACTGTCTCACATGCGCACTTTCACGACAGTGGTTAAAGGTGAACGCATAAGAACATCAATCAGGATGTCACCAATAAGTCAACTTTGTTCGTAATGCAAATGTTGCTGGATGGAGACAGGCTCGTGATTGCTGCTGACGAGTGGGCTGTGGCTGTAGACATTCCGAGCAGTTGACATCATAGTTTGTTAAAACCAAAAGATAAAAATGTTTCTTCAAAACAGTTGAAAAGATTTTAAAATACTTTCTCTCTCTCTCCCCTCCATTGGACCTCCTTGCTGTGCTTCCGCCTTTAACTGTCAACAGTTCAAGCAGCATCAGGCCAGGTCTGTGTTCTGGTTGCGCTTGGTGAACAGCCATATTTTTGACATACTCGATGTCCTGTGCATGTTGGGTACGCTAAACAAAAGGTCAATTGTTCCAATACAAGTGCAAGCACAGGTGTGGCTTATGTTGGTTTGGTCGAAGGAACTTTCACTCCACGGCAAAGCCGCAAGTCTCCTCAACGGCAGTCAGCAGTTTTTCATAGAGTTTCTCATAAGACTCGTAGGGAGGGATGTCTATCCTGTTGAAACTAGGCACAGAGAGGGGCGATGTATCAAAGCAAGCAGTAGCACTTTCGTTGATAAAATAGTAACAACAACAAAAGTCAGTTAGGCCAATTGTGCTCTTTACCATGTGTGTGCCTTGGGCAGGTTGTCTGTGTTGGCGTCTATCAAATGGATGGTAAAGAGTCTTGGTCCTGCAGAACCTGTAGAGCCTTACACACATACATTCTAGTTATCACTGCTCTATTCTGCTACACTGAAAAATATATACAATAAATTACTTACAGTATTTTATTCAGTAGTTACGCTATATTGACATTTGAAATTGAACATAATCCATCTAGATACTGTCTATTAATTGTCGAATATAATTAATGAACATGACCATGTTATTATTATTATGACCAGTGACACATACACTACAGAAATTTCAATTAAATGATCATCTCTTCAAATAAATATTCTGTGTTAAACTGGGAGATAAATGTTTAATTTCATAATGTTTTTTTTTTAAATATTTTATATTTTGTCATACATTTTAAACAATTAGATTTTTTTTTTAAATACTTATATTATTAGATCTGAATACATCATATATTATTAAGTTCACATTTCATTTGACAAGAAAAACAAAATTATCTTATATCTTATAACCTTGTTTATTTAAACTTCTTTTTCTAGTAACATTTTAAAAGTTAACAGTACGGCAAAACAAGAAATACTTAACAAAAGAAAAAAAATCCCAAATAGCAAGACTAGCGTGAATTATTATTTTACTTTTTTGTGACGTGTAAACAATATTTAGATGTTTTTTTTCTACATACAATTTTTTAAAAAAATTGATAAGAAAAAATAAAATTATGCATTTCGAATGAGAAAAATTATATACTAGTGGACAGACCATTTTAATAGAAAGAAATATTTCACTGAGGAAAAAAAAGGTTAAAATAAAGTTTAATAAGCAACTACATTATGTTGCATTGTATTGAAAATGGTTAATTCCAGGCTTCCAGGATGAGGAACGCACATTTGATCAGTTTATCGACTTATTGCCAAGCATCAATCATTATAATAAATTTGTGTTTCCCATTGGCATAAGTTGAGCTGGGATAATTTCTAGAATATAGCATTAAGGGATACAGCAAATCAACTATTACAATTGTTCAACAACGGGGCGGCACTGCAGATAAGTGGTCAACATGTCCGCGGCACAGTTCTCATGTCATGGGTTCAAATCCATTTAATTTTTGTGAAAATGACAGAAAGAGTGTGATGCGGTAATGCGTGTGCGTGCACTTTGAGCGTATCAAATGGAGCTTTTTTGTCGAAGCTATATTCAACAAAATCTGTGTCATACAAAGCTGCTGTGTTAAAGCCATATTCCGTTCAAAGAATGAAATGAAAAGCTACATTGAATGCTAGTAAAAGGAAATACATTTATCCATCACTGCTGTTCCGATGCACTATTCTTTCATTGCAATATAATTACAAAGCCAGTCACTAAGCAATACTTTGTAAATATTTTTGCTTATTGCAAATAATTTTGCCTATTCATCCTGAGTCTTTTTACTTATTTGTCTCTCTAAATTCTTTATTACATGTTGATCTAAATGATAATACAGACAATTTAATTCAGACTTAACAGAATCGAAAAGGCTTCAAAAAATCTGAATATAAAAGTACAATCTTGCAATTTTCGCTCTATCGTTAGTTGTCTGAACGATTTTTTTCTTCAAATCACCCGCTCACTTAATTACACTTTTTATGACTATGTTGCAATTATTATTAAAGAGAGGACAATATTAATAAAACGTGTTGGAGGCAACGCGTAATCCTTATTTTAAATAGGGGATTGTTATCTGGCTGCTACTGCATTATAATGACCGCAACAGCTTTTTGAGACCAAATTCAAATAATGATTCTCAAGAAAACAAAAAAACTGAAAACAAGACATTATCCTAATTTAGTATTTGTCAAATAGTGCGGGGAATGCCAGGCTCTGTCAAGGGGGTTTGCAAGCGCTTTTGACTAATGGGAACTTTTTTTAAACTTTCCCAGAATAAATTGCGATTGAACCTCCACTACACTAAGGCGCTGTGGCATTGTTATTGGCAGTGTTGTGTTTACATTTAGCCTCCACACAGCGCATTAAGATCAGAATATGAGAATCAACCCCATGAAAAAAATATTTTGTATGGATGCAGAACCAGCCGAAGAGAAATGGGGTAAAAAGAAAAACAAATGTCTTCTCTAGAAAGCTAAGATGAGGAAATTTGCCCAAACAACAGAAACTAATTGAGAAGCACAGTCCTAACTGAACCAGTGCATGACCCACCCTGCAGTGCTTTGAATCCTTGTAACGGGACCCGGGTAGACCCCGTGACAAACTGCAGAAGGCGCCCTCTCCTTTCCTCACTGAAGGCCTCCACTGCCTGCCAGAACCACCGCACCACATTGCTCTCACTGGTACAGTGCTTCAAGCGCGTATTACTTTTCCAGTCAGCCAGGTCAATTTTTCCAAGTCCGCCGATGATCAGCTGAATTATGGGCAGCAGATAAGAGGAGATGAGATTTGTCACAAAACGTAGAGGGACTGCCAGTTATTTGGTCTTTTTTTAAAGTATGTACCTCTAGTTCTTTATGGTCAAATGCTTTTAGGAGATGTTGGGGAATAAGTTCACTAAATCCCTTCTGGAGTGCCAAAAACTGGGCTTCAATTCCTCGCATAAACCTCCAGTTAACGTAAAGCCTATGGAGAGAAACAAAGAGATAGCAACATTATTTAGTGGTCAGTTACTCTATCCAATTCTTTACAGTCAGGAATGATTTCAGTCATTTTTACAGCATCATTACCTCACATATTCCTTCTTGTTCTCCTCAGTAACAGGAATGTTTCGGCCGTTAGGTTTGAGTTCATGTTGTAAAAACTTCCCAAAAGCATTATGCTCTACGCAGAAAGTGTGATCGAGGACAGACGTGATATCGTTCTCTCTGCACATAAAAAAATATGCAGATAATGAGTATCGACGGCTTTAAAATGCATGATCATTTACTTTTTCTGCTCTTTTAGCATTTTACCGCATCAAACGGTATTGATTTTGTTGCCATTGCAATGTCCTATTACAGATCCCCATTTTTAGGCAGTGTAGTTTGCAAATGTATCAAAAATACCAAATTAAAAGCTCCAAGACAACTCTTTTGTAGGTGCTCAAACTTACAATATCCAGACTAAGCTCTTGTGCAACTCCGGGTCAGTGGTCTCCAGGTCACTGAGTTGAATGGGTTTGCCTAACAACTGTTTGTAAAAGGGCAGTGTGAAGCTCCCGTTGATGTAGTGACCATGAAAAACCGCCAGCCCCATTACACGGCCAACAAAGTGGAAATATGACAGGTGATCCTGAAATATGGGCAGGTGCAGACATCTTTAAGTTGTGAGATCAATTGTGGACCGATGTCTCAGAGTACCTACCGGGTTTATGGAGGAGTCAGGGTTGATCTGTAATGTGTAGATATTGTCTGTCGAATATTGGAACAGTCCATAATAAGGGTTTAACATTTCATGGCACAGCAGGTAGAGCCACTCCCTACAAAGAACAACAAGAACATTTTATTGGTCAAACGCAATTTATGAACATACATGTAACTAGTTTATGATCTTTTGGGTGAACATTGTTTTACGATTTATCCTTTTGCACCACACAAAACGTGTCAGTTTTATTGGAGCATGAAATAAATCTAACCATCAAGTACTAATTTCCAAAACTGGTATAAAATAGAGAATCACCTGGCTACACCACCATAGTCCAATCCCTCCTCTCCTCGAAATTTAACCATAAGACGTTTCTTCAGGTCTTTTGGCCTCATCTTCATTATCTGCCGATACGACTCCTGAATAAACACACACACACACAAACTTAATTTTGATCTTCAATAAAACTTAACTAATACAATACAGATTTGTAATTAAAAATGATTTAGAAATCAGAAGTCAGTTTTCTTAAAAGGATCACAAAAATTTCAGTAAACTTCTGGTACCACTCTACAAGCGCATTGTCTGAAGTTCAGAGGGGCCCACCTCAAATATTTCTTCACGAGAGACCTCGATGCGACAGTGGCCTGCTTGGGGTTGCTGCAGGGAGAGCTCATGGCGCAGCAGTTTTAGTTTATGGACCAAATCTCTCTCGTAGCGTGCCGCCACATCACCATCGCCCCCGACACCTCCACTCATTCCTCCGACTCCGCCCTCGTCGACCCCTACGTCCATTTGGGGGGCTTGTGAGGATTCTTTGACTTGGGATTGCTGGCTGAAGGTAGGAAGATGTGTCCAGTTTAAGAAATGTATAAACAATCAACATTCCAAAGTCAAAAGATTATTTTTAAAAATAGCAAGGCTTTTATTGGGCCACATCTTAAGAGAAAAAAAAAATTAAGCATTTAGTAAATCATGTTCAAATCCGAGTTTCACTTTGAGCTACAGGATTAGCAACAGATTAGTATTAAAACATGAGGGGCAGGAATCCTGACGGTACCTGATGATAGTGTGCAGACGTGGGTCAGTGAACTGTGTGGTTCTGTTGTTGTGGTCCACAAAGTAAATGCGTCCAGACACTGTGCTACGGACCTCCCAGCCCACTGGCAAAGGACCAAGCTCCTCACAGCTTACACTGGCCAGGTCCCTAACGCAGTAACATGCAATTACATAAGTCCAGTTTGCAGAAAAAAAAACTCCACTATAGGTGAGAATTATACCTTGGTATTCGAGGGTCATGCCAGGTGCTAACACCGGTCTGTGTGTGAAGGAAGTACACTTGGCCCTGCACGGTTGTTCGCTGCTCTGTTTAAAAAAATAAAACAAAACAAGAATAAATTGGTTACAGAGCAACAGGAGGAAAAAATGACACCCATCCTAGTCAGACTGACCATATCCTTCAGGCAGATCAGGCGGCTGGTGGCCGTGAGGTCTGTTCTGAGGAGTGTGGCCATGGCCTCGGGAGTCCTGCCCTCGGATTCTCTGGGACTGAAGACGATTTTCCTGACTAGGTGAGTCGAGACGGCAGTTGCCACCCCCCGCGGCACCAGTGGGGTCGGAATAAGGCAGCGGTTCTTCACTGAAACATCCCTCTAAAACAGGCCTATGCCAAAAGTCAGACACAGAAACAGATGGGTAAACCAACCTTCCCGAAGGCGCTGGAATTTACTAAGGAAAACTAAGATTTACTGAAACCAATTTGCATTTTATAAACATTTTCAAAGTTTGATAATTCATCATGTGAACTGCAGCTGCCTGCAACCATTTCAAGGTGTATCCCACCTTCGGCCCAAAGACAGTCTTTCCATACTGCTAATAGATCCATAGATCATCATTAAATGATACATTTTGTAGCTCTCTTATGAGTATTCCTCATGAACAAATTTGGCAAATAAAAATGTTTCGGTGTATGGTATGAGTTTTTTTTTAAATGCTTAATTGTCGAATTAAATCATATATTTTTTCAGATCGAATTTAAACTTTGTAAAAAAAGAAAAAGAAAAAATGTTCAACTATTTTAATACTATCCGGATGCTGGTCTAGTAATCCTGCATGTATTTAAGCACATGGATAAATGCCAACGTTTTGTTATTCAATAAAAAAGTAAAAATGAAAAACAGCAGTAAAGTGATAACAAAATTGTAATCCACTGGATACAATTTATCCATACATTTTCTGCACAGCAGCATTCTCATATTCTAATGGTAAATGGTCTGCATTGATATAGCGCTTTTAAAGTCAATGAAGACCTCCCAAAGCGCTTTACAATGTGCTTCACACTTACCCATTCACACACACACAGGCATGCAAGGCGCTTACCTGCTTATTGGGAGCATTAAGGATTGGATATTTATTTACTCATCATTCAATAGAACAAAGCACATCAATCAATGTAGTAAACAGGGATTATCTCCAAAATCGATAGATGCCAGTGAAGTATATTTGAGAACCATAATTGGATGCTGTGTCAATAAATAATATAATTAAAACTCCACATACTATGCAGGATATTTTCATCCTGTATTGTAAACATTTGGTGGCACACTCACCCATCATTTTCCAAAAGACCACGACAATCCACCACAGGCCCTCCACTGCCTATGCGGTCTCTTGTTTGTAGGCTTACTGAAAAAAAAGAAAGAATCCCAATGTAAATGTCACACTATTCATATTTTGTGCTGGCTGTTTACAGAAGGACACCAAGAGTAGGATTTTCTCTTTGTGCAGCCTCACCTACAATCTGTCCCCGCACTGCGTCACTGTCTGAAGGGTTAAGTTTGCAAAGATCTAGCCGTTGGTCTGAAAGAAGACATAAAAAGATAATAGGCTTGGATTTGTTTCCAACCAATTTTCAAGATGCCCCATTTATAAAAAACGTTTGTGTGTACAATAAACATCACGAAAGGACAACAGAGCTTACATCCCGTGTCTTTTAGTCTGCTGATGGCATTTGAAAGAAGTCTAATGCAACCCAAGAAACCTGCCCCCTGTCGTTTATGGATTTTCTTGTGGTTCCATATACTGATGGTGATGGAGTCTGCTTTGCCAATGTAGCTGAAAAATAAATTCAAATCATGACATTGCTTGGACAGTTGCAAAGTTTTGTAAATATTATCAACAACCTTAACCTTAATAAAAACACATCAGCATTTCAAATTTAAACAGTATAAATCATGGCACAAACAGAAACAAATTATAACTGAATTAGCTCAACCCACAGGAGATTAGATGGAGATGATTATGTGGTTTTGGGAGTGAAACTAGTTAAATACAGCAAACGCATGAAGTACTTTGACAGATTTGTTGCAAAATGTTCCAAGGTCACTTACAGGTCATAATGCTGATTCCATTTTGGGTCTAATGTGCCTTTAACTGTGTCTGTTGAGTGGCATTGTCCGGATCCATCCACCACAACTTTAGCAAAAGGATCAGGTAGACCTGCAACACGACCATTAGCAACGTTCAGGATTGCATTAAATGTTTTCAACTGCAAATATACTTGGCTCACAGAGCACAACGGAGAATCAAGTTCATCTAGAACAAAATGTTTTTGGGGTTAAGATAACCGCATACAAAGATTTTACTCAATAGTAAATTAGGCAGTTTACCAAAAAAAATATGTTATATGCAGTCTCAAAGTGCAAAATAAACCCGTTTTTTTTTCCCATCACGGGAAGAAAACATTTTGTTACTTGCCGTTTACAGAAAGTTACATATTAGTTGTGTAACATTCACATTTAGAGCCTAACTGTCTAGCCTTGTCACTTCTGCCTTGCGTCACATTAATGTCAGTTTTCAATTTAAAAAGTGCAAAAAGGCAATTTCCCTTTAGATGGATAAATTCTGCTCTTATAATGGATATGCAAAATATATATATAAGTTAAGGGGGTTTACTCATATGGTGAGAAGTGTAAATATACTGGTCCTATTAGGCCATTAGTGCTGTTTAAGCATCTAATTGGTGATTTAGAAAATCCCCAACAGCTGCTGGGGAGAAAGAGAGTAGACATCTTCAAAGAGGTGGGGGCACTCTACAATGTCGGTCTATTATTCCATTTTGACGTCAGCTTAATGCCAAATGCAAAACAAAAGAGCAACTTACGAAAGAAGTCTTTCTTTGCGAGGTTCTTGGCACATAATACTGTAAAAGAGGACAGAACATATTGAATATGGAACAATCACAGTCGCACAAAAAGTACGATTTATAATGATGTTGGTTGCTTCAAAACATGGTGTTATTTAGAAAAATTATACATAAATAGAAAAACAAATATGAAATACATACCGCAGCCACCCACAGTTAGAGTGGGATGATACATGCATTTAATTTACTATACAGTATGTAATGGCACTTTATTTGACCAAATGCTGCACTAAAAACACACCCGTGCCACGGGAAAGAGAAAAATGGTGATTATGGCACAAAGCAATCGCATAATATATTTATTGACAGGCTGGTAACAATTGATTTGTCCTGCCACCCGCAATGCTCTCTTGGTTCTGACTTCCAATTAAAAATCTCCTGTCATATGGTTTAGTTTGGCCCAGACGGCCCCTAAAAAAGCCCGTCCGCCACAGTTTAGGATGTGGTGACTGTGGTGGCCGAGATATGTCTGCTGTGTCCTCGTCTGCTTCCTGTGAATAACTTGTATAGAATGGCTGCGAGATCTCTTCCCCTTTCCCTTGACTCACACATTCCACAGTGAGAAATCAGAGGAGAAACGCAAGGACGAGAGAAAAAAGATCACATTTCTTTATCTATTTTAAATCCGCTTACATACTTTTGTCACTGCTCAAAAACAAGAGAGGCAAACAACCCCTGACCCCCTTTCCTTCTGTCTGCTTCATGCCAGAAAATGACAATAAAATATTTTCACCCCTTCTCTCTTTTTGGACTTTTGTCCTGCTATTCTGTGGTGGTAAATGAATGACGGGCTCTTTTTCTGCATTTCAGGAAATTCCAATTTCTGCCAAGGTCATACCTCGTAAAGACACACACACACATGCACATAGCAGCTCAGCTGGTTCTCTACTTCCCCAACGGTGCGTTTCCTTTTTGGCATTCAAGCCTGATCTTTTAAAGAGGACCTGAGAGGCAGTGGGAGCTAGCAGGGGAAGAATCCTTTTCATCCGGCCTTGGGGGGAAAACTAGTAAAAACATTGCAAGGGTGATGCTGACAAGAGTAAGCGACTGCTCTCTCTAGGATTTGCAAAGCCATATTATGATTTTTTTTTTCGACCACACATTCTGGAGATAGGAGTTTTCCAGATAAAATTTCAATGGGATTAAACAGAAAACTCTTTTGGACAGAAATCAGTGTGCAAATTCCTGATCAAAACCCAAAGAATGGAGCCATCATTTGCAGAACATTGCTTTGACCCTCAACGTTGTGCAAAAGCTTAAGAAAAAAAAACAAACAAAAAAAAAACCTCAACTTCAAACATCAGCACACAGTAACCCAAATACAAGTAAGTGGCGTCCTCTATGTGCTTGTCCTCTTTTGAACTAGATGTATGTGTATGTTGGTGCACATGCTGCAGGCTCAGGCAGGGCCGTGAGAGGATTACTGCTGCTTAGGTTGCCGACCGAATGCTCTCCTCACTTTCCTCAGTCGCAAGCTACTCGATATAATGAAGATTCACTCACTGTAGTCTCGATTATATTTGTTGCTATTTTTCTTCAGATTCCTACTTCATTTCTATCGTCCTGTGAGTGTCCCATGTCGACAGGGCCAATTGGCGCAAAATTCAATCACATGGCAACAAAACCCAGGCAGCATCTGTTGCCTGAATGATCAATATTTGGCACAGTAGATAAACTAACCTTCTAGTTTGCTAGAAAACACAACCGTTATACTAATTTTCCCAAATTAAACTTTAAATAGTAATCTCACATATTTACAATTATTAATAACAACATCAACAATAATTTATAACAACAAGGGGTTTTTGGTTGAAATTGAAGCGGAGGTAGCACCTTCCAGACTAGGGATAAGCAAGTAACAATACCAGAAGCTCTTCAATTTTAAAAAATAACTAGGAATTAGAAATTACAGAAACAACTTTCTATTAATTCAAAGACATGGAAAAGAAAATAAAGCTTCATAGGACTTTAAAATCATTGATGGTGTTGGGAAGGGAATTTGATGCACTAGTCACTAGTGACTAGGGGTATCAACAATTGATATACATTTTTGTCACTACACAATGGCTTTGCATTTTACATAGAACCAGGTTTAGCTAAACATGTTGGGGACATACTTTAAAAAAAGTAAATGCGTTTGACATATACTGGGACAGCATTATTTATTAGGTATGTAATAAGCAAACAACTATGCTCGAACAATTACTTTGAGTTTAATAAGTGTTGCACCTCTTCCCATAATTTGATCCTAAAAATGGTACAACAGGGGCATCTTGAATACATAGTGTGTGTCCTGGATTTTGCACTGCTGTCTTTGGGGGTTAAATATGGAGAATCCCTAAGATGTTTAGTCAGAGGACGACTGATTATTTAAAGATGCCAAGTTGCTTACTATTCAAACAAGGATAAACACCAAGATGAAAGCAACATATGGACCAGCATTAAAGACAATCAAGAGGGCAAGAGTGCTTTTGATCAAATTCGAAATGTCAATTTCATTACCTTACGTTGATAAGAGTATGTAGTATTTCTCTTACTATAAGTGAAATGTATCCACAAGAAGATGTCAAACATGACCCTTGTGCGCCACCATCACCACAGCCGTACAAGCGTTGTGCTAATGTAGGCCAAAAATCCTCTCTGCCTGGCAGACTCAACAAAAACACATTTCCCAGCCCAAGAGCATTACAGAGCCATTGGCCTACTGCACATTCCTTGGACAATTAGAATTCCCCCTCATACCTGTAGGGGTGGGATAAATTCAGGAGTAATAAACTTTGTTGGCATTCAAGCAGAACTAATGAACATCTGGGTCTCTCTCTCTCTCTCTCTCTCTCTCTCTCTCTCACACACACATACACACACCAACACAAACACAAAAAAAAACATTACTCCTCTTTCTAGCATCGGGGTTCATCTGTAGGAGAATGCCAAACAACATAACAGGTTGTGGGTCTTTCTCAACCAAATTCTTTTTTTGACAATACCAACAGATTAAAACAAATCCTGCATTTATTCTAGTTCTTATATTGCATACAAATGTCATTAATCACAACCAACAAAGGCTTCCCAGAGGTTTTACACTAACATTACAATAACTTTAATCGATAATAACTTTGAAGCAGGCCAGCACGGCGGCGCAGTGGTTAGCGCTTGTGCGGCACAGTTCATGTCATGGGAACCTGTTGTGGGTTCAAATCCAGCTCCAGACTTCCTGTGCGGAGTTTGTATGTTCTCCCCGTGCTTGCGTGGGTTTCCTTTGGGCACTCCGGTTTCCTCCCACGTTCCGAAAACATGCATTTCAGGTGAATTGGCCGGTCCAAATTGTCCCTAGGTGTGAATGAGCGAATGAGTTGTCTGTCCCTGTGTGCCCTGCGATTGGCTGGCAACCAGTTCAGGGTGTCCCCTGCCCACTGCCCGGAGATGGCTGAGATGGGCTCCAGCCCCCCCGCGACCCTGATGAGGATAAGCGGTACGGCTGATGAGATGAAGCATTTCTTTTGACTCCTATAACTTGAAGGTTATGGTGCAATTATATGGATGTCAATATTTCGAAACAATCACAAATTATCATGGTTTGCATAGCAAATATGTACACAATGGCAAGACTTCATAATATTTTAACCAAAAGGGAGCAAAAAAAACTGGCACCTTAAAACGTCCACAGCATTTTTGGCATTTGAAATCAGACAGCAATATCTCACGTTGGGGCTTGTTTTTCACATTGTAGCAATACTACATTGGATAAACATTATTATTGATGCATATTAACTCTTAAACTAAGAGAAAATATAACTAAATATTTTCGAACAAAAAGCATCACATCAGTTTGTTATGATCATAGTTATCAATGAACATTTGGGGTGGCGGAATTTTCTGATTCTAATGTGAACAAATGTGAATTGATTAATGTCCAAACTTTGATTATTAATATATTACAAATAACATATGTTACATATAAAACATATGTTATGATTTAAGTGAAGCAGAACTAAGAGATGAGATTCAGTTTCCAGCCGGGCCGATTAAACAGGCAAAGAAAGTTGCGCAGGATGATGTAAACAAACAGCTTCTTATTCACACTCAAATGTGTCAAAAGACATTCACCTTCAGCAATGTTGACTTTGAAACCCAAGATAAAAACTATATTATGTTCTGGCTGTGTCACGCTAATACGGGGTGTATCAAAAAAAATGTACTCACTCTTAGAATGACGAGAAAACCTTTATTTATGAACATAAAGTGAAGTGAAATAGCATCGAATACATGAGACAAATGTAATTGAAGAATCGTGTTCGCAAATGTTCAAAGTGATGACCATTGTTGTCCAGACAACGCTGATAACGCACAAACGTCGCGAAACACATAAAAAGAATGAGTACATTTTTTTGAGGCACCCTGTATGTAAACCTCATGGGTGTGTTAAAGTGATGGCCTGAAAAAGAAAATGCCCTGAATCACAATTAAAAAATGAGGTACCCAAAGATTACCACCCTTAATCAACACAATCTTTTATGGTTAATTTTTTATAGTAACGTTCTGCAAATAAATACTAGCAGTTAACAAAAAAGATTTTGCTTGCAATTTAAGGATTAAATTATGCATTTCAAGTGGATTGGCCGGTCCAAATTGTCTCTAGGTGTGAATGAGCAAGCGTGTTGTCTGTCCCTGTGTGCCCTGCGATTGGCTGGCAACCAGTTCAGGGTGTCCCCTGCCCAATGATTGCTGGGATGGGCTCCAGCACCCCCGCGACCCTACTGAGGATAAGCGGTGCAGCTAATGAGATGAGAATGAGAGATAAGGATTAAATTAGAGTTGTTCTTATTGTCATTGAAAGCAACATAGGTACCATATATGCAACTACACATGGCACTGCAGAATAAAAATTGAATAAGTACTCAAAGGAGAAAAAAAAAGATTTAAAAAAACAATCTTAGGATAAATAGGTAATGTGTGTGTATATAATATTAATAGTAACAACAACTACACATTTGATTTTGAAGCGCCTTTCAGGGCACCCAAGGTGTGTCATGGGCAAGGACAGCCAGGCAGCCCGTTCTTCTGGGCAGGGGTTTGCTGCCTAATGTGAAACCAATAGTACTGGTTTCCATGGTTACCAGGTGCAGGAGAAGCCTCATGATGCAACTCAGATACAGCACCTTTATCATCTGGTCACAGTTGTTTTTTGGTGAAAAGAGTCATCCCGCTCTTTATATTCTATAATAGTATTCTTTTGAAAACGCTTAATTTTGTTTTGTAAAAATTGACAAATGGAAGCCTTATTTTCCTCATGCAATATTCTTGTTTTTCCCTGCCCTTATTTAGGTCTGGGATCAGGGGAGGTTGTATATACCATAATTGTGGACGGTGCAGTCCTTTGTGACTCAGTGATTTAGGTAGGGCTGTCACAATTAGGAATTTCTGGAGACGATTAATTGTCACACAAATGATCATGATTGACGAATATATTGTCAAAAATAAATACCCTCTGCATTATATGCTACTATGAGAATGTCAACTTAATATTAAATATACTGTACACTTTAATGAAGAGGAGCAATGTAATGGTCAATACAAGTCGAGAAATAATCAAGAAATCATTATTAACTTGACATTCAGTTCATTGTATTAAAGCAAATGCAACAGTACAGGATTTAAGCCAGTTAGACTAAAAACCTTTGATGAGCAACGCACATAAACTTAAATATAAACTTGTAAACTTAGAATAGTTTTGCCTGGTGGGTCGTGCACAGAGCGATGCACAACGGAGTGTTTTGACGTGTGCCTGCATTATAGGTTCAAGACTTGCTTTTTGGGGTAGAGGTTAGCCCCCCTTCGATGGGCGTAGCTAGCAAGCATTAGCGGTCACCGTTAACTACAGTGTCCAAGTCAGCTAACGCCGACTGTTAATAATTCACTACAGTTACTTCAGAATAATGTTACTCAAGTAGAAGTAAAAGTAGTCATCCAAATACTTGCTTGTGTAAAAGTAAAAAAGGACTTGATCATGAGAATCTAGGATTATCAGCCTCTTGGCTGAGAGCAAGTGTCTCGGCCCCTTGGCTTTGTAGCGTATTATGACTTGACCGATAATGGATAATTGATAATGAATATAGAAGAATAAACCTTACAAAATCCCCCCACCCAAGTACTGAGTAATTGTAGCAACGCCGTATTTATTGATTTTTAAAAAAAAATCATCAAATGATCAAAGTCCATCCAAACAACAACAAAAAGTAACTTAAAAGTAGATTGAGATAATCAACACAAATTATTGTGCTTCAATGAACAATAAAATAAAAATAGTATACATCAAATAAATGAATTAAGCACATGTAGCATCAAGTCCCCGCGACCCTACTGAGGATAAGCGGTGCAGCTAATGGATGGATGGATGGTAGCATCAAGCGGCACTTATCTTAACGGGCTCTGCAAGCAGAACAGCAATCTAGCCCATGAACTCGAACGGATGAGAGATTGCATTTTGTAGCTGGTGTTTCGCGCACTTTTTAAGGGGAACAGACTTTTGATGCGAGGCCAAGGGTGCTCTCCTCCTCTTCTGTGTTTATATAGTCGGTATTGCAAAGCAACATTTTTGATCTGTTTCATCCGTAAACGACTTTTCCCCCCGCTGAAGTTGAATATGGCAGTGTTCATTTTACCTCTGAAAAGTGATGGGTTCCGGGGACTCGCATGCTCAAAAATCTATGGGTCCCAACAGATATTTAGTCTTATCGAGGTTGAAATTGTAAATCGGCGACAAATATATAATATAAATCTGTATATTCATTCAATTTTAATCATCACAATTTATTGGTAATACAAATCATTTATCACTTCAAGATTTTTCAGTTCACAACAATATTGTACATTATACAAAATATTATTGCTGAAATAATTATATTAATCTCAGGGATGTGATTTGACCAAAGTGAAATTATCTGAAAATTAGCGGGGGGGGGGGGGGGGGGGGGGGGGGGGGGATTGCTAGCTGGGGGGGGGGGGGGGGGGGGGAAACCAGGTAGGACCAGGGCAGTGCCCTGGTGGGGGGAAAAGTGGGGCGAAGCCCCCCCCCGGAGCTCATGGTTTTTTTTAAGTACTTTCAATGCACTCAGATGACAAAGAAATAGACAAGACAACAGCATAAATTTTCAATGTATATTGAACTATCCCATATAAAATTACAGTTTAAGTCAACTCAAAATCAGTCACATTAAAAAACATTTCCCCAACGCCACTATCTTAATTGTAAAGAAGATGGTTCCAGTGGCAAGGGAGACCCTAGACGACCGGCATCTTTCTACAACTGCAGGCGGCTAACGGGATCCAGGTCTGTAGGAAACCGCCTCAAAGCGTGCCGCCACCAGCTTTTGGGATCACTCTTAGTCTGGACTCTACCCTTCGACCTGTTCGGCTTGGGTAACCCTACCAGGAGTACGAGACTCCCGCCGACATAGCTCTGGGGGTCATGGAGACGCGCAAAGTGCCCCACCACGATAAGGTGGTGATCCGTTGTTGTTGGGGTGGATCACGTCTCTTTATTACCGCTTCCGATTGTGATGTCAATAAGGGATGGAGGCCGTAAAGTTTTGGAGTTTTCGTTTGGGCACCGAAACTTCCAGCGATGGAATAATTTGTCGTTCTTGACTGGAGTTCTTTCACGTGTTTTTTGCTCTTTGCGTGACTTTCAAGAGCTTTGAAACCTCTCCCACCATAGTCGATGGTATCATGACACCAAATGCAAAGTGCTTTCCCGGCACGATCGATCTTCCGAATAAAGTCATTGAACAAATTCGTCACAGTCTTCTTTCCAACATTCGTAGATAATTCCTTCTCCAACCAGTCCCATCGAAACTTGTTTTTTACAATCTTATCAATTTCTTTAGCTCGCGGAGCATCTTTGCGTTCGATCACGGACATCTTTCTTTAAACACCCGGCAAAAACGTGTGAGAAATGAACAATGGCACACTCCTATAACAAGCGCGTTTATTGGTCAACACGAGACTTCAACCAATCGCAAGTACGTTTCATTTCAGTTACGGAAACACTCAAATGGCATGCTGTCGAGACGAAATCGTTTTTTTTTACCAATTAAAACACCGGAAATTTTAAAATTTTATTTTTGGAGATAAAAAAAGCGGAATTCCGCGAATTAGCGGAAAAATCACATCCCTGTAATCTATATTTTCATTCAGTTTTAATCATCACAGTTAATTGGTAATCCAAAGAAGTTATCACTTCAGATTTTTCAGTTCACAATATTGTACACTAAACAAAATAATATTGCTGAAATATTTATATATTCTTGCAGTTTTAATCATCATAGTTAATTGGTAATACAAAGCAGTTATCACTTGAAATTTTTCAGTTCATATATTCTTCGTGGTTTGCTGTCCCGCCATAGTTGTAATGCCTTCTCAAGGTCCAATCCATTATCATCCTCCTCATAGCATCACTAGGAATATAATTTAGTCCATTTTGGTAGAAAAGTCCTTTACTGGCTCGGAGTATTCTTTTGTTTATTTTCTTTTGTCGAATCGTTCGCTTCAAAACACGTGTTTTCCTTGCCTTCGCGGTCTTCTGAAGAATTTCTCCGCCGTTTTTTCGTGCCGGAATTATTGCCGTTGTTACCACTTTCTGTGTTACATTTCGACTTATTACAGACACTGAAGAAATTACAACTTTTTTTTTATTTGCACCTAATACCAACTGTTTTCTCAAAGGCATACTTCTCTTTCACTCGACAACCGACACAACAATGACGTCGTCTCGAAACAACGAGATCTCGTTTGCAGAGATCGGCGCGAGACCAAAACAACAATGGCGGATCTGCCTGACGAAAAGTTTGGAGAGCGGTAAATCTTTGTTTAAAAAAAAAGTAATCGGGTAATAATGACAATTTGGTGTCAAAAACGTTGCGTGCCAGGGACGCATGTTGATTTGACCCAATGCGCCCCCCAGCAAAAATGATGCGTCTAGGACGCGGGAAAACCAGAACACAGATATGGTCACGTGACGAGGCTGCTAAGTTTGATAAGTTTAACATGGTAGAGCCTGACAGAGTTCTGAGTAAAAATAAATGCGCCTTAGCGTGGAGGGTATCTATTAAGTAACGAAGTAAAGACTTCAATGTTGCCTAATGTAGCAGAGTAAAAGTACATTTTCTTGAAGGCGCTTCACCAAATTACTCAAATAAAACTAAAAGTATAGGCACTTTAGAATTCTCCTAGAAGTACAAAATTTCCCAAAACGTACTCAAGTAAATGTAATGGAGTAAATGTAATCTGTTTCTACCCACCACTGGTTGTACAGTTTATCAAACTGGCACAGTATGACATTGAACGCTGGTTGATCAACAGTATTAAAGGGCTGCATTTCAGTAGCAATGCACAGACGCTGCCTAACTTACAAACTAAATAGGTTTGTTCGTAAGTTCAATTTGAGCGTAAGTTGCTTCAGTGCTATATTTTGTATGTTTATGGTTTATATAAGTATGTTAAAGGCTTGTATAAGTAAGCTGTATTGTTTTGTACTAAAAAAAAACAAAAAATTCACAAAATAATATGCGCTATAAAGATGAATAAAGTTGAGTTAACCTTACTTTTGGAAGATGCGCTTCAAGAGGTCCTCCTCCCTGGTAAAACGTGGCCGAAAAAAAGCCGTTCCGACCATTTTCACAACCGCATCAAGCTTTTTTATTCCACAAAAGACACGGCTCGCCTCTTCTTTACACCAACCATATTAAATGCATGCACAAGATATTAAACAATAAAAACGTCAAAGTTCTTACTGAACGAAAGGTTTTTTGTACTACTAGGAGGCACTAAATATTACACACTGTCCCTTTAATCTTGCACGTGGATTCATCAAGACATGATTTTTGGATCTTGAGTGAAGAATATTGTCTTTTTTTAAATGTAATTCTCCACCCATATAAGTGTTGGTTAAACAAAACAGATATATGTAGCTTACATTTTCAGTTTCATGAATTCCTTCCCGTTACAATTTACCATTGGAAAACGATACCTTAACTTCTTACATGGCCCATAACAAATTTCCATAATTTATATGTTATCCTAGCACTAATACAGATTTTATAATGTTCTGTTTAGGTGTAGCATTCACCAGTCCTCTTGAGCGCAACCGGCAGGGGGTGATGACGCTTCATAGAAAAATGATGTACAAACTAATGCCAACAGCAGTTTATCGCAAAGGATGAAGAAATGCAATGGTAAAGCGAAGCCTCCAGAGAGGAGTGTCTGTCATTTTTAAGTGGACGTTGAGAAACATGGCAAGAATTTCAAGCATTTACAAGCATTCAACCAAAGATTCAAGCACTTTTCAATCCCTGAAAACACTTCGGAATTAAATCATTTTCAAGGATTTCGACACCCGCACGAACCCTGTACAATAAAAGCATATCTCAGATTTTAATACTGGCGTCTTAGTCCAAACATTCATTAGATATCCCTGAAAGATCATCACGTCTATTGCTAAAAATATCACTTCAAATTAACTGGCCCGGAATTGATCAGAGCGAAATTATTAGCAGAATTTTAAGAGCGCTAGTCTTTGATTCTGTACATTCCCTCTGCCGTTCAAAAATTGATTTAAGCTTTTTCAAAAAAGCAAGATTATTAGCTTTATTAGACATTTAGTGCCACAGCATCCATTGACAAGAAATGGGGCTTCTTTTCCTTCTCAGTCGACGAATGTAAATAAATCGCTGTATAATAGATTGTTGTTAGATTATTTGTTTAGTGGTGTTCCTGAAACCCCGTCTTATGCCACATATACGCATTAAGCCTTTAATTACGACAATTGTTTCTTCAGTTTAGCATCAGGTGACCAAGAAGTCTGGCTTCGGGCACAGTGAGGCATTAGCATTTAAATAGAGGCCCTTGAGAGCACCGTGGGGTCACACCAGCTACAGTGAGAATCCATTGTCCCATCTGCGTCCCTGGATCAGACATACTCCTTTATGTCCCACACAAGATCGCTTGAATGCCCCTAACCGTCTGAAATAGTTACATTTACTGGCAAAAGACTGAAATGTATGACGGTAGCATTTCGATGTCAATCAGTTATGGCGAGTAAAACAACTGCCAGATGTAATTGACACACTCAGGCGATGCACAACGGAGTGTTTTGACGTGTGCCTGCATTATAGGTTCAAGACTTGCTTTTTGGGGTAGAGGTTAGCCCCCCTTCGATGGGCGTAGCTAGCAAGCATTAGCGGTCACCGTTAACTACAGTGTCCAAGTCAGCTAACGCCGACTGTTAATAATTCACTACATATTAATGGTGTAAAAGCGCCTATGTTTCCAATCCCCCCCGCGGTGAAGAATGGGTTCTCTACTTAGGCGCATGTTCCACAGGGAAATGAATTATTTCGAAAAAGTGGGCTGTTTTCTTGCATGGCGGCTAACAAGCTAGCACTTGTGCTTCTGTCTACTGCACAAAAACCGGATGTTTGGCCAAATAGCAGACGTTCAAAGCTGCTGTCATATTACGCCTCCGCAACATAAACACGGTAGATAGATTATCCAGATTCTATTTGTAGCGTTTGGGGACTCCATTTATTATGATTCCTTTTTTACCTGTCAGTCGGATTTTGATGCTGGATCCGTTCCTCCGAGTCCCAGGATTCGACATCACTCCGTGAAAAACGACCCCACTAACTTCCCCTTCGGGTCTCCCAAGAGAGCGTTTTCGACTCTTTCGAGTGGCGAATGTCTTCAGAACGGGAACACGCGGTTGTTTTTTCGGTTCTTCATCGATGCGAAGGTTCGATTTGACGGCAAAGTCTTGCGTTTCTTCGAGATCCCACAACACCGGAGAACATTTTCGGGCAGGCTCAAGCACGTCATGACGTCACAGTCTTAACTGTATAGCCCTACGTGCTCGTAGCCGGTAGGCGTGGCCGTGAAGGTAATGTCTGCTTGATCATTTTTTTACGTAGTACATTCCGATTTCCATTTGGAAATAGCTTTTATTGTTCACGAGGAATTATAATACAAAGGTTTTTCAAAATATTTATTGAAAATGAAACCTACCTATCTATCTATCTATCTATCTATCTATCTATCTATCTATCTATCTATCTATCTATCTATCTATCTATCTATCTATCTATCTATCTATCTATCTATCTATCTATCTATCTATCTATCTATCTATCTATCTATCTATATATCTATATATATATTATATATATATAGGGCAGCACGGCGGAGCAGTGGTTTGCGCGTGTGCGGTAGAGTTCTGAGGTCACGAGATCATACCCTCCTGTGTGGAGTTTGCATGTTCTCCCTGTGCTTGCGTGAGTTTCCCCCGGGCACTCCGGTTTCCTCCCGCATTCCAAAAACATGTATGTTAGGTTAATTGGCCGGTCTAAATTGTCCCTAGGTCTGAATGAGCGAGCGAATTGTCTGTCCCTGTGTGCCCTGCGATTGGCTGGCAACCAGTTCAGGGTGTCCCCTGCCCACTGCCCGAAGACAGCCGGGATGGGCTCTAGCACCCCCGCAACCCTACTGAGGATAAGCGGTGCAGATAATGGATGGATATATATATATACATACATATGGAGCACGATTGGCGCCTTGCCTCTTGACTTCCTGTGTACCAAACCCTGCCTGAATGAAGGACATGTTAGCCGCACTAACCAGTACCTTAATTTGTGGGGGTATAATATATATATATATATATATATATATATATATATATATATATATATATATATATATTTAATGCTTAACTGGACAATTTCTATCTACTAAAACGTCTTAAACCCATTTTACAGAAAATTCAATGTTTCCTTTTTTATTCGGTCGTTGTTATGTTGAGTAATACGCATAGCCCAGGAGTGTATTAAAGAGCACATGACAATGATGGTTCATCATATGATGCGCTTCAAATGTTTATCTGGAAGCAAAGTGCTTGATGTGCGTGGCCTTGGCCACTTGGATTTGGCCGCAGCAGTATTAGCAGGCGGAACAAAGGAGCCTCTGATAAGTCTGTTTTCAGGGCACCGGATTCAGTAAATCCACATGAGTCCGGACACGAGTAATGCTTACATTCAAAAAACAAACACACGGCTGCTCTCTCCATCATTGTAGTGTTGAGTTTTTAGAAAGCAGATTCATACTGACTCATTTATTTCTGTTTGAGACAATTTTCACGGACACTTAATCTTCCTTTACAAAATTCTCATTCAGCTCTGTGTTCATCCAGTCATTTTTCCCTCATACAGACCATATGTACGAGAATATTAAAGAATGTTTGTTCAATTGTGTATGTCAGGAAGGAGAAAACTCCTGAGATTAGATGAGTGTTCTCACCTCCACTTAAAAGGATTGTGCAGGCAAGCGTAATTGTTCCCAGGAGATTTTAATGCTCACATCTCATTAAGTGTAATATGAATGAGGTGGACAGCAGCACCAGACGTAATGACGGCTGCACATTGAGAACCTGGACACCTCATGAACCAAATGTCTTTCCTGACTCCCTTTTACGAGCGTTCGGATTTGCCGAATTAGCCGTATAACTTCAAGCGCTCATTCTGGGTCAGAGACTAGGAGGATGTTTTTTTCATTCAGACAATAAAGGACACTTGAAAGTTGCTTTCTGAAACTTTTTTTTTCATTTACCTATTTTCTAATGAAAGAGTATGGTTTACCGACCTCGTGTTTCTTCTTCAGCATTTTGGATGGTGTCAAAATGCATGCAAGTCACAAAGCCGAATGGAACATTGATTGGAACCCACCTTGAATTTGTCTGTTTTTCGTTGAACTGCATCTCTACTTTTGTTGAGCTGGGTCTTTTTTATGTAAATGGACCTCAATGCTCTCACCTCCTTTGAGAACTATTCCTTGATCTTTTGTGTGATTATGAACCTGCACAAACTGTGGCGCATCATCAGTTCAAAAGTAGTTGTTTTATGGTGTGCAATAGCGGTTTTAAGTAGTTTTGAAAGAAACAGTAGATTTGACATAGGCCTACCATTACATGGACTTTCCGAGTGAAGGTTAGGAGTTGGTTTAAGGACAGCAGACTTAAAAGCCGCTGGACAGTAATATGTTGAGAACAGTTTTGGGCTGTCAGGGTCTACAAGGCCTTATCTGCTGGCCTAAAAAATATCTGAATCATGTGATGTTAGTTATATTTTGACCCAGAATACGTATGAAATAATTTTAAATTGTCATCTTATTTTCATTTTCTGTCTTCCTGTTGCGCTGTTTCCAGATGTCTGCTTTCATATTCAAGAATTTAACAATCATATTTAGGCCATTACTTGTTGCCAGGGTCAGATTACTCCCCGGAGGCTTCAAAATCTGCTCTGCAGGCTCTGAGGTTTGAAATAAGTGACTTGGTTTAGCTCATTGGATTCTGAATTGGAGAGCCAGCACCTGCTAGAAGGTGTAAAAAAACGTAAGCGGTTTCACAAATTATTATTGGCCAGGAGGCAGTAACGGAGGTATAACAGAAATGTGGAGTAAAATATCCCTGTGTCAACTGCTTCTGTCGAACGGACTTTTTCAGCCCTGAATTGAAAATAAGCCTTTGCCAAAAATATGACAGGAGAGGCTCGACTTTCATCATTAACTTCGAGAAAAAAAAAAAGATTGATTTTGTGAACAGATAAAAATGATTTTTTTTTTGTGTGAGTAAAATGTGGCTGTACTTTTTAATAATTTTGCAATATTATGTGGCTACTTTTTTAATGTATTTTATATGTCTCACAGATGTACCAATAGTAAATGTGTTATAACCATAAAATAGCAATTGAAGGTTGGATTGATTCAGCCCACTGAAGGCTTAGGTGTGAAATGCATGGGCCGCCACTGATTAAGAACATTTAAAACCCAATGTCATAAGATCTCAAAAAGGTCTTTCAGCATTGACTTTGAAAATGGGTTAAGCAGGCAAGTAGTCATTACTAATCAACTGTGTAAGATTATAAAGGGGCAGGTCACTAAAATGGGAAAAACAAAAAAATGCGACAGGACTGGAAATCCATTACGAATGGAGTGCATTACACTCTTAACAGTGCGGTTGTGATTGGACTGTTGACTGCTATGCAAAATCTGAATCTGTGTCAGTCGGGGGGAAACCCATTAATGCAGATTGGGAGATAAATATATTCATGCACATTATTTTGCAAGTAAATGGTTCCTCTGTTAAAAGTCAAAAACAAAGGACTTATTATGACCCCCACAACATGCCAGAATGTCATTATACGCTGCTTGTTGAAGAAAAGGGAGGTTGCAATTGTTGTCGGTCTATAATGATCATGTAATGAATTGTTAAAGGAGAAGCTAAAATATTTGAGGGCGTTTCGTGGCTTCGGCAGACAGAAGGCAGCTGTATGTGCAGCATACTGAGGACACAAACATCTAATGGCCTTCCTGACACATTAGCACAAATTCTCACATATATCTGCTTGTTGCATCTCATCCAAGAGAACTTCAATTGTCAGAAGATGTAAGAACCTTGCGAAAATCTGTCTCTGTCCAGTTCAGCAGAGTGTCTGGTGTCGGCAAGACGGAAACCACCAAGGACAGTATTTAAACAACATGTTTTGTTGGTTGTGACAGGAAGTGTCCACGGGTCGTCTCCATCGCTCCTTCACACCACACTGGTTCTCTCCTGCCCGTTTGGATTCCAAGTTCTATTACGGGAATAGTTTGACAAGAAGCAGGCCACACCAGTGTCGTTCAAGTAGTGTGCAATATGTTATCCGATTTTCACCATTTATAATTGACAAGTATTTGTCTAAAGAGTGCTTTTGTCAAGCACCTGTGCTGTGTTCTAGTGGTCAGACAACTCACTGTCATATTCTTTCATGACAGTATATTATAGCATATCGCTTTTTTTCATAAGTATTCTGAGGTGTACGGGTGAGGTAAAACAATTAGTAATTGATCCTTTTAAGAGACAACAATCGGGCTTAAAGGGACACTAGGTAATATTTGACCACTAGTTTTCGCTTTGTTGTGTAGTGCAAACAAAAACGAGTGCTACAAAAACAATGCAGACAAAAGTAAGGTGTTCAAGAGGTGGTAAGGTAGGTGGATTAGAGATTTTGTTGAATGGTGTAAAGTTAAAGGAGGGAGATGGTTTTAAGTATTTGGGTTCGTATGGGGAAGGAAGTCCCGGTTTAAAGAAGGATGCAAAGAAGCGGGTGGGTGAAAGGTGCATTGGCAATGGGTGTGCTGAATGGATTGTTCAAATAGAGAGAACTGCAAATAGATGCAAAGCGAGGATTGTATGAAGGTATGGCTGTACCAACAGTGATGTATGGCTCAGAGGCATAGGGATTGAGAGTCAATGAGAATAACAGGTTAAATGTCTTTGAAATTAGATGTCGGCGTAGTATGTGTTGAGTGACATGGCTGGATAGGTCAAGGGATGAGAAAGTAAGGAGAAGGAGTGGTGTGGTAAAAGAGGTTGATGAAAATGTTCTGAAATTGTTAGGATATATGTATGGAAAGAATGGATGAAGGATGTTTGACAAAAAGACTATGTAGTACAGAAGTGGTGGAAAATAGAATGAGAGGACGGCCCAAATATGGTTGGATGGATGGGGTGAAACATGCTCTGGATGTGAGGTCACTTAATTTATTGGATCCAAGTGTGTCGGCATAGGATAAATGTGAATGACGAAGAATAGTTAAGAATAACTGACGCATATTACGCGGAGGGGGTAAACCAGTGTACGTTGTCGGGCCTCTCTGCTGATGAAAGGTTGCATGGCACAGCAACTCACCCCTTGTTGTGCTGTGGGCTTGATGTTTGGTGTAAGGTTGGGAACAGCAAAGGGGAATGAAAAAATGGTATATGTGAGTGTGTTCTTCACTCTATCCGCCTCACACTTGGGGGACATGGCTACAGTATATTGATAGCTAAATAGATAAAGAACAAGGAAGTTAAGAAACTACAAAGATTTAAAGTGGGCAAACCACACAATTTGTCGTCTCATTTTTTGCTAAGCCTTTTACAAGGTTTTAGTTTTAGAAGTACATATCTAATCTCATGAACAATTTTTCACAACGCAGCTATCAATGAATAAAGACAGTTCTATTCAGTTAAATAATATCATATACGCTATCTGCTAAACTAAGTAGAAGAAAGGAAGAGCAGAGTTACAAATCTGATTCCAAGTCTTTAATGTTGAAATCAAGCTTGCAGCCTATTGCTATGTTTGTTTACCATGTGCTTTTATACTGATGGTTCCTGCTGTCTGAAACACAGGCCTTAATTAAGATTGCTACGAAAAGACAGGAGGTTAAAAAATACAAAATATTTGCAAACCAATTTTTTCGCCACTAGGTGTCTTGGAGAATTAATTTGTGGGGGTATAACAATTGCTAATTGAAAAATACATTTGAAAAATGCTGCCACTAATACATTTCTCAATGTTTTAAATAGCTGCAAATAACACTGTTGTCATTATAGATTAGATTCTAAAAATAAAAAATGTTACTCTCCTCTTCTGCTCATCGTCATGATCACATTTATCAACATAGATGATCCTCAACTCGGAGAATGCGTTTGATTGTGGTTTAGCATAGGAGTGGATTTACTGTTGTTTGTTATAATGCAGTGTAGGTTACCCTTTAATGTATACTGTATATCATTTTCAAAGCAGCGCCTGCATCCTTCAATTATCCTGTAACCGGCCCTCAAAGATACTTGTGGACATCCCATTTTCAGCACCTTTAGGAAATCAACCATAAAACTGAACTCTTTGTTAACTTTTTAGCGACCTTAATCGTCAACACCAACAGATATCAGGATACTGGTAAACAGTGTTAGGATTAACACCGTTATGTAACGTCGTCATTCTTTCAGTAACAAGGTAATCTAAAAAATGACTTTTTCCACATTTAAAACGCCGTTATTGTTACTGAAGGCACCCCTGATGCTGTTCTCCTCAGAGTTATCTTTTTGGATCATGTCACAATTCAAAATATTGATTACCATATAGTTAGATACCGAACACGAACACAAATGTAGTATTTACTAAGCGCCGAAAGAAAAGGGAATAAGGGCTGAGTTTTGACAGCGCCTGACTCGTGTTGTTCGCGAACGAAACGTCTCTATGAGCCGGCTTTTAGAAGTGAACGAAAGGAGCCGGCTCCCCACCACTCAACAGCCCTCTTTTCTCTTGTGATTGCTCATTATGCATTTTTAGGGGATTCTATGTTGTTGACTTTAAATTTGTTGAGCATAAAAAAGGTTGACATTTTTTGTATTTCATCTTTTTTGTAGATTAATAAATATTTGGGTTATATTTCCTGTGTATTTTGGGATAATGCGTTTATAAAAAATATGAAGCATTATTTTGTTCTTATTTTAGCTCTCTTTTTCCTTTGGTATAGTCTTTTTCTTTTGTTTTATTTTTCCATGTTTGTCTCTTTTTCTTTATTTTTCCTGCTTTTTAAGTAATTCCGTGCATAACGTAACATGATGGTTGATATAAGGATTAAAGCAACAGAACAACCTGAAAAGAAGGCTCTTTTTTGTGAGTCATGCCAAAAAAAGAACCCGGTTCTCTAAAAATAGCCGGAATTCCCATCTCTTCAAATAAATTCTGGTCAAAGACGTCACCGCGGTGTTTTGTTTTTGCTCAGCAAAATTGAATTTTTTTGACATACAACATATTTTTAAAGTAAATGAAATAGTTACTTACCGGTGACTTGTTACTTTTACTAAATAGCAATTCAGTTACTAACTCATTTACTCTTTGGAAAAAGTAGTAACTATAACTAATTACCGTTTTTTTGAGTAACATGCCCAACACTGCAGGTGAAATACTTCTTTGGAGCGTTGATGAATTTATTTATTTTGTAGTTAGTGGATGTTATTTGACTTTTTCCTGGCCGCAGCACAGCTTGCATTGAGCTGCTGGAGAAAATAGGACTCACTCTTTCATTCCCTCCTTCTCCCTCACTAACGGCCTCTTGTTCCTCAGCTCATTTGTTTGCTTTTCCATCTTCCCATCTCTGTTCTGTCACAAGCCCCGGGGGATTTTCTGCATCCCGGAGGAGAGAGGTGTGTTCCCAAAAGTGACTGATGTGACCTTCAAAAACAGTTCTCCATGACAACCACTTGGTCAAGTCCTCTGATTTCATCAAGCTCAAATGGGGAAAGGAATGAGCGCAGGACCACTCTGAATTGATGACCGTTGCAGGTGAGTCATGCAAGAGTTTATTCCTACACCGCACACTATTTTAGGAGCGAGACCAAGGTAATCATTTGAAGATTAAAAATATACAAATGAGGGCTCGCCATGTTTACATGTGACTAAATACTCTTCTTTAAAGAGACAGTGTGTGTTATTTGACTACTAGATGTTGCTGTATTATGTAGTGCAACTGAAAATGAGTGCTTAAAAGAACAAGGAAGAATAAAAAATCTGGAGACTCAAAGTGACCAAATCGCATCGTTTTAATTAGGTTTTTCTTTTGCAAGATTTTTGGGGTAACTGTACCAACAAAATGGCAGAAAAATTATGTCTGCTCCCTCTAGGTGAGGTTCATGTTATGCAAAATGAATGCAAAATTTTCAACCTATGTGTATGAGTAGCACTTTTACATGATAGCTCATATATTTGTGCTAGGTTTCTAAATACCGGGTAGTTGTATTTAACAAGTGAAGTTATTTTGGAACTAGGAGGTGCTAAAATAGCACTGTCTCTTTAATTACTTGATTTCAGTTTGATTTTGAAAATAGTTTTATTGCTGTATTTGATTAACAATACATACACGACCCTGGTGGGGTAAGCTGGCTCTGGATTAGGAGGGAGACGTTTAGCTGGGGAACAGGAAAAGATGGGCAGTGACTGGCAATCACCGTCGGCTGGCCAACATGAGGGCGTTGTGGTTCAGGGTCGAAACGCCCACCACCTGATGACATCTCCTGGTTGAAAGCTACAGTCACTTTTTGAGTGACTATTAAGAGGATCACTAATTTGTATGTTATAACTTGGACAGTTTCTGAGCCGTTTTTTTCATTTGATTTGTCTTTTGTTCATACCTACATGTGATTCCAGACTTTTACTTTGAAAAACCATTTTTTGGTATGAATCTAGTAATAGTGGGTTGTTATGAGTGACCTTAGGAGAAAATAAAAATGTAGGTCTTGGTGTAAGAGCCGTTGCTAGCTTGTGCTGTGTGTGTTACCCACAGATGAACCCAAACATCCCTGGTTGGTCAGAGAAAAACGAAGAATTTCCCAAGCATATGGCGGTGGAGCTCAATCATTGCCCTACTGGTTGTGGTCTTAAAAAAACACCTATCTACAGCAGTTATTAAAACAGAAGATCCTTTTTTCAAACGGGCTCCAAAATTTCCAGGTATTAATACTAAATATATTTAACAGTATATTCAGTACATTAGTGTCAACAGTTGTTACTGTGTTCACATCTCAATTACCGTTCGATAGTTCAGCCAGCAACTAACCATGGACGGCAAATTTTTGGGTGTATTGAGGCATTATTCACGTTTTAAGACACACAGATCATCACCCAGTTACAGATAAGGTTTGAAATGCTGTATATAACTTTAATTGCTGGCCCAAAAATTGTGCATGAAAGATGTCATTGAACAACATCACACATCAAAATGGACTTTATTGTGGTTTCAAATGAAATTTCACATTTTATACAAAAATTAATAGAAAAATCCTGGCATGCCCAATCTGTCTCTGGTTGTTCTTTCCTGACTGGTTTCAGTCTTCCAAAGAAAAACTGAAACAAACATTCTAAACCTGTTGAAATAATGTAATAAAGAAACAGGTTGTTTATTAGTCAAGTAGAACAATTTACAGTATGAACCTGCCATGGCAAGAAATGTTTAGATGGAATTGCTGTTTTCTAAGTTCTCCATATGAAATGGCCACAATCCATGAAATGTCTTCAGTGTATGGACACGCTACCATGGCAACGTCATGCAGGTTCACACAACACCGAGTCAAAAATAAGTGTAGCTTTGTAAAAAAGCCTGTAATACCAATTTCAGAATTTTTAAAATGAATGGAGGGTAGTGAGGATGGGCGTTTCCAACGAGCCTCCGGGTAGCAAGACTGTTGGCAGACGTGAATAGGAGTGAATGCAAGCTAATCACGCCACATGCACAAACAAAATTCTTCTTGTATAAAGCATCCAAAGTCGCACGTGAGCATACATCTTATAATATGCATTCCTACCCCGACGAGGCGAGTTTTCTCTACAGAAAATGTCAGAAAAGGGAGTACAGTAAACACCTTCAGTTAAGATCAGACAAATGAAAAAATATTTTATTAAGCCAATGCAGATTATCTAAAAGAGAAAACATGATAGGAGGGCAAAGAGGCACTTGCACAATCGTTTTTGTTTTTACACAGCTCTAAATTCTGCGGGTTTCTTCAGCAGATCACAGCTACATTTCAATATTGATCAACAGTCCAACACACGCGCTCGCGCTCTTATTCACATTGGGATTCATTTGAGCGGTTGGCACATGTACATGCAAAGCACTCAGTTTGGTTGCATGGATTAAACTGAGAGGAAAAGCAGCACAAGGAAGGAGGAAAACCAAATTTGGAGGTGAATGTGAAGAGAGAACAACAGATAAACGACAGGCTCCGGAGCACTGAGTGTATTTTAAAAAACAACAGAAAAAAACACCTTCCATCTCCGATCCTGCCCTGCCCCCCCGTGTGACTTGTCGATAGCAGCGCCAGAGGAGCCCTCTGATTGGTGGACGTGGTCGTCAAATTGGTCAGTCAGTTTCCAGGATGAGGGGCGGCTGCTCATTCTCATCTTCCAGCCGCAAGCTGTTGAGGTCTTCTTCAAGTCCCGCCCCTCCTACGGCACCCTGCTCGTCACAGTAACCTGGGATGGCCAAAAGCGAGAGGGAGTGAAAAGGTCATCTAATGGATACGTACTCGTTGAAATATACGAAGTTCCTTTTCTACCGTGAATGTGAAGCCATGTGCTGTTGTACACGCACAGACAAGGAAACAAATTTTACATAAAATTGCTGTTCCAACAGAGCAGTTTCCAATTATTTATATCTGTTTATAGCAGAGGCCGGCAAACACCGGGCCGCAGACCGGTACTGGGACGTGGATAGTTTGCTACCGGGCCGCAAAGAAACCTTTGATGTTTTACTGACACTGTTGCGTTTCAGACTGCACCTTAACTGGGGATTTGAGGTGGTACGTCTCAATTAAAATCACTGGGGTTTGCACGCACGGGCAGGCGCAGTTACCTGCCAGGCAGTGCAACAGTCACGTCAGAAGATTCCTGCCCGTCGAAAGTAAGGTAAATCAAAATAATGACATTGCGCTTAAAGCAGATGCACGCGACAAGTGTTGAGCGCTGGCGACAGAAATATCACAATCAGTGGTCCCGATGTCTCACTGTATCCAGCGACACAGCTAGTGACGTCCCAATGGAAGCAGACACTCGGCAACATGTATCTCGTTACGTTGTTCCGATCCGTGCCTCATTCAGTGGAAAAATAATGTGACCACCGAAGCAAAGCTTTGTGACGTCACACGCATGTCGGCAGATGACCATCGACCTGTCGCTCAAGTGGGGAGGGATCGAGTCAGTCAATTTGTTTTGGTAAAACTCACAGTGCTTCTTAAAAGGCTTGTGAGAAGAGCTTTTGCGCGCTTTACCTCATATTAAGAATAACGGAGCGTGCGGTGAAGTTAGATCAGATTACACATTAGATTGATTTGCAATTGATCAAAGAATATGCATTAATTGACACACTATAAACCAACTTATATAATACGCGTGCGCACGCACGCACACACACACACACACATTTATTAAGGACTGATACAAGTTCAAGTTTTTGTATCTATCAGTTTTTGTGTCTGTCTCTTAATGTGTATGTCAGTGTGTAAGTATTTGTTCATTCGTCTACCCGTTCTTAAATTCTTTAAAGCATGGGTGTCAAACAGGCGGCCCGTGGGCCAAATCAGGCCTGCTAAGGGATTGAATCCGGCCCGCGAGACAACGCTCAGAGAAGCGCAAGAGAAAAACAAGCTGCAGGTTGAAATATGTCCACTTGATGTTGCCAAAGCCAGGTGCCTCTCACAAACGCTGTACTTGTATTTCTTCCCTTCTCACTCTCTCTCTCTTTCGGTCTCCCTTTTTCTCTTTCCTTGTTAGTCTTTGTCTTTTTCTCTCTGTGTCTTTTTACCTTCTTTTGCTCTCTCTTCCTTTCCTCTTCTCTCTTTATACCCTTCTATCTTTCTCTTTTCTACCCTTTTCTCGTTCTCTTTTCTTCCCTTCTCTTTCTCTTTCTATTTATCTTTGAATTTCTTTCTCTCTCTCTCTTTCTTTACCCCTCTCTCACTATTTCTCTTATCGCTTTTGTTTCCCGCGTACTCTTTCTCTCTTACTCTTTTCTCTCTCTCGCTCTTTCTCTATGTGTCCTACGCTCTCTACTTTTATCTCCCTATCTTTCTCTATTTCTTTTTTTTCTTTCTCTCTCATCTACTAGTCCTGCCCCCGAGAAAACGTTTGTTCCATCGTGTGGCCCCCCGAGTTAAAATTAGTTTGACACCCCTGCTTTAAAGGAACTGTTCGGAATTTTTGACCAATAGATGTCACTGTATTGTGTCGTGCTAGCAAAACGAGTACAAAGATTTTAGACTCAAAAGAGATCTAACTGCAGTATTTTTTGTCCAGCTTTTTTCAAAGAAAAAAGCAGATACAAAAGTGTGTTTTTTTTTTATAATTGTGAATTTCCCTTCGTGGATGAATAAAGTATCTATCTATCTATCTAATTAATGAAAGTTTGTTCTTTACTATAAAAAATAAAAATAAAAAATAAAAAGGGCCCTGCACCCCGGCAACCCATAAAATGAATGGGATTTTGGTGTGATGGTACATAAATATGGATTTACCCGTATTAATTTTAATATTGTTTTAGCATAAGTGATATAATTTTTTTATTTTTATTATTGACATTATTGTTTCAGAGAAAGTACAAACATCTTTAATGCCGCCCTCAGTCCGGGCTGTAATAATGTTGTCTGACAATGAACTAACTTGGGTATGGAGAAGGTTGCTGACCATTGGTATATGTAACGGCTACATTGGAAAATGTGGACGTTCCTCAAAGTATAAGTCAGTTTGTGTGCAAGAATCTTTAAAATTGGAACTTCAATGTTTTGGATTACTTGGACATGTTTTCAAGGAAAATCGAAATGTTCTTAACTGATGAACACAACTTAATTCTGTATGTACCTTTTGAGACAGCTGCACTGTAAGTTTGTGCCACAAGTGGGCGATCATGGGATCCCTGCTCCAGGATTTCATTCAGCGACTCTGCACTGCCGTCTAACCTGAGATCAACAACAAATGTTCTTTTTCACAAAAGGTGCATTGAACAATTGCTTTCTAGTTATTCTTTTAATAGTATTTCAAATGGAAATTTCTCTCTGCTTCTATTTCATATCTGTCATGTTAGGGGTTTAAATTGACAAACTTCCACCAATGTTCTGCATTGATCAAAATTGTCAACACCATATAAAAACAAAACAGTAAGACAATATATTTATTATTAAAAACAAATAATTGATTAAAATATTCCACAACTATAAAACCATAACCTCAATAGTCAACATATATTTTAAGAATACACTTGAAAACAAGTTTTGTTTTTTTCTAAATCGGGATAAAATGAAGATCATGATTTCTTTTGAAATTTTTTTTGATGCATTTGCCCAACCCAGGAGCAAAGCCATAACAATTACCACAGTGCCTAAAAACACATAGCTAAGAAATGTGGCAATTTATTTAATCTTATTTTAGTTAACATCTTCTATTGTAACCAGTGAAGCTTTCTTCGACAACAATACACACGTGACAATGAAAATAAATAGTGTTATGTGCACCAAATAAACTTGAGGATTACAAAGGAAAAACACAAAAAAAACAAAGCATGTTCATTACTTCTAAGTTACCTGTGCTGTTTCATTAGTGTGCATTCCCCTCCTTCCTGTGGATCCAAGTTGTAAAGATACAAGTATCCATCGGCTGCAGCCACCAACAACCTGGGAATCTTCTGAATCCTTTACAAAAAAAGACAACAGAAAAAAAAAGAGTTGGTATATGGTGATAAGTTAACTTGTTTTTTTACATCATGTGTCGAGTAGAGGTGCCCGAGTAGCTTGAATTGGGAGATTCAATTGTTAGCCCTAACAGGTTTTGAGTAATTAAAAAAGCCACATTCAGATAATTCAAAGGATGTAATGGAACATCTTGAAAGAGGAAAACTTTGTAGATAATTAAAAAAAGAGGCAACCTTACATGGCTAAAGCGCAGATGTTCTTATGGCCGCAGAAGGGCAGCCGCACTGTGGCAAACGCCCGACCCTGTGTAAACATTTCTGTGACCTGGGAAGGCAGGTAAGTGGTTGACGCCATCAGAACCTTGCCAAGGTATCCTCCCCATGTTGTGGGCTCTTCTGCGGGCCTATGAACACACAATAAAATAAACAGTGCTAAGTTCATAGTTGGACAAACCATCTACTGCAGAGGTGGGCAAACATGCCCCCTGAGGGGAACATGGCTTGCATGATTTCGCAGTTTCTCTGCTTAACACAGTTGATTTCAATCACCAGGACCGTTAACAAGCTCCTGCATGCTTGCAATCAAACTGAAAATGTGTATTACCCAAGTCAAAGGAGAAAAACCTCTAAAAAAACAGGGTTCGTACACCTTTTCATGGCCAAATTCAAGCAATTTTTCAAGCACTTTCAATGCCAATTTTGAAATGTTTCCAGTACCTTCAAAGGAAGGAATCCAGCGCAGATCAAAATAACTCCTTTTTGTTAACATTGACTAAATACTGTTGCTAGCTTGCTACTAGCAAATACTTTTTGCTATGATCTGATATTTTTGTTTCAATGAGATGCTATCTCAGTAGCCTAGATGGTAGTGTGCCTGCTTTGAGACTGGGAGGTCGCTGGTTCGCGCCTCGACCGAGACATACCTAATTGGTATAATGGCGGCGCCCTCTGGCTGCGGCTGCATCGACTCGCTACAACGGGTCAGGTGTATCGACATTTCGTTCTGTGTACATTGTTACAAAGAATGACAATACAAAGGAAAT
The DNA here is from genome assembly GCF_059441175.1 of Urocampus carinirostris. Taxonomy (NCBI): domain Eukaryota; kingdom Metazoa; phylum Chordata; class Actinopteri; order Syngnathiformes; family Syngnathidae; genus Urocampus; species Urocampus carinirostris. Next base: position 28,222,260 of record NC_142349.1, read on the forward strand.
TATTATTATTATTATTAACTGACATGAATTCTGCCATTCTACCGCAATGCACGCACTGGTTGGCTATGTCACATTTGTTTACAGACACGGAAAGGTCTCTAGAAGTGTACTGTATGTATAAAAAGCAGATAAATTAGTCAAATCTGGACTCATTTGAATGATAGTGATGGCTCTGAAGCAAAATGCATTTGATCTTCCAATCTAAGGGGCCGGTCACACAGCCGTTTGCGGCTGAATCACGCCTAAAATTTTGCGTTTTTTTTTTGCCCGTGGTTGCCCGCGATGGAAAATGCACAAAATTGGCCAACCCGCTGTTCATCGGTGGTATGCCCGCAAAACAGACGCTGGCGACTGTTCCGCTTCCTCATCGCGTCATTTCTGCGTCATTTTCTCGTGTGGACCACGGGTATAAAAGCTCCCGAGCCGGTGTTGTGCCCAAATCCGACTCCTATGCAAAATCCCCCCAACCCCTCCCACCCTCGCGTGAACGCGCATTCTGCTGCGATCGCTTTTGTTGTAAGCGTGCATTGACGTTGGTGACTTTTTCATCCGCGTTAACAAACGCATTTTGTAGAATACGATCGCACTTTATTGTTTAAATAAACACGTTATATAGACTAGGATCTCCCAATTGTTATAATTAGCTCGCTTTATAGTTTTAATAAGCGTTTTATATAGAATACGATCGCTTTTGTTGGAAGCGCAGGAGAATGCGCGTTCACGCGAGGGGGGGAGGATTTACCGTTCGATTACGTTCACAACAAAAACAAAGACGGAATGGTTTAAGTTATTACATTCCCAACAAATGCAAGACGAAGTGGTTTTGGTTATATGTTCGCCATTACATTCCCTAAAAGTGAGATAAAACGAGGTAAAAGTGGGGATGCGAATCTCGACAGGGATGCATTTCTCGGATAACACCGGGCTGTAGAAATCATAACCGCTCAAGACACAGTCCAGTGAAGATCAAGATTTCAAGCTATGGCATCATTTTTATTTTATTATCTTGAAAAGAAATGTCAAGAAATAAAAATGGATTAAGACGAGGTCACTATGCTGACGGGGATCCATGTTCACCCCCTTGACGTCTCGAGCACAACTGACGTGTGCTCGGCAAATCGCGCTGTATATCCGCGGAGAAAGGCGTTTGACTGTCACACGCGTAACACGCTAATTTCACGTAATAACACCGCGATACAGGCGCAGAACATGCTATTACCATGCTCCACCCACGATTACCCGCTGAAATTTCCCGTCCTACCCATGTGTAACCACGCCCTGGCCGCGGCCAGAGCACGTCGTTCCGCGTCATTTCCGCGTCATTACCTCGTGTTGACCACGTGTGCGGCACGCGGTTTAACACGTGCTCAAACTTTTGAGCAGCTCAAAAGTTTTGCGCGCGGCCAACCACGTGTGAATTTCTGGCCGTGGTTCAGCCTTGATAGCCTCGTGAAAGGCTGTGTACCCGCGCTCTGAAGAAATGAGCAGCGCAAAACTTTTTCGCGCTGCCACCCGCGCACGAATTTCCGACTGCGTGTTAAGCACTGCTGTATCTCGTCTGCATTGCGATCTCAAAGCGTCCAATAGCGTCAGCCTCACAGGCAGAAATTTCTGGCCGTGATTCAGCCGCAAATGTCTGTGTGACCGGCCCCTTAGAGAGTGGCGATCTTTTTCATTTTGTTTTACTTATTTTAATCAATATTTCTTTGTTTTTCAGAGGAGCTGTAATACAATTGTAAATAGTTGATTTCATTATTTTAACTGAAGAGTTCATATTTTTCATTTATATTTTATTTTTTTGCATTTTCATGGATTCTGTGTTGTTTGCCTTTATATCTTTTCAGAGTTTAAAAAGCTAAAAAGGTTTGTATTATTTATTTTAAGTAGATCTGTAAATATTTTAATTTATATTCCATGTGTTTTTATGGGATCCCATCTTTAGCTCTGAATAAATCAAAATAAAGCATAAATGATTTGACTGTAGCTACAAAAATACACCAAACACAAAATCCTTTACACAGAAAAAGAGCTTTTAAAATGTCACAAAAGTAAAGGACAACATTGTCGCCATGGAGTTTGTTTTTCAACCAAAATTATAAAAGCAAGGGATCCGTTACCAGTTAAAAAAGCTATGAGTACTTTTGTAATTCATGACCTACTTTAATTGTTGTTGCAATGAAAAGTAAATATTTTTACTTTATATTTTGTTATGTTGTGTGTTTCTCAGAGATTCTTTGTTGCTTGACTTTAAAGTTGCTTAGTGGAAACGAATTGAAAGTTTGAACCAAGTAAGCTCAAAGTTCACTGTGGATATTATATAGACAAATAATACATCTTTTTAAATGAATTACTAAAAAAATGGTGCATAATGTTTTAAATATTAGTGATACTATATCACCCAAAAAAAAAAAATATATATATATATATAAAATAATCTGAGGAGCTGTTTGGGAACTGAAAGAGCAGGCTCTTCTCAATGAGCCACTTCACGAAAAAGAGCCAGCACGTATCCTCTTGGGTGCGACCAGTCGGGGCCAGGGACGCTTTACATGACAACTTGATAATGAGGAGACATCATCGACTTCATTTTTACGTTTTTCGTCATTAAATGTTTGGTCTATCAAGTCAGACTGCTAGGAAACATGGCGATGGCAACCATTTCCAGCATTTTCAAGCACTTCACCCAGAATTTAAGCATTTCCCTGACCTTGATAACACAATACAATTAAATCTCTTCCCTATATTTCAAGCTCCTGCACAAACACTAAAAAACATGCAGGAGATGCGGCCTTCAAGGATCGGGTTATCCACCTCTGATCTTCTGTATTAATTTAAAAATCTCGGGCTGATTTCGACAGAGTCAACTAGACACTGTATGGATGGGATTCATTCAATCACATTCTTTGAAGGAAGACCGCAATGGTCCCAAAAATTTAAAGACAAACCGAAAACAACAAGGCCCCATATATTCAAAATTACAAAAAAGATCGGCCTCACTCAATGGTGCTATTTTGTGTTTTGTAAAGGTTTGTTATTATTACTATTACATGGGGCTGGCATGCAGAATACTACGCTATGAAATTTACAATGGGAGCAAAGTTAGTTTTTTTTATACTTAATTATTAAAAATGTATGCATTCTTAAATAAAACATAGTAGTAATTTAACTTAAACATCCACAAATCCATCAAAGTTAACTATTTCTAAGGTCCAATTGACCAGCCGAACAAGTTCTCCATCAAACATGCTATGGTTCTCAGTATTTTTGGATCCTGCTAATATCCAGACACGTAGTCACGTTTGAATTTTTTTTTACACCAATGTTTGGCAGCTAGGATCTATTCTTTAAACCTACTTTTTGATCCTTCTTTGATCATAATGTTAGCACAGCACAGAATCTCATGCACACCGCTATTAACAAACAGAAGATTGTCCACTCAGATAGAATATTTTATGTCGCCGCTAACTTCAATCAGGATTACCTAAAGACTATATTCCCTAAATTCACCTGATACCTGGAATGTGCAATCAGGTGAAATAAAAAAAGGAAAATGTATTCAGAAACAACATCAAAAATGTTGCCTCCCACTATTCGGAGGAAAAAGAAACCAATCACGAAAAAAACCCAAGAAAAATTCAAGCAAGGCCTGAGGGCTGCTGACAACAGCTTTCAACAAACTTGCTGGGGTGCTTGAAAATCATGGCCTAAAGGTTGCACCAACACTGTTCATTCTTACATAAAAGAAATATATGGACACTGTCACAGCAAAAAAAAATAGAACAGAGGCTGTGGGTGCCCTGTAACAGAGCCAGGAGGAAATACTAGCATACAGCATCAAAGTGTTGTATGCGGGGAGCATGGATGTGGACAGAAATCGTGTTGTAAAAATGTTCACTATATTGTTATTTATTCAAAAACCTACATCATTTCTATTCATACTTGTATATTCTTGAAGGCATATTTTTTATTACCTTGTTGCTATTTGTATTGTGCCTTATTTATTGCACGTTTGTGCGTGGAGAAGAGGAATAGCTCTAATATGTCTGTACGTTGTGCAGAGATAAAATAAACACTGGAGGTGCTTTGCTACAAGCAGAGAATGCGGGAGCAACTACTGATGTGAATGGTAAGGTTCTCACTGCTGGAGTGTTGGGGTGTTCCTATGGCCCCATTCTGAATCCTCAGCAGGTGAACTGTACACCTCTCCCGAGTGGGGCAGAAAGAGCTGAGTAAACTTTTGCCTGTGTTGTGCATAAAGCATTTTTAACAATAAAGTTAAAGTTTATGCATAACAATAAAACAATTCTACATTTTATTTACGCAACTTACAGAATGCAGATTTTGATGGTTTACAATGTCTGTTTACATCAGTTAGCTTTTATACCATTTTTGTGTATTACAAAGTACATCTAAATAATTGTTTGGGATTAAAAATAATGAATTGTTGTCCAAACAGTTTGCAGTGTGTGTGTGTGTGTGTTTGTGTGTTTACCATACAGCAAACAAAAGTTCTTTATATACTTGTTGGGATGCTCGGTTAAAAATTGCAACAGTACATACAACTGAAAAGAAAAACCCCAGATAAAGTAAGGGTTTGATTTAATGCCATATAGCCCAGGCTTAGCAAGAAGATGTTGTCACCTTGAGCGATCCCTGCAAGGTTAGGAGGGTTAAGTGAATTTTGCAATCTGAACCAAAGTGTAACCAAACCACAGCAATCTTATTTGAATACTTACACATACTTTTCCTTTTGTGTTTCTAGTTTGAAGATGTGAACCGTCTCTGTATTGCTAGAGGCTGATAGGTACAATCCTTCCATGCTAAATGCCAAGGAGCAGATGCTCACACACCTACAAGAAGGAACACACAAGCGGATAAAAAAATAGCATTTTTGTGTTATGTGAAACTTTTGAAATGGCGAGCACATCTCTAACCTCTTGACTCCTCGTCGAAACTCAAAGAGTTTTTGTCCTTCTGGGATAGAGAAGACACGGATGACTGTGCCCTGGGCCGAGGAAGTGAAAGACAAAAGCATGCAGAGGAAGATAACAGTTAAAGGCGATGCAAGGCGACGTTAATTACTCGAGCGGGCAGGAAGAGAGAGGGCGTTTTTATGCACTCCTACTTTTTCTGAAGCTGTGGCCAGTTTGGATCCGCTGGCATCAAAGGCAAGAGCAGCTAATGGGCTGTCGTGAGCTGGAATCATGTTTGCGGCTCGCTGGAAAACACATGTGTATGCAAACATGTGTAAGGGAGTATAAAGATGTTAACTGAGGTGAGGTCAGCAACGAAACGTATTTGAAATCAATGCCAAATACAATGCTTCTTCCTACATACCTTTAATCAAAGTCTTATGAAGTGTTTCTAAAACCACATTTTCACAAATACATTTTCACAAAAAAATGTTGCACTTTTCGTGATTTTCCATTTAAATGACTATCTTTGGTGGCAAATACTTTTACATGGCAGTAGATCTTGCCACACATTCCCTGGGATAGGTGGACACATGTGTGACTGCTGTTCCGTGCCAAAGGCCCTTCTGACCCCTACGAAGCATTCACACCTTTATTGCAGTAGTGCCACTCACAATGCCACTGGAGGGAAGGTGTGTGTGAATTGTCTTGACCAAAGACATACAGCGCCTGACTGAAGGGAAAGCTGGAATTCAACCAGCGCTCTTCCAGTTATTGGTCAATCTGCTCAATCAACTACATTTGTGATATGATTGTCCTGCTAAAATCCCGAACCACCACTTTAATCTCGTGTATGTTTCTGGAAAAAGCGATAAAACCATGTTGTCTAACAACTTCAGTTTCTTTTCAACCTCTAAAGCAGGGGTCGGCAACCTATGGCACAGGTGCAACAGTGGCACGCGAGGGGTTAACCAGTGGCACGGGAGGGCACGGCCAAATAATAATGTTTTTATTTTTAAAGCGCATTTACCTGAAATTTAGACATCTTCAGTTATGTTATGTAAAGGATTTACGTTAGGCTTTACGTGGGTTTTTCAGTGTGAGTTTGCCCGGCGCCTCGCAGAAAAAGAGAGAGAGAGAGAGAGAAAGAGAGAGAAAGAGAGAGAAAGAAAGAGAAAAAGAGAGAGAAAGAGAGAGAAAGAGAAAGAAAGAGAAAGAGAGAGAAAGAGAGAGGGAAAGAGAGAAAGAGAGAGAGAAAGAGAGAGAGAGAAAGAGAGAGAGAAAGAGAGAAAGAGAGAGAGAAAGAGAGAGAGAAAGAAAGAGAGCGAGAGAAAGAGAGAGAGAAGAGAGAGAAAGAGAGAAAGAAAGAGAGAAAGAGAAAGAGAGAGAGAGACCAGGCCAACGAAACACACGCACGCGAAAAATGAACGAATCATGACGGCTCCTCGAGCGAAAAGATCGCGCTCTCTCCAGCCAGCGTGGACAGATGACTGGGGCTTTGTGCAAAAAATAACCGAGCGTTTTGTGCCTTATACCCCGAGCGCGTTGTACCTCGCGCATCAAGTGTTAAACGTCATAACGAGACGAAACATGAACATCAATTCAAGGTGGAGACATTAAAACGCGCTGTGTCCAGTTACGGCAAACAAACAGACCCTAAAAACCTTTGTCTCTGCTAAAAACACCACCACTGAAGCTATCTAACGAATTGCTCAATGAATAGCAGAGCACAGATAACCATTTACTGATGGCGAATATTTTAAAGAAGCGTGTGTGTGTGTGTTTGTGTGTGTGTGTGTGTGCATGCGTGTGTGCATGCGCGCGTGCCTTCTGCATTGCTGCTGTTATTTCAAGTTTTGATATTTTCTGCAACAACATATCATTGATGAATGGTATAGTAACTGACCATATTACTAGTTTTTTGATTGTAGTTTATAGTTGATGAAGAATGGTTGATTCTGGTTAATTCTTGTGGTAAAAAGTTGAAGTCAGAATGGCTACAGGCCTTTCCACATGTTGTTCACATTCATATTTTAGTTCATTGATGAAGAAGAATAGTGGAAGATAAATGGGTCAGTTATACAAGTGTGCCGCTGGAATTTTATCTTTCCAAAAATGTATTCAGTATTTTTGCACTCTTCAGACGAGAAACTGTAATAGTCATCCATATCAGTAGGTGGCAGTAGATTTTTATATACTTTTTATGTACTAATTATCTGCTATTCAGGTAGCACAATACATTTAATAACGTAATTTGTTTAACAAAGCGGTTTAAGATTGTACTGTAAAAAATAAAAACATAAAGCACATCACAAGTATTATTTTCTTCTTTTTATATACTAATTATCTGCTTATGAGGCAATACAGTGAAATATTTGACATAACTTCATTTTCAAAACATTTTCAACGGACGGTGTGCCACGGAACTTTTTTATAAATAAAAGAGTACCTTGGTTCAAAAAAAGTTGAAAAACACTGAGTTATACGATTAAAATGTCTATCCATGTTGTATATTTGGACTGGTGTAAAATGACAGCTCTCTTCGATGTTAAAAAAATGTTGTGAGAGTCATTAATCTTGGTGTGGCACACTGATTTACAAAGAAATATAAAAGTGGCACGCCGCCCTGCTCTTAAGTAAAGACTAAAGAGACTTGTGTTCACTTACCAGGTTAACAGTGTCAAACACTTGAACTTCTCCTATCATGGCGCTGCCAGGATATGCCAGGTAACAATTGTCGTTGTTAATGGACAAGGCGCACAACCCTGGGGAAAAGTACACAAACACGCAAAATATTATTGCTAATAATCAACAAAAATGTAATGTAAGGGATCTGAAAATAGCATCATTTGAAACTCAAGTTTAAATAACCGTTACAGGAGTAGATTCAACTTCAGTAAATGCTTCGCTGCAGTGTGACAAGTTTTTTTTTTTTGTGTAAGCCAATAATCTGAAACACTTCAGGTAACTAATACTTGAAAATAATGTTTCTGGAGTTAAAAGGAAGTTGATGAAATGGTTAAGGTCCATAACAACACACATGATTCTTAATACAAAATAGAATAGAATAGAATATACCTTTATTATCATTGTTACAAAATGGGCTGAACATATTGTGACAACGAAATTAGACGTGGCACTCCAGTTTCACATTTTACAGTGAGGATAAAACAAAAACAAAAAAGATAAAGGATAATTTACACAATAATTACACAAGAAAGTGTGGGCATGTAGGGTATTTACATAAAGTTTTGGGATCGTATTAGTGCAATATGCGGTAGTGCAAAATAGGCAACATTGTGCAAAGTAAGCATAGGCATGAATACAATTTTACATCTGTATGAGGTAGTGTGTTTGCAAGAGTTTCAGTTTTTTTGTGCAGTGTGTGTTAAGGGTGGTGATGGCTCTGGGGAAGAAACTATCTCTGAGTCTGTTTGTTTTTGTTTTGTGTGACCTGTAGCGTCTGCCGGAAGGCAGCAGGTCAAAGAGGTGGTGGCCGGGGTGAGAAAAGTCCTTGACGATGTTTTCTGCTCTGTTGAGGTAGCAAGAGCAGGCAATGTCCTCCAGACTGGGTAGAGAGCAACCAACGATTCTCTGGGCTGTGTTGATGACCCTATGAAGTGTTTTCCTGTCTGCTGCCATCCACCCAGCATGCCACAACGTAATGCAGTATATGTCAGAATGCTCTCCACTGTGGCTGTGTAGAAGGACACCAGCGGCTGCTGTTTCAGATGATTTTTCCTAAGCACTCTCAGGAAATGGAGTCGCTGCTGGGCCTTCCCTACCACCGCTCTGGTGTTTGCAGACCAGGAGAGGTCATCGGAGATGTGCACACCCAGGAATTTGAAAGAGTGGACTCTCTCTACACAGTCTCTGTTTATAATGAGTGGTACTGGGTTCCTGCCTTTCCTCCTGAAGTCCATTATGAGTTATTTTGTTTTCGTGGTGTTCAGTATGAGCTGTTTTTTTGAACATTATGTTGTCAGTGACTCCACCTCATCCCTGTACGCCGCCTTGTCACCTTCAGAGATGAGACTGACCATGGTAGTATCGTCGGCGTACTTAACAATTGTGTTTGTGAGGTTGGGTCGGTGAGCATTCGGAGGTGTAGAGGGTGAAAAGCAGGGGGCTCAGTACACATCCATGGGGGGAAACCAGTGCTCAGTGTTAAGAGTGGGAGAGAGGAAGTCCATTATCCAGTGGCAGATGGAGGAAGAGAGTCCTAGGTGAGAGAGTTTCTCCACCCGGATCTCCAGGATAATGGTATTGAAGGCTGAGCAGAAGTCCAGAAAGAGCATTCTGGAAACTAGTGTTATTGGAGAATTAAACCTTTCTTTCTGTGTAGATATAATCATAAACTACAGCTACCGATTACTTTACAACTTAACATGTAGCAGACTGATTTCATGCATGCCATGATTCTGATCCCTTTAATAAACTGCTAAAAGGAAAACTTAGATCTTCTTTTTCATAAATAACCTCTTCAAACATCAAAGTAAGATTTGGTGCACTGTCATCAGTCTATTGTTAATAGTTTCTGTTCCTGCAAGGCCAGAATGTCAAGAATATATCTTCATGAAGTGCAAAGAAAGAGGTATTGTGCTATCTGGGGTCTTGTTATTAAACACAATCAATTTTTTCACATGCATTTATCTCATCTCATTCTCATTAGCTACTCCGCTTATCCTCAGTAGGGTCGCGGGGGTGCTGGAGCCCATCCCAGCAATCATCGGGCAGTGGGAAGGGGACACCCTGAACTGGTTGCCAGCCAATCACAGGGCACACAGGGACAGACAACTCGCTCGCTCATTTACACCTAGGGACAATTTGGACTGGCCAATCCACCTGAAATGCATGTCTTTGGAATGTGGGAGGAAACCGGAGTGCCCGGAGGAAACCCACGCAAGCACGGGGAGAACATACAAACGCTGCACAGGAAGTCCGGTAGCTGGATTTGAACCCACACAGGAGGTTCCCAAGACCTTAGAACTGTGCCGCACACACGCTAACCACTGCGCCGCCGTGCTTTAATATTTTTAAATATACAATAATGCTAAGTTAATGAAAATAACGTTGCTACATCACAAACCCATGGTGCTTGCATCCTTTATTTGTCCTCTCACTCACTTTTAATTGTCTTATTGGTTAATACGCAAGTTTTTGTCTCTGTCCGCTGCACTAATATATTCGCTGAGCAGAGATGGGGAGGGGCAGCGGCACAGCACAAGTAAGGGAAAGAACAGGTTAAAGAGAGGAACAAGTCTGAAAGAAAGAAAGGAAGTAAAAAATGAGTCAAAGCAGGAAAATGATCCCGATTTGGACTCATTTTAATTACATTAATGGCTCCAAAGCTGAGTACTTTGTCTATCACTAAAAGAAAATCCTGAATCAGACAGACAAAGCTTAAGTGTTCCTAAATTCCAATATTCAGGAGAAACAAATGATATTTTTTGTTTAATTTATAGCTTTGAGTGTTTTAGAAATTTTCTGTGTTGTTTTGGTCTACGTTGGTTCCATTTTGAATTGTAAATATCGTATTTTCACTGCTGTAAGGTGCAGCTAAAAGCCTTAATTTTTTTCAAAAGCTGACCATGCGCCTTATAATACAATGCGCCTTATATATGGATCAATATTGAGTCGCAAGGTCTCGCAACTAAGGCAAGCAGCTGCAGACTCGATTTTCCCCTGTAGGCGAAGAAGTGTGCGGTGTATGCTGGGATATATATACCGGCGTTTCGTTTCCTAACCAATGTGTCAATCATCATTTGAATCAGTCACTATTGGCTAAAGTTATTCGGGGGTAAAGGAGGCGAGTCCTTTTGGAATTTACAGGCTCGCATAGGCTAAAGCGGGGCAAACCAAAGCCTGCAATTGGCCAAAAAAGATTGATCTGAATCACACGTTAGGTTGCACTACGACAAGGAGAAAACATTTTTTACAAGTCTGTATTTGTAAACAGGAATTATGGGGCTAAACAGACAGCTAGCAACAAGCTATCGATGCAGATACTTCTCTGCGTTTTTCTTTTCTTTTATTTGTTGGCATTATTGGGTGTTTTGCAGTGTGTAAATGTTTTACACGGTTGGGATGTAAGGAGACCATGGTTGCATACAATCAATGTGATGGATGCAAGACGTTTTTGGTGAGCTACCCAGCTTTTGATTTTCCCAGTATCTTGTTTCAGACTGATCTTTATGTTTCTGCGATTAGTCTATGTTTAAATTCAATTCAATTCAAAGTGTTTCTTGACATATGGACGGTAAAGAACCACGTTTCCCTGCACAATGAAATTCTTACTTTGCTGTCCATACAGTTGCCAGCGAAAAAGAAAACAGAAACTAAGAAATGGTTGGCATTTCTTGAATCCCAAGAGTTTAACCTTCCCAATGATATGTGGAGTGACGCATTTGAGTGATTGGTGACATCGCACAAACACTGTGTCCGTACGTGTCTGAGACACGTATTTGCTTCTTTGTGAGCCGTCGGAATGTTAAAGGGGTTAATAAGTTTGACTGAACTACCTGACTGTTTTGTTGACGTTCCCACTGTTGCGCCTTAAAGTCCCGTGCGCCTTATGTATGGAAAATGTATGACAAAAAAACTATTTTGGAGGGTGCGCCTTATAACCCGGTGCGCCTTATAGTCGTGAAAATACATAGTTAAAAGTTATTTTGTTAAACATTTTTGTAGAACAAAAAAGTTATTATTTGTAATTTGTATTTTGCTGTTTTGAGGAATTCTGTGTTGCTCGACTTTAAGGCTGCTGGGTATAAATTTCAAAGATTAAATTGGTTGAACGTTTATTGTGGAGTAAAAAATTAAGACGAATATAATATAATAGAATAATACATTTTCATTAATTAACTTAATGCAGAATATTAATTTATTATTGTCAATATATTGGTTAAAGCAACAAAAAAAATCTGAAGAGCTGTTTGGGAGGATAAATTGGCGGCTCTCTGTAGTTAGCCCAGATCAAAGAGCCATCTGATTCTCTAAAACAAGCCTTAATTCCCAATACTAATAAGTTGCGTGTTATAATACCATACCGGTCAACTTACTAAATATTCCCCATATTTTATACGTTGTTGATAATTTCATCTTGCCCATTTCGGCTGTATTGAGGATCATCTAGGTCACTTGAAGCAGATAACTTCATCTAGATTAATATTGCCACGGTACAATAGCAAATGTTGTCTTTGATCAAGAATGTATTTTTCAAGCGTATAGTGTACACAGACTATTTTTCATTCTACAAAGCCTGTCTTGCTGTGAGTAAATAGGGCACCTATTTTTTGCATTAAACTCCTACCATGCTTTGTGGGTGATACTTTTCGGATGTGTCAATGTTTTTTTCTAAGAGGGTATTTATGATTCAATAGTAATAGTAAGTGCACACATTCATCATTAGGGGAGGGGGGGCTTTCCCACAAACCCCTCTAGACTGTCCATCTGAGTCCCACAAAATTCTATGGAAAACACTGAAGTGTACCTCAATCACAATGAACATGGGAGTCAATGTGGTCAATATGAGTGGAAAGCTATAATGTTATGACTTTAAGGCTAACCTGAAGGATTGGCTGGAGTCTCTCGGATTGTATGCAGCACTTTCATGTCTCGAATATTGTGTATGTAAAGTGACTCTTCCAGACACACAATCAGCCTCTGTAGAAAAAAAACCCATACACAATTAAAACGATCTTACAGTATAGGTTATTGCACTCTATAAGTAACGAAAGACTCTGAAACGAAGTGAACAAGACGGGGTGCTTATCTTAATACCTGTCTGTTGAGTTTCACAGCAAGGATTGTGTTGGAGTAAGAGTAGTTACAGATCTCAGTTCCCTTCTTGAAGTGACAGACTTTGAGCTTCCTGGGGGCCTTCAAGCTGACAATGGCCACCAGGCTGCTAGAGAACAGGCGCTCCACAATACACACATCCTCTGTGTCCACTAAAAGAAAAAAACACACACACACGTTAAGCTTTCATGTGTCATTTAGGCCGTTGGTTAGGGTACATGTGATTTATCTGTATGAGTATGAGGAAGCCACATGATAGGAAGTGATAGTTAATGAGATTAAGATGTACATTTCATCGAAATATAGTAACTGTACCACAGACACACACTTATATATATATATATCAACAGTCTTATATATATTTCAAAAGTCTGATTAAAAAAAACAAAGTTAACACATTGAAATAGACACATAGAGGATACTCACTACATTCATATATCTGTTCCAATTTTTCTACAGAAGACAGAGAAAAGAATTTGTATCCAGATTTTGTGCCAACTGCAAGGGACCTTTGAAATAAGAATACAGATACAAGTCATTAACACACAAAAGATTATACACAATTGGATCGTATTCTAAATAACGTCCTGAGGTCTAAGTCCTGAATTTCATAATAGTACTCAAACTTTGAAAGAAAGGTTGCCCAAATAGTTGACACAAGAAAGAACGACAATAAATCTGAGAATAAAAATTAGCTTCATTGAAGACGAGGTCCATCTGAGGTGAGTAAGCGTCTCAGAGCCTACATGTCGTTAGCTTTCAAGCTAGCGGCTAATCACCGATAATATAAGGCAAATACAGTATTAGAATTGGATAAATATCAATTGTCAAATATCGGGTTTGCTGCTGTGAATAAACACAACCAGGCCGCTTCTTGTCTCAGATTGTCAGGTCGCCATTAAAAAGAAAAGCCTCAAAAATGTAACCTAACTCTGGTTAGCCAGCAAGGCCCAGCATACCACCAAACATTCCCCGTAGCCTGTCTGTGCTCTACGCCGCCCTGCCCTCCATTGGGCCCGGCTTTGGCTTACGTGTTGTCCTGGTTAAAGTTGGCAAAGAGGAGCTGGCTTCCGCCCGCATCCCCGCTTATGCTGGCCAAGTTCATGAGCCCGACACCATCGACGAAAATATCCCCGAGGAAAGTGATGGAGCTGGCTTGATATATGAAGTGTTAGAGGCCAAGCGTCTGGTTGAGTATCAGGGAAACATTTCGATGGTCAGCCTAGCATCGATGCTAACAGGATTGTTGTTGTTTGTCATGGAGGAGAGAGGGGAGGGGTTGTCTGCTGTTGCTTCACTCATCTGCGCATGCACCAAGTCTGAAGCGTGGGGCGGCCTTAAAGGGATCCACACACTTTCTCATCTACATTATTTCATGTCCATACCATACATCCACCTGTCGACCTGTACGGTTTTTCCGTACAAAGTACGTTTATTATGCATTTTAATACGTGTACGAGGAAATCTGTACGGAAAAACCCAAAATTATCAATTATGGGTACCATCCGGTACACACTATCACGAAACGGCAAATCAATCAAGTCAAACGAGTTCGCCGTGGAAGCCTCTATCTCGGTATCGTTTTTTTCGTTGCAAACGAAGCGAGCGGTTTGATGCTACTGTGTGCATGCGTCTGCCGCCTGGTGATTTCCCATCACGCATCATTCCGTAGTAGTTGTGTAGTAAAAGGAAGTCCGTCTCTTTTTAGAGAACCGGCTTTTTCGGCTCAACTCAATAAAGAGAGCCGGCTCTCAAACAGCTCACTTGCTTTGATGCATTATATTACGAATTATTATGTTGTATAAAGAAGTTAAGAAAAAAGGAGAAAATGAAAGAAGACAGGTTTGTGATTATTCCTTTAATCAGTATATTACCAACAATAATTTAATGCAGAAAATGAATTAATAATTTGAAAAAGAAAATTCTACTTAATTATATTTGCATGTATTTTTTCTTTCTACAGTGAACGTCCAAGCTACTTAATTTTTGAACTTTTTTATAATAAACCTCATTCATGTCAAGGAACTCAGTATCTCACAACAAAATGTTAATTAACAATATACCGGTATATGATATAACAACTCCGCAACCCTAATGAGGATAAGCGGTACGGTTAATGAGATGAGATGAGATGATATAACAAAACACGTGTACAATATGACATATTATACAACATAAATAAACACATTTGAAAAAAATATGGTGTAAGATTATTTTGTATTTTGTAAGGGAAAATATGACAGTTTGTAAGGGCATGGAGCCATGGAGGTTGACAGGTATGCGTTTCCCCTGTATATTATATGTATTATTTAAAAAAAAAGGAATTGGATACGCAAGATAACATATTTTGTACAAAATGGTGGCCAAACTCTGAATGGGAAAATGCTGGTCTACTTGTGACTTTAAGAGCCTAGAAGAAATATACAGGCTTGAAAGCGTTCTCCATCCAAGCCCCGGCGCTGTAGAATGCTGTTTTCCCTGAGATAAGATTTGCAACCTTAGTGTAGGTGTTTAATCTCAAGACACACTCCTATCCTATATATTATGATTGATGCCAACTCATACTTTTCTTTACCTGTTCTTTCCAGCTGCCTATTCGGTGGTGAAATGAGGGAGAAGGACAAACCAGTACAAGTCTTTGGACCAGCACCTGTACCTGAAGCATGAATGTTCATCGACCAGCCGGCTCAGAAAGAAAGCTGCGTGGCTGTTGTCTGGAACTCTTTTTTATAACAATTTTACATCCAAGCCAAAGAGCAAACCCTTTTTACAGGTTGAATATTTTCAAACAAATAAAAGTATTGTATAAATGTTTTTTTTTTTAACTTTTTACAAATACTCATCTCATCTCATTAGCCGTACCGCTTATCCTCATTAGGGTCGCAGGGGGGCTGGAGCCCATCCCAGCCATCTCCGGGCAGTGGGCAGGGGACACCCTGAACTGGTTGCCAGCCAATCGCAGGGCACACAGGGACAGACAACTCATTCGCTCATTCACACCTAGGGACAATTTGGACCGGCCAATTCACCTGAAATGCATGTTTTTGGAACGTGGGAGGAAACCGGAGTGCCCGGAGGAAACCCACACAAGCACGGGGAGAACATACAAACTCCGCACAGGAAGTCTGGAGCTGGATTTGAACCCACGACAGGTTCCCATGACATGAACTGTGCTGTGAAGCGCTAACCACTGCGCCGCCGTGCTGCCCTTTTACAAATACTATATTGTCAAAATATTTCAATCATCTAAGTGAACTGAAAGTGAAGAGACTGTTTGGCCAATCACAATGTAGAACACAATGCACGATGCAAATAAGTGAAATAGCGACACCATAAAAAGTGAACTGTGTCATAGAGAAGGTTCTCTGTCCTCAATGTAAGTACAGGAGTAAATTTTTCAAATTCGTGATTATGACTTAGAAATGTATACCGATCCAAATCAAAAGTCAATTGGTGATGCTTTCAACTAACCTGCACAAACCATAATTCATTAAGCAAGAATGCAAACACCCTCAAAATGTACATTATTTAAAAAAAACCTGGACATTCACACATTTATACGGTTACTGTACCTTGTTTGAATACTAAGTCGAGATAAATGTGTAACCTGGTTTGTGTGAAGCATACGCGTAGTTCTTTGCATAATGTGGTTGCTGGATAATAATTAATTTTCTGTTGCAGTTTGCATATTTCAAAAAAGTACACATTTTTGCATTGAACATATTACATGTTGGGCAGCACGGTGGCGCAGTGGTTAGCGCGTGTGCGGCACAGTTCTAAGGTCTTGGGAACCTCCTGTGTGGATTCAAATCTAGCTACCGGACTTCCTGTGCGGAGTTTGTATGTTCTCCCCGTGCTTGCGTGGGCTTCCTCCGGGCACTCCGGTTTCCTCCCACATTCCAAAGACATGCATTTTAGGTGGATTGGCCGGTCCAAATTGTCTCTAGGTATGAATGAGCGAATGAGTTGTCTGTCCCTGTGTGCCCTGCGATTGGCTGGCAACCAGTTCAGGGTGTTCCCTGCCCACTGCCCGATGATTGCTGGGATGGGCTCCAGCACCCCCGCGACTCTACTGAGGATAAGCGGTGCAGCTAATGAGATGAGACGGGATATTACATGTTATCCTGAAATTTACATTTGGAGAATTGGAAAATTCTTTTGCTGACTTTTTAACTTCATTAGAAATTTGCCACTTTTTCACAGACGGATACTGTTACCAATATTCACATGTTCAATATTAGCTGGATAGTAAAACATACAGTATTTGGTCCACAATTGTTTTCTTCTTAGTTGAAGTGAAAAACTCTTTAAAGCGGAACTAAAAAAAAATTTGGGAGATGACATATGAATACCAAGTTTGCTTTCTGGGTAGTTACCAATACTGAGAAGACTCTCATACCACTGATACTTAAAGTTGCTTTGAAAAAAAATGTATTATTATTATTATTTTGATGATGATGATGAAGATGATGATGATTATTATTATTATTCATTCATTCATTCATTATCTGTACCGCTTATCCTCAGTAGGGTCACGGGGATTATTATAATTATTAAAAGTAATTTTTATTATTATAGTATATACAGTTTCCTCTCATTCCAAATTAGTCTAATATTTTTCAAGAAACACGTAGGAATCCAAAAGTAACAAAAGTACATTACTTAAACCTTCAGTTCTAAATATTTTAAACATATCACTCTCCTCAGGTGTAGTTCCAGCTGCTTTTAAGTCCGCCATCATTAAACCCACACTGAAACGACCCAACCTTGATCCAGAAAACTTATGTAATTATAGACCTGTGTCAAACCTACCGTTTCTTTCTAAAATACTTGAAAAAGTAGTGGCACAGCAGCTGAATGATTTCATGTCCGAGAACAATCTCTTTGAATCAATGCAATCAGGATTCAGGGCTAACCACTCTACTGAGACAGCTCTGATTAAGGTAACCAATGATCTCCTACGGGCAATGGACTCGGGCGCATCATCACTTTTGCTGCTGCTGGACCTTAGTGCTGCATTTGACACAGTGGACCATAATATCTTGCTAGAACGGTTGGAAAAATGGATTGGTCTCTCAGGAAACGTCCTATTATGGTTCAGATCCTACCTCTCAGATAGGACACACTGCGTTAAATATGGCAAATTGACATCTGAGCCATTTAGTGTTACTTGTGGTGTTCCGCAGGGTTCAGTGCTTGGCCCCCTTCTCTTCAGCATCTATATGCTTCCACTAGGTGATATTATTTGCAAGTATAATATCAGTTTCCATTTCTACGTAGATGACACTCAACTCTATCTCCCGATGGAGGAATCTGCCACACTAAACTGTGGAAATTTGGAGGCCTGCCTCACTGAGATAAAAGAGTGGATGTCACTCAATTTCCTGCGTCTTAACTCTGAAAAGACTGAAATGTTAGTTATTGGTCCATCTAAGTCCCGTGACTTATTCTCTAAAACCGCTGTGAACATAGACAATTGCCACATCACACAGAGCGACTCACTTAAAAATGTAGGTGTCATTTTTGACCCCGATCTGTCCTTTCAAACACATGTGAAGAAAATTACTAGAACCGCTTTCTTCCATCTCCGTAACATTGCTAAAATGCGTCCTATACTTTCTCAGTCGGATGCGGAAATCATAATTCACGCGTTTGTTACCTCCCGTCTCGACTACTGTAATGCACTACTTTCCGGTCTTCCGATGACCAGACTCAAGAGTCTCCAGCTGGTACAAAATGCTGCAGCGAGGCTTTTAACAAGGACAAAAAAGTACGATCACATCACTCCAATTTTGGCTAACCTGCATTGGCTCCCTGTTAGCCTAAGATGCGATTTTAAGGTTCTCCTATTACTATACAAAATCATAAATGGACTTTCCCCCTCATATCTTTCAGATCTGATCTCCCCCTATGTCCCGGCCCGAAGCCTTCGTTCCGAGAGCGCCGGTCTCCTGGTGATCCCAAGAGCCAAGAAGTGTTCCGCTGGTTCGAGAGCGTTCTCCATCCGGGCACCAGTGTTGTGGAATGCTCTTCCCCCTGAGATCCGATCTGCAACCTCAGTGGAAATGTTTAAATCTAAGCTTAAAACTCACTTCTACTCTATAGCATACGAATAACCCAAACTTCTTATATGTAATATGTAATAACTTGTGAAGCCCTTAGAGACTAATTGTGATTAAGGGCTATACAAATAAAAATGACTTGACTTGACTTAAAATAAGTGTCAATATTTAATCTCACATTTTAGTTACTGGTTTCACAACCAGCACTAGAGGGCAGCTCAACTCAAAAATGTTGCCCATACCTGCCTTAGATTAGGATGATACCTGGTGTCAGTACTTGTTCATCCCAAGTAACTGTCATGGTCACCGTGGCGACCGGTCTGCCCCGCCCCCTGGGCACCAGCTGAAGCAGATCAGCTAATTGCGTGGCTGCTACTTAAGGTTGGGTTGTGGGTATTGCGGGCGTTGGCTCATTACACCTTTTCTGTTCTGTTATGCCCTGTCCTGTTTAGTTTGAGTCGGAGGAAACCTGTACTTGACCATTCTGAGAGTAAGAATGTTTTTTTCTGTTTTGTCCCGGAGTTTTTGGACGACTTTTATTTTGTTAAAAAAAAGTTGTGATCGACACCGCAATTGAGTTCTCCCTTCCTGCCTCCGTTCTGGTCCGGTCACCCACTCCGTGACAGTAACGACATCACTGATATATTTGAATCTATAATATAGATCCAAATATATACTTAATTAATATATTTCAGATAAATACAAAATGGCATCCCATGTCAATAAAATGGTAATGTGAATAAGATATGACGAAAATAAGGCATTGGTTTAGGGCAGATATGTCAAACTTAGTTTGGCTCTGTGGCCAGACTCAGACTTCCTGATCTGTGGCGGAAAGTTAAAGAATGTCATCTCCCAAATTTTTTTAGCTCCGCTTTTCAGTATTATGCCTTATCGTTCAGCCTACATTAATAATCTATCCTACATATAAAAATCACGGTTGGGAAGGGATCTTTTATTAACACAACACATGATTTCACAAAGTTTTACAATTATACCAAAACACCGCGCTAAAATAACTCAACACTGCCCTCTAGTCGTTGCAAAGCATTTGGTTTGCATTTATTTAAAAAAAACTTGATACTGTGTTGAGTCTCAGTTGACAGTTTACAGGCAAAATCGATGAAGAAATATTGGTGGAATTGGGCACAATTCCATCATTCATCGTATCCTTCTCTGCCGTTTCGCGGATGTAGCTCCCTTAGCTTAGCACCATGGCCCGAGCGACAGCCCCGCTTTTGTTTGCGATCCCTACACCGTCTCCGCTGCTTTGTAAGTAGGATGGCCTCCCACGGAGATCCTGCAACCTTTTATATTTCTTACGGGATATCAAAGGTGGCATAAAAAGTGCCCAAAAAGTCAAAATTTAGACACAAACCCAAATTCACAAGTTCCTCCCGACTATAGGTATTATTGGCCACGGATATGTCCAGAAAAGAAAGCAAAAATGACAAGAGAACAGTAATAAATACAAAATTAGCTGAAGAACTGTGAGCCGCTGCGTCCATGCGCGCCGCCATTATACAAAATCATGAATGGACTTGCTCCCTCATATGTGAGCCGCTGCGTCCATGCACACCGCCATTATACAAAATCATGTATGGACTTGCTCCCTGAGATTTAATTTCCCCCTATGTTCAGATCCTTCACTCTAAAAATGCTGGTCTACTAGTGATCCCAAGAGCCAAGAAGAGGTCCGCAGGTTCGAGAGCGTTCTCCATTCGGGCCCCAGTGCTGTGGAATGCTCTTCCCCCTGAGATTTGATCTGCAACCTCAGTGGAACTGTTTAAATCTAGTCTTAAAACACACTTCTATTCTATTGCATATGAATAACTTATTTTTTATGTTGACAATTGCTGTGTATTATTTATTATTGCAACATCCATTGCAGCCTGGTCATCCTGGAATGGCGATTACCTCATGTGCGGTCCCTTCTCAAGGTTTTTTTTTTTCATATACCTCTAGCTGAGGTTTTTGAGTTTTTCCTTGCCCTCATGTAGGTTTTAGATCAGGGGATGGTGTAATAATAGTCTGTAATTTGGAATAAACTGTGGTCTGTACAGCCCTTTGAGACTCTTTGTGATCAAGGGCCATACAAATAAACATGAATTAATTTGACTTGACCTAAGGTCTTGCTTATTTTTTTTTGACATACTGTACTCATAAATGTTTGCAAGGCCAGAGTAAAACATGCAATGATGTATGTGTGTCATATCTGGTCTAGGGAATATTTATTTTCTCTCTATATATATATTTTTTTAATAAATCTCTCTCTCTCTCTATGTATGTATGTATGTATGTATGTATGTATGTATGTATGTATGTATGTATGTATGTATGTATGTATGTATGTATGTATGTATGTATGTATGTATGTATGTATGTATGTATGTATGTATGTATGTATGTATGTATGTACGTAAGTATATATATATGTACGTATATATATATATATATATATCCATCCATTATCTGCACCGCTTATCCTCAGTAGGGTCGCGGGGGTGCTGGAGCCCATCCCAGCCATCTTCGGGCAGTGGGCAGGGGACACCCTGAACTGGTTGCCAGCCAGTCGCAGGGCACACAGAGATGGACAACTCGCTCGCTCATTCACACCTAGAGACAATTTGGACCGGCCAATTAACCTGACATGCATGTTTTTGGAATGTGGGAGGAAACCGGAGTGCCCGGAGGAAACCCGCGCAAACAGGGAAAACATATAAACTCCGCACAGGAAGGTTGGTAGCTGGATGAGAACCCATGACCTCAGAACCATATATATAAACTTTGACGCTCCACGCCACCATCTCTTGGATAAAAGACCTCATTCAGCTCATTCATGATACGCGGGCAAGTACATGCATTTATCAGATGTGCTCAAATGAACTCTTCCTTTTTTATCTTGTTTCGGGTTTAAGTTGGCGTTTGGACTCCATTAGAAGCAGGCTTTTTCTTCCTTTCACTTTTTTCATACCACACTGCCAAATATAAATAAAAATAACCCGTGGGGATGAACATGGCATTACTCTCGAGCAGTCCCTCTATCCCCCATTTTTTGAACCCAATGCGTTCCACCCTGAACAGTTCTGATAAACGTAAGATAAAAGCCGGTAGGCGCAGTGGAAAATAATGCATATAGGCTCTTTGAACGTAGTCAGGCATTGTTAATACATACTTAATAGAGAAAATATGAAACTTTCAGCCTGACCTTTAATAAACACTAAGTCTAGCAAATGTTTTTTTTCATGTATGGAAGACTGTCCGGTCTACATGTGATTCCTAACAGTTTGCATCTCAAATACTCTAGGTTCGACGAATGGGGGTTCCCCAGCACTGTTGTATTTGCAGTCCAATGGCCACTGTTTCCTCTACAAATATTTACAGCCAAAATACATTACAGATTTGAGGGAGGGGAGAATTCGTGCGGGGAGGAGTGAAATGGTGTTTTGCTGCTGTAGTATCATCGGCCAGGAGAGGGGAGGAGGGATTACATGCTCAGTTCGGCGGAACATCCTGCAAACACATCCGAGCGCCTACAGAACTCCGCGCCGACCAGCAAGACCACCACCCCAGCTCGCAAAAAGGAAGGCAAACGTGCTTGTCTATTCTCACGCTGGTGAAAAGTTGCGTTCAAGTGCTGCGGGCGCAGTCTCGACCCTTGGTGTGCATTGTACTGTGGTGCTGACTGGACCGAACCTACAGGTTGTTGTTGCGTGGGTCGGCTGGACTTATGTGTTTATGTTTGAGTGCACGGCGGTGGGGCATTCGGAATGGGGAATCCGTAGACGGACACTCGCCTACGGGTGCAAAATGGACCTGAAGGGAACGACATTTGCAAGGTATGAGGAAAACAAGGGTATTTTAAGGTGTTTTTTTAAACATTACAGTTGCCATGCATTTAAACTGACCAAAACAGAAGGATTTGTGTGTTTTGCGTGGGTAGCTCATACTAAATGTCCTTGAAAAAGTCAGCATCCTAGCAAAGCATTCGGATACATAACTTTTTTCCCCTTTAGCTACTGTACCTCAGGTTAAATTGTGTATCAACCATTCCACACTTACAGTTCAATAGCCTAGTTGGTATTCCATTTATCCCACACAAAACTGTTCTATTTAGCTTTCTTTAGTCTACTGTAGGTTTAGTTCAAACAAAAGAAAGAAATAGAACGTGTTTTGGTAGGTAAACAGTTAACATACGTTAAACAAATTCTCACCACTGCAGTTTGGCTGCATGCTTAGTCAAACCATCTATTTTCAGTGAATACAATTTTAACATACAGAATGTGCGATAAAACATCAAGTTTTTTTAGTGTCGAAACAAATAATATATAGACAATTTTAAAACGTTTTCCTCTATTATTGTGTCCTTCTCATTGGAGGCTTGTGTGGATGTGTGTGTTTATATGATCGTGAGTGATTATGAGGACTGATATTATTCTTATTTTTTGTTTTGTCTTGACCAAAACAATGACAACAGTTTTGGAAAGTGAATATTTGAGGTGGTCATAAGTCCAGACATCTATTTTTGGATTAAAAAAAAAGATAATGATAACAGTAACAGAATATTAAGCATATGATCATCTTTATAAAAAAAACAGACACATTTTTGTTGGCAGATATTTCTTAATCATTTTTAGTATGCTTTATTCTTCTTTATTTGAAAATCCCTTTCACATATTTTTTTTATTATTTTCATTATACAAAACTGGCTACCAGTCTATATTTGTCAAATCTTTTTTTTTAATAAAAACCCCCCAACAATAATTATAATGAGATAAAAGCATGTTTAAATCTCCCAAATGCAGATAGGAAAATAAGTTCATACATTTCGAGTCAAACTAATGGTGTCATTATTCCTAAAAATATATTTAAAACATTTCATTGCCCAAAAACACCATCCCCTCCACCAACCTGAGAAGATTGAATGTCACAATTACGGGATTTGACTTAAAGGGGACAGGAAAATTTGAACATAAAGAAACTATAAAACAAAGTCATGCCTGATCTTTTGGGCTGCGTGGGAGACGGTAGAACTGTAATCGTGAGAATCAAAGTTTGGGTCCCTGTGGAAACGAACTTTAGTATTACTGGAAAAAGAAATCTCTCTGAGCACACACACAGGCAGAAATCAGCTTAAACGTAACCGATCCTATTAATGAATGGAATGTGCTTAAATGGACTATTTGCAGCTTATTTTTGTCAGGAGTCGAAACAACCTCGCACACCTTTTAGGCAAGAACTGTGTTTGTGTGTGAGCACACAAGGGACAGTGTGTGCTCAAGCCAAAGAGAAGAATTGTTGTGATGCTGATGACAACAATGTCTCCTCTGATCCGTCTCTCCCTGCCTTCAGTCCAACTAGACAAATACAACAGCACACACAATTCCGTCAGAAGCAATTAAAGGACATGGCAGCGCAACATTCAGGTCCATTGATAGCCTCACAACAGAGGCCACAAAAACGCATCGGAGCAGATCTCTACTAAGCTCTTCCAGAAATCAAAAGGTCATTCTTCAGTTTTTAGGCGGCTGGTTTTGATGACACAGGTGGCTACACTTGATAGTAGGTTTAGTAGATTCTTTGAAAAACAAATTTCCTGACCTTTGAATTTTTGAAGTGTTGGCCAAGAGCAGTGGTCCCCAAACTACGGTCTGCTTCTACATGTTGGCCTGCTCCCTGAACAATACCAAAAAGCATTTTGGCTGACAATGCTTTTTACCTAAAAAACTCAAAGTCTGGGTGCGCATTGTAGATTGTAACCCGATTTCCAATCGGGTCGCAGCGGTGAAAGCGCCAAACTCTTACCACTGGTCTAGCAGTGATATTAACAGCACATGAAAATACATCAGGTTTTATCTTATATCACACTATCTTTAATCGATAAAAGAGACTCATGTTAATTTTGTTGCCCATTTCACATGACAATAAATTTGTCACTTACAATGCTTGGAATAGAACAATAGCGTGATAATGAGATAAAATCTACTGCTGTTTTGCAAGTCATCCATACCAGTGTCGAGACCCAAAAGTGGGTTCACAGACCTTTGTTCTTCTACCTTGGCAAAATAATGGTAAGGCAAAAGAAAAAAATAACTGACACCTGCCATTTCACACCACATCAAAACTATGGTCACAGTTTGTTTACACATGTTGAGCATGGACACACGCAGGTACATCGAGAATATATGTGGATTTGGATTTTATTATATTGAAGACCACGACACTGAAGTAAAACACCTTGGATTTCATTCAAATGCAGCTAATTGAGCATTAAAGGGAATATTATTACTTAAAGTCATTTTGGTTTTGTTTGTCATTTTTTTTAATGTGAATCTGTTTTAAGCCAAGTCAAGTCAAGTTGTGATTATTTGTATAGCCCTTAAACACAAGAAGTCTCAAAGGGCTGCACACACCAAAGGTCACCATTACACTCAGCAATTAAACAGTAAACACAAGAGGGTTACTTGGTTGTTATTTATTTCATTTGGATTGTTATTTACTTTCTGACTGTTGTTCTGTGAAAAATCTATATGGTTTTCTGATTGATTTCTGCAAAACAATATTTCAATCGTCAAACTTTTTCAGTTACAAACGTATGCTGGCCCCTCATCAGAGAAGGGAAAAGTTATTTGGCCCTCACAGCAAAAAGTTGAGTAATAGAGGGTAATAAACGAGACGGTTTGTGGCTCATACTAAAATGGAGCTGCCCCCATATTCACTAGAATACAGAATGACATCAAACAGATGTACCGTAGGTGAGCTGGGGGCAAGATGCAGGATTGCCGGCATGTACGCATGGAAGTACTCTCTGTGTGTAATTAAATAACACAGCTGACCCACACAGACACACCTGTGGCCATTGGAAAAGCCTGATGTGCGTATGTGTGTGTCTGCTCATTTTGCTGCATTTAGTGTAGCTTTGTATGGTCTCCAGATGTTTTTTTCTTCCTTGGTTTTGTTTATCAGATTAGATATCACACACACATGTGAGCTTAGATTTTTAGAAATGTTAAAGGTGGGGTGCATTATATAAAGTGTTCTTAAAAATAGTAAAGTTGTTTAGGTAAGAACACATAAGCTTCCAGGAATGGTGGTTTGGGGATTTGCTGGAGAGTAAAATCATGCTCCCCCTCAGGTTTCTCTTTTGTTTTTATTTTTAAGTGTTGCATTCTGAATGACTAGACAGACTCCCCACTTATTAACATTTGACGGTCCAGTAGTTATTTGGAAAAGGATATCAATGAAAAACGTTTATACCTGAAGCTGTAAAGGGGTTTGTTTTTTGGTTTCAGTGTATAATAGAGTATTTACTTGTATATTGTAAAATAAAATAAATACATGTTTTTAATTAACTGATTTTGCCTTTTTGGGAGGTAACCCCTGTAAATAACTACTCACTAGGGCAGACCTGGGCACTCCGGTCCTGGAGGGCCGCACGTCCTGCCAGATTTTGAAGTTTGCTCTTCTTTAACTCAGGTGATACAAATTATAACCTCGTTAGCAAGCTAGCAAGTGCTCGTTAACAATACTGGTGATTGGAATCACCTGTATTGGATCAGAGAAACCTCAAAAATCATGCAGAACATGCGGCCCTCCAGGACCGGAGCGCCCAGGTCTGCACTAGGGGAAAAAAACTGACCTAAAATGTGATCAAACTACACAATTATTTTGATAATTGTTATATATTTTAATGGGTGTGTGTACATAGGTTGTGACATGTCCTAAACAGAGTAATTCACAATATTTATTTAGATAGTCAGAAATGTAGCGCAATCTGGTTTTGTATTTTCACATCACTGATGGTGACCTTGGGAACACAGTCTCCCAAGTAACGATGGGGATACGTTAAAATCCAGCAATGTGGTGTGGATTAGAAGGATTTGAGTCCTGCAATAATGATCCCAACACTTGCAGATTTGCACCGTCACATGGGTTATGAAATCACAAAAAAAGTCACTCATAATGACTTCAACAACAGAACATGGTCCCTTTTCTTTTGTCAGGTTCATGAATTGCAGAGCGCCAGCCAGTAAGCGATACCAGCCGACTGATTACGAACATGCTGCTAACTGTGCTACACACGCAGTAAGTCACACCAAAACACCGTCACACAAGAAAATCTAAAACTACGCATTACACAGTATGTTTGCAAATCAGTCTGTATGATCCCTTCTGTGTTCAGGAAAACTTTATTTGCACTGAGTGATGTCAATGGAGTGAAAGCCCTGAAAAAGATGTTGAGGATTGAGGCGGAACAGTGAGGATTTGGGGCTCTGCTAGGGACAGTAGGCTGTAATCCGCAATTCAGCCTGTAGCGTCCCCTAATCTGCTGTAATCCCGGACGCTTTTTGGCCCCGGAGGGGGAATGAGTGAACGGAATATGGAAGAGAGCTAGAAAAAAACAGGCCATAAATGACGTATAAGACAGCACGACAAGTATCACAAGCAAGGACATGCACGTGCACCTGGTGGAAAGTACAGAATCACTCGGTGGGGGCTGTGCAAGGCGAGGGACAGGAATGTTAACAATCTCAGCAAAGCGTTTAAAGAACAGCAAGAGGTAATAACAGCAACAACAAAAATGTTTTCAAGGTTTTTCTATTGCTGCAGGCTTTACTTATCAGTCAGTTAAAGACAGCCCATAGTTTTGAAACCTATTATGCGATTCCTTGGTACTATTTATGATGCTATTTTGAGAATCCAAATTTTTATTGCCGTCAGCATTCTGTTGATGGGCACTCGGCCATCAAGCCTTAGTTGGAAAGAAAAACAGCCTCTTGAGTCAGTTTGGGATGTTCACATTTGCTCTTTCATTATTTCATTCGTCTCTTATATTTGCTAATTTTGGAAGGGTGATGGCACTGGTTAGAAACAAAATGCAAACACACAAAAAAAAACATTACTGGAGAAATGGCCTGTCATTTAAGAGTCTTTCACACTAAACGTTGCGCATTAATACGATTCTATCTTCCCTTTGATACATTGACAATGCCTTTTCAGATACAATTATTTTTGTTTGGGATGTAAATCGGGTTTTTTCTCTTCCATGGGTTAGTTTGATTCCTGGTTAGGTTATCATGCAGATCAGTTCCTTCGAAGGTTTAATTGATCAAATTTTCTGGGCATAAATGAGCTATAGTTAATGGCTGTAGAAATTCACAAATCTAAAGACTAAAAAGGGCTAGCTATCATTCTGATACGAAAAAGACAGTCCGTAAAATGATTGTAAATGTATTACCAAGTTTAACATTAAACGTTCAGGGGTTTCCCATAAATAAATAGAGCATCGTCTTACTAATGATATACTTGTATTCTTGGGATGCGTCTAGCTTAACCTCTGCCTGACGGAATCGATTATATTTTGTAAATAAGGATAAGAGTTGGAGTTTGCTTCATGTGATCTTCTATTCAAATGATTAAGGTGATAGACCTAACAATGGAGCTCAAGGCCACTTCTGGCTACAAAATAAAACACAACTGAAGTCACATAATAATGACAAATAAATAATTGAAATTATGAATGAAAAAAAATAACAGCCATAACTAAATATAGGCTGTGACATATTTCAATATGACAACAGTTGATACCATTTTCACCAAGAAGTAGGATGCCTTGTGACCATAAAACACCCTTTTTAGGCAAACCAACCAATCACATTCTGCACCAGACTCAAAGCCACTGATTGGAGCGCAAGATTGTACACACAAAAAAAGACTTCAAATTTAAATAATTTAAAGCCTAGATGAAGTAGAAATGACTTGGCACCTGTTTAGGTCAGAGGTCGGCAACCCAAAATGTTGAAAGAGCCATATTGGACCAAAAAAAACAAAAACAAGTTTGTCTTAAGCTGTAAAAAATTAAAAAAAACTTTTAGAAGACTTATAAAGAATGTAACACATGCTGTATGAATGAACCTAGATGATGTACCCCGTATCTTGGCAACAACAAGAGTGCAACAAAATCCAACATGCATTTATAAAAGTAAAATAGCAGTCTTTTGAAAAGGTAAAGTAAATAAGATGCCATTAATAAAGTTTACATTTGATTTCCGTGGATTTATTTTTCTCTTTTTTTACCTTTGGGGTCCATGGTCGACCAGTCGGTTTGTGTAAAACAGCCACCTGCGAGGGTTGTCACGCTTCCCCTTTAGAAGGGGCGGAACTTTGGCCCTGCGAAGCTCGACTATAACACAAGTGACACGGAAGAGAGGAAAACAATTGGAGGAGAGATGTGCCATAGTTTTGCATTGCAGCCAAGTTCTCCAAACAAGCGTTCAAGCCCGAAAGCCACGACTTCACGTCACAATATATGACTTTGCTGCGTTCGAGGCGACAACCTGTTTCCCGTGTTTTTACAATGCAATAACAATTAGAGAGCGGCAGTCAAACTCGTTATTTCCCACCCGTGAACTTGTACCAGCTGATCTTTACTCTTGTCTTATAGTTACATAGTTACACGCCTAGTTTAAAGATAATATTTATTCTAAACATTTTTACAAATGTTAAAACTGTTTGTGTCATGTTTGTCCTCCTACATAAACCATTAACCATCTTTTTCAATTTGTAAACATTGTTGAAAAAGCGCCAGGAAGCCATTTCGTAGCGGTAAAGAGCCGACCGGCCAATTTAGGTCAACCCTGCTTTTCAAAAGAGTTGATTGCTGTATGTGCAAGTGGGTGTGTGGTGTAGGGAAAGAGCCCCGCGCATTCTGAAACAAATCAGGCAGTGCAAAGAAACTTTACCGTCCCAAATCAAAGGTTGCTATATTTCTCCTAAATATGCCACGACTGTCTTTACAGTTCTGGATCTTACCGAGCCTGCTGGGTGGTTCCGTGCTGTACTTCCTGTCGTGGGACCAATGGCATCGTGTCGCTGCCTGGCTCTATGGCAGCGGGCTCACTGGCCTTTTTGTCACCTCAACTCTTTTCCACGCTGCTGCATGGAAAATCGGCCATCTCAGGTGTTTTTGCGTGTGTGTCACTTCTGTAATCCTATGCCAGATGTGAATCTTTGTGCTTGCAGTCACACACAGTTTTTTATTTATATTGTTAATTATGACGTAGCCAGAGGCATCAAGACACACAGCAGATGTGTCCTGGTTATGAAGTTATTGCCAAGCACATTCACAAAAAAACATTGTCCTGGAAAATTATGAGGGATTGCTTCCAATGCAAATATTATTCCTTAACAGTTATAAGTTTTAAGAATCCTTTGTTTTCTAACGATATAAATGTGATTAATGTTGCATAACTTTACATGAACTATGCATTAAATTGCACCTGTTTATCTTGTGGTGTGGCCATTTTGACTGAATATCACATCACAGTTGTTTATGGCTCTGGTAATTGCCAAAATGGCTTTACTTCAGAAACCATTTGAGCAGGTTTTGACATCATTATCACTTGCGGCATGCGGCAAAATGGCTGCCTCTTGAGTTTAAACTGTGGTAGACGCTCAAAATAAGGCGAGAAGACATCAATAGATTTCAAACTTTCAAGGAAGACCAGGATTGGAGCTTTCAGATAAGAAAATTCTATCCCTTCCTATAGCCCTCCTCCAAACCCCTTCTTTTTATTTAATTTTCAAGGTTACGAAAACAGATCCGCCCCAACGGGTTTGGAGGTCAAAGAACAGCGACATGTTTGGCTAGTAACGACAATTTTAATCGTCAAAACAACTAACAACAAAGAGACAAAATAAGGAACTGGCATCCTATGAGATCTCCTCTGCATTTGTCCAATATTAAAAACGGAAAAAAATATCACTGCTCACTGAACTGACGAAAAATTAATCATACAATTATCGGAATCCCATGTTTAGGCAACAATGGAACATAAAAATACAGGAAGACGAAGGTATAGATACCCGGTATTGGTAATGAAACCACCCTTTTTTAGGTCTTTGCATTGGCTGCCTTTTGGCAAGCACCTGAAATTAAAGGAACAGTAAATTAGCATCAAATAAATGCTATTTTAAGTTGACACTTTATTTATTACAAACTTATAAATATATAACTCGTTCCCCCCGGGCACTCCGGTTTCCTCTCACATTCCAAAAACATGCAAGTCAGGGTAATTGGCCAATCCAAATTGTCCTTAGGTGTGAATGAGCGATTGAGTTGTCTGTCTCTGTGTGCCCTGCGACTGGCTGGCAACCGGTTCAGGGTGTCCCATGCCCGCTGCCCGTAGATAGCTGTGGCGGGCTGCAGCACCCCCGTGACCCTAGTGGGGATAAACCCGTGCAGAATATAGATGGATGGAAATATACAACTTAAAATATATTTTTTCAGAGGGGAAAATTTTATGCACTATTGGTATTAGGGTTTTGGTATTAGGATGACCTTGGGTGTTGGTCTAAAAATGTGGTATTGTATTGTAATGAATTCTTTTAATTGGAGGTTTTACTTTTCAGAACAGTAATATTGAATGTTAAAATGATTACATTTTGAAAAAGATGCCACTGTGGCAATCTAGTGTCCTGCAAAATTTATTGAGGTCTATTTTTCCTTTTTGTCAAAACAAGATTGAATGGATTATTTCCGTAAATGCTGCGAGACAAGGGGTCAACTCAGCGAATATCGCGCGTCAAGCGTATTAGTGTTCTTACATTTCCGCTTGCTTTAACCTTACGTAACCACATCACGGCTTCTCGAGGGATTTGAACTTGGACAAAGAACAAACCGTGCTTGCTTATTTTCGATACACATGCAGACATTTTTTTAATGGAATTTTTGAATAAGATTCTTCAAACTATACAGGTCATCTCAAAACAATGTATACACATTTTAGCAACTGATAACTCAATTATGTATCCGTTCTTTATAGACTGAATACATTCACCCAAGTGATGGCAACCAGACTTGACTTTTAAGAAGAAAGGAAAATAATTCTAAAATGCTACTAAAAAGCATGAAAATACAGTAGGAGTGCAAAGACAATTTAGAAGGTAGTTTTAAAAAGGACCGCCAACGCAATTTACCATCACTCGAATTGTAGATAAGTTTAAATTGATGGAACGGTTCTGGACGTCCATAAGAAGCATTCCGGAATACTATGTACATTGACTGTCAGGACCAGAACAAAGACAGGACCCACTCGCGTGCGTTTCTCTTAGTTTATTTGGAAGAAGGGAAATTATAGTACACACAATCTGTAGATCGCTGGTCGCGGGGAGCAGGTTGCTCAGACGCGGAAGTGGTATTTCCGTGGCGAGCGAAGGCAGTGTCAAGAGCGGGAAAAAACACATTTGTGGCCGGGACGGGGGAGCAAAAATTGTAGTCAAGTTCAGAAAATGGTTCGGAGCCGGGAAACAGACGGGAATCAGAACAGGAGAGAGTCAGGGTCGAAAGGCTTGCGTTGCGTGAGCTGAGGTTCGCAGACGGAAGACGGGGGGTTTAAAAAGTGACAGGCAGCCAATCAGCGTCTGAGGCAGTTGGCGCCAAAGGAGCAGACTCAGGTGCCCCGCATCAGTAATCATGACATTGACAAGCCCCACAAAAGAAGCAAGATAACTGGAAATGTTTTAACAAAGTATTTGTGGTAAGGTAGGCATTTCAAAATCGTCTGTGTTATCTTGCATGTGGGAAACAAAGGAACAGGCCAGTCAGAGGGGTGGGAGGTCCCCACCCCCAGAAGGCTGTAGCCATGAGCCAGGACGTCTGACACCTCGCAATTCAGTTTGAAAGAAGCCTTGGAGCGGACAAGGGAGTGCGCCGATCAGCTGGCTTGTGTACTAACAGACATTTTCAACACCTCGCTAGACCAAGCCAAAGTACCATCATGCTTCAAATTTGCCAACATCATCCCAGTGCCAAAGAAACCCCAGATCTTATCATTCAACGATTACCGGCCCGTTGCACTGACTCCTATCATAATGAAGTGCTTTGAGAGACTGGTTAAAGAGCACATCACCTCCAGTCTCCCCTCCTCATTCGACCCCTTTCAGTTTGCCTACAGGACAAACCGCTCCACCAGGGATGCCATCTCCTCTGCGCTTCACCTGAGCCTGACACATCTAGAGGAGAAGAACACCCATGTGCGGATGCTGTTCCTGGACTTCAGTTCAGCATTCAACACCATCATCCCACAACATCTGGTAGACAAAATGAGACTCCTGGGTTTCAACACCCCCCTGCGGAACTGGCTGCTGGACTTCCTCTGTGACAGACCCCAATCAGTGCGGATAGGTCAGAACAGTTCAGATGTCATCTACCTCAGCACGGGCTCCTCCCAAGGCTGCGTCCTAAGCCCCTTGCTGTTCACCTTGATGACACACGACTGCGTCCCTAGGTCCGCCACAAACCACATCGTGAAGTATGCTGACGACACAACTGTGGTGGGCCTCATCAGGGATGACAACGACCTAGCCTACAGAGAGGAGGTGGAGCAGTTGGTGGGCTGGTGCAGGGACAACAGCCTGGTCCTGAATGTTGACAAAACTAAAGAGATCATTGTCGACTTTAGGAAAAACCAGCCCAACCATGCCCCACTTTGCATCAACAACAAGGCTGTGGAGGTTGTCAGCAGTATCAAGTTCCTAGGGGTGCACATTACAAACAAACTCACCTGGTCCGTGAACACTGCATCACTGGTTAAGAGGGCACAGCAGCGCCTGTACTTCCTGCGGAGGATGAGGAGAGCCCACCTGCCCCCACCCTCCCTCATCACATTCTACAGGGGCACCATAGAGA
This sequence comes from Urocampus carinirostris, assembly GCF_059441175.1. NCBI lineage: Eukaryota > Metazoa > Chordata > Actinopteri > Syngnathiformes > Syngnathidae > Urocampus > Urocampus carinirostris. Next base: position 28,255,724 of record NC_142349.1, read on the forward strand.
GTATCCTGACCAGCTGTATCTCTGTGTGGTGTGGAGGCTGCAGCGCTACCGACTGGGGTAGTGTGAGGAGGGTAACGAGGACAGCAGAGAAAATAATCGGGACTACACTTCCCTCCATTCAGGACATTGGCCAGAAGCGCTGCCTATCCCATGCTAAGAACATTACCAGGGACCCCTCTCACCCCCATCATGGACTGTTCACTCTGCTAGCCTCTGGGAAGAGGTTCTGCAGTGTGCGGTGCAGGACCACCAGGCTCCGCAATAGTCTAGTCCCCCTGGCCATTAGACTGTTAAATGGTCAATCTAACATATAGTTAACTTAAATCTAAACGGCTGCTAATCTGACTTTTTGCACTACTGGCAGTTTTTTATAGCTTGCCACTCATTGCACATTGCTCTCTGCACTATGGTAATTACAGCGTTATTGTTACAGTGTTAATGTTACTGTGTACCTGACTTGTTAACCTGACTGCCCATTTTGCACATCTGGTTAGCTACTCTTCTTGCACTATCGGCACTATGGTAAAATACTATACGTAGCCAATTACAATACAACTTTATTTATATCTGTACATTCAAGGAAACTGTGGGGGTCAGATGCATCGACATTTCGTTCTGTATACACGTGTACTAGAATGACAATAAAGTAGATCTGAATCTGAATCTGAATCTCTAAAGCCTGCAGGCCGGGTTCCAGGCACACAAGCAGCACAGGACCAAATCCTGGCGCGTAAGCACCAAAACGTTTCTGACCGAGTTCCAGCTTAATAAACAACCAGAGAACCTTTCTGAGCCAGCGCCCAAGCCTGATCCCACCAGGGGCTAAACCGGTGGCCCGGCGACCTCAAAGAAATCCTCCAGTCACCCACAGCCAACAATGACTTCAACACCCTGCATCTCATGATCCTCTTCCAGGCCGGGTCTCCAGCCTTGAAGGTTTCTCACCGCTTGAACGCCGAGTACATCAAGACTATTCCTTCATTTTCATCAAACCATTACCGCACTCCATCTCATGGTGCTAGGTTCTGGTATTGGTGTGACGTTAAGGGGGATTTTATCAAACTACAATACGTAATAATTAAGCTAACGCTGTTTTCCCTTTTAAATGGTGCCAGTTAAGATCCCAACTTCCTTCTTGCTTTGTTTTATTTTCCTATTCTTGTTTTGTTTTGTGTCATATTCAAGTTTTTGCCTGTAGATGATTAGCAAAAGAAACCTCTATAAATCCAAGAGTGTGTGTATCTTGATTAAAGTATATGGAACTATCAAAAACAGTAAAGAGAATTCACTTAAAGTTGTTTGTTACTAAAAAAGGATTTTATCCGTTTTCCATATATAGTGATCTAAAAACGTATGCCATGTTTCAAATGGGTGTGTGAAGTTTGAAAACAATAAACTCGGCTCTCTATCATAAGTGGGCAATCGATTATTTGATATTGACCCACAAATTTTGCTACAATATATATCTCTCCCCATATAGGTGTTGGGTAAAAATGACTGTAATATGAAGCTTACATTTTCAGTTGCAGGAAGTTCTTCACATTACAATTTACCACTGGGAAACACTACTTTAACTTTTTGCATGGTTGATGATATATATCCATAATTGATACACAATCCTTGCACTAATACACATTTCACAATGCTTTTTTTAGGCGCAGCATGCACCTGTTCTCTTGGGCGCAACTCGTAGAGAGCGATGACACCTTATAGGACAATGCCGTCAAAAGCAATGTCAGTTGCAGTTAATCACAAGGGAAGTAGAAATGCATTGGCAAAGCGAAGGTACCAGAGAGTAATGTTAACGTCCTTTTTAGGAAGACTTGTTGAGAAACGCGGCAACAATTTTAAGCATTTACAAGCACTTCAGCCGAAATTCAAGCCTTTTCCAAAACACAGCATAAAAATTCTAGCATTTTCCAGTAGTTTTTTAGAATAAAATTCCCTTCTTCAAAATCAATTCCGGTTGCCTTATAACATTTCAATGGGTCAAATGTGTAACAAAATAATTGAGTTAATAATTTATAGGAATAAATAATTGAGTTATCCGCTGCTAAAATGTGTACATTTTTTTGGGGACACCGTGTACTTAACTTTTCTCATGTCTTGCAGGAAGGTGGAGCAACTCTTCCACATGTGTGACCGAATGGCCATCTACTTTTTCATTGCGGCCTCTTACTCCCCATGGTAGGTCTGTTGATGAGACAAATAACAGCTCGATGTGATGTGACGGGCGATTGAGGTCACGGCGAAGGCGCTGACGTGTGACGTTTGCGTGACGTGTGTTAAAACAGGTTGATGCTGAGGGAGTTGGGCCCGTGGGCGTGTCACATGCGCTGGCTGATCTGGGTCATGGCTTCTTTAGGCTCCATCTATGTCTTCTTCTTCCACGAGAGGTAGTCTCTCTCATTGGGGAACATAGTTTTGTACACTAAAGGCTAATTTCTTTGACGGTTTCTAATGGCAGATACAAGCTGGTGGAGTTGCTGGGATATGTCGCCATGGGTGCTGTTCCTGCTCTGGTCATTCTGTCAATGGTAAATAATGTGTTTCTGAAAAAATAGAAAGAAAATTCTCAAATTGGTGTTGTGATCTTATTGCTGCAGAAGGTTTACTTTCAATATTTGGAAAACAGAAACGGTCAGTAGTTATAGCAATTGAAAAGTCTCCTAACGTTAAACGGCAAAAATCAAGATGTCAAATTTTGATTTTCTCATGCCAATCTGATGATAAAATGGACAAAAATGGAAGCCCACAGTGCACGAGTGACTTAATTCGGTCCTTAATTATGGTCTGGATATTTTACATCCGTTAACGCATAATACAATGATCAAGATTTGTTATGATGCTTCTACTTAGTGTGCTCGGATCATAGGAAGTAGGTGTTTGGGGAGAAGGGGTAGCAAATCTAAAACATGAAGAAGGGGGACATGTCAATTTTGTATGCTAATCAGAGATTGTTTCAACAAACTCATTATTTGGTAGGAAAATAAATTAATTGGTGATTTAAAAAATAAGACTAATAAAGTGAAACTATTGTTTTTAAAACGTAAGTTTTTAGCCGTTTTTTCAAAAGCCATTTATTTTCAGTAATATGATTTCTGCATGAGGTTATCGATATTTCACACACAAAATTGAAAGATACAATATTAAGACACAGTTTGTATTTTATGACATTATCTTGTAGGTACAGTGTACATGTTACACTTGGGGTCGCCAATCCTTTTTGAACCTGAGAGCTACTTTTTTGTTCTGATTTGTGCAAATGGCTACCATTGTGAAAAGCAATTCTATAATCGCAACTTGCATATTATGTTGTTCCAATATTACTATTATATTATTATCATCAGGTTGTAATTAGAAGGAGGGTTAAAATAAGTACAGTCAACCACTAAAGCGTTGTTTTAAAGCCACTGATCATTTCAGTGAGTTCTCATGCCAGTTAGAAATCAAATTTCTTAGAAAATCACAATGACCCATCACTCGTGAGCTTTTTTCAGAGCCAGCAGGCTACTCTGGTGTGGTTTCCCGCAAGCACCATGTTGGAGACCCTTGTATTATTCAATCTTGGTCAATGAGTCCAAAATTATTTATCTGGAAAAAATAAAGGGTGGCATTTTCGCTGTTGTTTCTCAAAGTGATCCTGCAAATGTTGCAGGTTGACCACGCAGGCATGTGTGAACTTGCCCTGGGAGGGTTCTTCTACGTAGTGGGCGTGGTCTTCTTCAAGAGTGACGGTTTTGTTCCATTCGCCCACGCTATTTGGCATCTTTTTGTGGCAGCTGGAGCCGGAATTCACTACTATGCCATCTGGAGGTATCTCTACCTGCCTCAGCCCATGCTGGAGACCTCCAGGTGATGCTGAGTTCTTCTCACTGACAAAACACGAGCTAATTGGTGAATATAAAGTGGTCCTAAAGATTTATTTTCTTTATTGGGGGTCAGAAATGATCAAATGCAATGACTTCAACATTAATCACCATTTCTTTTTGAAAATCATTCTTGGAATGACCAACTGCAGTTAGCATCTATGTACTTTTGCTTCATGATTTCATGCTGCAGGTCTGTTGCAAAATATGTTAAGATGACCAATATTTGGTCGATAGACACTTAGAAATTATTTGCAGGAATTCCTAATGTGCAGAACATCTCCTGTTTAAGTTAGACGGGTAGTTTATAATGCAGAAAATAAGGCATATTTTACCCTCATGGCATGCATTTTTGGTGACATGTCAGTGTACATTATTTGAACGTGAACTTAAAGTGTGATAACAGCCATTTATGAATATATTTCAACCTTGGTTTAGTGGCACCCGACCTTTCATTACTCATGGTTTTTCATTTAGTCAACTTTTTTTTAATACATGCGATTTATTTTTGTCAAAATTAGTTTCTTTTTAAAAACCTCACCAGTCAGTGGTTTGCAGATAAAATTGGGATTTTGGGCTTTGGCGCTACCACCTGGTGAAGTGATGTGAACACTCATCAAAAATATTTTCTTCACATACAATTGACTCCATGGCACTGAAGAGAAAACTTCCAAAATCCTTGGAAAAGGCATTAAAATACATCAGGTTTATAATAAATCAAAGATTATAAATTATAATGGATGTCTACATGTCCAAATGATGTATATAGCACGCTTTGTGTATGTGGTTAGCTAAATGCAATGACATGTAAATTACACAACAATGCCATTCTGAATTTCTACATGTTTTGGGAAAATTTGAGATCCCAAGTGTTTACTTTTCAGTGCTCTCTCATTAATTGAAAATACAAAAAAAATATAATAATGTTCAAATGGTCATATGCATGCCACGAGGGTCAAAATGCCATCATTTGCTTTCGTGTACTTAAGTTTCCTTGTCACGAACTATGTGCCACAATGCAACTACTTTTGTTCTTCCTGAATAGCTGCAACACAAACTTTGAACGGAGAGTCCAACCAACAAGCTACACACTTTGAACCCAGTTACTCATTTCAGTTCAAAATGTATGAAAGCATATCAATCAATGCTTGATTGAAGTTGTGTTTCTTAAAGGAGACATTCAGGTGAAAGAACATTTTGAAACGTTTGACCATTTTAAAACTGTCAAAAGAATGCTTTTCTCCAATCACCAGTCTGAGAACTCCCATCTCACTCATTTTTAGACTGTGTCTGCAGACAAGTGCCCTGTAAATCAGGGATATCAAGCTCAGTTTGGCTCTAGGGCCGGATCCAGACTTCCTGTTCGCAGGCGGGCCAGATCAGTAAAAAAATATCAACTTACATTTTTGTTGTTTGGTTTTCAGTTTTATGCTTTATCATTTCGCCTACATTAGTTACTTACCCTACATTATGAATAAAGTATCCATATATCTATCTATTATAATCATGGATGACAGGGAATATTTTCTATAAAACACATTTATTCTCAAACAAGATTTTAATGTTTGGCATTGAATGTGTTACCTGAACCAACTCAACATGCTATATAAATGCAACTTTAGCCGCCTGAAAATGAATTGTGTATGCATTTTTTAAATAAAATCATAATTTTTGATAGAAATGACCCAAAGACTCGCTTTATTTTTGGATCTACTCGTAAATTTATGGCGGGCCAGATTAAATCCTCCAACGGGCTGGATCCGGCCAGCAGGCCATATCTTTGCGAACCTGCTGTAAATGTAACAAACCAAACACTGCACTGTGAGTTTGTTCTCTCATTCATGCTCACAATACAATTGAAATGTATAAAGTGAAGTTTGTTTTGCAAATTTTATTTTTAAAGAGGTACACGTATCTAGAAAAAAAATTACACGCACAATTTGAGACGGCAGACAGTTTTCCCTGTAAACTTGACTAAACCCGCCGTGGTAACGACTTAAAATCCCCTGCCCAATAATATAGAAATTTGGTTAGTCAACATTTAGATCAATAATATTGATGCCTATAGTTTATTGTAAAAGGGCTTAGAATTACTGAATGTCTCCTTTAAAAAATATTCAATGAGAATTATATTATTGATAACATTAAAACAACTAGAAAATGACTGTAATTTGGTGTTCTTGACATTAATTTTTGTTTTACTTTAGGTCCAAACTTTTTACTTGTCATTATCAACATTTCCACTACAGTACATCTTAAAATGAACACTTCATATTTTCCAAATGGCTAACAGGCTTTGGTGAATTCAGAGATTTTTCTTTTTTGTACACAATTCAGATCATATATTCTGTATTTTTTAAAATTTGTAATGATGCGATAAAAAAATAAAGAGATAATATATGACACAGTTTAAGTGTGTGTATTGTGATCCTGTTATCATTAAATTTTTTGATTTATTAAAATTAAATCAGTTTCTCTACCCAATTTTTCAGTAGTATGTCTCAATAGTCCATAATAGCATTTGTTTTTCCCACTTGGGAGCTAAAACGTGCCTACTCTGTGATCCTTCATCATATCATCACTTAAAAAATCATATTGAGATTAGGGAATATGGTCTGAGTAACGAAATTAATTCATTTTTAATTTAAGTTGGTAGTCAAGTCATGTTTATATGTATAGCCCTTAATCACAAGGATTCTCAAAGGGCTGTGCATACTACGGACTACAATTACAACGTCCCCTGATCTAAAAGCTACATGAGGGCCAGGAAAAACTCAGCAGGAGGAAAATGAAGAAACCTTGAGACTTCAACATACCCACGTTGAGAATTAAAACAGTTGATGCATCTGATTTTAATGGTGGGTTATTTGTTTTACTGAGTTTAACAAATTTAAATATTCTATTTTATTTAATTAACAAGAGTATACATCTTCCCCACAGGACAAAATACAGTATCTGAATCTTTTGCATCATATTTACAAAATGCACCAATCATACAAGATTTACAGTGTTGTCAGTAGTATCTAAATTATTTGCTAATATATTTGTTTATATATAGGTTAGAAAGCAGCCATCTTCCCATTTTCTATCAAATCAATCGCTCATCTCTTTACTGAAGCACATCAGTGATTGGCTGTTCCCTGAAAACTTCTGATGTCAATTCATATAACTTATTTTAAAAAGTGCATAATTCAGTAACATCAGCAATTAGTTTGAATTTAAATGTTTCATTTAGCATATTTAAGTTTTTAAATTTGAATCTCTGCTGTATACTTTTTGTAAGGAGTTGACATGTTCTGTCCTTACTCCCAAAGCCTCAGTGTAAAGTTCTTTAAAATGTCCAGAAGAATAAATGAATTGATAAAAATGTAAACTGCAGGCCATGCATTTCAGCAGAGATAAGCTTTTAAACCCAAGCCCATCAGGCCTAAAATGTCAATCATTACATTCAGGCCAGGCTTCTCGTTCGCTATTTCTTTTTAAAAAATTATCCACCCGTCATTATTCTTCTTTGTCTCTCTGTCTCTCTCGCTTTTAAGATGCCACGCGTCTTACGAAGGTTCTGTTGCTTTGGTTTATGGTCAATTTTCAACCCGGCAAAATGACGGACACCACTAAAATTTTCCCGTCAACTCTTAAAAAGAATCAGTCAATGATGAAAAATTGTCAATAATGTAACAAAAGGTAGAAAAGATGTTTATACATTCTTGTTTGAATTAAATTTTGTTAAAAAAGACAGGCTTTACAGGCAGCTTGTCTGCGCAGCGCCCCCTGCGGTTGGGGTCCTTCTCACAAATAAAATATGAAATTTCGGCTTTGATTTGGGCTCGAACCTGAAACCTGAACATCCAACTAAATAAGTGTGGAAATGTGACTTCATCAAACCGCGTCTGGTGGACCCATCCAAAAGAGCCAAGTCACTATCAATAAGGAATGGTTGCCACCGCTCAGTCAATTGTCGAGATGGACACTGATGTTTGAGGCGTTGATGTGCCGGTGTATGGTGAGGGCGAAGCGGGCGTGTGTTGCGCATGTGATGCCTGCGCCTTTGTGAGTCTGGTGAGCGCTCGCAGTTGGTTTGGCATGGCCACGTTGGTGTCCTGATGCCACTGGGGTGTGGTGACGTGTGCTGGTGGGTTGAGGACATTCTGAGCAACGCCAGGCATCTTTAGTAGAGCGCACAAATCCTCCCCAAGAGTTACTATAGAAACAAGGTCCTCGTCATCATTGCACCAGGAAACTGACCCTGCCCTGGATGCGTTTTTCAGCTTGGAAAGGAACAGCGACACCCTATAGGGGCATCACAAATATTAAAAGCGGATGTCGAAATTACGACCGAAGAAAACTGTAGAAAACTCCGGAACCGTACCTGGGTATCAGATCATGTGACCGTGACGCCAGCTTAGCGAGGGCGCTCATTAGAGAGGTGATGACGCGAGGGGCTGGGCAGCCGGCTCCACGGGGCGGGGCAGATGAAGTGATTTCAAACAGTACTGCTTCCAAAGTCTCAAAACAGGAAGTGATGTGCCTCACCGAGCAGCGAGAGTCGTATGAAACAGAAAGGTACTCCCCGAGCAAGAAAACCTGAGGACAGACGTATTTGAAAATGTGACATTAATATTTATTAATGTTAAGAAGCTAAAATTAAGAAGATTTGGTGACTTTTTAATTGAAAATTTAACTATTAATTAATCAAAAAAATATTTAGCAAATAACAAGAAGAACGTCTGCCATTGCGGGCCGTGGTTTGTTGAAACGTGTGCATGAGAAACAATTGCATCAATCAAAGTGTTGATTCCGATAAAAGATTGTATTCGGTTGCTTGGAGTGGTCGGTAGTCCGGAGCTGCAGTACCCAATTTGGCCAGCAGGAGGTAGTAGAGACCACACGAAAGTGATGTTCATTGATTTTGTTAGCATTTATTGGGGATGCCGTGACACAAAACCTAGCTAAAGACACTCATGGAGACCTAAAGTACAAGTGTTTACAAAAATCAGTTTAGCGGTTTCAGTGCCTATAAGTCACATGCTTGCACACACCCACAACCAAAACTCCGGATTTATGCAGTATTTTAGATATAGATTAAACAATTATCGGTAACTATCTGCTAATTGCGTTGCATCAAATAATAAATTAGCAGACAGGTACAGTTAATAGATTATTTGTTGCACCTCATGGTAAATTCAAATAAAAGACAACAATAAAACTTTTTGGGGGGAATGAATTAATTTCATTGGTGACAAATTTAAATATATGTGTGTTTGGTAATGATTTGCTAAAAGGATGCAAACAAATTCACATGATCCTGACTGAAACCATGAATAATTAATTGAAATAAATAAACTTCACTACAGTTAAAGGGACGTTGTGAATGATCTAGCAACGTCTAGTTGTGAAAAACAAATAACTTCCTAAAAATAAAAACAAAAACATATTTATTTTATCCATCCATTATGTTCCCTGCTTATCCTCAGTAGGTTTATGGCGGTGCTGGTACATGTCGAAGTGTCCTTGGGTAAGACACTGAACCCATAACACCCCCAATAAGCAGGTTAGCGCCTTACATGGCTTCAAGGCCTCTGTTGGGAAATGTGGAGCACATTGTAAAGCGCTTTGGGAAGCCATTGACTTGAAAAGCGCTATATAAATGCAGATCATTTCATTTCATTTGCTGGAGCCCATCCCAGCTATCTCTGGGCAGTGGGCAGGGGATACCCTGAACTGGTTGCCACCCGGTCACGGGCACATGGAGACGGACAACTCACTCGCTCATTCACACATAGGGACAATTTGGACTGGCCAATTAACCTGACATGCATGTTTTTGGAATGTGGGAGGAAATCGGAGTACGTGGAGGAAACCCACACAAGCAGAGGGAGAACATGCAAACTCCACATGGGAAGGTTTGATCCCATGACCTCAGAACTGTGCCGCACACACGCTAACCACTGCCCTGCCGTGCTGCTTACTATTGATTTTAATAATAAGCAAAATTACATTAGCAATCATATTAACATGCATTATTTAAATAATTGTAGGTTGATAAATGTGCATTTATTTTACCTAACATGAGTATCACTTAAAGGAGCTGACAATATTGTCAGTCATCTTGCTGCTACGGGTCCCCAAAAAACCCTAAACGGTCCGGCCAAAGAATGAGAAGTAAAATGGCATGTTTCGCTCATTTTGATTTTCCGGAGTTGGTGTTCTTCCTTGTCCTTTTTCGTTTTTGGTTGCACTACACCACAAAGACACTTCTAGAGGTCCAATAATATACACTGTCCTTTTAAAGCTATGCAGTGAACGTGGGGATTTAGAATTCCAAACTCTTTTTATTCATGTCATTCTTACCACATGTGTGAATATTTCTTGTTTGTTGAAAACATTAGACGTTTCTCCAGCGAACTCCAGTAGCTCGTGGGATTGGTCAATGACCAAAGAAGGGTGGAGTTTGCACAGTTTAATCAGTTGATCGCTGAAGACTCTGCAGAGACAAGTGAGTTTGAGTAAAAGTAATGATTCTCAGTGACAAACAGACGCTGATCACTGTTTTTGAGGTGTGCCCGACCTGTGAATCTCTGTGATGTATATCGGAATGTTGATGAGGAGGCTGCTTCTGTCCAGCAGCACCAAAAGCACCTGGCCTAAAAGCGTCCTGTCGGCCAACTGAATGAAGAAACATTTAGGCTAAGCTTCTTACTCCATAAGGTGACATGATACTAAAATATTATTGAGTGAGGATAACATTTTAAAAGAAGACATATAACATTACTATACCCTAGAACAGGAGTGTCCATATTACCGGCCAGAGTCCTTTTGCATCCTACCAACCACTTTTGTAGCCCACAGCAGGTAATAAAAGTAGGATTTGTTCTTAAAAATGTCCAATACATTGTAGAGCATTTTAAACTCATTGACTACCAGCACAGTAAAATTAGGTTCATTGAAGTCGATAGCTGTCAATTGGAGCCACTTATATCAATAATATTTGCTAGACTATACCCAAGTGGTCCACTTTAGTTGCCCAATAAAGGACTAAACTTCCTTTCAACTGATCCTTGGACTCATAAATTAACACAAAGTAGCAGGTTACATTTGCCACCTAGTGCGAATGACCATGCATTACTGAGGTAAGGAAATACCAGCTCAGTAGCCTAGATGGTAAGGCGCCCGCTTTGAGACTGGGAGGTCGGTGGTTCGCGCCCCGGCCGAGTCATTCCTAAGACTTAAAAAGTGGTCGGCGGCGCCCTCTGTTGGCTGCGGCTGCATCGGCTCGCTACAACGGGTCAGGTGCAATCGACATTTCGTTCTGTGTACATTGTTACACAGAATACAAGGAAATTATTATTATTATTATTATTACTTCACAAACATAGGATTGCAGTAGCTAGAACACCTTTGATGGTAGTAAGCATAATATCAAAGATGCAAATGAACGATTTACAAATTTTAAAGCAATGTCTACAGTATGTGTAAAACTGATTGTTTTGGAGAATTCTGATTTTGTTTTATTTAAAAGGTATATTATAAGGGGTTTGACGCAGCTCATCAGTAAGTATCAAGCCTCTTTCTTTGAAGTTTTCTTGGAAATAAGTACTTTCAAGAAACTTGGCTATCTTCAACTGTTGTTTACTAAACAGTGGTAAAAGATAGCAACAAATCATTTCCTAATTAAGGTTAATGCTTTCTTTTGATATGTTCTATGACAATATAGGTACAGAACTATGTTTTCTGCAGGCATTCAAAAATGGGTCAGAACAGCAAAAAAGGGCTTGCACCCATTCCCATTAGAGAGAAAAATTTGGCAATTAATGAGCAATTTTAAGGTAAAATGAATAAAACTCAGAGTGACCCGTATATCCTATATATTTTCTATGCGGTTCTTAGAGGGGAATGGTTGGAAACCTATGCCATTGAGCGTTGGACCCAAACCTGCATTCTAAGAGTACAGTGAGTCAACCTCGATATATTGTTTGATCCAATTACCTGTTCTACAAACTATTCCTGTGGTGACCAATGATTTATTAATCACATGATCTCCCACTTTACGACAGAATGTGAACAGAGGCCGTCCATTCAACTGTCTAATGGCTGTACTAAAAATAGCAAATTTTCAAAGTCTGTGATTAGAGTATATCTATCAACTTCTGATTTCACATTGTTGTCAATATGTGTGAAAATTTGGTCAATATCATCATTCAGGTTTAATCAGATGGTGGGAAATAATGAAATGATCTGCATTTAAATAGCGCTTTTCAAGTCAAGACTTCCCAAAGCGCTTTACAGAGTGCTTCACATTTCCCAATAGCGGCCGTGCAGCCATGTAAGGCGGTAACCTGCTTATTGGGAGCATTAAAGGTTCAGTGTCTTACCCAAGGACACTTCGACATGTAACACAGAGGAGCCGGGATTCGAACTGCGATCTCTTGATCCCAAGACGAGCGCTCTACCTCCTGAGCCACTGCTGCCCCCAATATTTTTATAATTTTAAAATGTGGCTTTGGCCAAGAAAAAAAAATAATGTACATAGTAATACTTACAGTCATGACTGTGTTGAAAAAAATGTGAAGCAAAATCGGAATGGTCTGGGCACACTGAACTACTCTGGGCCAATCACTAGTCTCAGATAACAGCTCTAAGAGCGTGCTTAGGCGATCAATTGTGTCACCTGTGGAAAAGAAAAACACCATCGCAAGTGTGTTAGCAAACAGACGGTGTAGCCTCAAGTGTATATCCCAAAGTCATCTCCATTCATATTATTTAGAGCAGGGGTCGGCAACCTATGACACACGTGCCAGCAGTGGCACACGAGGGTTTAACCAGTGGCACACGAGCGTACGGCAAAATAATACAAATAATCATGTTTTTTTTTTTTAAAGCGCATTTTTACCTTAAATTTAAACATTTTCAGTTGCGCACCGTGTTTGCGGTAGCACCCCTTCTTCTCTGCTTTGTGAGAGCGTGTCTGCGCCGCGCCTCGTTGAGGAGGAAAGATCCGTGTTTTAGCGCGGCCACAGAAACACCGGTGCGCAATAAATGAATGAATCATGACGGCTCCTCCAGCAAAAAAAATCTCGTTCTTTTCTGGTTAATTCTTTTGGTAAAAAGTTGAAGTCATGGATGGCTACAGGCCTTTCCACATGTTGCTCACATCCATTTTTTAGTTTATTGATGAACAAAAATAGTGGAAGATAAATTGGTCAGTTATACGATTTCAGTGTGTATCCATGTTGTATATTGGGACTGGTGTTAAATTACAGCAATGTTGGATATAGCAAAATTTTGTGCGAGTCATTGATCTTGGTATGGCACACTGATTTCCAAGAAAATTTAAAAGAGGCACTCCACACCGAAAAGGTTGCTGACCCCTGACTTAGAGTCTAAACATTGTGTGACCTGTGCCTGCCTTGCTTCTCAGCAAAAAGAGGAACAGTCCTCGGTAAGACGGATTTCGAAAGGCATCCATTGAGGCAAGGCGAGGTGAATCAGAAATGGGAAGACACATTGATCTGCAACATAAGTGGACAAATACAATGTTAAACACTACATTTATTCGAATTAATTTTTAAAATTTTATTAAAAAGTACACCTTAATTGCAAGACCAAAGTAGCAGAAAGGCAGGGGAGATCCAACAAAGTGTGCAGCAGCTCCAGTGCAGTGCCAGCTGTAACCATGGAGGGTAGCAAATCCACAAAGTCATCAATCACTGCTGGGCTATCCCACGCTAAGAACTGAAATGTGCAAAGACACAGCAAATGCTTGAAATTGAGTTAGTACAGCATGCTTTCTTCTCATTTATTTTTTTTACCTTGAGGAGGTTTGGGAAGGAGCATGTGTACTGTGGAACTCGAAGTTGGACAGTTTCAAGATTGAGTCGCAAAAAGCGCAGGAGCTCGTGTGCCAGGAACGGGTCATTGAAAAGCTCAGCAGGATACCGATCAAGGACTACGTTCCATACGCAGTCACATTCTACAGCAGCTATCTCGCCTATATTTAAAAAAAGAATGAAACGTTCTTCAGGCTTTCACGTGCATTGCACTTCATCGACATTAAAAATTTGAAATTCAGTATCTTGCCCAAAGACCCTTCAACACACATCTATTATGTTAGGAAAGCATCACCCAGAGAAGGGAAGAAAGTGGTGGTCTTTAAAAGTTAATTTTACTGAAAAACTTTTGAATGCAGATAGACATTACACAATAGGTCTTTAAAGCATAAATGGAGAATTGGTGAGTGTCGTCAATTTATAATGTCAACAACATAAGAGAACGCTTCAATGCTGGTTCTAAATGTAGTGGTCCATGGGATAAGTACACGTTGCCATTCAGTTTAGTTTGAAAAACTGAAAAAACATTTTTTTTTTAAAAAAGATTGGCGCTAGAAATTTGCATTCAAACTTTTGAAAAAAGGACAAATTGATAAATTATTGTATTTGTAGCTAATTAAGACCATAGATTGTTATTGAATATAGATGTAATTGACTGTTAATGAGCCAATGTTACAAAAGTGTGACATGTAGACAAAGAAATAACAATTTGTCAGAATTTTTGACTTCCTTCTTTTAATCACTTCACTGATGGCAATTTTTTCTTTACGACATGCCACATTGAGTTTTAATCATCAGCTAATCGACATATTGCAATATAGGTTATTTTGGTACTCTTGACTTTTGCTATGGAAATGTAAAAGGATATAAATAATCTATAAAAAATCTGAAGGTACTGAATCAATCAGGTAAACTAACAGATGAAAAACTCATTGGAATAAGTACACTTTAAAGCTCACAACTGCCTATTTGAGAATAACATTGTATTTATACGTGCCATGGTTGAGATAGAACTGTGCAACGGGCAGGAGGACTCTGGCAAATGACAAGTCTGAGCTGAGACGACCAAAAAGCGCTTTGATGCAAGGGAACACCCGGTAGACAAAGGACACGTCCTCAACACACACAGAGTCCAAGATAAGCACAGCCTCCGCCAGACACTGCGGAGTAAAAAAAAAATCATCTTACAACATAGACACTAATCTACTGTTATTTTTCTCGTCATAGTTTTAGAATAAGACTATATTCTCCCTTTGCTGCTGAAGTCCTTTTAAATTATGATAGACTTTTAAGAGCTAAGCACACTAGAAATTCAAAATTGTTATAATACAGCTGTACCTCTTTATATGAGCACCTCTTAAAACAAGAAATTTGGTATACGAGTTTTTATTTAACTAAAAAAAAAAAACTCGCTTTATGAGAGAAAATCCATTTCATGAGCAGTCCAAGAGGATACTACTGGAGACAGTTCAACGCTTGTGACAGCCAAGCATCAGCACATTAAGTTTATGAATGTAAACTGCTACAGACAAAAAAATAAAAAAATGTTTTGTAAAAATGTTTGTGTGTAGCTTCAATCTAAGATACAGTAACTTTAATTTTAAGTGTATGTCTCTTGCTCTTATACCCGTCTACCACTGCCAATTGCTTAATAATTGAAAATCCTCATTATTAAGTGATAATAAACTCCATAAACACAACGCGACACCTACTTACTTAAATCAAGACGGACTAAGTAGAATCCTGCAACAATATTAGCAACATACGATGACAATGCCATCTAATACCTGTGACAGAGATGATCTGGATTAGAATTGAATGGTCAAGACAAAATCAGTCTTTTTCTTTTCTTTACTTTTTTTATCCGGGTGTAAAAATTGTAGTACGGCATACACAATGTGAAACGTAAAAAAAGGTATCAAATACAAGGAAAACGTACAAGTTGACAGGTATCCAATCTCCGTCACTAATCCTTGCAAACGCCACAGCACTACACTACCCCCGCCCTTCCTCCAGACCAAATGTCGACCTTTGTGTGGTGTGACTGCCTCCACAGTAAGTGCACATATTAAAGTCCCATTTTATATCGTTAATATAATGTAATTTGTTATTACTGTATTTTTATGTTTAATTAACATGTTTATCATTTTTATTAAAAATGTGTTTTTGATCAGAAGGAGGTGTTTTATAGCTATTTATCATTCACTTTGATGCTTTCAGGAGGTTGGTAACGGGCTAATTTGTTTTTAATTATTTCATATAAGGAACATTTGGTCGTTACACGAGCAATTCGAGCTATGAGCACAATCCTGGAAGGAATTAAGCTTGTTCAAATAGGTACTACTGTACTCAGCTGGTTGGGAAAAGGAAAGTGTCCTTACAGCCTTCTGCAGGTCTATGTCTGCCCTCTTCTGTGCCTCTGAAAAGAAGACAAAATAAAACCGATTGCGTCCCACCGCAGGGCAAGAGGGACAACCACTATACCCTTTGGGTTTATAGTAGAGTAAGTGCTGAGGGTGAAGCACACATACTGCGATCACTCTGCTCAATCAGGCGTTGGCAGTACTGGAAGGCCTTCTCTCTAAGGCGATCCTTGGGAGGGTGCAGGCGGCTAGAGGACGACGTGACGGAAACCATGGAAACCACCGACCCGTCAATCTCCGACTTTTCATCTATAACATGGGCAAGTTGAGGTGATTAATTATGTCCGCACACTATTGCTGTGCTGCTGAACAAAGAGTCATCTCCAGACATTAAAATGTAGACGCTGCCCGACCTACAAACGAGTTGGGTTCCAGACAATCGTAAGTTTCTTCAGTGTTATATTTCTTATCTTTTTATAAGTATGTTTAAGGCTTATAAAAGTAACCTGTATTGTTTTGTACTAAAAAAAATAAACATTTAATAAAATAATATGCTCTATAAAGAGAAATAAAGTTGAGTTCAACTTAATTTTGGAAGATGCGCTTCAAGAGGTCCTACTCCATGGTAAAAAGTGGCCGAAAAAAAGCGTTCCGACCATATTTTATATTTTTATTACACTTTTGTTTCAAAAGAAATGGCTCGCCTCTTCGTTACACTTTACACCAACCATATTGAATGGATGCACGAGATCTTAAACAATAAAAACGTCAAAGTTCTTAGAGGGCTAGCTATACAGTACACGTTATTTACACGAACCAGGAAGTAGAACCCGGATTTCATCTTCGGTGTGGATGCTGGGTTTCCTCTACTAGGAAAAAGGTGCACACAATATAAATGTCCTGATATTTTTCGTCATCCCGTAAAAATTGATCGTATCTGCCGGAATCCGTTAGTTGAATGTACGCAAGTCGGGAGGCGCCTGTACATCAACAAATTAGATCATTTAAATTTTGATTGTTTGTTGACAGACAATATTATAAATGATGAACATGACTACACACGTAGTAAATTATTTAACATGTATTTATGATTGATTCCTTAAAGTTCATTTTTCATTAACCCCTTACATTCCGATAGGGGGCCATCAGACTGTTGAGAAGCAAAGTGGTGTCTGTACAACGTCACTAGTCACTAAAACATGTCATGCCGCATTGGAAAGTTGAAACTCTTGGGATTGAAGATATGAGGCCCATTTCAAAATATAATCATCACGGTCAGTTTGAAAACTATAAAGCCGGTATAGCTCACAAATAAACATGCTCTTTTAGTCAGCTGATTCTCCGCATGATCTGGTTACATTCACAGCAGTCTGGTGAATCTAGCCGTGTAAAATATTTACTCCAAAACACACGATAATGCCGAAGGATTAAAAAAAAAAATCCCGCATAAAAGCCTTCCTACATCGCTTGACGATCCTTGTTGTAGTCTGTTTATTTAGCCTCATAATTACCTTTACAAAGTAAACAGACTGGTAATATGATTTCCAATGTGGCCGTTAGCCTCTGACCTTTTGATTGGCACCACTCTTGACCAATTACAAGCTTTTTTTCACGGTCCCTAGCCTGCAATAGCCTGTAAGGGCCTGTATTGAAAAAAAAAATGGACATGACCTACTTTGGTTTTAAAAAGCTTTGGTCAGTATTGACCGAATTAGATGTTGATTGACCTATTGGTTAGCCAATAAAATTCCCAACATAAATATATGCATATTTACGATGTTTATTCAAATCAGAGCCGAAAATAAACGTGCGTAATGCAACTCAGGGTTGATTTTTAATGCGCAATTATCACACACAAGTGTGCACAATCAGTGATTAACTTCTGGATAGACAAGTCAAACAATTTAAATCTCTTCCACAATGTCTAAAAAATGGCCCAAGTAAAATGCATGGTTGCAGAGGTTTTAAAGCTGTAAACTGGTTGTGTCCAAATGGCCACTTTTGAAAACACCTGGACATACCCTTATAAAAATGTGTAAAATACAATGTTTAGTTTTTTCAGACTTATCTATATTCTCCAAATGGTTCAATAACTGCATTTAATTAACTTTCAGTACGTTTAGAACTGGGATTTTAGGCGAATTTTACAGAATTGTTAAGGGGTTAAAAGCAAAACTGAGACAGTATGAAACACAAGTATTCATAATGAGTTAATACAGAAAATAAGGGAGTTAATTTACAGAAAACAGCCCAAAGCAAAATGGTTTATGAGTATATAATCGATCTTGCTTCTTATAAGCACATGCGTAGAGTATCTGGTGGTCAAATTCAACTCTTACCATTAGAAAACGAGTGAGAAAGGGACAGACTTAGCTGTAACCTGTTAGCTGAAGATGATAAAAACACAGAACAGGTCATTTGAAATGAAATGATTAGAGGGTTTAAATCTTTATACTACTATCATCTGGTAGTTTTATTGGGATTATACGGGAGAACCTTGACTTGAAGTGTCATTAGGGGCTAATTTAAAATACATCATTGATACAGTTCACAGTTTTGTGTATATCAGAAACCAAGCAAAAAGTAACAAAAACCATTCATGTATTCAAAAGCATCTCCTTTTTTTTTATCTTAAGGTAAACTATGATCTGAGAGAAGAAAGCACATTTTCTTCTTCTCCAACCATTCTACCCAGTAGAGAATTTAGGTACTGTGGGCAATATATATCAAAACAGCCCGAAATAAAAAGTTGAATGGATTTCATACCAGTGTCTGTCATTGTGCCAACAGGCACAGAGTGGAAAGTGAGGAGCCAATGTCGTAGCAATGAAAATGAATAAACGTTCATCCACTGGTCTTCAGTAAATACTTGTCCTACACATAGCACGGTGAAGAAATCTCCTGATACTGTCCCATCCAGCTCTGCAATTGGCAGCGGCTAACGGAAAAGATAACAAAAGATATATTGGCAGAGTACAAAAGGGTGACACCAGTCATTGCTAAATTAAGTGCATACCTGACGCGACCTAGACCCGGTGAAGAATCCTCCTGAGGAAGAACCGCCTCCTTGTGTGGTGCTCGCATAGCACAGCCAATCAACTAACTTTTTACTCAGTAGGTTGACATTATCTAAAATTGACGAATGCATACAGAAAGCACGACTCACACAGCTAGAAAAAAATGAATTCCGATGCATCAAGACCATGCCTGCGCTAAAAACAAATAGTTTTCTTATTACCTCCGCTGAGGCTTTTAGGGCTGTATGTGAGGATGGTGTTGATTATTGGCAATGTGTGTG
Organism: Urocampus carinirostris; assembly: GCF_059441175.1. Lineage (NCBI taxonomy): Eukaryota > Metazoa > Chordata > Actinopteri > Syngnathiformes > Syngnathidae > Urocampus > Urocampus carinirostris. The sequence continues at coordinate 28,275,081 of NC_142349.1, forward strand.
CAAGCAATTGTGTCGGCGCTTCTGAAGGCCGGTTCTCCAAACTCCGGAGGAGCTGAGTGCAGAGAGCTGAGAGATCATCTTGGGATCCAGCCTATTTGGTGCAAAGGTTATCAGAAAGTGTATCTGGGATATTTTCTATCTTGTAGCAGAAAAACACAGCATTGAAAGTAAATTTCCACTAGAATGAATAAGAATGGTTTATTTGTTAAGTAATATAATTTTACTCTTCTAGTTGATACAACTACTGGGTGATGCAGTACATAACTGAATCATTGAGTCACATCCAGGAAATTAAGACACTACACCTGAGACAACAGCAAGGCAGCTGTGTGACTGTTCAGCTGAGTGTTGCTTAGTTGGCCGTCGTTTTCCGTCCGATAGGCGAGGGGCAGTGTCTCTCCGAGCACAGCTAAACTCAGTATTTGCATCTGTTCCACAGGGGAAGATAGAAGAGCAAGGAGCCGATTTTGAAGCTCGGGAGGCAATCTTGGGATTAGAAAAAAATGTTATAATTAGATAATGCATAAACTAGGGCTGGTTTGTGAACTTGGGTGGTAGCATATCCAGCGTTTTGAGTAGAAAGAAACAAATAGAATGGGTGCTGGACTGCTGGTATCTATGTACAAGTTAATTTTTGTTTTTTGAAACATTCACTTGTGTACATATTCAAAATCGCTTCTTAAAAAGTGGTTTTCTGAGGTTCATCTGATAATGCAAGGCTCAGTAATAGTTTCATAAATGAAGGACTCGGGCTTCGATCTCTAAGTGCCATTCTGACCATGTCAAAGTATCCTTGAGCAATAAAGTTAGTCTTGAGTTGTCCTCTGCTGTGCTATCAGAAGGTTAATGAGTGGTCAAATGCCAAGCGCTCTAAGCCCTTTGGTGGAAAAGTGCTCTATAAAATGCCACTAACCATCCCATCTTGTAGTGCATTCAAATGTAAATCAGCAAAAAAATGTAACCATCTAATCAGATGAACACACAGTAGAGTTTGAAGTACTTCTATAGGTTCTAAAAACCTATATTAGTAATTTGGTAAATTTGTAAGCAGTTGGATGTTTTATTTATTGAATGAAAAGCAATTTCATCAAAACCGTGAACAGGTGAAGCGCTTGTTTGATGCTGGTTTCCTAATTCTTGCGAAGTAAAAAAAAATGCAAACAAAAATAAGTGTACAAACGAGAGTGGTTAGGAGTCGATGCACTTACGTTCTTGGGTATTTAGTGGCAGAGAGAATGAGACGTAGTCTTTCCAAGGAGTCAATCGTCTCGTGACCATGTTCTTTTGCGTGGAGCAACTTGATTAACCTACTGTAAAACTGCTGCAACTCAGACTCCTTGATTTCCCTGTGGAATTAAATCCCTTACCATTAACATAATTTGCGACATTTCGTGATTTTTAATATAGGAAATACATTAAACAAAGGATGATAGCGAACAAACACTGCGGAATTTAAAAAAAAAATCTCCCAAAATATATCAATAAAACACGTTCAGAATAATTATTGCTGAGGCTTACCTTGCTTGTTTGATTAAACTTTCGGAACCGTGAGAGTACATGTTGATTAGGAAGACGTTTGTCAGCTTCTGGTTTACGCTATCGCATGATGCGGAACATAAACAGTACAGCTCAACCCACGTCTCGACTGAAACGTTGGCCAAAGGAGTCCTTGGTTCCGGCCTCTAAAGTCTTTCTTTACCACAACAATATCTCTTTCTGCATACATTAATAGTAATTATAACGATAATAAAAATTATTTATATCATCGACATGATTGTCCTTTCCTCTTCCGTTTCTTTATCACCCTAATAGAATCAAAATGTAAAGTAAGTAACATATAAATGGGGAATTATGAATGAATGAATGAATAAATGAATGGATGCATCATGTCTTATCTTAAAGGTTCCATGCATGAACACAGACAACAAAAGTAACATACATTACAATATCAAATTCAATTTTCCAACATCGGGTGTATTTATTTTCAAATGTCTATTATGTACTTATTATTGGCTGAATCAAACATAAAATAAATAGTCCCACGTCTTATCCCATTACAATTTGTAGCGCATACATCTGTTTTCATTGCCGTTCATCATCACTAAGGTCGTGGGGGTGCTGGAGCTCATCTCAAGCATCTTCGGGTAGTCGGCAGGGGACACCCTGAACTGGTTGCCAGCCAGTTGCTGGGCACTCTGAGACAGACAACTCACACCTTGGGACAATTTTGACCGTCCAATTAACCTGACATGCATATTTTTTGGAATGTGGGAGGAAACCCTCACAGGCACAGGAAGAACATGCAAACTCTGCACGGGGAGGCTGCGGTAGCAGGAATTGAAGCCTCCGCACTGAGGGGCTGCGAGCTAGCCAATCGCCCACTGTGCCGCCCCATTTGTAGCTCAATTAGATAGTATTAACCAAGTCTGTTTAACTTTGAATTTGTAACTGTAATGCGACATATTCATTATACTTTGATTCTGATATCTTCTTTGTTAATGAATTAGTTGAATAAAGGAAGTAAACATGAAAGTTACACAAAAATCTAATAGAACAATGTTAGTTTTTTTTGTATTTAGCTACGCTCAGGGCGGCACGGCGGATGGGTGGTTAGCGCTCAGCCACAGATGGTTCAGGATTCAAGTCCAGCTACCCCAGCCTCCCTGTGCAGAGTTTGCATGTTCTCCCAGTGTCTGCGTGGGTTTCTACCGTCCTCTCTGGTTTCTTCCCACATTCCAAAAACATGTATGTCAGGTTAATTGGCCGGTTCAAATTGTCCCTAGGCATGAATGAGCGAGTAAATGGTTGTCTGTCTCTGTGTGCCCTGCGACTGGCTGGCAAACAGTTCAGGGTGACCCCTGCCCACTGCACGAAGATAGCTGTGATCGGCTCCGGCACCCCCGCAACCCTACTGAGGATAAGCGGTGTAGATAATGGATAGATGGATAGCTGCGCTCAACTGGAAATAATTACTTTGTACCAGTGCATGTACAGACAAATTTCTGAATTTAACACTCGTTAGCCGAGTCTCATTAGTTTGTACAATGATAAAGATAAAAATGATGATAATAACGATGATACTACTACTACTACTACTACTACTACCGCTAATAATAATAATAAGAATAGTTATAATAATAATAATAATGATGATAAAATTATCCATCCCATTATCTGCACCGTTGATCCTCAGTATGGTCGCGGGGGTGCCGAAGCCATCCCAGTTCTATTCGGAACAATTCTAACAGGCATCATTTCCAATTTGTTACACGTAAGACACGATATACATGATTTTAGGGGGAAAGGTTTCCTAAAACCACAAAAAGTTGAAAGGAAATCCTTTTCACCACAGGTATTTCAGTGTAACTACGCAAACTCACGCCTCTCTCTCTCTCTCTCTCTCTCTCTCTCTCTCTCTCTCTCTCTCTCTCTCTCTCTCTCTTTTATTTATTTTTTTATTTATATGCAAAGTGAAATACTGCAACAGCAACACCCAGTGGCACGCCTTATTAGGTAGAATTTCGGCCGATTTTGCAAACTGTCGTCCAGCTTTCAGGTAAGTCCGAGTTTTGATTGTTGTACGTGTTGTGAAGTAAGAATGCCCTTTTCTTCTGTACACGTTTTACTCGAAGAATGTGTATCTAAGTATCTGGTTTGAGCATTTTTTGGCTTTATTTCAAACTCGTTTTTTTAATGTTGTCTGCTTGCATTGTTTTTTTCTGCACTGTCACAGCTACTCGCACAAACCCGTATGACACAAATACTAAATGTGACACCCGCAAAAGACAATGTTTTTATAAATATTTTGATTTTTTAAACTTTTCTGAATATAAAAACAGTTTGGTACCAAAATAAGAAGTCCATTTTATTCTTAAAATATTCATTGTAAACTATCAGTGGAAGCTCAAGCTGAGTAGAACGGTTTACAATACGTATGCGAGTTATTAGTTGATTTTACAGGTGTACATGTATCAGCGAGACATATTGAAAGTGATATAATAAAATTTACCTTACATTACTACAGGGGCTTAAATCAGAGGACATTTTTCTTTTCATTCCAAACATACACGCACCCACTCACTCGTCTGCTCTGGTCCCTTTCACTCTCTACACCCGACCAGCATATCACGTTTCTTGAGATTTGAACAATGCCATCTTTGTGATGTCCTACAAACACCTGAGCCAATTACACGGATGTCAATCAAATTCTAAATGCCATTGCACAATGTATTGGATTTACTGTAAATGCAATTCAATTATTGACATCGGAATTATCTAGCAATAGGAATGATTTAGCATGTGATTGATTGTCTGTCTCCGTGTGCTCTGTGACTGGCTTGGAATCAGTCTTGGTGATTCCCTCCTCAATCCCCGAAAATAGCTGGGATGGGCTATAGCACCCAGCGAACATAGTGTGCATGAGAGGTTGGAACATGAATTAAAAACAATTCAGACAGCTATTGAAAACTGACACAATTCTTCATATGTCTGCATGTGTCCAGAGTAGGGAAGGAGTTTTAGAATAACAACATTCATCCATTATCTGCACCACCTATCCTCAGTAGGGTAGCGTGGGTGCTGGAGCCCATCCCAGCTATCTTCGGGCAGTGGGCACGGGATACCCTTAACTGGTTGCCGGCCAGTCGCAGGCCACACAGAGACAGGCAGACAAGTCACTCGCTCATTCAGACCTAGGGACAATTTGGACCGACCAATTAACCTGACATGCATGTTTTTGGAATGTGGGAGGAAACCGGAGTGCCCGGAGGAAACCCACACAAGCACGGGGAGAACATGCAAACTCCACACAGGAAGGTTGGATCTCATGACCTCAGAACTGTGATTTTTTTTTGCAGCTGGCACTCTGACGAATGTAAAGCAGTGTAATCTTGTGTAAATATTATCATTCATTGCCCATTTAAGGGGCCACAATGTAAACACCCTGACAAAGATTATATGAAAGTGAAACACGTTCACGTACACTGAGCTCTCTTGAAATGAGCCTTTTACCCACATCTGTTTTTTTAACAGGAAGCAAAGGAGCTTTTTCTCTCTAAAATAGCAGAAGAGAGAAGTTTAAGTGTGGTTTTTGTAGAGGTGTGTGCACACGTGTACAGGTTTGTGAGTTTCGCTGTGTATTCCTGTTTTTTTTTGTGATTGGCACTGAACCTTGGCTGCACTTGCTCAATTTGTGGTATGTCAGCCTCCAGGCAACATGTTGAATTTGACTTTATCTTCCTTGAGTTACCTGCTATAAATCTTTTCCGTCGATTTTTTACTATCCTGAACACTTCTGTTAGACAATACACTTTATGGTCCAACCAGGACACATTTTCAGTGACTCTCTCAGCGCCATCCGGTGTTTCAGGTTTAGATCAGACACTCTCACCCAGGCTACCTAACTGAGGGTGATCCAACCCTCAAACTTTTGTCCAGGTAGCACACTACATCACGCCTCCCCCTTTCTTAACCAGGGCCAGCATGAAGCCCTTTCAGCTGCTTCTAGGACGTTATTGATGGCTCTCTGCCTGTGCAGTCCACAAATCTCAAGGAGCCCTAGGAGACAGTGTAAAGACCTGCCTGCAAAGCCCCTGCAGCCCACCTCAATAGGCTCACAGCAGGCCCTCCACCTATTCCTCTGACATTCAGCCAAGAGATAGGCGTAATTAGCCCTGTTCCTCTCCTGAGCTTCATCCAGCTGATACTCCAAGAAGCACCATCTCCTTGCTGGCTCCGGACATCAGGCCCATTTCCGGCCGGAGTGTTGTAGCTGCGATGATGTCTAGGAATCGCAATTGCTTCCCTATGTCCACCAGGAGCTGCCAGTCCTTTGCAGTTAATACTGGTTTCCATGCGAACCAGTTGCAGGAGAAGCCTCCTAGTCGAATCAGAAATAGCACCTTCATCATGTGATTGCCATTGTTGTTTGTGTAAAGCATCTTCCCACCCTTTAGCAATGAGCCGGACCTGTTGGAGCGCACTTTGCCCCTATAGCCTTCTGGCACACATGTGACGATACTGATACCAGTATGGCTACCCAAAAACCTCAAAAAGGCTGGGTGAAGTAATGATAAGTGCAATGGTGCATTTAGGCAATTTTGAGTCTTAGTAGTTTGTTTCCGTGTTTTTTGTAGCACTCGTTTTCGGTTTGACAACACCATACATCAATCTAGTGATTCAATAATACACACCGTCCCTTTGATGAGTACTGATACCAGGATCAGTCGTTGTAGTCTACAGAATGTATGGAAATGGTTTTACATGTGTGACAAGATTGATTTGTTTAACAGCACAAGTACATCATTAAATTGCCATGGCGAGTCCTGAAAAGATGTAGTGCTTGTCGGAAAACATGGATGGAAACGTTTGTGTAGATACAGTCAAAAACCGTGTGCTATATATAGATTCTTGACAACATTCAAGTTGTGTCCTAAGTGTTTATATTCTTTCCAGAGTAACTTAGTCGGGCTTTTATTGCACGGTTTGCTTGTTTAGTTGAACTGTTGCCTATCCATTTTCCTATTTGTGTCATACAAAAACCCTGGGAGTGCAGTTACTGTTCATATTGAGGGGTCAGCCAACCCCTGAAAATTCTCATCGACAAATCTAAGTTGCGCTGGTCTCAGGTGAAGGCCAATCACGGCTTAGCTACAAAAGACGCGTGACCAGGGTTGATTTGTCCAGACTCGAGCCTACTTGTCACAAGATATTGACATCTACAAGCCTATGTACTGAGGCATGAAATGCTTACATAATATTAATTTTTTTAAATAGAAACATTTTTAATAGTTTTATCTCCGATACAAAATCCTTAAACAATTGTATACATATTTCATTGAGCTTATTTTCTTGGAGATTTTTTTTCTCAAGAAAAAACTGTTGTAAATAATTACTTTCTTTGTAGATAATTAAAAAAGGTGTGACTAACAGTCAAGTAACACGAACAAGCTTGACATTGAACAGATACAACTACCTTGGGAAAGAAAAGGTATCAATTGAAACAGATCGCAATGGTAATCATTACCATAACCGACCTGTTATGTGTGAGAAGTTAGAGCTTTTCTTTGATATGGATATGTATTTCTTTCCTGGTTTTGATACATATTCAAACTAGCTCATTTTGACATTATCCATTTGAACTTTGGGCTTTATTCACAACCATTTTTTTAAATTTTAAGATTACTTAGGTAAGCATGCCTTGTTTGTAAAAGTTTTGTCTTAATCAATTTGCTCACACGAATATTTTCAAAATTATGACCTTAACTGAACTCTTTAAATGTGCCTTTCAAGTTTGTCTGTCTGATACCTTCTTGGTTTCGGTCGTGTCTTGTCAGGTCGGATGAGATGGAAAATGGCACGCTGGGAATCCTTGACGATGTTGAGATGCGCTGGGAGAACGTGGAGTGCAAACGTTACGAAATTTGCCGCATCGTCTCTCCAGCCAAGCTAACTCCTTACCTCCGCCAGTGCAAAGTGCTAGACGAGCAGGACGAAGATGAGATTCTCAACTCTTTGCTGCTGGTCTCCAAAGCTAACCGTACAAGTACGCCATCAGATAAGTGAGTTTGTTATTTCGTGAAAATGACTTTAAGGACAAATTTTGGCTGAATATCACAAGGTCGACTGCTCGACATCCTTCACTGCAAGGGAGAACGAGGGTATGTGGTGTTTTTGGAGAGCTTGGAATTTTACTATCCAGAACTTTACAAACAGGTGACGGGGAAGGACCCCACACGTCGCTTCTCCACTATTGTAGGTGAGACACATTTCTTTTATAGATCAAGTTCAAATTAAGCCCAAAAAAATCATAGACATTCACCTCAACTGATATATACACTAGTGATACCTCTACATGCGAGATTAATTCGTTCCTGGATCATGATGGTTTTTAGAATTTCCCATACCTCGAGCACATTTTTCAGATAACTTAAATCCAGAAAATCCGTTCCCAGCCTCTCGAAAGCATTCAAGTTAACCCTAAATACCTATATAACACATCCTCCTGATCACTTAAAATATATTCATACATCACTCAAACAGAAGAAGAAAGTAAAAAAGATCAATAACCGAGCATTGCCTAGAAGCACACGTTGCCGTGGAATTAAGTCTGTATGGCGGTAAATGTATGTGCTTTTTGGGATGAGCTAATGCTGGGGGTGAGTGGTCTTGAGCACTCGCCTTCTAGTGGTAGCGTCCGGAAATTTGGATTTAGATTTTATCTTGTATGTTGGTCAAGATTTTTGTTTGAAGGACATCTCGTATCTTGAATTCCTCCTATCACAGGTAGCCAATATGTAGAGGGGCAACTATATACAGTTTTCTTTGGTCGGACCGCTGCAAATATTGGCTAATGGTTGAGTTGGGTAACTCATAAAGTTACTCGAGTATTACAGTTCATAATAAAGTCTGATTCATGTTTTTTCTTGCCCTTGCTGCAGTGGAGGAGGGTCATGAAGGTCTGACCCAGTTTTTGATGAACGAGGTCATAAAGCTCCAGCAGCAGTCTAAAGCCAAGACTCTGCAGCACGTTGAGCTCAGCAGAAAGAACTGCACCCTGGAAGACGAGCAGAAGAAACTACGCCTAGTAAATCAGGAACTCCAGACCTCGCAACAAAGTACAAAAAAAATAAAATAAACCACAATATTGTTATTTCCCTCCTATGTCTCTGAATAAATCTTCATGAGGTGTCAGTATTTATGGTGAGGTTAAATTTGAAGATGTGCAGTTAAAGAAACAATAGTTCCTCCTTTATTATCATGATCAAGACAAATTACCTGATTTGAAACTGCATGTGCACAATTTGGGCTCAAGAGTTTGGCAGGCTTTAAGGTTAAAATTTGGACCACAATGATTATTACGTGTGTGTCAGAGGTAAGATTTTAAGCCTGAGTCTGACCCGACCCAAATTTCAGCTTGGGTTGGGCCTAAAATGTCAATAATCTCGGTCGGGTCGGGCAGGGCTTCGTTTTTACAGACTTTTTTTTAATCCCCCTGTCATTGTTACTCTTTGTCTCTCTGCCTCTTTCTCTCTTGAAGTGCCACACTAGATTCTTGATGACGTACTGCTGCTGTGGTTTACACAATCTTTTTAAACTCAGATTTTGTTACAAAAGTAAGGCTTTATTTTGTTATCATAAATCACCCTCCTCCTCCCGAGTCTTCACATTTAAAATATGAAATTTTGAATTTCGGGTTTGCTTCTGGCTAGGTCTTGCAAATCAGTTAATCGGTTGGGCCGGGGCTGGGTCGGGATTTTATGCCTGCGGGTCTGGGTTGGGTTGGGATGTTTTTCTTTTAGGCGCAATCTTACCTCTACTGTGTGTGGGTCTATAGGGTGCAACAAAATGAAAGAAGAACGAAACACCTACAGCGATGAGCTGCTGAGAGTCAAAGATGAGAATTACAAACTGGCCATGCGATACGCCGCTCTGAGCGAGGAGAAGAACTTGGCAGTAATGAGGAGCAGAGACCTGCAGTTAGAGGTAAGAAGGAAAATAATTCAATATTTCCAATTAGTACTCATATCAGGACAAAATTTTGGACAGTGAAACATCAACAATATAAAATGTAACCTTTACTCGCATTTGTTTTTACTTAATTCTTGCCCGATCATCCTGATATTTGTTTATCTCAGTTTTCTCTTTAAATCTTTATGACGTGTTTATCTTGTTTACTATGGAGTGCTATGTCTAATCCTGTTGCAAACAATGTTCACTACGTAAGTATCAATAACAATAAAGACTGTTTTGTTTTGTTCTGTTCTATTCTATTAGATTTGATTCGATTAAATGGTAAATGGTCTGCATTTATAATGCGCTTTTTAAGTCAATTACCTCCCAAAGCGCTTTACAATGTGCTTCACATTTACCTATTCTATTCTATTCTATTCTTTTCTATTCTATTCTATTCTATCCAAGCATCATTTGCAATATATAAATGGTCGCAATACTTTGAAACAGATTGACCAGTTCAAGCACAGGCTCAACAAGATGGAGGAAGAGTGCAAAATGGAGAGGAAGCATAGCCTCAAACTCAAAAATGACATCGAGAATCGTCCCAAGAGGGAGCAGATCTTTGAGCTCGAGAGGGAGAATGAGACCCTCAAATATAAACTGCAGGAGCTGCAATCCATAATCCAGGTATGAAACAACTTGCATGGAGCTGTCAATCTAGCAATATTAACCATAAATATAAAAGAATGCCCAAAAAGTTACAAATGACAACTGTTGTAAATTAGTAATAATGTTAGTGACTTACAAATAAAACTCTTTCTTTGTGTATGCTAATTGTGCCATATTTTGGTTTAAGAAAAAAATAATTCCTAGCCTTGTGTGTCTACTTCAGGCAAAGACATTTAAATGGAGATTTATTTCTCTCATGATAGAAAAATAAGAAATAGGAAGAAAATAAATACTAAACATGGCAAAAATTGTCTGCACTTTTTCAGTACTACGTTTTTTATTTTACCATATAAAATAAATCTTAAACGAAGAAAATAATATTTGAAATTAGCAAAAATATTTTGCAGGGGAAGAATATTTTTTTCAACTTGTAAGTATGTTTAACACAAAAATAATTTAGTAGTGTACATGTTCATAACATAGAAAATATAAAGTTAACAATGTCAATAACACTGTCAAATAAGTCACCAAGAAAATAATAGAATAGAATAGAATAGAACAGAATAGAATAGAATAGAATAGAATAGAATAGAATAGAATAGTCTTTGTTGTCATTGATAAAATTGTGAACATTGTTGGCAACAGGATTAGACTTGTCACTCCAGGATAAACAAGTAATGAAGACTTAAAAAAGAAAAAATAAGATTAAATGAATGTCAGGGTAAATAGGAAAAAATATTTACAAGGTAATGCTTGGAGACAGGCCCACGTTTAAGTGCATCATGATAATGGTGCAATTATTATGGGTGCAACAACATTTAGCAGAAACAATATTCCCAATAAGTCAATACCAAAATAAGTCGTAGCTGAGGTCAGAGGAATACTTTATAAAGTTCTTGTCTCTGTTGCGGTATCACAAGCCAGCAAAGTTCTCCATACGGGCATAGAGCAGCAAATGATTTTCTGGGCTACAAGTAATCCTTTTTTAGGTTTGTGCTTGTAGTAGATTATAAAACCCTTTAAAATGATTCTTAATCATTTCTGTTATTGTTAATTCCCAGCCGAGTTATGTGTCTACATCAGACAAAGACATTCTTGAAATTTTGGAACATGACAGACAAGAAGCACTTGAAGATAGACAAGACCTGGTCAACCGCCTCTACAACCTTCATGAAGAAGTCAGACAGGCAGAGGAACTACGAGACAAGGTAACTTAACACAACCTTTATGATCAAAGGAGATTTGTAGTAACCCATTGTTTAGTACTGTAATTGTGGTTTATCGTCCTTTTGTCAAAGTTGAGTGTTTATGCCTGAATTCAAAAGAGAAGTATTTAACCTATGATATGATCTAAAACGTTCTGGTTTACTTTATCTCGCAGTACCTGGAAGAGAAGGAGGACCTGGAGCTTAAGTGCTCGACGTTGCAGAAGGACTGTCAGATGTACCGCAACAGAATGGACACAATCACCTTGCAGCTCAAGGAAGTGGAAAAAGAGAGGGACCAGGTGACTCAACGCTCGTCCGTGGTCACTCTCGGGTGAACTCACCAATTTGACCTCTTGTAATCCCGCATGGCTCCACAGGCTTTTCGGGCCAGAGATGAAGCCCAGCACCAGTTCTCGCAGAGTCTTGTTGACAAAGACAAGTATCGCAAACAGATTAGAGAGTTGGAGGAGAAGAGCGACGAGCTCCAGATTGAGATAGTGCGTAAAGAAGCTCGGTTAGTTACGCTCGAGTCTCGCCTGCGACGGATCTCAAAGGATATTGCCTTGAATCAGGTTTGGCATTTTTACATACAGAAGGATTTTTTTGTTTTCGTTTGAATTACGCAAAAATGAACAAATTTTTCATCGTTTGTTTTCCTCAGAGCCAGTCAAAGGACACGCTGCCAGCTATCCTTTTTCAGCGTGAGCTTATGCCTGGCCAGGGTCAGTCAGAATGGTCCAGTGATGAGTCTCCTGACGAAAGGATTTTACCTGAGGAGTCCCGCCTCAGACGCAGGCCCAACCTAAAAGCAGTGGTAGGAAAATGATCAGAATTGGAATTTTCGACATGGTTGTCCAATGTTGCAACAAAAGGCTCTTCTATTCTCACTACATCGCTGCAAGAACAAACAAACAAAAAAAAAAAAAATCAAAAAACATTTTTTGCTCCCCTAGTGGGTAATTTCACTAATTTTCTCATTGTTTTAGTGCTTTAGGAGAGACAAAAAGTTAAAACGTGTCACATAATGGCATTTGTAAGTCTTGATCCACTGGCAGGTAATTTCAATATTATTGCTCTTCTTATATATTACTTTTTTCTAAACACTAGTGGAAAATTTTAAGTTTTTTTATATAAAACATCTGGTTTTACCACTAAAATTAATTTTAGCAACAAACAATTAACCAAGAGAGTGCGCTCGAAGACCACTCTATATGTTTGTCAAAGGCAGAACAGTTAGTGTCATTTAATTATGACTATGCGTTTACAATTCCATCCGCCATATTTTCCTGTAAATAAGTCGCACAGGATTAGAAGGCGCACTTTCCAATGTCTGGCCAATTTGGGTTTTTTAGGGGCGCCCTATAATCTGGAAAATACGGTAACATTTGATTGTGTCCCGTTTCTAGTACTTTGATTAAAAAAGAAAAGAAAAAGAAAATTCTAAATGAAAATAGTCATCTGACTGTTAAACCAGAATGCAGGTAGACAGGCGCCTTGCATGGTTGTCGCTCATATCGGCGTGTGAGTGTGTGTGTGAATGGGTAAGTGTGAAGCACATTGTTAAGCGCTTTAGGAGGTCTTCAGTGACTTGAAAAGCGCTATATAAATGCAGACCATTTACCACTTATAAAGATGATTTTTTACCATGTTTTACTATTTTTTCAAACTACATGTCTCTAAGTAGACTTTTTGCAGTGATCCGATTTATGACGATATTCCGTTCGAGAATATTGCACCATCAATATTTGATAGTAAGTTATTCAATCTTTTCCCTAAATGGATGATTAATGAATTTGCAAGTAATACTACTTTTTTCCTGAACATTCAAATCTTATAATCGATAATTTTCATGATCAATCACTGTTAAATCTCAACATTGACAATATATATTTGTGCGGTCATCAAAATCAAAATCTTGCTAATAAACTAATACTTGTTACTTTAAGGAACTTATTTTTGACCGTTTAGAACAGAGCCAAGTCTCCCATCCGGGTACCTAAAGACCTGAAGTCTTTCCATTCAGAAGGTAAACACACAATACACATCAGTGTTCAAACATTATGAATTGATGTTAAATTTACAATGTTGACAGCCAACAGTGGTGAACTTCTGGAAGTTCACGGGCCAAGCGCACAAACCAACAGCAACTCCCTCCCTCCCTCCTCCTGTGTTACCCCAACATCACCCACGTATCCTCGCAGTTTGAGCCCCGCCCTCACTTTTTCCTCCTCACCGCTCCATTTCTCCTTGACAGAACATCCCAAACGGCTAAATGTAGTAATGAATAAATCGTGTTGTCTTTGTCTTGAGGAATGTTGAACTTAAATTGTTTTGTTAAATTCTCCAGATGCGTTATCGTACTGAGAGCATCCAATCCACGCAGCCCGAACCTCCTGAGAAAGCATCTCTGTACCGGAGGGAAAGGGAGAATGAAGATGATTTCCAGCCTCGCAGGTAGTGAGAAAGCTATGTATTACCCGTGTAATTTGGTCCACCTGTAATATCTGTTGATATCAAAGTTAAATGTGGATTATTGTAGTCTTTAGACAATGTGAGGTCTTAGCAAGGAAAATGCTATGTCCTAAAAGAGGTGGAAGAGAATTTACGAGAAAGAAGACTAAACTGTGTGTTCATGTTTTGATTAATGGACAAAATATTCTTCAAGGAGGTACAATATTTACTATTCTTTTAAGCTTTTTTTTGTGTCTTTCAGCCTCTCAGACTTTGAAAGTGACCCTTTGGAAATTGGTAATGTACCTTGATAAAACCTGCTGTTGTTAAAGATGCCAAATAGTGCAATTTAATCTTTTCCAAAATCCTTCTCCAGAGGAGGAAATGAATTGTGGCCCGCCTTCTCTCCACTCATCTTCCTCATCCCATCAATCAGAAGTGATGGACTCTTATGACTTGGAGCAAGTCAACAATATCTTCCGAAGACTTTCTCTGGAACGGTACACGACACACAAAAGCAATTTTTCTGCAGGGTTTCCTTTACTATTTTGTTCAATTGTGCCCGCAGGCCATTTCGTCCATCTTTGTCTTCCTTTTTTAGTATCAGCTCGGCTCTAAAGCCTGTGCAAGAGTTAACATTAATTGGTGAAAACTTGCTAAAGGACACAACTCTGATTGGCGGTAATGACAGTGGGATTTTCATCTCATCAGTACAGCCGGGCTCTGTTGCCGAGATGAGTGGGTTGCGAGAAGGTCACCGCCTCTTGTTGGTGAGATCCAACTCAAATCTCACGTCATTCTCACTTGTTTTTGTCTGAAGATTTTTTGTCTCCGCTATAACCAGCTTGAGGGTCGTGTTTGTGGGGAGAACCAGAGGATTTCGTTAGAAAACAGCACCCAGGAGGAAGCCCACTGGGTGCTGCAGTACTGCTCTGGGCTAATAAGGCTGCACTATCGAGCCTGCTTTGACTGTAGGCATGCGACCTTACATAATTAAAACGTTTTTACGCTCTGATCTACCGACTGTATGTGCTCTCCAGCTTATCGTCGTCTTCAAAGGGACCTGGAAGAAGGTACGCGATTTTCTGGGGACTCCTTTCACATACGCTTGAACCTCAACATCTCCAGCCAGTTTGACAACTGCTCACTGAGTGTGCAATGTGACGAGGTGGTCCATGTTTTGGACACTATGCACCAGGGCCAATTTGATTGGCTTTGTGCCCACGTTGACCCCTACAGCGGCTGTGACCTTCCGGAACGTGGGACTCTGCCCAGCAACTCACGGTAATAACAACAACATTGTTTTATGCTAGATAGTTAGCCAAAACTTAACAAACCTTTCAAATGGTCAAATAAGTTACTGATCTCTGTAGCTAAGGGTCATAAGTTATATAACAAAATAGTATGTGAAATAAATATTATTATAAGTGCACATATAGCTGAGTCTAAATGTGTACATTGAGTTAAGTTAAGCCTCCACTTGTAGTTTGCCTGTGCATTATTTACCCTAATTAAATGATGGGATGAAGTCGATATCTGGCCAATCGAATAGGCTCCCCCAAATAATCCTTCTGAGTGCAAGCCCAGATTGCTGAATGGCACAGTGATGGAGCTATCATCTCGCGCCCTTTTAGGTTGTGGGTTATATTGCATGCTATTGTGACCGTTTCAAAGTATCTTGGAGCAAGAATACACCTGGTTATGCCTGATGCTGTGTCCTCAGTAGGTGAATATGTTGTAAAAGCACTTTGAGGGCCTTAGAAGTTGTAAAAGTCCTTTATCAGTCAATATATTAAATTCTACTCACATACTCACTTCTTTCCCTTTCTGGTATCCTGTATTCAGTCTCAAAAGGTTTCTTGAATACCATTAGTATGTAGACATTGTTTTTGTTTAATATTTAACCATTTTCATTTTGTCTCTTGGAAACTATTTGCGTGTTTGTGTATGATTGTGAATTTAGGGCTCAGCAGCTACTCCTTCTAAAAATACAGAAGTTGATGTGTCGAGGCGGGAAAGAAGACAACGAATTGCAACGTAACATCAGGGTAAAAGCTTTATTTTGATTTGTAGAGAACATTAAATCAATTTGTAATGATGACAAATAAATCTACACTGTACCAGCACTCAGTGTTGGGCGCTTTACAGAAAAACAGTGATTACCTACAGAAACTAATTAGTTAATTTAAAAAGTAATTCAGCTAGTGCCCAGATTACTGACACCAAAACCTAGCGCATTACCCTGGAAGTAACTTATCTAGTTACGAATTAAGGTATACAGTATATTGGCGTAGAAGCGGACCCCTCAAACTACTTTAAAATTGCCACATAATAAAAAAGGAAAAGAACATATGTGCAACAACCTGTGGAAGCAAGTGAAGGCTTTATTATTTTTGGCTTGCACAATATTGAGAGTTTGCAAACAAACAATAAGCCGAACCACTCCATATTCATTTTGTCTCTGGACTTCTAACCACTCAAATATCTTCTCCATTTCTGAGTCCTGTCCAAAGAGTTCTCCTTTTTTCTCCAGGCATGGTGTATTACAAAAATAATTTTATAAATAAAAAGACCAAAATTACGCACACCTTTTACTGTGAGTTTTGTCCGCACGTCTGCCCCATTGATTTCCCGCTGGTTTGCTGCCTACCCTTAGCTACTGGTGACACTCACCCAAAAATGTGCATATAAGCTGACTCCTTGATTACAATATTTTATTTTATAGTTGTAAATTTGGCTTGGATGTGATGGGGAGAAATTCATGAAATAAGTATAAACATGGCCACCCTTTAGAGCACGTTGTTGGTGGATCAAGGATTGTATTTGCCAATGTAAGTAATAGAGGAGTAAGGTATTTAGCAATCGGAGGACACCAATTCACAATCTGGTTCAATACATAGCATGATAACACAGTAACACACCATGTGGTAAAAACAGTAACGTTACAATGTTTTATTAATAACGCGTTACAGTACTTTTCATCAAGAAAGGAACGTGTTCCTTCATAACGCGTTAGTCCCAACACTGCTGGCACTATAATGTTGTTTGAACCCACACAAGATAAATAAATCAAATATGTTAAGTTCAGGATATGCTTTTGTCTGGAATAATTTGCAGCCAGATGCAGGCAGCAGCTCTTCTGACCCCAAAGCCAGCCCACGTATGTTTAGAGCCAGTGTTTTCCTCAATCAGATCCTGCAGGTAAAACATTTTGTATGTCATCCATATGTACAACAATCAAGTTCTTAACTTAATTTACATTTGTTATGGCACTCCGTAATCAGTACTGCGCTGTTTTGATGTGAAAGGCTTAGTGTTGTAAGAACTTATCTATTTAAGACAGATGATGTTGTTTTTTGTAGCTGGTCAGCAGGGCGGACACCAAGTACAAGCGACTGAACCGCAGCGAGCGAGTGAGAATCATAGCCCCCAATAATGCAACACTACCCAAACAAGGCTTAGACACTCTCAACGTGAATGGTGAGTACAAAGTTATGGAGGGGGAATTAATAGGTTTGTAAACAAAGCAATTGTAAGATTTAACTACCAGATGGGGGTGGGCAGATGGAGGTGGGCGGACCAATCCAAATATCGATACCAAACAAGTACTTCGATCAGTCCATACTATTGTCATGGGATTGATACTTCATCGTTTCACCAATTTCCTCAAAGTGAAACTATATGTAAACTGCCGTCCAAAAGTTGTGGGTCACTTAAAAATGTCCATTCTTTGATTAAAGCAAAGTTTCAAAAATATTTTTCTTTTTATTAAAAAACATTATTTCTAACCTACTCAATGTCTCAAACATACTATTTGTTTGTTTGTTTTTTAATGAAGAAAAAGTGTGACACACTACTGTCTTGGTGATCTCGAACTTTTAATCGATAGTGTGGATAGTGCCGCCCTTCTCTCTCACCATCACCAGCACCATCAGCCACTCTCTAAGTGTATGCATGTTTGTAAAACTGACAAGCACAGTTTTAGCACCTCTCCCTACCTGGTCTGCTGCTGTATCTTCCCTGCCAGACAGAAGAGAGGGACAGATTTACCTGTGGACCCTTATTAGAAGCTAAATATGACAGAGACAAAAGGGAAGCGCAGCGCGATGTGGACGTTATTTTTCAACAACAGAAAAGGACAATGCTAGGTGTCATTTGTGTGGTAAAGTTGTCTGATACTGTTGTAAATTTACATAGACACATTAAACATTTCAGCTTACATAGAGCAACAAGCTGGAGCCGATAAGGTAAACATGGTACTGTTCCTGAACAAAACCCCTGTAAATCCGTTGTCACTATAGCAACAGAGCCAAAAGGGCTTGTTCGATACATTGCAGATTTTTTTTTTGACTCTCTTGACTTTTGCACTGTAAACGTTGTTGTAGTAGAATTAATTTGGTATTTATACTGTTGATGTTTTTTGATTGTATTGTTTAAACAATTTGCACTTTCTGACTTTATTTTTTCAAAAATATTATGTAATGGAAGGCATAGTTGACACTTTAACATTGTTATATTTGTATTAACGTTACATTGCTGCTTTTTTATTTGGCTGTCTTGTTTTTTATCTGAAACAGTTGTTATAGTAATAGGTTTATTTATTTTTAAACTGTTAAAGTTTTAATTGTAGTTATTGAATCAAAAAAAAAAGAAACATTTTAGTCCCTTAAACCTTTTTTCTCTGTTTATCGTAAATATAAAACTAAGTCATGGGGGAGGGTTTGAGTATTCATCCATCCATCCATTATCTGCTTATCCTCAGTAGGGTCACTGAGGTGCTGGAGCCCTTCCCAGATATCTTTGGGCAGTGAGCATGGGACACCCTGAACTGGTTGCCAGCCAGTCACAGGGCACACAGAGACATACAACCATCCACTCACTCATCTACACCTAGGAACAATTTCAAACAACCAATTAACCTGACATGCAGGTTTTTGGGATATGGGAGGAGACCACGCAGGGGAGACCATGCAAACTCTAAGCTGGGAGGTTGAGGTAGCTGGACTTGAACCCTGAAGCTCTGTACCGTGGGGTTGCGCGCTATTTACCCAACCACCATGCCGCCCTTCAAGTATTCAGTGATCATTAAATGTCCGAGCAAAAGTATCAGTATCAGATTGGTATTGATCAATACTACCATCTATTTACTTGGATCAGATTGATACTAAAATTCCCCGTATCGCCCACCCCCAATACCAGCTTTGGCGGTTAGTACAATTCCGTTTACACGATGGAATGCTGCCTTATTTTTTTTCAGTTGATAGTTAACTGTGAGAAGGTACTGAGAAAGTGCTCTGAGGCTTGATAAAAGGGCCGGTCTTGACACGAATTCTAAAGTTGCCAATTATTAATATGATGCAATTCAACTCCCACACGTTTAACGGCTGTTGGGTCATGTTTTAGCAGCAAATGTTCAGTTTCACTGTAGCTATTGCATTCTTATAACTTGACAAAACATAGCCCCTCCTACGCAGATTGTTGGATTATTCTCACATAACTTCCTTGCAATACAAAAATATTGGATTAGTACATACCAGTTGCGGGCCATGCATTTCACACCTAGACATTAGCTCAGGAGGTAGAACGCTTGTCTTAGTATCAAGAGGTTGCAGGTTTGATTCCCGGCTCCACCGTGTTATATGTCGAAGTGTCTTCGGGCAAGACACTGAATCCCTAATGCCCCCAATAGCAGGTAGTTGCCTTGCTATCGGTTAGTGTGTAAAGGGGAAAAGTGTGAAGCACATTGTAAAGTGCTTTGGGAGGCCTTCATTGACTGGAAAAGCGCGATATAAATGCAGACCATTTACATTTACATAGTAAAATGACATAGGTAATTCTTCAAATGATAATGAAATTATAAAATGTGAATTATTTTTTCTTATTTCAGAAAATGTTTTGAATTTGTTATCATAAAATAAAAACAAGTACAGATGTCTAATAAGAAATGTGATATATTAAGATAGAATTGTCCTTATTGACATAGTGAACATTGTTTTAGTAAAATTAGACATAGCACTCCAAGATAAACAAGATAAATTTGTAAGCTAGTATTAGGGGTGGGCGATACGGGGAATTTTAGTATCAATCTGATCCAAGTAAATAGATGGTAGTATTGATCAATACCAATCTGATAACGATACTTTTGCTCGGACATTTAATCATCATTGATCATTGAATACTTGAAGGGCGGCATGGCGGTTGCGTAGGATAAACTTTGCAAGTCTTAAAAGAGAAAAATGAGACAAAAGAGTGTCAGATACTTTCTGTCCAGTGTCAACTGGTATCTCTTATTTGATAATTGTGGGAATATTGAAGAAATGTGGGCAATATTTAAATCTGTTGTTTACACTTTGATATCTGTATACGTACCCTCAGTTGCTGTTACGCCTCACGTCAACCGGGATATAGCTGAATTGCATAGGCGAAAGCAGTTTATTCACAAGCTTTATAAACGTGATCAGTTGGCATACTTGGAAAGTTATCAAGATGCTTCAAGGGAACTGCGGAGGGCCATCAGGCGGGAAAGGCTGGCTGAGGAAAATAAAGTTTTAGAGGCTAATAATACTCGTAAATTATTTTCATACATCAACCGTAAACTAATTTCTAGGGCATCTATTCCCAACCTGAAGGCATCTGACGGTACCGTTGCTACTGATAATGCTGATAATGTCAGTATATTAAATGATCAGTATGCCAGTGTTTTTGGTCTTGACAATGGTGTTTCACCCGAATTTCCCAGCAGAACATCAGCTGTTCTGAATTCTGTGGAATTTTCAAAGGAGTTAATTCATAAATACTTGATAAAACTTCCCAGCAGTTTTCAGCCGGCCCTGACAAAATTCCAAATTTCTTGCTTAAAAAGCTAGCTGACTTTTTATGTGAACCATTATTTGACCTGTTTTCTAGATCTTTTGAGGATTCACAGCTGCCTGAGGACTGGCTCAGTGCTATTGTCATACCCATTTTTAAAGGGGGAAGCACAACAAGTGCAGCCAACTATAGACCAGTTAGCTTGACTAGCTGCGTCTGTAAAGTGTTTGAGAAAATGATCTCAGATGCCATATGGATATTTATACAGGAGCACAATCTTTTTACGTTTAAGCAACATGGGTTTAGGTCCGGACATCCTACCATGACTAACTTGATAGCTCATTTGAATAATATTACCAGTATGTTTTTTGTTCACAATATGGCTGGTCATGTTGTTTACTTATACTTTTGCAAGGCTTTTGATAAAGTGTCTCATGACAAGCTTTTACAAAAACTGAAATGCTATGGTATTAGTGGAAAACTGCTTGAATGGATAACTGCATATTTGTCAAATCGTAAACAATGCGTAAAAATTGATGATGTTCTTTCAGCGTGGTCGGAAGTTTGTAGTGGGGTACCGCAGGGCTCAGTACTAGGACCATTATTATTTCTGTTTTTTGTGAACGACCTACCTGAGGCCATTCAAAGTAGTGACATCTCAATTTTTGCCGATGATGCTAAACTGTCGACTTTCTTACCAAAAACCCAGGTTGCAGAAACAATTGATTCTCTCCAAATTGACATTAAATCAGTTTTTCTTTGATATCCACTGTTGCCACTGTTCGGAAACAGTGGCAACTGCAACTGTCATCTCACAAATGCTTAGCACAGTCGTTTTTTCATGGTTCTGTTCCGCTGTATAACATTAATGATCATGATTTGCATGTTGTTACTGAACATAAGAATCTGGGTGTCACTCTTACTTCAAACCTAAAGTTTATCACGCATATCGCCAAAATTACCAACAAAGCCAATAACATAGCATCAAACATTTACAAACACTTTTACAACAAGAACCCAGCATTCTTAGTTCGAATGTTTTGCGTTTATGTTAGACCCGGGTTAGAATATAATAGCATTGTGTGGAACCCTTTCTTACTCAAGGACATTAACCTACTGGAAGGAGTTCAACGTCAGTATACGGAGCGGATACCTGGGATGCACAACTTGTCATATCCAGAAAGACTACAAAGACTGAACTTGAACATTTTGGAGCTCCGCAGAATTCGATTTGATTTAATTTTTGTGTTCAAAGTACTGCATGGAATGATCGATGTGCCTTTTGATCAATTTTTTGAGTTCTGTCGTGTTGATGGTTTACGTGGTCACAGATATAAATTACGGGTGCCTAGACCTACCAGCAACTTGTATGGAAACTTTATTTCTTTCAGGATACCAAAAATTTGGAATTTTTTGCCTGACCGGGTTATTAGTGCAAATACAGTGCAAACCTTTAAGCAAAGGTTGGCAGAAATAGATTTGTCACATTTTCTTAGGGGAGGGCGCGTAAGGTGACCATATTTGGCCATGCTCACTCTCAACATTAGTTTTTTTTTTTTTGTGTGTGTCATGTTTTGATTAATGTATCCAACAATACCTTCAATAAACATTTCATTTCGGATAACAAAATATCTTCAAGGTAAGTTTTCGATACTGGCTTAAGTTGTAAGTGTAGATTTCATTTGTGATTTTTCTTTTTGCAATGAAAATGATAAATACATTTGATTTTATTGTGAATCAAAAAAGGGTTTCTGCCAATTATAATCCAAAACATATAACACAAAGTATGTCCTTCTGTGGGCAGCACGGCGGCGCAGTGGTTAGCGCGTGTGCGGCACAGTTCTGAGGTCATCAGATTGAACCCACCTGTGTGTAGTCTGCATGTTCTCCCCGTGCTTGCGTGGATTTCTTTAGGGCACTCCAGTTTCTTTCCACATTCCAAAAACATGCAGTTCAGGTTAATTGACTACGGTAGTCTAAATTGTCCCTCGGTGTGTATGAGCAAGTGAGTTGTCCGTCTCTGTGTACCCTCAGACTGTCTGGCAACCAGTTCAAGGTGTCCCCTGCCCACTGCCCGAACATAGCTGTGATGGGCTCCAGCACCCCCGCAACCCTACTAAGGAAAAGCAGTTCAGATAATGGATGGATGGTGTCCTTCTGTAACGTCGGTGTGTTCTATGTGCTTTCTTTTGTGCCAGTAGATGCAGCTGATCTGCAGGAGGAGGTGAGCAGGAGTTTGAACCTGACCCCTTACAGTCATGTTACCTCCCAAAGGCCTGAAAACCGAAGACCGGTCCTCTTCTTGCCCACTGCTTTGGCCAAAACAATCTCACAGAAATTAGTTAATATGGGGGGTGCGGCCGACTTCAGTGTGTGCAAACCAGGTTTGTCTGTGGTGGGATTAAGGGCTTTTGCATGCTTTGGAAAAACATCTAGGTAAAAATTCTAAAATGCACAATGACAATCATCACAGTTGTATGTTTTGGTAATGACAGGTCATCTGACTGATGCTGCATTTTGCACAATGTCTCAAGATGAAAACATTGCAATTTTCTGTTCCTCCTATTTGCATTTATGCCCCTTTTGATTATACACTTCCTCAACCATTCTTGGAATTCCTCTTTGCCAGCATTAACCTTCTGTTTTTTTTGTAGATGTTTTATCCAAAGAAGAGTTTAATCAGAAGGTGAATTTGGAGTCTTTGGTTTATCACAAAGAAAAATGTGCGTCTTTTGAATTAATCACCAGGGAGAGCATGGAGGCCATTGCTGCAAAGGTTGCTCGCACACAACTGGATTAAGATATCTGTGCCTATTTTACCTATTCCTTTCTGAGTTTTGGCTATTTTTCCCTTTCACTGTCACCAGGGCAAACATTGCCTATTGGAAGTCGACCTGAGCTCTGTGAAAAACCTCCTGAAGGCAGAAATTTACCCCATCATCATTTTTATCAAGATCTGTAAAAAAAATGTCAAGAAACTACGGTAGGCCAAGATCACATCACAAGCAGCTATTATACTGTAAAATTCCAAACCCGATTAAAAACAAACTCCTGGGTTCGTACGGGTGCTTTAAATAATTGAAAACGCTTGAATTTCGATTTGTGTTTTCAAGGATTGAAAAGTGCTTCAATTTTGGGTGAAGTGCTTGTAAATGCTTGAAATTTAATCCACATTTCTCAACAAGTCTGATTAAAAATGACCGACTCTGCTCTCTGGTGGCTTCGCTTTGCCATTACGTTACTTTTCCCCTTATGATTACTGACTGCTGGAATTCGATTGTATGGCATTGTCCTACGAAGTATCATCGCCCCCTACAGGTTACGACCAACTGGACAGGTGAAGGCTACGCCTAAACAGCACTATGAGATGTGTATTAGTGCAAGGATTACATATAAATTATGAACATTTATTATGGGCTGTGCAAAAAATGAAGGTAGGGTTTTTTCGTGGTAATTTGTACCCAAAACACATATGGGAGAGATTTGTCTCAAAAATATTTACACATCTATTATCCCAGGGCTACCGCAGATCCTTGAAAAGTCTCAAAAGTCATTGAGTTAATTATTTTTAAAATAACGCCTCCGTTGGCATTAAAATGTCTTAAATCTAATTTTCGAAAATGTTGAAAAATGTGAAAACATTAATACAATTTATATTTGTTTGAACTAAAAGGAGCAGCATGACAGCGCAGTGGTTAGCACATGTGTGGCACAGTTCTGAGGTCATGAGATCAAATATCCTGGGTGGAGTTTGCATGTTCTCCCCATGCTTGTGTGGGTTTCCTCTGAGTACTCCGGTTTCCTCCCACATTCCAAAAACGTGCATTTCAGGTTAATTGGCCGGTCCATATTGTCCCTAGGTGTGAATGAGTGAATGAGTTGTCTGTCTCTGTGTGCCCCGCGACTGGCTGGCAACCAGTTCAGGGTGTCCCCTGCCCACTGCCTGAAGATAAATGGGATAGGCTTCAGCCCCCTTGCGACCCTACTGAGGATAAGCGGTGCAGATAATGGATGGATGGATGAACTAAAAGGATTTAGTAGCATTTATTGTATTTTTTTAATAATTCACCTATTTTCTTTGGTGGCATATGGCATAAATAACCACAGTAACAGGATTTTCAGAACGGTGAAGGGGTATCAGTCGGGCCATTTAGAGCATACAGGTACTCGTGTGTTACTCAGAGCAACTTCGGATAGAGATGTTTACATCGGACCAAGGGAAAGTGAACATTTAATGAAATTTGGCTGTCCGACGAACGTTTTTCGCCATGGCCAAAAGGTGCGCCAGGTAATGTGTGCGAGGCACAACGTATTGTGTGCAAGAAATATTTGAGTGTTTTGTTTTGTTTGTTTAAATTGCGTTTTTTGTCTACTCGGTCTTGAATTCAATTTCAAAAGGCATTGTAAATGTATTTGAAATTCTTGAATTGAACTGTCCATAAGCTGTAGGAACCCGTGTTCAGAAACACAAGTATATTTGCGATTTAATCAAAATCTACAAATTATATGTCTCGATAAATGCACACACATTAAAAATTGCATATGTAAATTGAAGGTATATTTGTGTATATGCAAAATCCAGGATTTACACTGGATTTTTTTCTCTAACGGTGCTGGACAAATCGGAAAATTTGCTTTAAAAGTCCTTGAAAAGTTATGTAATTTGGCTATTAAAAGGTGTGCAAACCCTGAGACACTTAATGTATTAATGTACATTTTGAAAGTAAGGCCAAATGTCTTTATTTCTCTGCAACTTGTATTTCAGTTGGGGCAAGGATAACATTATAAGAATGCTATATATTTTGTTTTGCATTAGTTAATTACAGTAACCTATATTTCAGGGTTAATGTCAGACAAATTAAATAAACAACTACAACAGTTATTTCTTTCCTGTTTTTTTAACAGGAAGTTGCCACTGCGTCTTGAGTCGGAGGAGGACTTTTTGAGGTCCATCAGGGAGATGAAGAAGGAACTAGAAGGAATTCCTTGTCTCTATGTGACCCTGGAACCGGACGCCTGGCTAGGGACAGAAGACCTCATCAGGGTCGTCAAAGAACGAATTTTCGAAGAGCAAAATAAGACTGTGTGGGTGGAGAATAATCTCCTGTAAACACCTTTGACATTTTGCCTCGTCGCCTGGATAAACGTTGCTGAACCATACACAAAAAACTGTTGAAGTTGTTCATTTAAGTAAAATGATCTGAGGAGATATTTTTTTACGTTCATGTTGTGTTTCCTGCATTGTTTGAGGACTACATAACATGTAGGACCAATACTGCATTCTACCGTTTAATATGATAAATACAACATTTAAGAGTGCTATTCAAGGGATATATTTTGTATTTATAGCGCCTCCAAGTGGTAACAAAAAAAACGTAACAAAAACGGTAAAAGACCGGCTCTACTCAAGGGGTCGCCAACCTTTTGAACCTGAGGCGCGAAGGGCTACCTGTTTGAGATGCATTTCTAAAATAGAAATTTGTAATTACTATGTTGTTACAATGTTATTATGTAACTGCTTAGTTGTAATTATTGCCTGTAGGGTTAATTCAAACACAACCACTAAAACATTGATTTAAAGACACTGATCATGTCTATTATCAAGCAATGCTAGTTAGAAATAAAATTTCCTAGAAAATCACTTTGACACAACACTGGTGAGCTATTTTCAAAACCGGTCCATGGGCTACTCAGGTACTCTTAGGGGGGCAATTTGGAGCCTGAGGGCACAACGTTGGTGATCCCTGCTCTACTATTTTGAAAGAGAAATGATGCCATCACAATACACTGCACAGGCATTTGCTAGACGGTAATTTGAAAGAAATAATCCACCATGTTCATCTGTTTAGTTGTTACAAAAAGGTAACTATAACCCTGTTTGAACCGCCCTCACGAATTATGTACATTATCTTCGGAGATTTAATCAAAATACTGAAAAGTATCAATAGCTCACTCGTTCTTTCTAGCAAACATGGGGCAACAAGAGGAGCAGAAAAGTGATCGAACATACAAAGAATGGGGCGGAATCACTACATGTGAGCGGCACTAAAAAAATGCATTTAAAAATGATTGCTTTCTTTTTGTATTTGCAGGTAATTAGTGTGCAAAATCACGACACTATCACTGTATTGTTATAGTGTGAAAAGATTTGACTTAGTGAATCTAAATATGTCAAGAGGTTTAGCATCCCCACTTCAAACGAGTAATACTAAAACGACATCCCAGACTTTGTTGGAAAACTTGGTGTGTTTAAATCAATACATTCTTAATGTCCTCTTAATGTAAACTAAGAATGAGCATGTTTCGCCTGCCAAGTAAGAGAGTTTTATTTTTGCTCAATAAACTATACAACATTGTAAAAATGTCAGCACTTTCTGTAGGACTGCAAGCAACTACCTGACTTTAAGGGCTATACAAATAAACATGACTTGACATAACATGTACTAAAAACTGTTCCGTGCTCGACGATAAAGCTTATTACTGTAGCATACCTGTCAACCTGTACTTTTTTGCTGTACAAAGTACGTTTATTATGCATTTTAAGACATGTACGACGTACAAGAAAATCTGTACGGAAAAACGCAAATTTGAAAATTATGGTATACACCGACTATCACGAAACGGCAAATCAATCAAGTCAAACGAGTTCGCCGCGGTAGCCTTTATCTCGGTATCGTTTTTTTGTTGTTGTTGCAAACGTAGCGAGCGGTTTGATGCTACTGTGCACATGCGTCTGCTGCCTGGGGATTTCCCATCATGCATCATTCCGTGGTAGTTGTGTAGTGAAAGGAAGTCCGTCTCTTTTTAGAGAACCGGCTTTTTCGGCTCAACTCATTAAAGAAAGCCGGCTCTCAAACGGCTCAGTTGCTTTGATGCATTATATTACGAATTATTATGTTGTATAAAGAAGTTAAGAAAAAAAGGAAGTATAAAAGGAGAAAATGATTAAAGACCGGTTTGTGGCTACCCCATTAATCAGTATATTACAAACAATTATTTAATGCAGAAAATGAGTTAACAATTTGAATAAGAAAATGTATTATTCTACTTAATTATATTTGCATGTATTTTTTCCTTCTACAGTGAACGTCCAAGCTACTTCATTTTGGAACTTTTCTTTTATTATAAACCTCATTCATGTCGAGCAACCCAGTATCTCACAACAAAATGTTATATCCTATATAACGAAACACGTGTGCAATATAACATGTTAAACTACATAAATAAACACGTTTGAAAAAAAAATAAGGGGTAAGATTATTTGGGATTTTGTAAGGGAAAATACGACAGTTTGTAAGGCCATGAAGCCGTGGAGCTTGACAGGTATGCTGTAGGCTGAAATGAACCGTCAAATTATCAACAGATAAAACAGGAGATTAACATTCAGAAGAAAGGGCGCCATTCTGCCAAAGTAGGCTAAATGTTTTCCACTTGATCTAAAGTGATTTCTATGCAAGGTGCAAATAAATGCTCAGCACATCGCCGGTTGCGAACAGCACAAGAATGAATGGTCGGGACCGCCGGACAAGATATCGCGATATTTGGTAAAATCTCGCTTGGTCTCGGGAAGAGGGAGGCATCGGATCAGAGACCTGCTGTCATTACAAGCAGTCTCAGCTCACAGTGCATGCGACACCCACTAAAGGGGTAAGATTTTGAATTTCTCTCCTTTTTTAGTGGTCAATAACGCAGGACTCTTTGGTTGAGTGAGACAGTCTACATTGGGGTTAAATTTATTTATGCGGCGTTAAAGCGTGGGTTAAATGCACAACCCCCTGCTTTCTTCGCCTGAATTATTATCCCCATAATTTTAGCCAACAGCTCCAAGACACAAGATGAGCCTCTTTTGTGACAAAGAACACGTCACCCAGGTCTGTTGTCCCACTCGATGGAAGGCGACATGATGTCTTTCTTTTATTTTTATTTTTTGCGTCATTTAAAAGGACGCGCGGTGGATGCGCGCCACGGGGGGCGACCAGGGACTACAAACACATTTCTTCTCACAATGCGCACAGATTCTAAAATACACCAGGTTGTATTTTGCCCACACGAGTTCCAAAAAAGGCTCTTTAAAATGACAGTTTTCTGACGCAGACCATTCAATACAGACATAATAACGATCGTCTGTGTATCGTCTAAGTTAGTGGTTCGCAACTGTTCTGACTTGAGAACCCCCCATCCTACCATAATTTCAAGCTGTGACCTCAGTTAAGAAATACAATCCAGTTTTCAGACCTATGGAAGGAAATTGAGTTTTAAATCAGAAATAGTAGAATACATTATATTTAAAAAGAACACAAAAAATGACCATCCAACAATCCATTATCTGCACCGCTTATCCTCAGTAAGGTTACGGGGGTGCTGAAACCCATCTCAGCGGATTTTGGGCAGTGGGCAGGGGACACCCTGAACTGGTTGCCAGCCGGTCACAGGGCAACACAATGACAAGTCAAACAAAAATTACTTCAAGTAGTAATATTCCCACCAATGCTTAAATAGTTGTATTTAAATAAAAGCCCAAAGTCTTAAAATACAGTGAACAAACATGAAATTAAAAAGAGCAAAACATTTGTTGGGACTGGTGTCTTTTCTGCTGTCCACCTCATGGTGAACTGCATACCTGTCAACCTCCACGGCTCCATGCCATTACAAACTGTCGTATTTTCCCTTACAAAATAATCTTACACCATATTTTTTTTCAAACGTGTTTATTTATGTAGTTTAACATGTTATGTTGTACATGTGTTTCGTTATATCATATATATTGTTAATTAACATTTTGTTGTGAGATACTTAGTTGCTCTACATGAATGAGGTTTATTATAAAAAAAGTTCAAAAATTAAGTAGCTTGGACGTTCACTGTAGAAGGAAAAAATTCATGCAAATATAATTAAGTAGAATAATACATTTTCTTATTCAAATTATTAATTCATATTCTGAATTAGATTATTGTTGGTAATATACTGATTAAAGGGATAACCACAAACCTGTCTTTTTTCATTTTCTCCTTTTATACTTCCTTTTTTTCTTAACTTCTTTATGCAACATAATAATTCATAATGTAATGCAACAAAGCAAGTGAGCCGTTTGAGAGCCGGCTCTCTTTAATGAGTTGAGCCGAAAAAGCCGGTTCTCTAAAAAGAGACAGACTTCCTTTCACTACACAACTCGAACTCGTTTGACTTGATTGATTTGCCATTTCGGGATAGTTGGTGTATACCGGATGGTACCCATAATTGACAAATTTGCGTTTTTCTGTACAGATTTTTTTGTACGTCGTACACGTCTTTAAATGCATAATAAACGTACTTTGTACGGCAAAAACGTACAGGTTGGCAGGTATGGAACTGCATTATCCCCAATTGCCTATTGCTAAGATAAGGGGTTGAGCGAGACAATTTGTGTGAGTTGTTGAAGCTCTTTTTTCCCGTCCTTTCCGACGAAAATTAACAGCACTTGTGCATCCACGATCCATTATCTCTCGCTGACTTTTGCTGCAAGCATGGGCCAGCAGAGCGCCTGTTAAAATGGGGGTGGAATACATTGTATGATGTCATCCTACTAGTCTGTAGCTGCCATTTAGTCATAAGATGGAATCCCCTTTCATATTTAAGAGAACTCCATCAATCTGTGGCAAAAATAAATAACAGTTCAGTATACAGGTCGCATTCAAAAGGTGGAGAGGAGGAGTGGAACAATATTCTTTGGTCAGGATTCGATTGTATCATGATACTAAGGGCGCCAATTCGATTTATATCGCGATTCTCGATACTTGCGAATCTACAGGTATTGCGATTATATATGATTGATGAATGCGGTTTAATTTTCTTTCCTAAAAAACAAGCAACATAAATCATAGACTTATGGAACAATAAATCATGAATAATGTTCAAGCAATTCATATCAGTCTGTGTCAGTCAGTCCTTAAGCTGACATTTATTTCAACTGAGACAATGAGAGCATGAAAGCTCTGCTACAGGTTTACAGCTACAAAATGTCATGAATTGAAATTCCGTTTGCTTTCCTGCATTTTAACACACCGGGTATGATGTCACAAAAATCGATTCTGGGAAGAAACGTCAATTTTAAAAATTGCCCTAAAATAAAATCTTGATATATACATGAATCGATTTTTTTTTGTTCCACCCCTAGTGAAGAGCAATATTGAAATACAATACAGCTCAACTGAATTTGGTTTTTGGACATTTGTCAGTCGAGGTTTTTCCACCTCTTTATGTGTTTTTCGAGTGAGCACAGATTGTTATAGCAGCGTCCTCTCTTGGGTTCCATTTGAGTGACCGGCTACAAAATTATGCTCACAGATGATCTAACATTCACACAAACCCACTCATTCACAGGAGAGTGAAAAACATGCTGTTTTTTCTTCCATTTACATTTCCTGTTGGTATAATGACCAAGTGTTTAAAAACCTTATTCAGTCTATGAAATATTGTGGAGGAAAATGGAAATAGAGGCATGTGATTGGTTTCAGATTATTTTTCCAAAACAAGTTGTAATATCAGTAGTCTCAAACTTTCCAGCGGGATTAGGTGATTGGGAATGGAGCAAAAATCCTCCCTGCTTTACTCATCTTTGGATTGCTTGTATTAAGATTAGAAATCCAGTTGAGGTTGCTTTGAAAGAGGCATTCACTTCAGTAGTGACAATGTGATGAATATTCAGGTTAGAGCAGTCTCCTTTGCTTTAGGGTACAGGAAATAATATACCTGTCAATCTGTATGTTTTTGCCGTACAAAGTACGTTTATTATGCATTTTAAGACGTGTACGACGTACAAGTAAATCTGTATGGAAAAACGCAAATTTGTCAATTACGGATACCATCCGGTATACACCGACTATCACGAAACGGCAAATCAATCAAGTCAAACGCGTTCAAGTTGTGTAGTGAAAGAAAGTGCGTCCCTTTTTAGAGAACCGGCTTTTTCGGCTCAACTCATTAAAGAGAGCCGCTCCCAAACAGCTCACTTGCTTTGATGCATTATCTTACGAATTATTATGTTGTATAAAGAACTTGAGAAAAAAACGGAAGTATAAAAGGAGAAAATAAAAAAAGACAGGTTTGTGGTTATCCCTTTAATCAGTATATTACCAACAATAATTTAATGCAGAAAAAGAATTAATAATTTGAATAAGAAAATGTATTATTCTACTTAAATATATTTGCATGCATTTTTTCCTTCTACAGTGAACGTCCAAGCTACTTAATTTTTGAACTTTTTTATAATAAACCTCATTCATGTCGAGCAACTCAGTATCTCACAACAAAATGTTAATTAACAATATATATGATATAACGAAACACATGTACAATATAACATGTTAAACTACATAAAGACATTTGAAAAAAAAACATGGTGTAAGATTATTTTGTATTTTGTAAGGGAAAATACAACAGTTTGTAAGGGCATGGAGCCGTGGAAGTTGAAAGGTATGAAATAATGTGCCAGCTATTGCATGCGAGCTCCAAATTTACAAGGATGTCTGACTGGCAAACTAACGCTTGTGACTTTTACACTCCCAATTGATGAGGAGGATGATCTGATGTAGGAAACTTGACGCATTAGACCTGTAATACACCTTCATTAAGTTCAATTTTCACATCACCTTTAAATTATAGACGCCTGATGGAAGTTTGGGATATTTTGTTGCTAGGACGTCAAATTGCAGCACTTGTGTTTTTTACCTCCTGTGTGTGGTAGGTAGGTTCAATTTTAGCGTATGTTTTGTTATCTTCTTTCGGTTGGCAATATGATTTGAAATCTGTGAGAATTTCTACTCACTTTGACAGTAAATCTTAGTGTGTGTTGTCTTTTTGCAGGTGGCTCTCAGGGAGCAGTGATGAGAATCCTGCAAAGAAACGGCTCAGTTGTAATTTCCGTCGATCTTTTGCCAAGCTAAAAGAGGAACGTAATCCTGTTTCCATGGAGACCCTTTAGGGAGACCTCCGTAACTTAGATCTGTTGCCTTGGTGACCCTGTTAAAAAAACAGTTAAGTATTTCTAAACCTGTTGCCATGGCTTAGCTCCAACAAGACCCATCAATGTAAAACAAGGTTGTTTAGAGAATCCTTCGCCACATCTGCTTTGTCATGATGGGAACATCCAGGATGTTTCACATTTTTATCATCCTGGGCTCCGCTTTCATGATATTTCTGATAATCATCTACTGGAAAGAAATTGGAGCGTCCCCTAGGTATTCACACAACCCTGTTTCACCTGGACCCAAACTCAAAAATACTGCTCAAGAGAAGCAACAACTCCAGCAACAGCACACTCCTTCCTTCCTCTCCGACATCGATGCCTTTGTCAACCAGTTCTTAGAGCCTGGAACTGGAGAGCCCACAGACCCGGCTAACACTAGCAACCAGTCAGAGAAGGCAGAAGAGCGATATGTACCAAGGCAGGAGTGGAAGATTCATTTGACTCCAGTAGCTTCAGAGCTCCGCCATAGACAGGTAACAAGTAGGGAAAGTTGAAATTTTAGCTATTTAGCTTGTTAAGTAATATTGTTTGGATTATTTTTGATTCTGTTGCATTGTAGCCATATTATATCAAAAGTTGATCGATATTTTTACAAACAGCCATTGTCCGTAGTTAAGTAAATGATTTACATTCCTCTTTTCAGTTGTCTTTTCATTGCATATAAAAGACAATCGTCAAAGAAGTGAAGCCTAGTGTCAACCCAAAGGTTTAGCTGACAGTATTATATTGCATGGGTTTCTACTCGAAACAGTTAAACAGTTTCTGTTTACATAGATTATGAGATCAAGTCAAAATGTATCTGTTTTTATACTCAACTGGGGGTGGCATTTTTTCGGTTTAATATCAAGTAATTGTGACATTGATGTTGTTTAGGCTTCAGGTAATGACAAATCATGGCTAAGCTTTAAAAAGCAGGTGGCTCGTGATTAGTTGGTGGTTAGCTATGGGCAGGTTTCGGGAGTAACGGAATACATAAGTAATAGTATTTCGTTACAGTTACAGAAAAAGACTGTAATAAAATTACAGGTAAATTTTGTCAAAATAGGGATTACCTCTACCTAATCTTGGTTTCCTCTATTTCTTTTTCAAGGTTACATTGATCATTCATCTTATACATTTTATTTGTACTTTATTTGTATTATATATCGTATGTACTGATTATTTGTAGTTTATTTTGTCTTTTATCAGCATTTTTGATATTGGAGTAATCCAAAAGTAATTGTAATGGAGTTACTGCAATATTATAGTATTTGGAATATGTTATTTATTACATTTATTAACTGGCGAACTAGTAACTGTCAGATTAAATTTTTAAAGTAACCCTTCTAACCCATAGGCAACATCAATGTCATCATTACTCAACACTATCTCTTAATACGTCTGAGAGAAAATGATTCTTTACTCGTATTCTCCAAACACAATACTAATCAAAATGCCATGTGCCTCAAATGATATTCTTACAAAATCCTTTGGCTGAGCATACACTTTGAGACATCTCCAATACATATTCACAATTTTTTTTAAATAAATGGGGAAATTTGACTGAATGGTGCTAGAAATTGTAAAATACCAATTACTAATTGTTCCGGAATTATCATATTTTCAGGCGGGATTTCAGGTTTTAATGTCATTGTCTGGGTTTTTTGTACTCCCAGTTATTGACCCAAAAATAATCCTCTTTATTGATGCTACTGTCCAACAGGAGAACCGGCGGAAGTTACTGAGGGATATGTGTGCTAATGACAGTCTGGTATTTCCTGGCAAAAACCGTTCTTTTGATGACATTCCCAATGAGGAGCTGAAACATCTCATCGTTGATGACAGGCATGGCATTATTTACTGCTACGTTCCAAAGGTACATTTACATTTTTACTATTCTGCTAGGTTGTGCAGGGAAACAACATAAGTATAAAGAATTCTCCAGTTTGAGTCAATTGTAAACATAGACTAGAAACAGGTTAAAACTATCCTGAGAAAGCTCCCAGGAGAATTCCTGGTTGCCCAATACAATATGAGCGCAAAAACTTTGTTAATAAAACTATTTGTACCAACGAGAGGCCCTAATGTGTGCACACTGAACAGTAACTACATCCGTTCTTGATTTTGACCCTGTCATTCTCTGCTGGAACAGACAGACATTCTCATTTCCCTGTGTCGCACAGTGTGCATGTTACCGAAAAACAATTATTAGTTACAGTAACTAAGTACTTTATCTAAAAAGTTCATTGCTAGTCAGTAGCTAGTTAATTAAGTTACCTTGCAGATTACCGACACCAAAACATTCTGAAAATAACTATCTAGCTAAAAATAACGGTTTATACTCACATAGAAGCCGACCCCCTAAAACTGCTTTAGAATAGCCGCATAACAAAAGAAATAGAAGAAAACGTGTTCACCAACATATGAAAACTCTGACCCCTTTAAATTTCTTGACTTGTGCAATCTTGGGAGCTTGCAAACAGACAATCAGCCCAGACACTCCATATCAATTGTCCTTCTCCACTTATAGGTACTGTGTAAAACGTTTTATTTTTTTCTCCAGGCAAGGTGTAATGCAAAATACATTTTACAAATAAAAAAAACAAGCACATTTTTAACATGCTCACGTTTGCCCCATTGGTTTCCCGTTGGTTTGTTGTTCCTTTATAAGCCACACCCCCTTCCCACACGCTGCCTACCATAACCTACTGGTGACACACAACCAAATATGTGCATATAAACTGACCTCCTGATTAAGTATTTTTTTATTGTTGTAAAGTTGGCTTAGGTGCAAGTATATACGGTAGGGATACTATCTCCATGAGGAGAAAATTCAGTGTCCTCTACTCTGTGCTTGAGACCACCCCACCATAACTGTTTTCAGTTTTAGTTTGTAGGTAAAAATAAACATGTGCACGCTTCAGAGAATGTTGGTGGCTGAACAAGGATTGTATGTGTGAACGGGAGTGATGCAGAAATCAGAAGTTTGACTTTTGAGGTTTCTTCATTTTCCTCATGTTGAGGTTTTTGAGTTTTTTCTTGCTCTCATGTAGGTTTTAGATCAGGGGATGGTGTACAGTAATAGTAGTCTGTAGTTTGCAATCATCTGTGGTCTGTGCAGCCCTTTGAGACTCTTTGTGATTAAGGGCTATACAAATAAACATGACTTGAATTGACCTGACCAGAAGACACGCTTATTTATCCTCATTTAACAAGTGGCAAAATAACACAACATCAGTTATACACTTACAGTATATTAATGACTCATTACAGTAAATTTTACAGAGAAGAGTAATTGCAATCGCGTTCCTTTTGTAATGCATTAGTCCCAGCCAGTATTATATTTATTATTATTATTATTATATTATTTGACGAATGTAGCTAAATTTCCAACGTTGTTAACCTTTGTTATCACGTGCGCCTCTTCAGGTAGCTTGTACAAACTGGAAGCGAATCATGATGATTCTCAGCGAAAGTGTTCTCCAGAACGGCGTTCCCCAAAGAGACCCTAAGGCACTCCCCGAAAACTCGGTTCATGACCAGAGCTTGCACTTTACCTTCAACAAGTTCAAAAAGCGCTACGGAAAGTTTGCGAGGCACCTCATGAAGGTCTGTTGAAATCATTTTCCACATTCTATTTGTGTGTCCTTTTGGTTTTGACTTGTCTTCATGAATTGCTTTGTGTGTCTGGTAACACGTGACCTGTATTTTTTTCAAGGTCAAACTAAAGAAGTACACAAAGTTCATTTTTGTGCGGGATCCTTTCGAGCGTCTCATATCAGCCTACCGTGATAAATTTAGGCAACCCAACTGTTACTTCCAGGACAATTACGGTAAGGTCATATTGCAGCGTTATGCCAACCAGCCGACGCCTCCCAACTGTGTGGGTGGAACCCTCACCACAGGGGTCTCCTTTTCGCACTTCGTCCAGTATCTGCTGGACCCTCAGACAGAGAAAGATAAGCCCTTCAATGAGCACTGGCAGCAGATATACCGACTCTGTCATCCTTGCCAAATCCAGTATGACTTTGTGGGCCACTTGGAGACGGTCAATGAGGACGCTGAGCATCTGCTGCGCTTGCTCCGAGTAGACAATGTGGTGGAGTTTCCTCCCTCGCCTCGGAACCTGACAGAAACCGTTTCGGAATCAGACTGGTTCAGTACAGTGCCTCTGGAGGTGCGGCGGGAGCTTTATAAGCTCTACGAAACCGACTTCCAGCTTTTTGGTTATGACAAACCTGACTCGATTATTAATGAGTAACTTCTACACACTTGACAATAATGGAGGACCAATCATGCTATATGTAGAAATAAATGTATACATAAATACCTACAAATATCCATCCATTATCTGCACCGCTTATCCTCAGTAGGGTCGCGGGGGTGCTGGAGCCCACCCCAGCTATCTGCGGACAGTGGGCAGGGGATACCCTGAACTGGTTGCCAGCCAGTCACGGTACACAGGGACAGAAAACTCACTCGCTCATTCACACCTAGGCACAATTTGGACCGACCAATTAACGCAAGCACGGGGAGAACATGCAAACTCCACACAGGAGGTTTGATCTCATGACCTCAGAACTGTGCCGCACACTCGCTAACCACTGCCCCGCCGTGCTGCCCCACCTACAAATATATGCCGCATAGATAAATGAATGCATGAATAAATTACTTGATACCTAAATATATGACATACATGAAATCTGTTCATATGTTTATGCGGTTTGCCATTTATTTTGTTGTGTATGTTGTGATCTATTGTTTTTACAACAAAACGAAAAATAAGAGGACAGGTCGAACTGGCTGAGCTTTTTACCTGTAGCCAATTCGACCAAAAAGTGAAAAGCTCTGGCAACTGGGACTCCACATTAGAATAATAATACACAAGAAAATACATAATGAAAAAAAATGACAAAATGAAGAAATAAATGACAAAAAAACGCGACAAAATACACGATAAAAAACAACAACACATGACAAAATAAAGGGGGAAAATGCACGACGAGTACATCATGAAATAAATCCAAAAATACACAACAAAAAATGACTAAAAAGCAGACAAACTATATGACAAAATATATACTGGAATAAATGACAAAATGTGTCTTTATAAGAATGGATGAATTGCATTTGTCATATATTTAAGTATTGCATGATGTGTTTATGTATTTGTTTACTAATATGCATAT
Organism: Urocampus carinirostris; assembly: GCF_059441175.1. Classification (NCBI taxonomy): domain Eukaryota; kingdom Metazoa; phylum Chordata; class Actinopteri; order Syngnathiformes; family Syngnathidae; genus Urocampus; species Urocampus carinirostris. The sequence continues at coordinate 28,312,844 of NC_142349.1, forward strand.
ATTTTTAGGTATTCATTTAAACATTTATTTCGACATATGGCAGGATCGGTCCTCCATAGACCAGATGGAAGATCATAAACGTAAATTAGAGAAAACACAGAGGAAAGCTGTAAAAACAACTCTATACAATTTGAACAGTGCAAATGAAAGCCCTGATTATAATAATCAAATTGGTTTCAAAACTCTCAAGTCCTTCTAACACCCGGCCACCACGTTTGTCACTTACAACGCTTAGTTTGAGCCAAGAGGGGTGCATGTTATACTCGTGTTTACGCCATACTTGAATAAATATGGTAAAAGCTAGTGCTTCACAAAAACCTTTCTTATATTGGTACTTTTCCAAGAACGTGAGCTTATTTGAAGGTATTCCCAAGTTCTGAAACATGCAAAATGTAAGGATATTATACATAGTTTTTGCATCAAATCTATATATATTTCATCTGTATATTGCAATTATTTTCCGATAGAATGTATTTTGAAGACACCCTGTCTCGTCTTTGACTCCTGAGCAATGACGCTATCTCGGGAAGACCCTAGCGAGCCAGTCGCCATATTGGTTTACATGTTATTTCATTGAAGAGGTTACGAGTGTTTTGAGTTTATGTAGTTTTTGTGGAGAAAGCCTAGGTCTTGCGTCACAGGTGGATGAAGTAATAGTGTGGCTCACAGTGTAAGTCTTCCGCTGGGCGAAAGACAAACATTTTTGAGAAAAATTGGAAAGAATTCATGAAGAAAGCACTATTCTGGAAAGTCCTTTCAAAGTGGTCATTCTTGTGTTCGGCACAATTTGAGGAGGATCGCTTCGAGTTTTGTGCTAAAGTGAATTGATACAGCTATATTTGTAATTTCTGGCACTACAACTTTATTTCTTTACACATATCCTCAGGGACATTCTTTAATTGGTCATGAAATTGGGGTCAGTGAAACTTGGTTCACTGCTGTCTGTTTTAGAGCTAGCCTCACATGTTGGCTTAACGCGATTCACATTTTCTAAATTGTTCTTTTAATGATGTCAGAGCTACAGGGCTACATCAAGCCCCCAAGCATATTGTGCAACATATCTGCATAGTTGTGGGAGGAGCACAACACGTTAATGACGTTTCCAAGTTAACAAGCTACCTTCACATCACCATTATGCTAAATAAACGCAAATGTGAATGAATGCAAGGACATATTTATGTACCGAAGAACAGGAACGTTAATACCCATCTGCAACCATGGACAATGAATTAGTCTCATATTATATAAAATAGTCTGGAGAACTTTTATTTTAAAAAGGGTTTTTAAAAAAAATGGGCCAATCCACCACAAAGATCCATTTGACTCAACAATCTGCTTTCATTTGTACAGAAGACCCAAATTGTATGATTTCTCCTAAACATGACTCAGTATTTGTTTTAGTTATTGTTTTACAGTACAGGACGGCTCAATTTTTATGAGTAGTTATCTTGTACAACTAAAAAAACCAATGCAGATACACACAGTTTTTGGCTTTCACATGGAATATTCTTTTTGTTTGAAAATGCAAAAAAATGAACCCAGTTGCTCTATTGATCAAGATAAAGCAAACGAACCAATTTGTTAGGCGGTTAAAACAAATCAACAATGTTTAAAACAATCATTTTTGGGGTGTTAGTTCTTGCATAACAACTAACGGAGTTGGGTCAAATAGGTGGTGAAATTAGTCCATTCTTGAGTCATATATATTTTTTCAAAACCAACAGCCTTATGCATGTATGTTCTACTAAGTTCCTTTAGGAATTCTCTTTAAAATGTATACACGCACATCCCTAAATTCATTGTAACGGGTGTTTGAAAACATTTGATTTATTTTCAATATGACTCTGATGTATATATCTGAGCTCCCTGTTGTGTACGCACACAAATGCCTGCTGTGGCAAATGTGAATGGACTGTTCAATGAAGATATATCACACCAGGCAAGCACACATGTATTCGGAGTAGCAGAGGGTGTCTGTGGGATTTTTTCACCTCAAGTGAGCTTTTCGGTTGCGTGATGTCACATAAGATCGTCATTTGACTTACCCGTGCAGGTTTTGTAGCGTGCAGCCAGATAGCCAAACAGACGCATTTGCAACACTGGAGTGGATTGACTTTTATGTCGTATTGTGCAATGTTTTATTCCATTCTTATTTTACGGTGTTGGAGGAAGGGTGCGGGGGCATAAACGCTGCTTAATGTTGACGGAACATTCCTTATTTAACACTGGCGCCTTCAAATGGAATGAGAAACACGCCTGGTATTTATGTCATGACGTTCTAAGAATGCTGTAGCTCGTTATTAAGCTTTCAATGGGTCTTTTTTTTAAATGCAACAGAAAGGAAAATTTGTATTAATGTGTTTCGAAAGGGAATATTTTCCCTGATTCAAAGATGTGATGCCATTTATTTTGAAACAACTTAGTTTTTCCCCATTATCAGTATCGTCATACGCCGTCTCATCTCTTGAAGAGCGGGATGACGTTTCACGCCAAAAACAACAGCGACCAGATGATGAAGGTGTTGTATCTGTGTCAGATCAGGAGTCTTCTTCTGCTACTGGTAACCATGGAACCCAGTACTGTCTTTTTCATGTAAGGGAGCAAAACCCTACCCCCGAAAAAAATGACCTGGAGAGGGATGGGCACCGCCTGGCTGTAGTTGCCCAAGACATATCACAGGAAGTGATGTCCCTACAATTCTGGCGGTTAAGGGATCTGTGAACTATCAACTCATCTCAAGCGTGTTTTTGTCACATTTGTGTGTGAAGACTTTTACATGTGACCACGTTATTTTTAAGTTTGTTGTTATAAATGCTTGAATATAAATATATAGGTGGTATGAGTGCGATACAAGATAGTGCCTTTGAATGCAAATGTTTACACGGAAGAAATATAGAGGGAATTCTTATACTTTGAACAGCACACAGTTTTCAGGCTCTGTTCTTTTTTGGGTGAGAGAAGACCTGAGATGTTTCATTGTTTTGGACCTTGTGTTATGGTTCTCAATGCTCCTAAATGGTGGGTTGCAATGTGAAACCATTATTTTTATGCAGGAATTATGATGAGTTTTCGTACTGGTGATATTGATTTGAAAACTCTATGTATTTCACTTAATCATGGGTAATGTCTCACGCTCTTATTATGGTTCTTTTTAAATAAAATTGAATTTAAGATATTGTCACTGGACGTTGCCTCTATTCTCTTAAACTGTCCTAAGTGTGGGCGTGTCAATCCAAATCTCGATGTTATCTATACTGACCGAGTACTTGTTTCAAATCAATACTTAAGATTTTAACCAAACCTATAATAATATTAGCGTGTCAAGATTATAATTTTCAAATCCATCCAATTGTGGTTACGCTTTATTTGGTCGACTGTATTTTGCTATAAATGGCACCATATTTTTCAGACTATAAGGTGGACCGGTGTCACGATTTGCCCATTGCCCTCACCTGTGCCCGCTCGTTTGGCTCCAGCTGCTGCTCGTTTCCTGATTGGTTCCCCTCCTTTTTAAACTTAGTCCTCTCATTCACTCCTTGTCAGTCCGTCAGCGAACTTCCGAACTTGCAAGGCAAGCACTTTTTGACTCTGGCTCCTGTCTGTCCTGTCCCGTCCCGTCCCGTCCTGTCCGGTATCCTGCTCGTCTGCCCCTGGCTTCCTGATCGTCTCGGTCTAGCTGACTTGATTCCTCCCTCCGACCACGCTCCGATCTCCTGTCCCTGCTTCTCGACCCGTTTCCGCCCTCTGACCACACTCCGATCTCCCTTCCGTCCTCTGACCACGCTCAGATCTCGTGGGCTTCCTGCTTCCTCTGCCCAGCGATCACCGGATCGCTGGCATTTGTTTTCCCGTGCCTGACTTCTCCACTTCTTCAATAAAGCTTGGTGTGAAACATTACGCGTTTGGGTCTACCGTCTGTTTTGGTTCTGGCAACCGGATTATAAGACGCACCTTAAATACCCTTTGGTGAAATGTTTTCCCACATATAAGGTGCATTGAACTATAAGGTACAAGAGATTAAGACAGAAGATTAAAAAAAAAAGGATTTCATAGAACGTACTGTACATATTTGGGAATCTGATTTGACAACCATAACGAATCAATTCATTCAGAAATGGTTACCGTATGTATGAGCATTTTGTTCAGTTATGCATACCCGAAAGTGTTTACCCTATTCCTGGCTCTATCACGGCACACTAGTTTATAATGAGCACTTTTGATATCTGTTTTTTTGGGGGGCCTTATCGTGCAGAAAATACGGTATTTTAGTTTTGTTGACATTTTTATGCAGTGTTTTTATTAAATTGCTGCTTTTTTGGGGGTTTGACTCTCTTGCAATACGAATATTTACAGTGCATCCGGAAAGTATTCACAGCGCTTCACTTTTCTCACATTTTGTTACGTACAGCCTCATTCCAAATTGTATTAATTTAATCTCTTATCTCAAAATTCTACACAAAATACTCCATTATGACCATTACTTTTTTTGAATTTATTAAAAATAGAAAACTAAGAAATCACATTTACATAAGTATTCACAGCCTTTGCAATGAAGCTCAAAATTGAGCTCAGGTGCATCTTTTTTCCACTGATCATCCTTGAGATCTTTCTACAGCTTAATTGGAGTCCACCTGCAGTAAATTCAGTTGATTGGACATTTGGAAAGGCACACACCTGTCTATATAAGGTCCCACAGTTGAGTGTGCATGTCAGAGCACAATCACCAAGCATGAAGTCAAAAGAACTGTCTGTAGACTTGCGAAACAGGATTGTCTTGAGGCACAAATCTGGGGAAGGATACAGAAAAAATTCTGCTGTTTTGAAGGCCCCAATGAGCACAGTGGCCTCCATTATTCGTAAATGGAAGACATTTGGAACCACCAGGACTCTTCCTAGAGCTGGCCGGCCTTCTAAACCGAGCGATCGGGGAAGAAGGGCCTTAGTCAGGGAGGTGACCAAGAACCCGATGGTCACTCTGTCAGAGCTCCAGCGGTCCTCTGTGGAGAGAGGAGAGCCTTCCAGAAGGACAACCATCCCTGCAGCAATCCACCAATCAGGCCTGTATGGTAGAGTGGCCAGACGAAAGCCACTCCTTAGTAAAAGGAACATGGAAGCCCGTCTGGACTTTGCCAAAAAGCACATGAATGACTCTCAGACCATGAGAAACAAAATTCTCTGGTCTGATAAGACAAAGATTGAACTCTTTGGTGTGAATACCAGGCGCCATGTTTGGAGGAGACCAGGCACCGCTCATCACCAGGCCAATACCATCCCTACAGTGAAGCATGGTGGTGGCAGCATCATGCTGTGGGGATGTTTTTCAGCAGTAGGAACTGGCAGACTAGTCAGGATAGAAGGAAAAATGAATGCAGCAATATATAGATATATCCTGGATGAAAACCTGCTCCAGAGCGCTCTTGACCTCAGGCTGGGGCGAAGGTTCATTTTTCAGCAGGACAACGACCCAAAGCACACAGCCAAGATCTCAAAAGATTGACTTCAGAACCACTCCGTGAATGTCCTGGAGTGGCCCAGCCAGAGTCCAGACTTGAATCCGATCGAACATCTCTGGAGAGATCTGAAAATGGCTGTGCACAAACGTCTCCCATCCAACCTGATTGAGCTTGAGACTTATTGCAAAGAAGAATGGGCAAAACTGCCAAATATAGGTGTGCTAAACTTGTGGGATCATATTCAAAAAGACTTGAGGCTGTATTTGCTGCCAAAGGTGGATCAACAAAGTATTAAGCAAAGGCTGTGACTACTTATGTAAATGTGATTTCTTAGTTTTCTATTTTTAATAAATTCAAAAAAAGTAAAAAAAAAAAACTTTTTCACATTGTCATAACGGAGTATTTTGTGTAGAATTTCGAGATAAGAGATTAAATTAATACAATTTGGAATGAGGCTGTAACATAACAAAATGCGGAAAAAGTGAAGCGCTGTGAATACTTTCCGGAAGCACTGTACCTGTATATACATTTTTTCTACTGTTAAAGTTTGCTTCGTAGTTGATGAATAAAAAACAGACCATTTTTAATCTGCTTTTAATCATAATTCTCAAGTAACGTAAAGGTGGGGTTCAATTGTTCAATGATTGTGACTTAGCAAGCAGAAAGTATCGGTGTCTGATCGGCATCGATCAATACTATCACATATTTAGTTGGATCGGATTGATACTAAAATTGCTAGTATTGTCCGCCCCTACACTGTGCATACAGTACAGTCCAGTTATCACATTTTGTATTGACTACTCAGACGAAAAATGAGTGCTGCATCTTGTCAGTTGCTTGAAAAATGTGAAGTTGCCCTTTTACGTATTCTTACAATCCGTTTTGTAAATGGCCCAGCGCTGTGGTATGGGTTAGGGTAGCGGTGTCAAACATGCGGCCGGTAGGCCGGACAAGACCCCCTGAGGGATTGAATCCGGCTTGCGAGACAACGATGAGAGAAGCGCAAGTAAAAAAATGAGCTGCGCTTTTAAATATGTCCACTTTGCGTCTCTAAAGCCAGTCGCCACTTGCAAAAATTAAAGCTATGTTTTTATCTCTCTATTCTCTATCTCTGTGTTTCTCTTCCCCGCTGTGTTTCACTCTCTCCCCCCTTTTCTGTCCTCTCTTTCTCATTTTGGCTGCCTCTTTTTTACTTTTCTTTCTTTCTTTCTTTCACCTATTGTTCTCTTTCTTTTTCTCTTGTTCTCTTTCACTCTTTATTTTCATCTTGTTGTCTTTCTTTCTCTCATTTCTCTCATTTTCGCTCTATCTTTCTATGTGTCTCTTTCTTTCTTTTTTCTCTCTCGCTCTTTTTCTTTTTTCTCTCTTCATATTTATATTTACTCTGTCTTTTTCTGTCTTTCTCTGTTTTCTCTCACTCTCTCTGTCTTTCTCTTTCTGTCTGTCTTTCTTTCTCTTTCTTTTTTTGTCTTTCTCTTTTTCGTTTTCTCCCTTTATTTTTTCTGTCTCTCTTTCCATTTGTTTCTCTCTCTCTGCATACAGTATCTCTTTCTCACTTTCTTTTTTCCCTCTCTTTTCTCCACCCCCTCTCTTTCTTAACGCCCCTTTTTTTATCCCCATCATCTTCTTTCTCTTTAATCTACTAGTCTGGCCCCTGCGAACGTTTATTTTTTTCCTAACTTGTGGCCCCCGAACCAAAATTGAGTTTGGGAATCCCTGGTTTAATGCTAACACGTGTTATTACATTTGGTGTCTTTAAGGTTGACCCCACTTGTAGATTTATTTTGGGCTTACTGCCACCTAGCGATTGAAGTCACTAACTGCATGATCCCGCATCGGTTGCCTTTTGTTTCCTTCAGTCGGCGCCGATGCAACAAGGAATAATTACAAAAAGAATATATAAATTGAAATGATCACATTTAATCTGTCTTGCTCGTCAGAATTTTCAAACCGAGCTTGTTCCCGGCCATGTGTGTATTTGAGATGCAGAATATATATATATATATTAAAGGAACATTCCGTCATATTTGATCGACTAGATATCGCTGTACTATACTGCAACCTAAAAAGTGCTACAACAACGCAAAAGGAAGAATACAAACTACAGAGACTCTAAGTGATGAAACTGCGGTATTTTTCTTTCTTTCTTTCTTAAAAGCTTTCGCAAGGCACACAACCGTGTCAGCTTCTTCTTGTGGAGTCTCTTGTAAAACAATCACAAAATTCCTGACGTAACAATCATTTTAAGAATGCACGTTTATTAAAATGCGCTTAATCATTTAAAATCCAAAACAGGTCACCACCGACTGGTTCTAGGTTTTAAACCACATCGATTTGTGTATTGCATCAAGGTTTCTTGTCTAAATCAAGTTAAAACAAAAACAACACTTCATTTAAAATTTAAATTGTTACAATTGTATTGTTAGGGTTGTTTTCCACTGGGCTATAAAAACAGGATTATGAAACACTCGCAACAACTAAAACTGGAATCATAAGTGGGATTTGGGATTTTTAAGGGTTATTGTTCCATCTTCGTTATACATTATCCATTATCCGTTATCGGTCAGTTCATAATACGCTACAAAGCCTAGGAGCCGGGACTCTTACTCTCAGCCAAAAGGCCAAGCTAAGGTCCTAGCCCTGAAGCCTTGCTGCGATCACTTGATCTTAGCCAAAAGGCCGAGAAGTGGTGCATCAAGTGCATGTGATATGTTTACAAAGAAGACACTAAAGGTGTCAATTTCTTGCCACGTGTGCATTTTATTCTTAACACGTCATTTGCGTATGCATGCAAGTTTTTGCACAGAGAGACTTTTACTCTAATTTGTAACTCATTTGTCTTGGAACGAGTAATCTGTTGTCTGTTTGGTTTTGAAATAGATACTTCGTGTTTAAACTTCTTCTGCTTTTCGTTTTTTATTTTTATCAAAGTAAGTTGCTGGGGAAAAAATGATTTTTCGTTTTGTTCTTGAAGTCAATATCTATGCTTGAAAACCGACACCAACACCATACTGAAGGCGTTATTATATTAAAAGGTGCTGCCATCCAATTTGGACGTTTTATATTCTCTACCGACATCTTGTGGCTTTAGTGATCATTGCAGCTTCTAACATGGTTCCTGAGTGGTGCATGCAAGTACATGCATTTCTTAGACGCGCTTAAATAAACTTCATCTTTTGGGGGGTTCTGGTTGGTAATTGGATTTAATTTGAAATAGCCTTTTCTTACCTGCACAATTTTCTTGCCACTGTAACAGAGTTGAAATTTCATTATTTTGAGTTTTTTGAATTCTCACAAATTCTGTGTTTTTATTGCATTACTGTTAAAACTGTGGTACCGCATTCATTTGTTAAGCCATGGGCGTGTGCGAATGTCTTTCTCGTTTAGCACTTTTTGGGCTTCTGCGCTTGCCGTACCTTCAGCTATATCACCTCGTGCTGAAGATGTATGCAGTCGTGCACAATCGCCCTGACTTCTTTGTATTGTTTTGTTTATTGAATCAGGCAATAAACCGAGTGACTGTGAACCCTTGTGTCGCACATGATTGAGGGTTGTTACCGCAGTTTTTTGTTAGTGTAGTGTAACGACTCTAACGAGGATAAAGTCACTCTCTACCCCCTTCCTTCTTTCCGCCAGCTTAATGTGTTCCAAGGCCGGAACAGCTTTGATATAGGTAAAATAAAAGCAGATAGGTGCAGTGGAAAAAATGATAATGATAATGGGCATTGTTAACACATGATTCCACTTTTAACTTTTTAGATAACTAATTCGAACAATTTGGTAAACGGTACATTTTGATATTTAATTCCCAACAAAAGACATTTTGCACATGTTTTATGTAATCATATAATTCTCTTGAGTTTCACTTTCACATTTTTCAAAATTACTAACAGAAAAGTCATGGAGATGCACAAAAAGAATAGAAAAAAGCTCGTTTCATGGATGAGGAAGCCTAACAAGGTAACCAAAAGATGAGAAAAAAATGGATGATGCATTTTTGTTTTTAATATATTTCACAATTGACTTAAGACACAGGTCGCAACAGACCTGCTAACTTGGGGGCTTGCTACCTGATAACTAACACAAGGTGAGATTTCACATGTTTTACTTCTTACATTATTGTTGTTTTGTAATGTAAACCCATAACGTATTTGAATTTGTATTTTCTGTTTTTTTCTCATGATTTTGCAATAAACATCACATCAAAAAATGAAAAAAAAAATCACCTGTAAAGAGAAAAAAGGATGACAGGTTGAAGGCAAAGGCTTTTTACAGACCCTTCCCCCCCAAAAAATTTGGACACTTCTTTTACAAAAATATTTAAAGAAATATATCATATGTTGTTATAACAATCATTTATTTGTACGTTTAGAAACAATCGCATTGTTTGAATCACGATATAAATTTGCGAATTTCGGAGGATTTTTTTCTTATCTCCAGTAGAATCTCTGAAAATATAAAGTGTAAAACCTGGTAGGTTGTGTTTTTTTTCTTTGGATTTTCCTTTCTAGTTCTCCTGATCTGGTGTTTTTGCTCCATTCCATCATTTGTGTGAAAAGGAGAAATACCCTAAAGAGTCTGTGTTTGAATTTTGGACAATCAATGTGATAAGTCCCATCTTCGATGATAAAAATAGCGTGATAGAAATTTTAAGAAACACGACGTGTGTACAGTTTTTTTACGAGTGTGTGCAGGTCTTCAAGACTTTTTGTTTTAAGAAGTTTACAAGGGAGTGAAGAAGGGAAAACAGTGAGAAGCGTCCTTTTCTCTTGAGACTCTGAAAGAAGACTAGAAGAATATTACTGTACTTAACGATTTCCCCCCGAATAACGATTGCATTCGGTAGAACTATCGATGCCATGTTTTCTAATTAAAGAAGAGTACATTTATATTTCACATGATTAATATTCAGTTTTACTCTGAGCTTGCTTTGATGAGGTATCCATTAAAAGTGATATAAATATCCACATCGTCGCTGTAAATGGCATTTTCCCTTTCCCGCTTATAGAGTCGGACCCACACCTCGTCTTTGAGGCTCAAGTCCAGCATCAGGCTCTGGCTCTGCATGATGGAGCGATCGCTGGGTTGGGCGTACACGATGGCCTGTTCCGCTTCGTTGCGCATGATGTGGAGATACGTCTCCTTGAAGTTCCAGGTGTGGATGTTAAGGTTGAAGAAATAGATGCCGGGTGTGCGGCAGACAAATTTGCCGCTGAACATGTTGAAGTGGTCGTCGAGGTTCACAAACACCGTGTCGAATATCAACGGCTGGTAAGCCTCGAGGCTGTGGAGGGACTTGCGACGTCCTATGGAAAAGGCGGCATACTGGGCTTTGCAGGGGTCTCCAGGGAGACCGGCTTGGCCTTTAGAGCCTTTGGGGCCCTTGAGCCCCATGGATCCCTGGGGGCCTTCTGGTCCAGTTTTACCCGGTGTGCCTCTTTCACCTCGGTCACCTTTATCACCTGCAGGGCATTAAGAAATGTTTCACTAATGCACAAACATGATCTATTTTTGTACATTCACCAAATCAAATCAAAATGTATTTGTATTGCACTTTTTTGAGGACTTGCAACTCTAAGTGCTGTTACCTTTGTGGGAGGGGGGCTGATTGTGGCATGTGGTGTGAGTAATATGCATACATCTGTGTGCTGCTACAGAAAAAAAAACCTCTGACTGTGTCTCCTGCGTTTCGTAAGAGACGTCTTAAAGGGGCGGAGCGAGGTGGCTGGGATTCCCCTCCTTTATATTAATCTCCCAGAAAGAATCAAGATCGCGCAGAGGCTGAGGGAGGGGTCACATCAACCACACTAAGACTTGTGGTGCTGAATGTGTGCTTTGTAGTGCGATTGAGATTTAGAGAAGTTTTGTTTCTGGGAAGAAGCTTGGATGTCTTTGCGTTGAGTGAAACAAAGTGGAGAGCGAGTGTTGAGGTGTGGTTCGAGAGCGTTCTCCATCCGGGCACCGGTGTTGTGGAATGCTCTTCCCCCTGAGATCCGATCTGCAACCTCAGTGGAAATGTTTAAATCTAAGCTTAAAACTCACTTCTACTCTATAGCATACGAATAACCTAAACTTCTTATATGTAATAACTTGTGAAGCCCTTAGAGACTAATTGTGATTAAGGGCTATACAAATAAAAAAGACTTGACTTGACTTGACTTGACGTGTGTTTTGGTGAGAGTGGCAGTTCTGAGTACAGGAAGAGTTAGGGAAGGTGTGGCCTTTTTGGTGAGTGAGAGAGTGAAAGAGAAAGTAGTGGAATGGAAGGAGGTGTCCTCGAGATTATGTGGGTTAATGTGAAGTGGGTAAGCGATATGTGGGTGTTTCTGAGTGTGTATGTTCTAGGTTCTAAGAGATGTGAGGAAGAGAGGAATTAATTCTGGAGTGATTTGTAAAGGGTGTGTCATGTTACTTTGCCTGGTCAATTTGTATATGGATGGAGTGGTGCGTGAGCTGCATGTAAGTGCAGGGAGAGCAGATGTAATTCAGCTGTTGTTTGCAGATGACACTGCTTTTGTGGCTGACACTTCAGCAGGACTGAGTGCCTTGGTAGTGGAGTTTGATAAAGTTTGTAAAAGAAGCAAGCTTAAGGTGAATGCAGACAAGAATAAGGTAATGAGGTGTTCGAGAGGCGGTAATGTAGGTGTTTTACAGATTCATTTGAATGGTTGAAAGTTGCAGGAGGTAGATTGTTTTAAGTCATTGGGTTCATATGGGGCAGCAGGCGATGGTTTGGAGGAGGATGTCTAGGAGACAGGGGACGAAGGATGCGAGGCAATAGGTGTGAAGAACGGATGGTTGAAATGTAGAGATGTGCAAATGGATGCAAAGCGAGGATTGTATGAAGGTGTGGTCGCACCAACAGTTGTGTATGGCTCAGGAGCCTGGGTTTTGAGAGTAAATGGGCGTAATAGATTCAATGTCTTTGAAATGTGATGGTTGCGTAGTATGTGTGGAATGACATGACTGGATAGGTTAAGGAATGAGGAAGTATGGAGAAGAGCTGGTGTGGTAAGAGAGCTTGCTTGGATGCTTGATGAAAATGGTCTCAGATGGTTTGGACATATGGAAAGAATGGATACATGGCGTTTGACTAAAAGATTATGTAGTGCAGAAGTGGTGGGAAATAGAATAGGAGGAAGGCCCAAATATGGATGAGTAGAAACGTGCACAATATTTCAGGTTGTTTAATTTAATGGATGCAAGGGTGTGTGCAGGGGATAGATGTGAGTGTGGAAGGATAGTTAAGAATGACTGATATCAATGCATATGATGCGGAGGGGGTAAACCAGTGTATGCTGTCGGGGCTCTCTGTTGATGAAGGGATGCATGGCACGGCAACTCTCCCCTTGTTGTGCTGCAGGCTTAATGTTTGGTGTCAGGTTGGGAATAGTGAGGGGGAATGAATGTTTGGTCAATGTGTGTGCATTTTTGACTCTATCCCCCCTCTCTACGTCTCTCTCCTTCTACATCTGTATACCATTCGCTCCCCTTTTATCTATCTCTCTACCACTCTACTTCTCTCTTTCTATCTTTCCCTCTACCTCTATATCTATCTGTTTCTGTCTTTATATCTCTACCTCTATCTCTCTGTTTCTCTCAATACCCCTCTCTCTCTCTCTCTCTCTCTCTCTCTCTCTCTCTCTCTCTCTCTCTCTCTCTCTCTCTCTCTCTCTCTCTTCCTCTCCCTCTAACTCTCTTTCCCCCTCTCTCCCAATGTTTTACTCAACCAGGTCAGGCTCACAAAGATGTCATATTGGTCATGAAATAATATTTTCTGCAGTAAAACAAGATGGATATTTGTCTGACCTTTGAGGATTGTCATGTTGATGTAGGCATGTACTTGGGCTGGCTGATTGTAGACCCCTGTTGTGTCCTCTGCTGGCTGAAGATTATCACAGCAGCGGTTGCAGGTAAGTGAGGGGCCAGTGGATGGGGCTGCCTGTGTTACCAGGTGAACCAAGGACATGATAACTAGAACACCCAACATTGCGCTGATTCCAAGAGCAGCGGAGACGGGTTGATATCACTGAAACTGGATGTCACAGAACTATGTTGAAATGCGTTGAGGGCTTTCACGGTATGCCAGCATAAAAACACCATCAACCAACAATAAAAGCAAACAAAATATTTGTACTCAATCATATATACTATACAATAATACAATGCATATTGTACATAGTCATGAGGCCAAAGGAAGTAGGCCAGACGTCTCAAACTCAATTTATTTGGTTCCTGCGGGAGTCGGGATCCAAGCAAAGTGGGTGCACATCGGGCAGTCATGGTTTTAGGCACAGGTGAAGCGGGCAGCCACCCGTGGCGGCATTTTAACCATGCTACATGGATGGCGGCACAAGATCTTAATAATAAAGAAATAAATAACAATCATAAATGTGCGCCACAAAGCGGTTTTGTATTATCTAACAACATTTGACTTTGCCTCTTGTCAAATGGGCACTCCTTCGTTGCATCTTTGATGCTCCTGCTTGCTGCAAAGGTGTGCAAAGAGACTGAGAGAAGGACAAACATTGGGAAGGGGCGGCGTGGGGGACAGTTCACCTCTGACTGTCTCTCTCAAAATGAACAGCTAGGGTGGGGGGGCTGCAGGGGGAGGATCCAATAAATTACTTTACCATCTTTTGGCTTGTTTCAACAACTTCTTTTTACTTTCATCATTTTCATCTGACACCAACAAAAAACGTTACTTTTTAACCCCCTCGCCCTTCCCACCTTTCCTCCTACCTAATATGTTCCGTGGCCCAAACAGCTCTTGTCAAAGTAAGCAAATAGACGTGGTGGAAAAAATATAAGGGCTATTTGAACTCAGTTGGGCATTGTCAATAGAGAAAACATTCTACTTTCAACTTTTTAAAGACACCTCAAACAACACTTAGGTGTGATTAAAAAGTCGAAAGAAAAATATTTTTTCTATCAAGTATGTGTTAACAATGTCCATCTGAGTTAAAAGAGCTGTTATAAAAAAATTCACCGCACCTGTCTGCTTTTATCTGACTTTTATCAGTTCGGGACTCAGCACATGAGGAATCAGGAAAGGGCGAGTGGAGGGGGGGTCGGAGAGTAATCTCATACCCATGCTTTCAGTTTTCGGTTAATGTAGCATGAATATGGTGAAAGTAAGAAAAGGCCTATTTCAAATTCAATCCAAATTCCAACACAACCCCCCAAAAAGATGAAAAAAAGAAGAAGAGTCTATTAAAGCGCATCAAAAGAAATGCATGGCCTTGCACGTGCCACACAAGCAGCTTGACAGAGGCTGCATTGATTATTTAAGCCAGAAGATGGCATCAGAATGTAGAACATTTTAAAATTCCGGACGGATACTTTAAGAATTGATATCAAACAAATCAGTAATAACTAAATAATAATGTAGGGAACATAAGACTTGAGAAAAAACAATACAGTGTGTGAGTAAAAAAACAAATTGATCAGTAGTGAATCCCTCTCACTCTCTCTTCTTCAGACAGAAGTCTCGTTTTGCAAGCTAATGTTTTTTTTCTTAATGCGCATGCACTGTAATTTTGGGTACAATTGCAAAGTTATTGTTTTACCAATTTTGAGCTCTACGTAATTTATTGGCACAGAGGTAGGATCCATATATAACTTGAGCATCCCATAATAACATCAAACTTTCATACTAAGGTGGGGCCTCAAATGATTGTTAACTGTGAGTTTGTAGACTGAGCAGAAGCTTTTAAGGGCCTTCTCCCTATTACTATTTACCTTGTCTGTGACATGTACCGGTGTTTGGATGTCCATCCATGCATCCATGCATCCATGCATCCATGCATCCATGCATCCCTGCATCCATGCATCCATGCATCCATGCATCCATGCATCCATGCATCCATGCATCCATGCATCCATGCATCCATGCATCCATGCATCCATGCATCCATGCATCCACGCATCCATCCATCCATGCACCATCCATCCATCCATGCACCATCCATCCATCCATCCATCCACCTATCCATCCATGTATCCACCCATCCATCCACCCATCCATCCATCCATCCATCCATCCATCATCCATCCATCCATCCATCCATCCATCCATCCATTCATCCATCCATCCATCCATCCATCCATCCATCCATCCATCCATCCATCCATCCATCCATCCATCTGTCCGTCCTTCAATGTCTCCACCAGTGGAAAAGTGATGAACGGGAACACTCCCAAAACAAGAGTCAACATGATTCCAACTTTGCCCAGAACTAACATGAGATCTCCTTATTTGTCGGTCAGCTGTCCATGTAATCACTGTGGAATTTTTACTGCTTTGTGAAACAAGTGCGCAAGGGAGAAAGTTGTCCTTGCAGCTGTGCACACCAGGATTACTTGGTTCAGTGGCGTGCTATCAAAACCTCGTTTCTTGACAGCTGTATTAGGAATTACGAACTATGAGTGATGATAATTCCAAAATACCTCATGCATCTTTGCTGCCAATCATCAGCCATTAGCTAGTTAACAGTATGAATTTGATCTGGAGAAGACGGCCAAGCAGAGCAAAATTTCAAAGAAAACCTAATATGGGACTGCAAGCTTGCACAGTATTCAAATGATGCAAACCTATTTTCATGCACAGAGGAAATGTAATTAATTGATACAGCTAAAAATAATTTTTTTGAACTATTTTCTGTGTGCAGGAAACATTCCTGCAGTTCAATTTATTAATGAACAAGATTAAAATTTTCATTGGTGATCCTGTGTTAGGAGAGATGGAGAAAAACTCCAAACATGTGAGCCATATTTTACTCTGTATTGTGTTTTCACAAAGCCTTTTGGCACTGTAGAAGTGTCTTCATGTGGTTTCATTCCACTCATGTTTTATGACTACATATGGTTTCTGTTATCTCTACTCATACCCTAGAATGCAAATGTGGCAAACTGGATTTTTTTTGTCTCCTACAGTTAGATAAGAAATAATAATACCCTAACAAGTTAGCGTTTCATGTTTCATGGCAAATAATACACAACTTTAAACTATGAAGGAATGAATCTCACCTTGGTCAAGTCTTTGCAGCAACTTCAGTCCGCTAAAGAAGGGAAATGGTCAAGCCCTCTCTTTTTACTGTGTGTATGTACGTGAAAGATTTTTTCTTCTTCTTCTGGCGTATCCCTGCAGCCTACTTCACCAGCCTCAATCTGTTTATTTTGGGAGGAAAACTAAGGCCTTCCCCCTCGACATCACATCACACTATGCAAAACATAATTCCAGTCAAATTTTGAAAGCAGGATATAAAATGCAAGGAAAGACACTTTGTTTTATACTAGCAAGACACAGTCAAATAAAAGTAATACAAAAGATCCTGTTTTTGATCGTTAACATTCACTTTTGTCTTTGCGCAGGATGCATTTGAAATGCATTTGGATTTGTACATACAGATGTTGATGCCATACTAGGCCACATTTACGACTATTCCTCATGAAATTTTCATTTCAGTTTATCTACACACTCTTACACAAACAAATTTCGGTGTTTATTCCGACATTTATTTTGTTGTGTATAATTTAATTTATTTTGTCCTGTATTCTGTGTTAACAAAATTCTATTCAAATGAGGGGGCGGGTCAAACTGGCTGAGCTTTTCACCTATTGGTTGGGTGACAAGTACACCACTTAACTGCAAGTCAAGTCATGTTTATTTGTGTATGGTAAATGGTAAATGGTCTGTATTTATATAGCGCTTTTCAAGTCAATGGAGACATCCCAAAGCGCTTTACAATGTGCTTCACACTTGCCCATTCACACACACACACACTCACACACCGATGGGTAGTCAGCCATGCAAGGCGCCTACCTGCTTATTGGGGGCATTAGGGATTCAGTGTCTTGCCCAAGGATCCCAAGACGAGCGCTCTACCTTCTTAGCTAATGCCGCCCTAGCCCTTAATCACAAGGAGTCTCGAAGGGCTGCACGGACTCCAGATTATTGCAAACTACAGACGATTATTACATCATCCCCCGATCCAAAACCTACATGACGGCAAAGAAAACTCAAAAACCTCAACATGAGAAAAGTGAAGACACCTTGAGAAGGGACCGCACATGAGGTAATCCCTCTTTCAGGATGACCAGGGTGCAACGGATGTTGCAATAACAAACAATTCACAGATATTGTCAACATGAAATATATGTCAATCATAGAATAGAAATGTGTTTTAAGCCTAAATTTAAACAGTTCCACTAAGTTTGCAGATCGAATCTCAGAGGGCAGAGCATTCTACAGCACCGGGGCCCGAATGGAGAACGCTCTCGAACTTGGCTCTTGGGATCACTAGTAGACCAGCGTTTTAGGAGCGAAGGCTCCGGACTGGAACAAAGAGGGAACTTAAATCTGAAAGACAAAAGGGAGTAAGTCCATGCATGATTTTGTATAATACCAACAGAACCTTAAAACCTTAAGCCAGGGGTCGGCAACCTTTTCGGTGCGGAGTGCCACTTTCAAATTTCCTTGTAAATCAGTGTGCCACACCAAGATTAATGATTCACACAACATTTTTTTAATATCCAACAGAGCTGTCATTTTACACCAGTCCAAGTATACAACATGGATATAGTGTACATTTTAATCGCATAATTCAGTGTTTTTCAACCCTTTTTGGACCCAAGGAACACTTTTATTTACAAAAAAGTTCAGAGGCACACTGTCCGTCGAAAATGTTCGAAAATGAAATGTCAAATATTTTACTGTACTACCTCATAAGCAGATAATTAGTACATAAAAAGGAGAAAATAATAATTATGACAAAAAAATAATTATGTGCTTTATGTTTTTATTTTTAACAGTGCAATCTTAAACCGCTTTGTTAAAGAAATTACGTTGTTAAATGTACTGTGCTACGTAGAGCAGATAATTATTACATAAAAAGTATATAAAAATCTACTGCCACCTAATGATATGGATGACTATTACAGTTCCTCATCTGAAGATTGGAAAAATACTGAATAATGGCCTGATTTTTTTGGAAAGGTAAAATTGGGTAAATACCAGCGGCACACTAGAAAAGGTCTCACGGCACACTAGTGTGCCCCGGCACACTGGTTGAAAAACACAGGTATAACTGATCAATTTATCTTTCACTATTTTTGTTTATGAATCAACTAAAAATGTAATTTGAATAACAAGTGGAAAGGCCTGTAGCCATCCATGACCAATGTTCCCTCTAATTTTCCACGGGTCTGAGCGTTCACACAAAGTCGGTGAGCAACGCTTGAAACAACAGAGAGCAACAGCAATCCTAAGTGTGCCAACTAAGTCATTATCAAACATGTCCAAAACTTGACATCATGTTACATTTTTCTGAGTTTCCGGCAATGTAAAAAACAATTTCACTTTTGAAAATATGACTTGAATGAATTATTATTGCAAAGGTTGTACGGACTACAAACATCATTTGTTTTTACAACAATTCTTTCACAAGTTTTCCATTTCTTTATTTACTGGTATCTTTTGTCGCATAATACTAACATTTTTGGGGGCTTATTTAGTCGGTTGCACGTTACACAACTGTATTTAATCACATTTTTTAGTGGAAGCACAATGTTGGCAACAAGATTCACTTGATATAATTGGAAATTATTTGAATGCAACACAAACTTTTTCTTCTTTTTCCCTGTTTTTTTTTTCAATTTCTTTTAATTCCTTTAAAAAAATCTCATTGTGTTTATTTTTTCCTAGCTGTTACTTTTTTCTTTTTGTTCTCTATTTACCTTTGTTTATTTCTTTTATTTTTTCTGGCTTTTTTAAAAAATGTTCCTACTTTTTTCTCTTCTTTTTGTTTTTTTCAGATTTTCACTACTTTTTCATTTTGGTATTTTGTTCTTTTTGGTTCTATTCCCCCTTCCTTTAAGTCATTTTGTGCATGATTTTACATAATATTTGGTCATATAAGGATGAAAGAAGCAAAAACAACCTGAAGAGCCGTTTAGGACCCGAAAGAGCTGGTTCCTTTTAGTGAGCCGAGCCGAAGAAGCCGGTTCCCGAAAAACTCTACTGACTTTACTCAACTTCGTTCTACTTCGACCTTGACTTCTAAATACCGCATTTGGAACACAACGTCAGGGGAACCTTTGTATTTCAATACGAAAAATACAAAATTACAGGGATGAAAATGCATATGGGTGTCTTTGCAGAAGTTTTAGTCAATTTTTTACTCTAAATATTAAATCTCACAGCGAAGGTCTTATATTCAGGTTATTGTTTTCATAAAAAAAAAAAAACTAAAAGCACGAAATACTTTCAAATCAATATTATCCATCTTTTAAATGATTGTTTGCGATTTTTTTTGAGTTACCCGGAGTTAAATTAATAAATAAATTAATTTGATGTTTGCTTTTTTTATTTATTTATTTTTTACAAATACACAGTTGATAATCCATCCATCCATTATCAGCACAGCTTATCCTCAGTAGGGTCGCAGGGGTGCTGGAGGCCATCCCAGCCATCTTCGGGCAGCAGGCAGCGGACACCCTGAACTGGTTGCCAGTCAGTTGCAGGGCACACAGAGAAGGACAATTCGGACCGGCCAATTAACCTGACATGCATGTTTTTGGGATGTGGGAGGAAACCGTGGTGCCCGCAGGAACCCACGCAGGCATGGGGAGAACATGCAAACTCCAGACGGGGAGGTTGCGGTAGCTGGACTTGAACCCTAAACCTCTAATCCCCCAGCCCCCGTGCCGCCAAGAGAATAAATCATAGTGAAGGAAAGAATATTGAGGAAAAAAGCCTTCAGTAATCAATAATCAAATCTTGCATCCCTGAATCATGAGGTAATTGTGAGTCTCCAAAAAGACCCCCAGGCCACCAGCTAAGGCACACTTTTTGTGCCATTGATTTACTAGTCTGGCCCCCAGGAAATGTGTTTTTTCTTACCGTGTGCCAAATGAGTTTGTCACTCCCTAATTCGTAATCAATGGTGAAGTGGTAAATTAAGAGACACCAACACTTCTGTGTTTTAGTCAACTTAGTTTCAATGAGTTGTTCCCAGAGAAGAAAAATCAAAAATGTAATGCTGGGAAAGGGTCATGACAATCAGGTCGGCTGTCTGAAGAGGTGATCCTTATTTCTTTTTCAGAAATTTAGCAACCCTATATACGTATATACTGTATAACTAATGTTAAGTACTGACATCCATAAATGGGAAATATGTTGCGTAAATCTCTCTAATTCTTCTCAATTGCACAAATTGTGTTTTATTTCTGACACTTGTTCCTGACATTTTGCAGTAATACTTGTGTTTTTTTTCCTTGAGTGACGTGGATTTCTGTCGTATGTTGCGTGTGAGTGCGAAGTGAGTTGTAACAGAAATGTCAAACCACGGAAAAAATACACACGTTACCATACCGCCGGCACCACCAGACAGGACATGAAAATGCTCAAAGTAGAAGCTCATGCGTATGCACACCTTCTTCGAGCAAATTCTCAGGACTACTTTCCACCATGACAGGAAGTCACAAGGCGACCCATTTTCTTTCTTTTGTGTGCGTGTATTGTTAGATCACAGCACACCCAGAACACTGGAAATTTACTCCACGTTTTCAGACACCATAAATGAAAGGCCTCGTCTATTCTCACGCACGTAACAACCAAAACAAAACAAAGACCAAAAATATTTTTTATTGACACAAAGGATGACAGAAAAACTAAGAATGAGTTTGCTTAACAAAAATGCCCTTCTAATGGTTCAGTATGATTGTGCACAGGTTTGTGATAATTGGACACCCCTGTGCCCAGTTCAAAACGCCATTTGAAGCCCTGTGGTGGTGGGAGGTATACCGCACAGTATTTCGTTGCAGTGTTTAAAATGTAGCGAAATTAGCCGCGTGTAGTCCGGAATTTTCATTAATCCAAATGTTAACATTTTACGGGAGGCTCATTTAAAGGGACGGTAAATTACACGAGTTGCTAAGTGGCGCTATGTGGACACGACAAGTCTTTTGTGTGCGAGTTCATAATAAATGTCATAATAAAGGTGCTGTGCGCCATCACCTTGCTTGTCTCATCATTACAGCCTCTGTCAATTTCCTCATGTTGCGTTAGCATGTCTTAGACGTGCTCTAATAAACTCTTTCATCTTTTGGGAGGTTTGGGTTAGCGTTTGGGCTGTACTTGAATCAGGCTTTTCTTACTTTCACCATTTTCATGCTACAAAAAAACCACGGAAAAGAGCATGATATCACTCTCCACACCCTGATCCATCGTCTTCTCATTCATGCCTCCTTATGTGTTGCGCCCTGAACACCTTTCCTTGAAGTAAGATTAAAGCAGATAAGACTATCTATCTATATACTGAAGACATTTCCCCCTAAGGGGAGGTGGCTCGAGTCAAGAACACACATTCACCAAACATTCATTCCACTTTGCTCTTACTGACCTGACACCGAAGCAGATAAGTATGGTGGGAGGGGAAAAAAAGCACAAAGGCTCTTTGAACTCTGTTGGGCTTTGTTAAAACATACTTGACACAGAAAATATTATACTTTCAACCTTTTTAAGGCGCCTCAAACGACACACACCACCTTCAAAGCAGAAACAAAAGTTGAATTCATGGATCCACCTCAAATGGATGCACTGCTAAAAGTGCCTTGTTTGTCTTGCAGAATGAAATAACCACTTTTGTTTGACTGCACGGGCATCGAAGATGGCCTGTATGATGAACAAGCGATGGGCCAGCCTGCGACGCTAACTTGAGCCGCTAGCATAGGAGCATCTGTCTGGGTGGTTTCTGATGCTACTCGAGACAGATCAGGTGGATTGGATGAAGCGCTTCTCTCCACTGGAGGATGGAGAGGGAGGCCAAGGTGTGAGGAGCTACAATAAACTTCCCCGTTTCCCGCCTGTTTATCTTCCTCCATCTCAGGCTCTTCTTTTCCGACACCAAAGCCAGAGTCAGGACTCTCGCAGCTTGGGAATGTCGGGAAAGTGTGGCGAAGATGGAGGGACTTCAAAACGTTAGGAAGTTGGAAACTCTGGGTTAGGACGACGGGATTGGACTCGGTTTGAACAGAGCTGCCCGAGGAGCCGGATACTAAGTAACCCAAATTGGAGAAACAGGACAAAGATGAGGAAGAATCGCCTCCAAGGCTGCTCTCGTTGGAGAGCGCCGATGGTTCGACGTTGCTTGGAGGTTGCGAAGTGTTACTGGAGGTGGATGAGGTCACGGCAGGAACAGCTTCGCGGCGACTCTCGCACACCTCCACTGGAGAAATGTCGTCCGCGGGTTCCACAATGTGGAAGGATTCAGCACAACTAGGATTCAGCCATTTCTGGAGAAAAATATGTGGATTCTTCAGAGCAAACACATTTGAGGAGATTTTGTCTTTGGCACTTTTTGGCTAAGGGTGGGTGAAGCAATCTAAATATTGATATATAGATACTGAGGGAGTACTTGGATCGGATTAATACCATTGTCTCAAGCTCAAGACTGTCTTCCCATTTTAACGAACGCTGTAATAATGTTGTTAGTGTTTTGTGAGGCTATGCATACGTTATAACTTTCAAATTCGATGGAATTGTGGTTACACTTTGTTTGCGCTGCTGATTTTATTTTAGAAATATTGTACAGTGAAAGGTTTTTTTATTTTCTGGACTATAAGGCACACCTGATTATAAGACGCACTTTCAAAATACCCTTTGAGAAAGTTTTTTATATACATCAGGCACATCGAACGATAAAGCGCTTATGATAAAGAGATTAAAACAGACGATAAAAACAGATTTCATATTACATAAACATTAGGGAATCTGCTTTTACACCTAAAATGAATCAATGTATTCGTAAATGCCGATATTGTATTTCCGAATGCATTTTCTGTATTTCTGGCTCCGTATAGTGCACTGAAAATTGGAATATTTTGGGTGTCCCTTATAGTCGGTATTTCTCTTGTCTTGTTGACATAGTTATACAGTATCTGTATTTTTCTTTTTACATTGCTGCTTTCTTTGGTTTGACTCTTTTTATTTTTGTTCGTAAACGGTTGTATTTTACTTTTTATACTGTTAAAGGTTTTTACATCGTACCATTTACACTTTTTGCACTTTAACTTTGTTCATAAAAGATTGTGTAATTGAAGGTATTGTAGTCATGTTAACTTTGTTATATTTACAGATTTTCGTTACATAGCTACTTTTGTGGTTTGACTCTCTTGACTTTTGTTCTAAACTAGTTGAAAAAGAAACATTTATTTTTTTTAACTTTTTAATTTTGCAATATAGTTATTTAATACGAAAACAAATTTCAGGCACATTTTAGTGTCATCATGAATTAACTCAAGGGGTTCGAGTTTTCAATGATCATGATATTTTCAAGCAAAAAGTATTGGGATTGGATCGGTGCTACCCTGATTTTACTTGGACCGGACCAATACCAAAAATTCCAATTCGCCCACCCCTACTTTTGGCTCACAGAATTTACCTTCAGGTTTCCACTGTGGAGAGTGTGAAAATATTTGGAAGGATTTGGAACTTGCTTCACTTTGGTGATTCTGAAATAGGAAGGCCTCTTTATTAGACACACCCGCACATGAAATACTGTACCAAAAAAATTACGTATTGAAAAAAAAATTGCTTGTCACAAAGGAATTCATTTTCATTTGAAAAAAAAGTTATTGTCATTATTAGCTCCGAAGGTAGAGCGCTCGTCTTGGGATCAAGAGGTCGCAAGTTCGATTCCCGGCTCCTCCGTGTTGAAGTGTCCTTGGGCAAGACACTGAATCCTTAATGCCCCCGATAAGCAGGTAGGCAGCCTTGCATGGCTGCCGACCTATTGGTGTGTGAATGAGTAAGTGTGAAGCACATTGTAAAGCGCTTTGGGAGGTCTTCATTGACTTGAAAAGCACTATATAAATGCGGACCATTTATCATTATTTACGCTCGTCAGAGAGTATTGTGATAGTTATTGATTTTCTTTAATGCAATTTAAATATGTCATATATTCTTGCGGGTAGCACGGCAGCGCAGCGGTTTCCTCCCACATTCCAAAGACATGCATTTCAGGTGGATTGGCCGGTCCAAATTGTCCCTAGGTGTGAATGAGCGAGTGAGTTGTCTGTCCCTGTGTGCCCTGCGACTAGCTGGCAACCAGTTCAGGGTGTCCCCTGCCCACTGTCCAGAGATAGCTGGTATGGGCTCCAGCACCCCCGCGACCCTACTGAGGATAAGCGGTGCAGATAATGGATGGATGTATACATTCTTGCTTCATTACAACTCAAGGCTTTCATTATTTTAATATTACAGCAGGGGTGGCAAACACATTTTTCCTCAGGGGCCACATAGTAGTATATACATGTATAAATATATATATATATATATATATATATATATATATATATATATATATATATATATATATATATATATATATCTCATCTCATTAGCTGCACCCCTTATCCTCAGTAGGGTCGCGGGGGTGCTGGAGCCCATCCCAGCAATCATCGGGCAGTGGGCAGGGGACACCCTGAACTGGTTGCCAGCCAATCGCAGGGCACACAGAGACAGACAACTCACTCGCTCATTCACACCTAGGGACAATTTGGACCGGCCAATTCACCTGAAATGCATGTTTTTGGAATGTGGGAGGAAACCGGAGTGCCCGGAGGAAACCCACACCAGCACAGGGAGAATAAAAAACATTCAAAAGTGTAAAAAGTATTACAAAAAGTACTGAGAACAACGAAAAAGTACCGGAAAGTATGGGAAAAGTAGAAACACTGATTAAAGGTAGGGAAGGTACAGTATGAAAAACTACTTAAAAAATTTTAAAAAGTGCTGTAAAGCATGTAAAGTACTGAAAAGCACAACAGAACCTGAAATGAAAACAAGTAAAAAACATAATTAAGTGTATGAAAACGTTTAAAAGTATAAAAACATATTGAAGATGTACTGAAAGGTGGTAGTAAGTATAAAAAATTACTGAAAACTGAAATGTAAAAGGTAAAAATGTAATGATCTAGTTGTCAAGGAATATACACTGTCCTTTTCAGACACACAGTCCAAACAGTTGTACTCACCTTATAGCGTTTTTGTATTTGCAAAAAAACTGCTTCATGATAATCACAACAACCAGGCTGATCACGACAGGCAATACGATAGCGCTTTGTGACAAATTCCAGGCTGTGGAAAAAAAACAGGAAATTGATCACAACTAAAATGACAACTTGAGATAACGACGACTCTTCTTCTTGAAAAAAAAAATACATCCAATTCGAAACATAAAAGAACAAAGGTACAAATTGAAAATGTCTCTCTTGTCAGCATCGGTTTGCTTTCGTCAGTCTTCCTTACCTTGATTTTCTGCATTTGGCCCCGCGAAAAATGTATAGGGACTCCACTCACTCCACTGGCTGCCTTGCAGGCGATGGGGCTTGACCTTGACACGAACTTGGTGCTTTCCTTCCAGCTTCTCATTAGGGATCTTCAAGCGTGGAATGTCAGTGTGAAATGTGTACACCTTCATGCGGAACACATGAATTCAATTTTTCGATGGCATTTGAGCTTAAAGTCTCCGGTTGAATAAAGTAAGTGAGGAAATGTGATTGTTGAATTGCTTCGTCTGAAATCTATGTTTAAATTGCAAACTAGGGCATCTATTCCCAACCTGAAGGCATCTGACGGTACCGTTGCTACAGATAATGCTGACAATGTCCGTATATTAAATGATCAGTATGCCAGTGTTTTTGGTCGTGACAATGGTGTTTCACCCGACTTTCCCAGCAGAACTTCAGCTGTTCTGAATTCTGTGAAACTTTCAAAGGAGTTAATTCATAAATACTTGATAAAACTTCCCAGCAAATTTTCAGCCGGCCCTGACAAAATTCCAAATTTCTTGCTTAAAAAGCTAGCTGACTTTTTATGTGAACCATTATTTGACCTGTTCTCTAGATCTTTTGAGGATTCACAGCTGCCTGAGGACTGGCTCAGTGCTATTGTCATACCCATTTTTAAAGGGGGAAGCACAACAAGTGCAGCCAACTATAGACCAGTTAGCTTGACTAGCTGCGTCTGTAAAGTGTTTGAGAAAATTATCTCAGATGCCATATGGAAATTTATACAGGAGCACAATCTTTTTACGTTTAAACATCATGGGTTTAGGTCCGGACATTCTACCATGACTAACTTGATAGCTCATTTGAATAATATTACCAGTATGTTTTTTGTTCACAATATGGCTGGTCATGTTGTTTACTTAGACTTTTGCAAGGCTTTTGATAAAGTGTCTCATGACAAGCTTTTACAAAAACTGAAATACTATGGTATTAGTGGAAAACTGCTTGAATGGATAACTGCATATTTGTCAAATCGTAAACGATGCGTAAAAATTGATGATGTTCTTTCACCGTGGTCGGAAGTTTGTAGTTGGGTACCGCAGGGCTCAGTTCTAGGACCATTATTATTTCTGTTTTTGTGAACGACCTACTTGAGGCCATTCAAAGTAGTGACATCTCAATTTTTGCCGATGATGCTAAACTGTCGACTTTCTTACCAAAAACCCAGGTTGCAAGAACAATTGATTCTCTCCAAATTGACATTAAATCAGTTTTTCTTTGGTCCGAACAGTGGCAACTGCAACTGTCATCTCACAAATGCTTAGCACAGTCATTTTTTCATGGTTCTGTTCCGCTGTATAACATTAATGATCATGATTTGCATGTTGTTACTGAACATAAGGATCTGGGTGTCACTCTTACTTCAAACCTAAAGTTTATCACGCATATCGCCAAAATTACCAACAAAGCCAATAACATAGCATCAAACATTTACAGACACTTTTACAACAAGAACCCAGCATTCTTAGTTCGAATGTTTTGCGTTTATGTTAGACCCGGGTTAGAATATAATAGCGTCGTGTGGAACCCTTTCATACTCAAAGACATTAACCTACTTGAAGGAGTTCAACGTCAGTATACGGAGCGAATACCTGGGATGCAAAACTTGTCATATCCGGAAAGACTACAAAGACTGAACTTGGACTTTTTGGAGCTCCGCAGAATTCGATTTGATTTAAATTTTGTGTTCAAAGTACTGCATGGAATGATCGATGTGCCTTTTGATCAATTTTTTGAGTTCTGTCGTGTTGATGGTTTACGTGGTCACAGATATAAGTTACAGGTGCCTAGACCTACCAGCAACTTGTATGGAAACTTTATTTCTTTCAGGATACCAAAAATTTGGAATTTTTTGCCTGACCGGGTTATTAGTGCAAATACGGTGCAAACCTTTAAGCAAAGGTTGGCAGAAATAGATTTGTCACATTTTCTTAGGGGAGGGCGCGTAAGGTGACCATATTTGGCCATGCTCACTCTCAGCATTAGTTTTTTTTTGTGTGTGTGTCATGTTTTGATTAATGTATCCAACAATACCTTCAATAAACATTTCATTTCATACTCCTTACTGAATGTGTATGCCATTATTGACAGCCATGCTTATTTTATCCATTTGTCAAAACAAAACAAAATATTTTATTATTGAAACTGAATGAGGAGGAATTTAAAGAAACCAAGTCTCGTTTCCTTCGTAAAAAAACCCAACAAGAAGTAGTTGAAACAAAAAAATATTTCTTTATTTATTCTTTCCAATCTGTGTTTAGCACTTGCAAATATTTTAACTAGGAAATAACAAAGGGTTTATGAAATAATGAAACCAATTTCCAGGTATACAGTAGACCAGTTGTGTTTACTGATTAAGGTATTATACTGTATATTCTTAAAATGGTATTTTTTTATGTGCTATTAGACTTGATTCCTTTATTCTGATTGTTCTATAAATTGATTACTTTGACAGAAACGTTATTTTTTTCCTTAAATTCCTTTTTCTTTTAGGTAATACCTGCTCTCTCTTTCTTTATTTTTTTTCTGGATATTAACTGACAAAATGTCACATCTTGTATAAATCCATGATCTATTAATTCATGAAATCCAATAAGTTTTAATTGAAGAAATAATACATTTGTTGGATCGCCACAGTAAATGGCTTTTGTTGTAACTACTCTAATGGCTCTAAAACAGGGGTCTCCAACATGACACAGCTGAAATGCCTGCAGACCTGTGCTGAAAATAGCTCACCACTGTGTCTATTTAACCCTACTTCCAAGATGGCGGCTCATCTTTCAACCTATATAGTCTTTCATTTTTTGACAAAAAATAAAAGACAAAGGAAAACTTGCTGCTATTCGTTCTTGCTCCTTTTGTTATTTGTATCGTGCTTTATCTATTGCATGTTTTAGGTGGAGAAGAGTAAGTTATTTAATCTGTGCTCTACAGTAAATTGTGCATATGGCATATTTAACCAGAATGTTTAGGTTGAATTAACCTATCTATCTATCTATCTATCTATCTATCTATCTATCTATCTATCTATCTATCTATCTACCTACCTACCTACCTACCTACCTACCTACCTACCTACCTACCTACCTACCTACCTACCTACCTACCTACCCTGGTCATATCCCTCAAGAGGGGTGACCGACAGCAAGACAAACACATACAAAAACAAAGAAAATAATAAGGGAAGAAGTAGCAAAAACCACACACCAAAATTTTTGGACCATGGCCAACACAAATGCCCAAACATCTGAACAAGTTAAGCACCTCGGCACCCAAGTTGGTCATGCTTTCGTCCCTCCAGATGAAACGGGACACAAGAAAGCGGCCATGTCACTCGGGTCAGGGTGACACAACACACTCTTCTGTTCAACAGCAGGGCCCGACAGCTTTCACTGGTTTACCCCTGCCGCATCATACAGGTTCCCTGCCCATTCCTTAGAACACGTCTAAACATCCTACTATCCTTTTACAACACCTCCCCACTCATTCCTACCACCGAGAATCATAAATTGATGACTTTATATTTTGTAAATGCACATCAAACTGGGTGCCCTTTGCGCTTATTATTTATAAAAAGTCATTCTCAGCTGGAATAAAGGTTGGAGACCCCTGCTCTAGCGTCTAGGGTTCTCAAACTAGCAGGAACAATTGCAGGATGAAAATTTGAGGCTATAAACTGAAAGTCGTGCTTATTGCTTATACATTCATTTATTTCTGCTTGATTTATTTATTGAACTTGCTATTTGAGAACCATGGAACCACTGTTTTTAATGTTTTTTCTTGTGGAGAACCCATCTTTGGTCCAACCTCATCCAGTCCCTGGATCCGGCGGTCTTCCAGGTAAACTGAGTTTGAGACCCCAGACAAATATTGAAAGTTATGCAGGTATTTCCCCACACATCGAAACAATGGTTCCGAAAAGGAACATTGATTATGAAAGTATTTCAAACTGTCATTAGGAGTACACGCACATACACACTTGCCTTTGTTATTTGGTCACTCTTCTGAATTTGACCTTCGTATTCAAATGCTTTGAGGTGTGTTGAACAGGGGCTACATGGATGCCAATTGATCGTGGTTCCATTGCCAGTCAGACTCACATTCGGGCGCCCTGGAGGGTTCATTTTGACTACACACACACAAAAACACACATGCACACACAATCTTTAAGAGGGTTATATAATAGACGAAAAATACTTAATTGGCAGAATATAATCCACGCACTGTGATACTTGGGTTGATACATTTTGAGATATTCCATCAGGGCACCTTTACATTCCATGCTGATGTTGGGCATTTCCTCAAAAGGGGCAAATTTCTGTAACAACCCGTTGAGACAAGCAATAAATAATTGAAAAAACAGGGATTTTAAGAATGCAGTACTATTCTTCACAATAGATTCTCATAACCACTTACTCTATTTTTGAAAACAAAACTGCATCCTGAAATCGCGTTACGATGGGATTTTACCTTGCAGCTCTGACTAGTTTGACAAAGGATACAAATTCCCATTATTACATATCATGTATCGTCTTAAAGATGCGCCTTACTTGATTAGGCCTGCTTGTGTGACACCATTCTTCCTGATTCGTATTTTCTTGTAGCCAAAGATCACACAATCTTCCATTGATGTACTGTTTAATGTACATGTGACGTTGTTGATAAAGTCATTCACACAGGTGAGCCCTGTTGTGCAAAAACAATAAGATTCCAGGTTTTTCCTACATCAAAAAAAATAATTTGGCATACTTGATGCAAGCTCAGTTTTTAAATGAACTAAAATGAAAGAAATGAAGAAAACGTGCAATGATTTGGTGTTTAAGATTCCTGGGACAGAGTGTATTTTTAGCAACTCATGGTGGTAAAAAAAACCTTCATTCATTAGAAAAAAAAACACAATGTCAATTTAAGCAATTAACAAAAATACCTGAAGTATCATATGGACATGCATTTTTAAAGAAATATTCGTTGGTCAAGATAATCACCATGCCCCTGCCCCACCTTTTTTCCCCACCTAATTCTTTGACTTAATTGTAGGCAAGGAAAGATTTCACAACCAACCATTTTGGTGCTGGGGATAAATATCATTATGACACATTTTGAAATCCTTCCTGATCACTTAAATTAGTTGATTATCTTTAAACATGGCTTATTGATCGGTACTGTTAACAGGCTACGGATTTTTTCCCCTCCCCCCTCGCTAATACCACGAGGGCTTGTGTCAACAATGTTCTTTATTCTTTCATTTGATTATATATTCCTTATAATGTAAATAAAACGTCGTTTGTTAGAATCAAACCACGTGCAATCATTATTTGTCTGCACTATTTTCCTTATGGACTGATCAATCATTATCCAAATTAATGAACTGCAAAATCAATATTTTAATGCTAAAAATACAATATGTTTAGAGTATTGCTTCCTTCACAATCTGAGGTTATTTTGAACCAAATTATGTGGGGAACCGTGAGCACCACCCACTGGCCAAATCGGTAACCACCGAATTAGATTCTGAACCAAGTAAATATAATTTAAAGATGTTTTCACTACACTGTGGGAGGTTTGGCATAACACCAGACTATGGTTCCCTCCTTACAAGGTAAGATGAGGCTTAAACATTTTTTTTGCCCAGCCTTTCACATACCTTTTATTTTTTGGGGTACCCTTAACATCAAGATGGCAGACCTTCATGTCAGCTCCCTTTGGGTGAAACTCGTTATGTAAAATAAATTCACATTTCTCAATTGTATTCAAAAATTGCACGTTCATGGAATCATTGGTGTAGTTTCACCTTTTATTCTATTCATTATTGGGGTTTTTTCAACCACAAGGAGGTGTGAAAAAATACACAATGTCCCTTTAGTTTAAAAATAATGAGGATTGTCATGATTGTCTTAAGTCAACTCAACTTGTAAACAACCAGACAAAGCTTTGAGGATTTCTTTGGGTATTAATATAGTTCTGTTAAATGCCACTGAATATTTCTATCCTATACAGTGTATGTCTTTTCAACTATTCTCCTGTGTGACTCAACAGTACAGTAAATGGTCCAAAAGTATTTTTTGTATGTGAGTGTGTAGATTAAAGGGAAGTTCATAAAACACACTTTGAAATGTGTCCTACCTTGTGAGTTTGCCCCCGAGTCAAGGGAAAAAAGACCAACCAGAACCACCAGGATAAAATAGGGCCGTTTCACCCCCATCTTAGTATATTCAACCTATGGTCAAATAGCATAATACAGTATTATCTTTACAGTGTAAATGCTAGCTGCAGAAGTGACTTTTTCTATATCAAAGGAACTGAACCAAAACTTTTAATTGAAGATTAATATTGGGAATAATGTGTTACCCTACGCCACTGAAGAATACAAAAGACGTAAAAATACACTTCAGGATCATTAGAAAATAGAGAAAAGGGAAAAAAACGTTATACTCATACACTGCGGTTCAAAAGTTTGGGGTGGCATGGAAATGTCCTTATTTTGAAGGAAAATCCTTTTTTTTTTCTTTCAAAGTAAAACAAAAATGATCAGAAATAAACCCTATAGTGTGTCACAATGGTCGATGACTTTTTAATGCAAGATCTACATAGAGGCCCATTTGTAGCAACTAGCACTCCGGTTCAAATACACTACAATTGAACATGACAACACTAAAACACAGTAGATGTATAACACACTCTATTTTTATGCATATAACAAAATCCATCTCTAGAATATTTAAATACATGATTTAAACTTTATTTAGAACACGAGAAAAACCAAAAAGTCAAAAAACAAATCAATGATAACGTAAAAGGAATAGGAAGACGCATAAGCTTCTTTTTAGCTTGACCCACCTATTGACTGCTTAAGGCTTCTGCCCTCTAACATTATTTGGATACCGATAATAGTAAAAAGAATAACAATAATAATAATAATAATAATAATAATAATTTCCTTGTATTGTCATTCTGTGTAACAATGTACACAGAACGAAATGTCGATTGCATCTGACCCGATGCAGCCGCAGCCAAGAGAGGGCGCCGCCGACCACTTTTTAAGTCTTAGGAATGACTCGGCCGGGGCGCGAACCCGAACCTCCCAGTCTCAAAGCGGGCGCCTTACCATCTAGGCTAGTCACGTAACCATAATAATTATGATGATGATAATAATTATCATCAAAATAATAGTAATAATATTACCAGATGAATTATTAGTTTTACTCATCTATTAACTCTATAATGCTACTAGTCACAAAATATTATTTCAACACCAATAATAATGACAATAATAACAACAAAAGTGATCATAAAAGTTAATGAAAATTATGACACTAATAATTATGATATTATTATTAATAATAAGACTATTTATTGGCTTGAACCATCTACTTGCTACATCATAGTTCTAATCTCTAAATATCATTCGGACCCAATTTTCTTCCTCTCTATACTTTGACGATATTATTTTTTGTATCTGGATTTGTACATATGAATATTCGGACGTAGTTTATAGTTCCTTCTGTTATTTGTTCCAAATTTTCACTCCTCATCCAGACATACACATACTTTTCCTGGTGGTTCTAACCTGTTGGATCTAGAAGTAACGACAACCCCTCAAGTTGTAGCTTCCTTCTTTTTATATCAATAATCATTAGAAGTTCTCTTGCAGTACATCTTTGTTCGCTTTAAATTGTAGTTGTGAAGTGGAAAACTGGCTAGATCAAAAAGTTTTAAGAATTTGGAGTGCTGGGATAAAATATTGAAGTTATTACAGTATCCTGCCTATATTTAGGAAAAACAAAAAACAAAAAGTGCTTAGTTGTAACCGGAAATGGAAATGTAAGGCCATCGTTGGAGCAGTTTCTTTATGCGCAAAGACTTTGTCCTGAATTAAGATTATGCAAAATAAAATACTGGTCTCTAGTCAATATTTTTTGTTGTTGATAAATTAAAAAAAATAAAACATGGATTTTATTTTTATATTTTAATCTGTAGGCGTTTTTAAGTGGAGAAAAGCGGTACGCATAAAACAATAGTTTTAGTGGGTTTGTAAATTGTGTTTGCTAATTACATTAGAAGGAGAGTGATAGATTATTAGAAAACATTTTTGCAATGATGTAAGCACAGCTGAAAATAGCTTGGCTGGTCAGAGGAGCTTTAAACTGATTTCCTTTGAGCTAGTGCCTTTAAGAATGGCCAGAAAATGAACTTGCGTGTGAAACTTGACAGTCTATCGTTGTTCTAAGGATATTCCATGCGAGGAATTGTCAAGACACTAAAGCTCTCCTACAATGGTGTGAACTACTCCTTCACAGAACAGCACCAGTGTACAAAGAAAAGTGGCAAAATGATAAGTACATTAGAGTGTCTGGTTTGAGAACTAGACGCCTTACAGGTCCTGAACTAATAGCTTGGTCAATAGTACCCGCAAAACACCAGTGTCATCATCTACGGTGAAGAGACGACTCCGAGATGCTGGCCTTCAAGGCAGAGTGGCAGAGAAAAATCTGTATCTAAGACTGGCGAACATAAGGAAGAGACTCATATGAACAAAAGAACACATACGTTGGACAACTCATTTGATAAATAAACGCGTGACTTTTTCATGAAAAACACTATGTTGCCCGGGTGACCTCAAAACTTTGAATGGTAGTGTATGTCAAAATTATTTTAGTATAATTTTGTGTCTGATTACCCGTATGTTGAATTAGAGGGTGTGATGAAAAATTAATATATTTAAAAACAATTTATCCGACTTGTTTCTCCGAGAAAAAATTTGTGCGACTCTGTTAAGGAGAATCTGAAATGAAAATATTTACCAAAGATGAGAAGATGTGGTTCATTTTTACTTTGTTATAAGGATTTGATCTCCTGAATTAATTATCATGAATAGTGTTTTGACTGTCTAGGAAATGACACCAAGATGAACTTTTTCCTGTCAGCTCTTTTTTTTCTTTACGTTTTCTCAATTGTTTCATAAAGTGGTTGACTTTGAATCCATTGTTACCTTGTATTTGGATGAAATGAGGGAAAAAATACTGTCAAATAATGAAATCAGTCAAGAACTCTTAATTGCAGTTGGTAATGTAGAGACACCATGAACCTTTCTTGTATGTCATTTTATGATTACTAGAACTTGGAAAATGGAAAAACAAAGATTTAAAAATCCTATATTACAGTGAAGTATGTTTTAGGGAGAGAACTAAGAATTGATTAATCCTGCTTCATCATTAGTAGTAACTATTTAAGTGTTCCGCATTGGTTCAGAGAAAACAAATAGACCAAACATCACAACGAAATAATAACAAAAGCAGTGTGAGAAAAACTAATTCCAGTTTGAAACTTGGATCAAAATAATCCATGTTTACTCCATAAATCACATCGTATAAATATAAAGTGCATCTTAACCCTTTTATGAGATCCTTCATTTTTTTCCATACCCTGCTCAAAATGATTCAATAAAAATAAATAGTGAGTGCCAGAAGTTGCTTTTTAACCAGTGCAAGCCTTAATGCAATTTCAATGAAACATTTAATCGTCAAACCCTTATGTTAAAAAAGTGGCCAATTAAATAAATTCTAAGATGAATAAAACAGTCATTCTTGTAGATAAAATACATATCTGACCTGACACCAGCGTGACCCTGAGAAACGTCACTTCTGCCGGACGGCTGTCGTGCAGAAATCGTCCTCCTTTTTGCTTCCTCCCTTGTTTGTCCGCTCTCATTTTCTTCTCTCTCACTCATTCTAGGGCCTTATTGCTTGGTTTTAGGTGGCCGCTGACATTTTCCAATCGTCACCCGCAGCTTCTGTCGGGGCCTTGACGGGAAGCCCTGCGACGTGCTCAGTAATAGTGAAAGCGTGAGAAGTGAGAGTATGTGGTAAGCAGTATTAGGCGTGTTACAGGAAAAACAGATTTTGGTAACAGTAGCCTGTTATTTCGTATAAAGAGTAATTGTGTTACCCCCATGATTACAGACACCAACAAGTAGCATGTTTTTATGAAAGTAACGAGTTGCAAATGTCAGTATAGGCTATCCTCGTATAGAATCGGTGTGTTTGAAGTGACTCGCACATACTTAACATAAAATTGCTCGGAGAGAAATCCGACGTACTTTGTAAAAGTTACGTTTGTGATCACGAATAATATTATCAACAAGTAGAACTTTAGGAGCAAGCGATCTAATAGTTAAAAGACCAAATTTTAGCTTTGCTGAATCTTTGAACTTAGCTGAAGTCTTTGTAGAAATCGTCACAAGATGTCAGGAGTTTAAACATAGTGCGGTTGTGAAACCGCAAAGCACGACGGTTTTTTTCAAGGTTTTATGATGAGTGATGGAGTTTTGACCAATCACAATTGTTACTGTTCGAGATTTAAAAGCGCTGACCAATCAGAGGCAAGTTTTAATAATAGCGCAACCACACTATGCCACACCCACCGTGTGAGCTCATTGAGTGTCATGGCAGAGTCCGTAAACATAGTCCTAGAGTCATCAAACAAGAAAGAAACGAAGCTTGCAACGAAGAAGGGCGGTACATCACTTGTTTGGACCTATTTTGGTTTTGACGAAGTGGACGTGGAACAGAAGAAAACGCCCGTTGCAGAAATTACTTTCGCATAGGTCTCTAGGTCCAGGGGCAACACAAGTCATTTGTATCAGTACCTTGAAAATTATCACGGCATGTAAAAAGGATTACAAGTAAAAGACGAAGGAGGTGCATCTACAAGTGGTAAACAAACCTCCATCAAAGCAGCAGTTGCGACCTTCACGTCGTACGAAAAAAGGAATACACAGGGGAGCCAAGGGGGCGCCGTCCTGCAAAAGTTGGGACCCATTGGTTTACAGGGTCCCAACATCTTTATCAGAGCCAGCAGTACGAGTTTGAATAGAGTAAGGGAAGATTTGTATGGTTAGGTGCTCTTGTAGAGTAACAAATTTTACAAAAAAACAACATGCCCAGCTTTAGTGTGTACAGGTGCATAATCAAGCATTTTGAAGAACCCATTTTTTGGGGAAATTTGAAAAGGGAACAGGCATTTTTTTTAAAGCACTGTATGCTGCAAGCCATTAAAAGAACTGACTTGCGTACATCATTAGGAATGTCTGCATTTTAGGTGTCCATTTCATTTCTGTCGGTTTATCGTAGCCATCTGATTTAGACATACTCCAATGCCAGCAAAGTGAAGCCACCAGAGAGTAGTGGTGTCATTTTTAGGCTGGCTTGTTTTATTTTTAATTTAAATCATATTTATTTTATTTGTATCTATTATTTCTATGTTATTTTCATTTTATGTTTTACTGAAATTACATTTTTTTGTTTTTTTTTGTCTGTTAATGCAACATCCATTGCAGCCTGGTCATCCTGGAAGGGGGATTACCTCATGTGCGGTCCCTTCTCAGGGTTTCCTTATTTTCCTCATGTTAAGGTTTTTGAGTTTTTCCTTGCCTTTGTGTAAGTTTTAGATCAGGGGATGGTGTAATAATAGTCTGTGGTCTGTGCAGCCCCTTGAGACTCTTTGTGATTAAGGGCGAGACAAATAAAAATGACTTGACTATCGAGTCAGACTGCTGAAAAACAGCAAAAATTTTGAGCATTTACAAGAGCTTAATGCAAAATTCAAGAACTTTTCAAAGTTGGAAAATACAACACTTAAATTCAAGCGTTTTTAAGGATTTCAAGCATCTGTACGAACCCTTGGTTCAGTATTTATCTTTTACAATGAATTCCCGGTTAAATTGAAAATTTCACAGCTGGCATTAGGAAAAATGTTCATGCGGAAGTGCTAGCAATAATCTGCTGGGATTAATGAGTTTCAGTGGTGGCGCAACAGTGGTAGCAGAATAAGGCTTTTTACAGACCTGAATAAAGTTAAAAAATAACCATTAACAACCCACAAAAAAAAACATTTTTTTTCCGACTTACTTTGTTTTCATCAGTTGGTGGCCCAGTGAGATCGTACTAAACCACACGGGAGGTAAAGCGAAGAAAAGGTGTTAAATTTCCTACAAGTATCACACACTTGACACCTGACTGCAGTACATCAAGCTTCCCCTTTGAACCGAAAACAATTATTAAAAAGACATTCTCATCAAGATACGCTTTGTGGAATTAAAAGGTTTCAATGTGTTTGTAATTGCGGATGTGCTTAAACTCATTCCCTTTGCTGCAAGGAGTCAATTGGCAAGGAGCCTCTCTTTACTACTAAAACTTCGTTTTTTATGTCTGTACACTCTACAAGTCACATTCTGTCCTTCAAACAGCAGGGCACAACCTCAAGTCCGAGCCAATATTAGTTCATAAATTATTCACAGTGTTGGGGCACACGTTAGCATACCTGTCAACCTGTACGGTTTTGCCTAACAAAGTACGTTTATTATGCATTTTAAGACGTGTACGACGTACGAGAAAATCTGTACGGAAAAACGCAAATTTTGTCAATTATGGGTACCATCCGGTATACACGACTATCACGAAATCGAGTTCGCCGCGGAAGCCTCTCTCTCTGTATCTTTTTTTTCCCGTTGCAAACGAAGCAAGCGGCTTGATGTAATGAAAGGAAGTCCGTCTCGTTTTAGAGAACCGGCTTTTTTGGCTCAACTCATTAAAGAGAGCCGGCTCTCAAACGGCTCACTTGCTTTGATGCATTATATTACGAATTATTATGATGTATAAAGAAGTTAAGAAAAAAGGAAGCATAAAATGAGAAAATGAAAAAAGACAGGTTTGTGGTTATTCCTTTAATCAGTAAATTACCAACAATAATTTAATGCAGCACGGCGGCGCAGTGGTTAGCGCTTGTGCGGCACAGTTCATGTCATGGGAACCTGTTGTGGGTTCAAATCCAGCTCCAGACTTCCTGTGCGGAGTTTGTATGTTCTCCCCGTGCTTGCGTGGGTTTCCTCCGGGCACTCCGGTTTCCTCCCACGTTCCAAAAACATGCATTTCAGGTGAATTGGCCGGTCCAAATTGTCCCTAGGTGTGAATGACCGAATGAGTTGTCTGTCCCTGTGTGCCCTGCGATTGGCTGGCAACCAGTTCAGGGTGTCCCCTGCCCACTGCCCGGAGATGGCTGGGATGGGCTCCAGCCCCCCCGCGACCCTAATGAGGATAAGCGGTACGGCTAATGAGATGAGATGAGATGAGAATTTAATGCAGAAAATGAATTCATAATTTGAATAAAAAAATGTATTATTCTACTTAATTATATTTGCATGTATGTTTTTCTTCTACAGTGAACGTCCAAGCTACTTCATTTTGGAACTTTTTTTAATAATAAACCTCATTCATGTTGAGCAACTCAGTATCTCACAACAAAATGTTAATTAACAATATATATGGTAAAACGAAACAAATGTACTATATAACATGTTAAACTACATAAATAAACACATTTGAAAAAAAATGGTGTAAGATTATTTCGTATTTTGTAAGGGAAAATACAACAGTTTGTAAGGGCATGGAGCAGTGGAAGTTGACAGTTATGCTACAACTTAGCAAATGTAAATCGTGTGTTACAATCTCCTCTAACAGAAGAACACACCTGCATCACTCCCATTGGCACATACAACCCTCAATCCATCAGAAACATCCACTGATGGCTGGGCGTGTTTATATATACAGTAAACACAAAGTACTATACAACTAAGTAGTTATGGTAACGTCGTGCCAAGCACAGAGTATGAGGACAAAGCATTTCTCGTCATACTTTTCCACCTATCCTACATACTCGCATCCAAGCCGTATTTACAAAGGCCGTGACCCTTCTGAAAACAGTTGAGAAAAACTGATGTAGTGCAACTGAAAACAAGTGCTAAAGTCTGAGGAAGAATCCTGACTACGGACTCAAAATGACCACACCGCACCATATTACTTCTAAAAAATTTTTGCCCAGCCTTCTTGAAGTTTTTGCTCACCTGTAGCAGCAAGTTGGC
Source organism: Urocampus carinirostris (assembly GCF_059441175.1). Taxonomy (NCBI): domain Eukaryota; kingdom Metazoa; phylum Chordata; class Actinopteri; order Syngnathiformes; family Syngnathidae; genus Urocampus; species Urocampus carinirostris. The sequence goes on from NC_142349.1 coordinate 28,352,564, forward strand.
AGACAATTAGGTCAGCTCTTTAGATGAAGCTCATGTTATTTGAAATCAATGTTTATAAGTTGATGTATGATTATTCAAAAATGTTTGTATTGTAGACCTTGTACTCTATTCTTGCTTATTATATAAACCCAATTTTTTATTGAGTTTTTCATACCTCTCTGAGGCACTAAATAATACACTGTCCCTTTAAAATGCAGCATATTGAGGGAATATAGACTTGATGTGTTTTTTGCTGTTCATGTTGTACTAAAAAGATGTGATTAGACTATAAAAATACTTAAATTTGTGGGTCAACTCAAATGCGAATTTATGTTGTGTGTAAAAATGGTAAGCAGCGCGTGCAGAAAGGGCAGTGGTTTATACAGAAACAAGACACCAACAACAAAAATCGATGGTAAACGTGTGCTGAATTTAGGTGTTTTTGTTTGTAAAATGAGTTTTGCATTGTCTCAGCTAAGTGTTATTTTGCAAGCTCTTTAGTTTGCACTATATGAGAATAAAGAAGGGTTCACTGCTTTCACAGGTTGCTGTCCATGTTTTATTTCATTTATTTTACTAGGTGGCGGTTTTAGGGGGTCAGATACTATAAAAGTATATACATTAATTTTCTGAGTAACACTCTAATTTTAGTGACATTAATTTCGGGGCTAACTGGGTTACTTTTCATAGCAAGTAACCAACTATTTTTTTACCAACGTGCTCAACACTGGTTATTCACACATCAAACAAAAAAATTCCACAGGCACCGTGATTTTTATTTTTTTTAATTGAACTTCAATTCACAATAGACAATTCATTGCTTTTATTATTAATACCGCACACAGATGGTCACTAGCTAAACAATATAAAACACAACTTTATTTATAGTATATACACAGGCTCAATTATCTCTTTGCAAAAAACCTCAGGCCTTTTGCTTGTTCCTAATCATGCATTGAGATAATTTACAAAGCAATTGACACAGGTTGAATAAAGAAAAGTGGTCAACTGTTTTTCTAATTCTTCTTAAGCCGCAGTGGCTGGTCACAGAGGCCTGCTTGCTTCTTTGAAGCAGCTCTTTACATTACAACCAATATACATGTTCTGGAGCAATCTTTAAATCCCACCTATGAAATGGTGTTGATCCTCAATGGAGTGGTCCTTCAGGTAAATGAAATTTGACTAGCTTTTCAGATTTATGTGGGCGCAAACTTCTTGGCCTGGGCTCTGACACGCTTCTCGTAGTCCATCCGGTTCTGACTGCCATCAAAGACAAAAGTGCATTTTGATTTCTCATCATGGTCAGACACGTTATTTTAAAGGATCAACTGTTTGTTGTGTCGTAAGCTTCATTCAGTTTAAACCAGTCGGCAAATATTAATGACTTGAAGTCAATTATATCTTTCGATTTAAAGTAGCAAAAGCTCTGTACAAAACACCCTTATACTGTATGTACAGTGTTACAAATGAACAGCTAACTTATAAGAATAGTTTTAAGTTTACTACAGGTTTTGAAAAACACTTTGCTTTACCAGTAAATCGTGTAAGCCTCAGCCTGTGCTGGGTCTTGAATGTTGGGCTCATTCAGCAGCTCCTGGATTCCTAAAAGGATCTGAAAACACAGAAGGGCATGAAAATGAACAGTCCTAACAAATCAATGTATTTACACCATCAGCACAGGCTTAGAGAATCTACAATTTGCTCACTTGAACATTCAACAAATTCAACAATTGACACAGTAGACGCAGTGGACACATTCAAAGACCAAACTCAAGTCAACTCAAGCCTTGTTTATTTGTAAACTGAATGAGGATATAAAAACCTGTTTGATTGTTATGGCAGGCCTCCAATCTTTGTCTTCTTCAAGAATGGACAAACAAACAGTGCCAGACGGATACACGTTTGGATGGAATATTGGTGGCTCAAACTTGCCTGAGGGTGGAGCAAGAAGATTTTTTTTAATGAATCAATATCGTCAAACTTCTCTGGACCAAATTTTTACAGCGGGGCCTCAGAAGGCAGCTTACGTTTTTAACACGAGTGGCGTGAGTGGGACTTACATTTTGGTGGTGAAGAGGGGTAGTCGTCTTTGAAGAGCATTCGGAGTTTATACAGTCCTCCCTCCCACAAGGTCTAAAAATTAAGGGAGTAATAACAACTTTAGTCAAAAATGCAGCAACAAAGAGCTGAAGCTTTGTCACATAATTTGCTGCACTTAACCAGCCAGGCAGCCCAGCTGGCTGCCAGAGAGGACGAACCAGGACTGATAGGCGGAGAAAAAAAAGGAGGCTGGCTGACCTAAAACATGCAGTTAGCAGCGACAAACACGAACCCAGCCGGAAGTCAAAATAACAAGCACTGGGGTTTGGGTTGGCAATTGGGCTGTATTTGAAACACACCTAAATGTTGAAGCTTTTTCTTACTTTCATAATATTTTTCCAAGGATTAAAGAAGAACATGACCGCGCGCGGGATATAACTCTCCAACATCAACCTGCCCCTGCCTAATATGCTGCGTGGCCGGAACACAGATTTTAAAAGTAAAACAAAAGCAGGTGGAAAAAAAATACTTAAAGGCTCTTTGAACTCAGTGGGGTTCTGTTAACACATACAGAATAGAGAAAATGCTTACTTTGAAACTTCTCAGGGACACCTCAAACTATGCACACCACCTTTAAAATAGAAATTAAAGGCCACTGAGAGTGCCTTTGCATTATTTTACATGTTATGATGATTTTCATACAAAATAAATTAATCTTCTTTGCCGGTTGAAAACTCGGGAATATTGACGGAGACCTAATCTATCAGTTATAATAAACGTGTTTGGTCTTCATTAGGTTCACAAAACCAGTGTTTATCAACCGATGGGTATTGTGTAGTGCAACTAAAAACAAGTGCAACAAAGCACAATGAGGAATACAAACTACGGGAGGTCAAAGTGAGCAAACTGCACCATTTTTGAGTGAAGTTTTTTTTGTTACCCCTGGGAGGGGCTAGACGATACACAAAATCTATTTAAATTGTTCAACATTCAATCAGCCAGGCTCTCAGCTTGTAAAGATTGTTTTTAATTGGACTCTGTCTGTTTGACTTTGACACTCCTTTGTAAATACCGTATTTTCCGCACTATAAGGCGCACCTAAAAGTCTTATTTTTTTTCAAAAGCTGACCATGCGCCTTATAACACAGTGCGCCTTATATATGGCTCAATATTAAATTCGCAAGGTCTCGCAACTACGAGAAACAGCCGCCGACTCCATTTTTCGCGCTGTGCATACTGGGAAATATTAAACGATTGGTAGTTGCCGGGGCTCGTGTTGTATTTGTTTACTAAGTGGCAAAATGGCTACCCCATTAAACTGCTTAATTCATATTCAACAAATACAGTATTTGTCTGAATCCAGGGTTATGACTGGTGAAGATGTAAAGCACAATTTACCTTAAACAAACTCAGAATTATTCAGAATGTCACGTTTGAGAGAGAGAGAGAGCGAGAGAAAGAGAGAGAGAGAGCGAGCGAGATTCTCTTTCATACGTGCATTTGTAAAAAAAATGGCTCCTGTTAAGAGACACGCGTACAACGCCGAGTTTAAACTCAAAGCGATCAGTCACGCAGCACAACACGGCAATAGAGCGGCAGCGAAAGAGTTAAACTTAAATGAATCGATGGTACGGAAGTGGAGAAAGGATGAAGATAAGCTCCGCCAAGTAAGGAAAACTCAACAAAGTTTCCGTGGCATTAAAGCAAGATGGCCAGAGTTAGAGGAGACACTTGATCAGTGGGTTGTTCAACAAAGAGCGGCAAGCAGAAGTGTCAGTACGATAACTATACGTATGAAGGCAACAGCGCTGGCACAGGACAACAACACCGGACGTGGACACGGCAGAAGAAGAATTCGAGGGATTCGTCGATGAGGAGCTTATAGAGTGATCTTTGTTTTTCTTTTGTGTGTTTACGTTTTACATTTTACAGTTATTATGTTATTGCTTTGCACTCGTTGTTTTTGCACATTACGAGTGTCACTTTATTGCGATTGCACTAACGTTTCATTTAAAATAACAGTATCAGACGTTTTTTTCTTTGCGTGTTGACTAAATGGACAAAAAATAAAATGATATGTCGATGTTGTTCAAAGATGTTAAAGATGTGTCACGAAAATGCTTTACCTCAGAGAAAATAATAAAACGGCTGTTTATTTATTTTGGGAGTGAATGGAGTTGTGGAAAGCTTGTTTGTTAATAAAGTTAGACCTTTTTGAATGTTTTGTTGACATTCCCTCGAGCGTGGCAACATCTAGAGGTTGCATAACGTAACTACATTCTCTACTGTTGTCAAGTCGTCACATTTATTTACCGTAAATAGCCCTTAATCCCAAAAATGTCTCGAAGGACTGCACAGGATTACAATTACAAAATTGCACAATTACCTGATCTTAAACCAGCATGCACTTATAGCGCCTTATAATGGGGTGCGTCTTATGTATGGCATAAGTTTTAAAATATATCATTCATTGAAGGTGCGCCTTATAACATGGTGCGCCATATAGTGCGGAAAATACGGTAGTTAGGTTTAATGGTAAACAATGTTAAAATAAATCATGGTAAACATAAAAAACTAAAAGTTTATGTTGGGCGCCACCAGCCTGTACTTGCCCAAGACCCACCACAGGAAATGATGCCCCTTTGACCCGAGTGGTTAAGGGATACAAAAAATACTTTGGAATCCAAGCTTTAAACACACTTCTATTCTATAGCATACAAAAAAACCTATATTTAATGTTGACAATATCAGGGGATGGTGTAATAATAGTCTGTAATAATAGTTTGCAATAGTCTCTGATCTGTTCAGCCCTTTGAGACTCTCTGTGATTACGGGCTATACAAATAAACATGACTTGACTTTGAAACTTACGGCTTTCTTTCCAGGAATGGCACATTCCCAATTCATCAGATTCATGGTCCCATCTGGATTCTTTGTTGGGACAGCAACAAAACCCTGTCAGAAACGACATGATTCGAACGAGTTGCGAGGGAAAGCAGCATTTTAAAAACCATAATAAAGACACTGTTATACTTACAAACGGGTGGTCTTTTCTCCAGGCTTTGCGCTCTTGGGACAGTCTGCTAAGCGCAATGCCTGACATCGATGCTCATTAACTCCTCTCTACAGAGGGATGACATATTATTTCATTATTATAATTCATATAGAAAGGTACACAAAGAACACAGCCTCTAAAGTAGTTTGCCAAAATAACAACAACATACGGAGGAGTTTTATCTGAACCGTTATTTTAGGGTTAGCAATTGTTATTTAAGCTGTACTGTTTGCTGTAAGTACACAATTGAACACACCCACTAACTAATTCCGCATTACCGTTTTAAATGTAATGTTAAGTAGATCTTGAAACGAAACCCACCTGTTATTTTTCGGCAGAATATCAGAAGTGTTATGTCTCAATGGCGCTAGCGCTACCGAAGAAAACACACCCTTTGTCGCTTGGAAAACACAAACAATGGGCTTCTAGGGACGTTAATGAACAAAGGACACTTTGTTCGCCGTCCATAAAACTATTTAAAACGAGAATGGGGATGTTATTTTATCGCCTGTTAATCTAGAGAAAAACAATTGTAACGTCGTCTCGTGAAGTAGCATAATGCTAAAGAGGACCCCAATGTATTTATTTTGGAAGGACCTTCAGGCATTTTTATGGACAGCACGGGAACCGAGTCCAACTCGAACAGCCATGTTTGTAGTGAACCCAGCATGACAGTTGAAGGCTTTTGTCTTTTGTACAATTGACTTCATCAGTCGTACGCATCCTCTCACGTTCATACATACGTCTTCGTCCCATTGTCAAGCCACATATCTATCTATCTATCTATCTATCTATCTATCTATCTATCTATCTATCTATCTATCTATCTATCTATCTATCTATCTATCTATCTATCTATCTATCTATCTATCTTTGTTTGCTGTTATTAGTGTCAATAAATTTGTTCAAACCAAACCAAAAAAATCTATCTATCGATCGATCCGATAGATAGATAGATAGATTTTAATTTTGCTTTCAACTCTTGTCACTGCACGTTGCATCAAACAAACAGTTGAATCGGATCAGGATACAAAATGCCTGAAAAATGCTCTCCAATTTAGGTCGTAGGGACTCATTAAAATGTAGATAAACAAGCTATGTGTGCTGTCAGATAAGATATTGTGTTCTACGGTGGATCGAAATATATTAATGACAAAAAGTGGAAATCAATATGGAGGACCAAGAGTGCCATTATTCAATTGATAAAACGACGATACAATTCATTAAAACAGCCTTAAAACATCCAAGTAATCTAGGAAATGGTCTTTCAAAACAAAAGCCTTTACCAAATTTTTCATTTAAAATGTCATCGTAATTGAATTTTTCATAATAGCCATTGTCAGTTCTGAGGTCGTGGGAACCTCCTGTGTGGGTTCAAATCCAGCTACCGGCCTTACTGTGCGGAGTTTGTATGTTCTCTCGTGCTTGCGTGTGACTGAGCGAGTGAGTTGTCTGTCCACGTGTGCCCTGCGACTGGCTGGCACTCAGTTGAGGGTGTCCCCTGCCCACTGCCCGGAGATGGCTGGGATGGCTCACGACCTCAGAACTGTGCCGCACACACGCTTACCCCATTTAGCAAAATCCAGAGAAATGTTTTTTGGGGGTTAAAGGATAAAAATGACATTCGAGACAGGGGTGAATACTGCAGTGCAGATGCTACCAGTCATCGTTGACCTCAGTACGCTCTCTAATTATAAAAATGTAAATAAAATTAAAAAGTCACTCTTTGAAGAGGGTTGAGTTGCAAGATTTCTGGTACCATCTAAAGCACATATGTCAGAGTCAAGGCCCGCGGGCCACATTAGGCCCGCGAGAGGGTTTTACCTGGCCCGCGTGACGATATCAATATATTATTAGATCCGGCCCGCAGGCCGCTGCAAGCCAGCAGCCCGCAGTACGCATGAATACTACATTTCCCACAATGCAACGGGGACGCGCCGAGCGGGAGCAAAGCGGGAGGCGGTTTGATTTATTCAGCAGTCGATCAGCAGCAGTCATTAGCATAACAGCAAAAATTAGCCCACATATACCCATCAACAATGGCTAAACAGAAGGTGGACACTGAAAACCGGGGCTTTCAAACAAGGTGGGAGTTGGAGTACATGTTCACGGAGGTAGCTGGAAAACCTGTGTGTCTGCTATGTGGAGAAAGTGTGGCGGTGATGAAAGAGTATATTAGACGGCATCATGAAACAAAACACACGGAGAAAACCAAGATTCTGGACATAGAACAAAGGCTACAGAGGTTCGAGGAATTTAAACGAGGTCTCAAATCTCGACAGGGTCTGTTCAGAAAAGCCCAGTCACAAAGCGAGGCTGCTGTCAAGGCCAGTTTTATTTTAGCAGAGGAGATCGCCAAATCAGCCCGGCCATTTACCGAAGGGGATTTCATCAAAAACTGTATGCTTAAAGTCTGTGACGAACTTTGCCCAGTCTTTTGATAAAATTGTCTCCTATTTAGCAGAGAAAATGACTTTTGATTGTTATTATTTGTTAATCAGTAATTCCTTTTTTTCACACTAACCCAGAGAAAGCACAGAAAGGAAAGTCAATGTACATTTGAGCAGGACAGATGAGGTCCAGTGTGTTGATTGCTATTGGTTTTAAGTAACAAGAGATTTTTGCACTTTATTTTATTGTATTTCGAGGCAATATTACTTTTTAATAATTTCAGATGATTGAATGATAGAAAATGGTTATGAGTTGTTGTTATGAGATATGTTATGAGTTTTTTATATAAAGGACATTTGTATTTTGTGCCTGCTGAAATTAAAAATGACTGACAGAGTCATAAGAAAATATTGCTTTATTTATCCAATCATATTGTAATATATTTGTTGTGTTTTCAGTAGGTTAAATCTTGGTTTCAGTAAAGATTGGACAGTCCGGCCCTCGGCTTGTAGCCAAATGTTTTATTTGGCCCTCCGTCCATTTGACTTTGACACCCCTGATCTAAAGGTTAACCGTGCACACCACTGCATATTGCTAAAAGGAACCTGATTCTGCATAATGAAAAGCGCAAACACTTTAAATTTTTATTGAATTACAAAGTAAAATGATATACAGTCGATATTTGGAAATTAGGCTTCAGCAAACTGGTTGGGGAAAACAAGAATTAAAAAAACACGGCTAGTGCTGCTTGTGTTAGAAATTGATTGTGTGTCAAATATATCATAATCTCTTTCCGAAAGCACTTATGCGGTTACGATTTTAAATTCACTGATTTTACACACATTTCTTTCTTTTGTAACATGGACCCCAGCGTTTCCAGACCTCTGCTGCCTCACATCTTTTTCCTTTCTCCCTCCGAGATGATGTTATCAGGGGATGCCCGTTTAAACCACTCGGACCAGGATCCGTCATAGACACATACGTTCGGGTGCCCTAGCAGTCGAGCAACCAGAACCGCAAAGCAGGCTGTCACGCCACATGAGCATGTGGCCCACAAGGGCTTATCTAAATCTAGTTTTGCTTCCTTGAATCTTCTGGCCAGGTCCTCGTTGGCTAGAAACTTTCCAGAGGAATCCAGCAAGGAAGTAAACGGCAGATTGACTGTCCCTGGGAAATGGCCAGGTAGTGTGCCTGTTTAAAAAAAAAATAATATCATTAGGTTTGTGTATTGACAATTAACAACAATTGCTCAGTTATATAGACCCCTGTCCATCCTACATCATCAATGAATTGTCAGGAAACAGGAAGCAGAATCCACTCGCGTAACGTTACTCAAAGTTTATTGGGAATAGAGAAAGGAGCGAACACTCGATCCGGAGATCATTGGTCGCGGGGAGTAGATTGCTCGGAACGCGGAAGTGGTCAAAATCAAACAGATTGTGGCGAGAGCAAAACAGGAGCAAAAACACCGGAAAAAAACGGAGATTCACAGGGCCTGGCAAAACAAGAACAAAGACACAGGAAAAACGGAGATTCTCAGGGCTTAACATGTCAAAACAGAGTTTCGCTTACGCTCCGACAAAAAACGACTCACAGGACAGCGTTTAAGTAGTGACAGGGAGCAATCTGTCAACGAGTTTTAGCTGGTGTCCATGGGTGAGGCCAATTGGGCGCCCTGGCGACCGTGACAGAAGCTGGCGCCACATAGCGGGGGCCAATTGGGCGCCATGGCAACTGTGACACGCATTACCACAGGATGTATGTTGAGTTGTGTTTTTGGAGTCACTATGTACAAAAACAACATGCTCAGCTTTTGTGTGTGGGGGTGCAAAAATCCCAATTTTAAGGAACATGTTATTTTGTTTGCAATTCAAGAAGAAACAGACCTTTGAAAAAGCACTGTAGGAGTCTGGGGCTGCAAGCCATTAAAAAAACGGACTCTACCGAGGACATTATGGGGAATGTCCACTTTTGTTGTGTCCATTTCACATATCTGGTAAATTATTGTGGCGATCTGATTTTGATTAACTTGAGTGCATATTGCCTTTGTAAGTGTAAGTAGGATGAGTGTCAGGGAAATGCTACCTATGCTTTCTATTGACTGTAAGTTTGCTACCACTGGAGCAAGCTCGCAGATGTCTTATAGTAATAATAATAATAATAATAATAGCGATAAATAATAATGATAACATTTACATAATGAATAACATATATTTTATATCATATCCATTTAATGATAATACGTTATTATATTGTTAAAACTAATTATTATGAATTAATCCTTGTTATTATCAGGAATGATTTTACCAACAAGGATGCAAGCCAAGGAAAGTCGATTCGTCTCACGTCACCTGAGCCTCTTTTTTTCCTCCATTTATGACAGGGTTTAAAAGAATGCAGCATGACCCACCCCGGGTCCGCGGGTGTGATAGCCCAAACCAGCCTGAGCCCAACCAATTACCTTGATTTGAGGGACCAAGCCCGACACAAACTCAAATTTTTATATTTTAAATGTGAGGACTCTGAAGAATTTTGGGTCTAAGATCTTACCTATAATTACCGGCAATGGACTGCCATTGTATATGAAGCAAAAAGCTCACACACAAAAGCTCCACAAAGTCACTTGCACAGTCAGTGTATGTGTTAAAGATATATATATATATATATATATATATATATATATATATTACTTTGATCACTAAATAAAGTAAAGTTGCTATATTCCTGCTTGCACATACTTTTGTGCTTATTTCAGACGTTACCATCTACAATCCACAACCCTTTTCTGTCACATTGACATGAATGAGTCAGTTTTGCTGTAATAATGCGCGCACGGTCTGACTATGTCACACTTGTTTACATCACAGAATTAATACCTGTCAACCTGTATGTTTTTGCCATACAAAGTACGTTTATTATGCATTTTAAGACGTGTACGACGTACAAGAAAATCTGTACGTGTGATTTGTCAATTATGTGTTCCATCTGGTATACACCCACTATTATGAAACGGCATATCAATCAAGCCAAACGAGTTTGCCGCGGTAGCCTCTATTTCTGTATTGGTTTTTTTTTCGTTGCAAACGAAGCGAGCAGTTGGATGCTACTGTGCGCATGCGTCTGCCGCCTGGGGATTTCCCATCATGCATCATTTCGATCACACGTAAACAAAGCGAAAGCAGAGTAGTAGGCCTACATCAACAACATAGTTTTGAATTTTCTTTGGATATAATCATTAAGTTGCAATGGCCGAACCTGAATTAAAACGTTGTAAGTCATTCGGATCTGAAAACAACAGACAAGGTTGATGGAGTCAGTTTGAAATACATGTGGTCTTAAAAACATCGGATTTGATGTGGTAGTTGTGTAGTGAAAAGAAGTCCGTCTCTTTTTAGAGAACCGGCTTTTTCGGTTCAACTCATTAAAGAGAGCCGGCTCTCAAACGGCTCACTTGCTTTGATGCATTATATTACGAATTATTATGTTGTATAAAGAAGTTAAGAAAAAAAGGAAATACAAAAGGAGAAAATGAAAAAAGACAGGTTTGTGATTATCCGTTTAATCAGTATATTACCAACAATAATTAAATGCAGAAAATGAATTAATAATTTGAATATGAAAATGTATTATTCTACTTAATTATATTTGCATGTATTTTTCCTTTCTACAGTGAACGTCCAAGCAACTTCATCTTTGAACTTTTTTTATAGTAAACCTTTCATATCGAGCAACTCAGGATCTCACAACAAAATGTTCATTAACAATATATATGATATAACGAAACACATGTACAATATAACATGTTAAACTACATAAATAAACAAGTTTGAAAAAAATATATATGGTGTAAGATTTTTTTGTATTTTGTAAGGGAAAATACAACAATTTGTAAGGGCATGGAGCCCTGGAGCTTGACAGGTATGGGAATTGGGGTCTATATCCCCACATTAATACAAAAAAGTTGTTTTTTTCCCAAAATGCACACAGTATAAATTAGACTAGTGAAAGAAAACTCCTCACCCTCAATAGGCTCCGGTTCGATACCCCTGTACCTGCCCGCAGGCCTGGTGTCCACCACCTGGGTCTTCTTGGTGCTGATGTTCTCCAGCAGGTCCTTATAGGTTTTCACCCACTCATGGTTCATTATCGCCTTGAAGTCTCTGGGCTGAGGCTTCACAGATTCCGAAGTCACAGGACGCCCCTCGGCCAACCAGTTCTTGAAGCCCCCGTCCAGGACGGACACAGAGTCGTGGCCAAACAGTCGAAACATCCACCAGACGCGCGGTGCAGTGTACAAGCCGAACTCGTGCCTGTCGTACACCACAACATGCGTGTCGTTGTCGATTCCCATCTCGCCAACGTAGCGTGAAAAGTGGTCGCTCGTGGGGAGTGTGTGACAGTAGGACGAGCCCGTGTCCTTGCACTCGTCCATGTCAAAGAAGAAAGAGCCCGGGATGTGCCTCTCCGCGAACTCCGCTTTCGGATGCCGATTCGCTGCCGGAGTGTACCATGACGAGTCCAGGACTCGAATTTTGGAGCCTACGAAGCCCTTTCGAATTGCGTCGGCCAGCCATTGGGCTGAGACCACGGAGCGAATTTGTCCCGACATAGTAGTTTGGATTTTCTGGAGAATGACCTTTCCAAAACTAAGGTCCGGGAGGTGTTACCAGAGGGTGGGTCCATTAGTTGCTAAACGTTACTCCGCTAAATTGCGTAATGTCACAACTGAACAGTATCGTCCATGTGATTGTATCAATTTGACCTCATTTTACACTTTTTTTAAAAAGTCACCCATCAAAGTTTTTTTATCCTAAAAATAAATGGGATACAATTCGTCTTCATGTGTGTATGTTCTAGAATATAAAAAAGTGCACAAACCTACTAATGAAATGATTATAAGATACCATAGACACTACACAGTTAAGTCAAAGTATTAATAAATGTACCCATGTTTATGTGTAAATTACCCGGTGGGAACGGCAGTCCTCCCATTCAGCATTTTGAAAAGCTCTGGTATAAAACTTATTGTGTACAAAAACTTTTTTAATTACAATATATACCTTTTATTTGAATGCGTAAAATATTATAACAGAGCACTATGTTATAACATTATTTTAGATTTGTAGTGTGAAGGACCAAAACTAAGAGATCTTGTTCATTGTGCTTTGAATGATTTTATACAGCACTCCAGGTTTCAATTCTTTGCCTGAAGAGTACTACGCAAATACATTTTGATGGGGTTGATTGCCTGGACAAAATATTTTTGAACTTGAAGCCTCTGACGGTAAAGTGCGGTGAAAATTACATTTACGAGTTATTGACAAGTAACTACACGATACTAAGTGCTTGTTTTAGTGTGCGTGTATGAACAAAATGTTCAATTGGCATCATTGAAGCACGTGGCTTCCAGTGGTGAGCTTATACAAGTTTTCTGTTTTAATTATGTTTCAGATATTCCACCCTGAAAATATTGTAATTGTTAATTTCGGTATTTATAAATCACAGCACTATACATTAACAAGTAAACACTTTACTTGGTTCCAGAGAAGCAAAAGTTCTTTCTTCTTGCACTGGCCTTACAGACAAATGGCTTACAGATGACTGTGTTTTGGAAGGAAAAATGCATTGGATTTGCATGGACGCCAGATGAGCAGAAGATCAATCAAAGTGGTTTAAAGCTGACTGGGATAAGTGTTGGCGCCATTAAAATCTGTCATCTGCATTACATGTGGAACTGGGTACATTTTCATACGCCTCGTCGAGGAGAAGAGGAATTCAGCCACCAGAGCCAAAGAAAATCAAGCAACAAACTTAGAGCAGGATTAAAAACAAATTGTGAAACAAATAAGACATTTCTGTTAAGCTGGACAATACAGAGGAACACTATTTACAATTGAAATCGTCTTTATTAGCATATAACCTTGCTAAAATTGGCATTTTTCACATTAACTATATTTCGCAAAGCAGGTTTTTTCAACCCACTCACAATGAAAAGCTAAATATTTACTTTTGTAGTAAATCAATCATTAAAGTTAAGTTAATGAATGATGAGAGTGACCCATGAGTATTTAGGAAAACTACATCATCAAAAAAGTGCACTTTGTTTTTGAAACACAAACGTTCCCCGTGATTGCGTCATTGCGTCACACACTGTTACAAAGCAGTTCAATCAGTGCAAATATTACTAACTAATAACTATCGACTCAATTATTTTTTTCTCTCGCCCTCTGAGAGGACATTTTCAGGAGACGCTCTTTGAAACCACTCAGCCCAGGAGCCGTCGTAAACGCATACCCCGGGGTGCCCAAGAAGGTGTGCTGCCAGAACCACAAGGCACGCCGTCACGCCAGAACCGCAAGTGGCCCACAGCGGCTGGTCCAGTTTTACCCCGGCCTCCTTGAACAGTCTGGACAGGTCCTCGTTGGGCCGATACTTTCCAGAGGCCTCCAGGAAAGAAGTGAATGGCATGTTGATGGCGCCAGGAAAGTGGCCTGGAAGGGTTCCTGGATCAAAATATACAGTTAAAATATACAGTTGTTATACTGTATTTCTCTTCAAATAGTGCAATATGTTTACAAAATATATGAACACACCTGCCCCCAATACCGTTTTTTAATTGTTGTCACCTAATTACAAGCTGTGGTCAATCATGGACAATTCATCACATCCACTACACAGCATTATATCCAGACAGAAGAGCAGCTTCAGCGACAGACTGCTGTCACTGTCTTGTACCACGGACAGACTGAAGAGATTTTTTCTCCCTCATTCCATGAGGCGCTTTAACTCCACCCGGCAGAGTAAAGGCCCACATTAAACCACACCCCCTACATTGCATATTACCGAAATTTATTGCAATATGTATTCTGTGTAGCACGGCGGCGCAGTGGTTAGCGCGTGTGCGGCACAGTTCTGGGGTCGTGGGAACCTCCTGCGTGGGTTCAAATCCAGCTATCGGCCTTACTGTGCAGAGTTTGTATGTTCTCCCTGTGCTTGCGTGGGTTTGATTTTAGTCAATGTTATGAAAATGCTGGTCTGCTTTATGTTTGCGTCACAGCTTCATGAAGATCCCAATATGCTATTGGCAGAACTCCCTCCCATATTGCTCCCTTTCTCTTGCTATTTAATATTGTTTAGCTACGGTTCCCAAGACTTGCATTGATAGTAAAACAAAAAGATTATAAGAATGGAAAAAAAGATTGATATAATAAAACAATACAAAAATGTATGTGGATACAATTTTTACTTCAGGTACTGGGGGTTTATAACACTATCACAATGGGTTTCTATCCCCAACCATACGATAATTTCACCTTGCGATCCACACCGCAGAACAGATTAATGTCGTATCGTAGGGGTCCAATGTAGTTAGTTACATCTGATATCGTAATGCAGATTGAATTGGGCTAAGCGATTAGTATACAATTTTTTTTTTCATTTATCATCTTAAACATCATCAATTTAAACATTTGCTGGGTTGTTCAATTCTGAGTTTATGACTTTTTAAGGTTGGATGAGTAGGACATAAAAATGTGATGGGAAGGGTCTCTTGACGGCAAAACTAAAAAAAAGTCCTGCTTCCTTGACACTAGGTTGTTTCAATATGAAAGACCGACCAAGCCAAATGTAGAAATAGAAACTGGGCTGCAGGGCATTGTTCCACCTTGACAATGACCCACAATACACATCTAAAATGACCAAGGCTTTTCTAAATGGGCTAAGGGTAGAGGGGATAACCTGGCCAAGCATGTCCCCAGATCCAAACCCAACAAAACATCTTTGGGGCATCCTGGAGCGGAAGTTGGAGAAGCAGTATTGTGGTCACAGATATAAGTTACGGGTGCCTAGACCTACCAGCAACTTGCATGGAAACTTCATTTCTTTCAGGATACCAAAAATTTGGAATTTTTTGCCTGACCGGATTATTAGTGCAAATACGGTGCAAACCTTTAAGCAAAGGTTGGCAGAAATAGATTTGTCAAATTTACTTAGGGGAGGGGGCGTAAGGTGACCATATTTGGCCATGCTCACTCTCAGCATTAGTTTTTTTTGTGTGTGTCATGTTTTGATTAATGTATCCAACAATACCTTCAGTAAACATTTCATTTGGCACAAGATCTCAAATATCTCCCAGCTCTGTCATGCTGTCATGGAGGATTGGATGAGAACTCCAATGGCAATTTGTGAAGCTCTGGTGAGATCTATGGTCAGGAGAATTAAGGTGGTTCTGCAAAATAGTATTGCCCACACAAAATATTGAACTTCAGGAACGTTTACTTTAGGGTGTACTCACTCTTGTTACCAGGGGTTTAGCTACTAATGGCAATATTTTGAGTTTTTTGGGGGAAAAATTAATTTAGGCTGCTATATAAGCTTTACACAGTCTACCTTTCATTGTGTTAAAGCAATGTTTCTTCGGTGTTGTTAAACTAAACATTATGATGACATTTCTGCAGAAATGTGAGGGGTGTAGTCACTTTTTATTAAATACTGTATATACAGTATATTTTTATAAGATAACTTGAATGTATTTATATTTTTAAGCATTTTTTAATTTCTTGCGTCTTCTGTATCTATTTTGTCACGTAATTTGACAAAACAAAATGTAATTCATATGAAGAGGTGCCCCGGTTGCCTAAGCTTTTCACCGATTGGTTGATCAGTGATAAACGAATAGCTACCACATAAATCAACAGACAGGTTAAATGTTTAGTCAGTTCACGCACCCTCCCCCAATTGAAAAAAGGTTTATTTGGACAAAATATACAACGAAATTAATGATGAAATGCATAAATATATGCATACATTGTTTTTATATCATATATGTGGGTATGGGGCAGCACGGTGGGGCAGTGGTAAGCGCGTGTGCGGCAAAGTTCTGAGGTCATGCGGTCGAACCCTCCCGTGTGGACTTAGCATGTTCTCCCCGGCACTCTGGTTTCCCCCCACATTCCCAAAAAAATGCATGTCAGGTTAACTGGCCGGTCTGAATTGTCCCTAGGTGTGGATGAGCAAGTGTGTTGTCTGTCTCTGTGTGCCCTGCGACTGGCTGGCAACCAGTTCAGGGTGTCCCCTGCCCACTGCCTGAAGATAGCTGAGATGGTCTGCGGCACCCCCGCGACCCTACTGAGAATAAGCGGTGCAGACAGTGGTTGGATATGTAGGTATGATTTGATATATCTATATTTTCATTTATGTATACGGTGTATATTGGTATGTATCTATACATTTATTCTACATATGGCAGAATTGGTCCTTCATAGTCAAAATAGGTTATAGTTTGCAGGTGGCCCACAGCCCAAAATTGTTACAATCAAAGTTAACACGCAGATTACATATGCTTCTTTAGTAAATACAATATATCTATAAATATAAACATTTTACCCATACAGGTCAACTTATTCGTTTCGCCCATATTTTAGACCTTCCTTTTTATGCGTTTTTTTATCATTTCAAATTGTATAGTGTACATGTTTTCTTCGATATTATTTATTATGAGGCTAATTTAAAAAAAGATTTAGATGGTTAACTTTAATGCAAGTGTTTACAATAATCTGTAACTAGATGGTTATTTTCAGAGTAACGCGCTACTTTTAGGTATCCGTTATCCAGGATGTAATGGAGTTACTTTTTAAATGTAGTGTCTAAAAATGAATAATAGGAATGAGTGGAGAGGTGTTGTAAAAGGATTGTGGGATGTTTGGACACGTTTTAAGGGATGGGCAGGGCACCTGTAGGATGCTGCAGGGGTAAACCAGTGAAAGCTGTCGGGCCCTGCTGTTGAACGGAAGAGTGAATTGTGCCACCCTGACCTGAGTGACATGCGATCTTTCTTGTGTCCCGTTACATCTGGAGGGACGAATGCATGACTAACTTGGTTGCCGAGGTGCTTAACTTATTTGGGTGTTTGGGCATTTGGGTTGGCCATCGTCCAAAAATGTTTGTGTGTTTTTTGCTATTTTCCCCCTTTTTATTTTCTTTGTTATTGTAGGTGTTTGTCTTGCTGGCGGTCACCCCTCTTGAGGGATATGACCAAGGTAGATAGATGGCCAGATAATCTAAAAATGTAACTAATCACTGTGTTTCTGTAAAACGCCCAACACTGTTTATAAAGGGAACATTTAGCTAAGATTGAGAGGTATTAGTTCACCTATGTACGCTATACACTTAAGTAGCCTGCTCACCCTCTCTGGGCTCCGGTTCGACCCCCTTGTACCTGCCCGCAGATCGGGCGTCCACCACCTGGATCTTCTTGGTGCCGATGTTGTCCAGCACATCCTCATATGTTTTCACCCACGCAGGATTTATTGTCGCATTGAAAACTCTGGGCTGAGGCTTCACAGATTCCGAAGTGACAGGGCGCCCTTCGGCCAACCAGTTCTTGAAGCCCCCGTCCAGGACGGACACGGAGTCGTGGCCAAACAGTCGAAACATCCACCAGACGCGAGGAGCGCTGTACGATCCGAAGTTATTAGTGTCGTAGACCACAACGTGCGTGTCGTTTCCGATGCCCATCTCGCCAACGTAGCGTGAAAAGTGGTCGCTCATGGGCAGCATGTGGTCGTACGGTGAACTCCGGTCACTGCACTCGTCTATGTCAAAGTAAGAAGAGCCCGGGATGTGCTTTTCCGCGAACTCTGCCTTCGGGTCCCGTTTGGTGATTGGGAGGTACCATGACGAGTCCAGGACCCGAATTTTGGAGCCCACGAGACCCTTTTTGATTGCGTCCGCTAGCCACTGGGCTGAGACCACAGTGCGAACTTGTGCCGCCATGATGGCAAATGTGTAAATATGCTTCAGCGGTCAACAGCAGAGGGCGCCCGAGAGGGGTTTAGACACCGTGCGTGTGCGCTCGTGTGTTGGGGACTTAAGAATAGTGGTTCTCAACTGGTCTGATTTGAGCACCCACCATCCCACCCTCATGAAAAGATGCGACACAAATCAAGAAAAATAACCAACTTCTCAGATATATCCAATGAAAGGGTTGTGCAGTTTGAGACCGAGATAAAAGAATATGTTCACTTTTGTTTTGTTTTTCAAAAACAAAATGACCAACAAATCCAAAACCAGTATCGTATATTCTGGCAAATAAATCGACATCGCATATACAGGCAATCCCTTAAAACTGCTTTGACATAGCCACACATTAAAAGCAATTGGTACCCTAATTATGAATTAAACTTATGCTTAAACATCACTATTTCTTAAGCAGATAATAAGGAATACTACACTGATAAAAAGCCAAAAATATTTAATTTTAAACAATTTACTGTACCTACAGCAGCGCTTCAATGGCAGACACTATTTCACAATCATTTCCTTCTTCAACTCAGTCGTTGTCACTGTTTTATGCTTTTCCTTCCCCATATCGCTGACCTTCTTGGGACCCGTTATTATTAAAAAAGGAAATAAAATCTACAAAAACCCAATACAATTAGATGTGGTCCCTCTCAACCACTACTAGGATGGCGCCGATTGACTGAACAGGAAAAAGATATCAAGCAGGGCATTATCGCCATCTACATTCAAAATTTGCATCTCCCTAATTTAACCCTTTAAAGTTTAAAGCTTTGAAGGCTGTAGTAGAATAATCATCTGTCACAGGTTGGGAAATTATGCAGTTGCACATCCATAGGGTGTGTACACAGCTACAAAGCAAACTACTTTTGCCAAGCATTGTTGAACATTTACTCACTAAAATGTTCACGAAAGCTTTGGAGTGGGATAACTGACATGACATTTCCAAACTATGGATTTAATCAATTACAGAGCAGCAGACAGGCAAGTTCAAAGAGTATACAGACTTCCAACTTTTGTTGAGTCGATGCTTATTTAACTTTGTTTAAATCCGACACACAGTCGTGCACACATTTATCGGAACGTTATCTATCCAGCATATTTCTCCTTAATTTTGAGCAAATTTCATTTTAAACGGGCAAACAGGAAAACGGATGATGACATTCAAAAGCAGAAAAGAAATAACAGGGGAAAACAGTAGCTTATTTCAATTTTAGGCAAAAACAGTTTGTCCACTAGAATCAGTATTGTGAAAGCCTGTCAATGCCAAGGTCCCACTCATCGCTGTAGACATGGGATGGTGCTTTACACCAAGAAACAACAGCGTCCGGATGACGAAGGCACTGTATCAGAGTCATATCAGGAGGACTCTCGTGCTCCTGGTAACCACCAAAACCAGTACTTCAGTGGTTCACGTGGGTGAGCAAACTCCTACACAAAAAAAAACGGCATGGAGAGGCTTGGGTGCAGTTAGGCTGTACCTTCCCAAGACACACCACAGGAATAGGTGCCCCTAAAACAGTGAACCTTGTAATCTGTATATGCTTCCCTTTAGGGATGTCATCAGGAGACACAGAGTAATCGTCCATAGTGAAACAGACGACATCCAGCTGTACACTGCTGTGTCCCCAAATGACACAAGTCCTATACAACGTTTTTAAAATGCATTTTAGATATTAAGTCATGGATGGCAGAGAATTTATTACAGCTTAACCAGGACGAAACATCTGTCCTGAAAGTCGGAATTGTCTTAAAAATTGGGGGGCTATTTTTGACTCTGAGCTTTATTCTATTCCGTATATTAAAAATATAACTACAATTGGGTTTTGTATTCTGAAGGATATAGTCCACAGTCCACCCATTTCTCTCTCAGGCAAACACGGAGGTGCTGATGCATGTTTTCATATCCTCTCTTCTAGATTATTGTAATGCCCTGATCTCCGGTCTTCCCAAAAATAACATGCCAGCTTGAAGCTACTACATAAATCGTCAGTTTGTGTGCTTACGAGGGCCAGGGGAGGGATCACATTACACCAGTATTAAAATTGCTGCATTGGCTCCCCATACGTTTCAGTTTTTAAGATGCTTTTACTAGTTATTAAACGTTTTAACGCTCTTGGGCCAGCTTATCTGTCTTTTTTTATTTTATTATATCAGTCTTCGCAGTCCCTGAGACCCTCTGGGAGCAGTTTGTTAACTTTTCCAAGGGCGAGGTCCAGAACCTTTGGTACTCAGTCATGGAATGGTCTCCCGAAGAATATCAGGTCTGCTGGGACCCTTGATATTTTTAAGAAGAGGCTCAAAGACTCACTTTTCTAACTTGGGTTTTAATTGATCATTTTTATTTAGTTTGATTTGCTAAACCTCTAACCTTTTGCAGGAAGATGCGACTTTTTATTTAGCATTTTTTAGGTTTTTGTTCTGCAGTTGTATATATTTTTTTTAATCTTTATTATTTCAGCGTTTCCTCAGTTTGGGAGGCACAATAGAAGGGTGTGGTTTGAATGCTAGACAATTGAAATCCTTTCCTGAGGCCATCTGCTGCAATCAGTGTGGATAAGCCTCACTCAGGTCCCTTTCCTCACATGATCAGTCTGTGCCTTGCCATAAGTATGTTCCACCCATCAATTTTCTTATCCTCACGAGGGTCGCGGGGGTCATAAGTGTATTTTGTTTGCAATTTGATTTGCTTTATTATTTATTTTGTTTTTATTTTATAGTACCCTTTGTCTGTGTTGGTGTATTTAGTGTTCCTGGTTGGGTTTTGGAAAAGGAGGGATTTATTTTTATTTTTATTTTACACTGAATTTCTTTATGCAGCACTTTGGTGGCAATTCGTTTGCTGTAAAGTGCTTTTCAGATGATATTTAATTAAAATTAATTTAAATTTGAAATAATTAAAAAAAAACACAATTAAGGCTGCTGTCCTCCTAATCTGACCCTCTATTAGCGAATGTTAATGGGTAGATAGATAAAAATTGATACCAATTAAACACTCACCAAAGTAAGGTAAAATATTCTGGTTCTGTTTACCATTTAAAGACCTATGAAATTATATAACATCTCATCTCATCTCATCAGCCGTACCGCTTATCCTCATTAGGGTCGCGGGGGGGCTGGAGCCCATCCCAGCCATCTCCGGGCAGTGGGCAGGGGACACCCTGAACTGGTTGCCAGCCAATCGCAGGGCACACATGGACAGACAACTCATTCGCTCATTCACACCTAGGGACAATTTGGACCGGCCAATTCACCTGAAATGCATGTTTTTGGAACGTGGGAGGAAACCGGAGTGCCCGGAGGAAACCCACGCAAGCACGGGGAGAACATACAAACTCCGCACAGGAAGTCTGGAGCTGGATTTGAACCCACGACAGGTTCCCATGACATGAACTGTGCCGCACAAGCGCTAACCACTGCGCCGCCGTGCTGCCCATTATATAACATGGCCTCATCTTTTATTTTGTCCGTTTGATATAACCTGGACAGGTGAATTGGCCGGTCCAAATTGTCCCTAGGTGCGAATGAGCGAGTGAGTTGTCTGTCCCCATGTGCCCTGCGATTGGCTGGCAACCAGTTCAGGCTGTCCCCTGCCCACTGCCCGACGATTGCTGGGATGGGCTCCAGCACCCCCGCGACCCTACTGAGGATAAGCGGTTGCAGCTAATGAGATAATGAGATATAACCTGGTATTCTGACAGAGGTGTGTTGACATTTTAATCACACCAATGGGGATTCTATAGACTTTCATATGTTTTTACAAAGGTCACAGAAACTTGAATATCTGGAGAAAATACACATAACTCCATTCTGACCTTGTTAATTCACAAATACATGGCGTGAAAATACAAAAGACTGTATTAACAATAAATGTAATGTATTGCTCTTTAAGGAAACGAACATCCTGGTCATTAGCCAGTTACAATTTCAAATGCATTTGACTTACATGCATCCTCAAAAACAGAAATTTCTTAGGATGAAATTTAACTGGTTAAAAGCGCTCCTATTTTTTTGCGTTTGTGGAGTTATTATATTTCCAGTGTGACTTAAAGTGAGCAGAAACACGAAAGGAAGAAAATAAGAAAAGGAAATATGAAGCATGAGCTGGCGATGGAGGAGGAAGATGGTCACAGGAATGTAAATTGGTTAATAAGAGTCACTGCAATTGCATTAGAGAAAAAGCCATGTTTTCCCTGCTCTCACGGGTTCTACTATCATTCTGACTGACCCAACCTGAGAGAAATTTCAACCTTGAGGTGCGTAGAGTTTTTATTGCGTTTATTATTTTCTACTTTGTGCTATAATTGTAATATAAAATAAATACAAATCATAATTTTAAGAACTGCAGTATATGTGTAACATTTTTTTAAGAATTATATCCATTTTGTCTGTGATACGAAAATAATATTTTCATATTCTCCCTATATAAGATACTCAACTAATTAACTAATACATTTTGAATCATTAGTTTACGTATCTTAATGTCAATTACAGTAAAAATCCTGTATGAGGTGACAAATACTGATGAAAGATGTGTTCGATTATGAACACTAACTAGTCCAATCTTACAAGGAAATTCCTATTTGAAGGTAGATTTTGGTGACTACTACAGGTAAAAAGAAAATAGTAAGTATTTCTCAGATGTTGAGATTGTTTGCTGTTACAGATTTGTAAGGGTGCAGGGGAGAGGTAAAGTAGTCATTCCAAAGTTAAAGCTTTAACCTTGAACGCACCAAAATAAATGTATTACCACAGATTTGTGAAAAACAGTCAGTGAATACAAGGGGAAAGGGACATGTTTCTGAGTAACGGTAAACACCCTAAACAATTCACAATTTGACACAGAAGATTTTCAAAATTCACATTAGGCTCTGACTAAATCAAAGATATCCAGCAAATGATTCTGGACGGTTGGGAGTTCATCACTGCGGTTTTTGCCCATCTAGTTAGTGAACTATTGGAGTCACAAGACAAGTATTGATGCTGTGCACGTGTTTCAAGAAAAACATAGCTCGCATTGTGTGAACTATTTCAACTCATTTGGGCCAAGAAATTGAGACATTCAATTCATAAAGAGCAGCAACCAAATGTTCAATTATCCAAATAAGTTAGCTAACCATAATGAAATTAATTGGATACAATTCAGATTGACCTTTAATAGGTCATCTTGTGAAGCCATATATTGTATTTAACACGTCAACAAATTAGAGAAACATTTTTTTGCAAAACAAAAAAGGTACTGGTGAAAAACTGAAGGCCCTTTTGATGTTTTAATCTGGCCCCCTATAATTTTTTTGGTATGTCAAAGAAATCAACGAGTCCATGTCATTTTTATGAAAAGTTATGATTTTCTGAACGTATGCAAGTGCTTTTTCTGTCCACTACAGGGCAGTAAAGGATGTAGATAGATAGATAGATAGATACTTTATTCATCCCCGTAGGGAAATTCACACTTCCAGCAGTCTACCCTGTTGTTTATTAACAGATGAACATGATGCCCTAGGGGTGCTTGTAGCGAAGTGGATGACGTCACGCCAGTCCAAAAATTCGACATTCCTGCGGCAGATGGAAAACTTTTCTTTGTGAAAATCCAGGGATACACCACCTCGTGTTAGCAAGTCCGCCTCCTCTCCAATTCCCCCCGGCTTTCGTGTCTCTGTTTAGCGGCGTTGAAGCCGGATTGCTCCGGGTAGCTAAAACTTTTATTATTTATTTCTTTTTTTTATTAATTTCAAACCAGTACAATTAAGATAAACATATTGTCTTATTCGTAGCTCCCACTTGAGTTTGTATTGCGTGTTGAGTTGATTCAGGTTTAAAACTGTTCATTCAACTGTTGAAAAAACCCATAAACCAGCTAACACATTCATTCAATGCCAAACATGAAAATCATATTGTCATATTGTTTGTGAATAAATGTGTTCCATCTATCCACCCATCCATTATTTGCACCGCTTATCCTCAGTAGGGTAACGGGGGTGCTGGGGGTGCCCATCCTCGCTATCTTTGGGCAGCGGGCAGGGGACACCCTGAACTGGTTGCCACCCAGTCGTAGGGCACACATGGACAGACAATTCGCTCGCTCATTCACACCTAGGGACAATTTGGACCGTCCAATTAACCTGACATGCATGTTTTTGGAATGTGGGAGGAAACCGGAGTGCCCGAAGAAAAGCCACGCAAGCACGGAGAGAACATGCAAATTCCAATCAGGGAGTTTGATCTCATGACCTCAGAACTGTGCCGCACATGCGCTAACTACTGCGCCACCGTGCTGCCCTAATAAATGTGTTATGCTTGGAAAAAAAATCCCTTGTCATCCATGATTATAATACGAAGGACAGGCTACAGTAAATTGAATGATAAAGCATGATTCTGAAAAACTACAGTAAGCTAAAAAAAATATGTTGACAGTCTTCTATTGAGCCGGCCCGCCTAAGATCAGAAAGTCTAGATCCAGCCCCAGAGCCAAAGTAAGGTTGAGGTCCGTGCCTAAAAAGGGTTCAATAGATAGTTATTCAAAAAATTAAATGGAGATAAATGGTTAAAATTGAAAAAAATGATTTACTCAGTGATCCTCAACCAGCCACTTGTGTATCATGAGGCACTATCAGGAGTTCATTGACTAATTTCCCATAATCTATTAAGGGTATTACATTTTTGTTTCATAATAATTTTTGGCGATCTAATTGTAGAGTGACATGAAAAACAATAACATGTTTTTTCCACTAGGTGGAAGAAAAAAATCAAAACTGGGCTGCATTGGGTTGAAAAAAATGTATCTTTGCTGAAAAAAAAACATGACCGATTGATGCATTTAATTTTTTGTATTTGTAGATAGAGAGGAAAAAAGATAACATGCATTTTTTCTAATTTGCATTTACCTACAGAAGTTAGGTTTCATTGTTTATCTGTTTATAAGGTGAATAATTAATTCAATTGGTTTTGAAACATGCAAATAAATACATTTAACTTAATGCAATAGCATGGTAATATATCAATTTTTAAAGCACTAAATATCAATATTTGCATAAAAAAATTAATGCAGTAGTGCTGTTTCAGAAGTGTTTTATAGCATGACTTCAAAATCTTGATAAAAAACAAATGACTTAAAAAAAGGAAGAACATGATAATTACATCAGCTATTTGAATGTTGGCCATGAGCCCAATGAAAAATATATATATTTTTTTAGCACGTGTCACACAAAGGGGACACATGCTAAGAAATCCAAAAGAATGTAATCCAGAAGAGTGCAATCATATTGCCTTAAACAGCTTGTCTGCGACTTTTATTTTAAGTCAAATAACATCGGGCTGGTTTGTTTACATAAATGTTCTCTGGTTGGTAAATGGTAGTCAGCAAATACAGTGATATTGTGTGGTGTATTTTGCTTGTGGCGCTTAGCTTTAGTGACATTCAGTATAGATAATTAAAACTAGGCTATAATCTGGCATGATGCAGCGCATTTTTTTGTGCTTTTCTCAGCTTTGTCTCGTGGGCCGGATTGAATCTGTTGGCAGGCCTGATCCGGCCTGCGGGAGTTGGTTTGCCCATCCCTGCTCTAAATCCATTCCATCCAATTATACACATGTATTCACTTAGTTAATTAACAAATAATGTATCTAACGAATAAGTCTATTTCCCCCCCCAGCCTGAATTTCAAGATGGCTCTTCTCGACTACCCTGTTCCAAATATGGACGTGACTTTGAAGGAAGTTTGCAGAGTCCTACAGCTTACTTTGAGTCCTGATTGCTATGCTGACTTTAAACGCACCCTGGGGACACAAAGGACGCTTCTTGAAGAAGCCCAGAAAAAAATGGCCTCCAGTGCTGCAGGCCAAGAGAACTGGGTGACAGAGCAGTTCAAGAAAAGTCTGTTGTCCTGTCCAGACCCCTTGTCGACTGCGACGGCCCTTCCAGTAGTTCTTCTACCATCCAAAGAAAAGGGAAGCAACCAGTTGATCAGAGCGGCTGCTCTGCTTTGGGCAGCAGCAAAGTTGTATAGCGAGCCACACGTTCTGGAGGGTGAGGAAGTGCACATGGAACACACCCAACAATCTGAAATTTTTGCTGCAACTCGCATTCCTGGAAAGAGCCACGATGAAATTAAGGTACGGAAAAATGTACGTCAGATTATTCGATATTTTTTCCCCTCGTAATATGATATCTATCCTTCCATAGGTATACCCGGGAAGCACTCATGCCATTATCACCTGTGTTGGGGGAGTGTTCTCACTTGATATACTTCAGCGTTCTTGTACCAGTGGTCAACTTTCTGCTCGACCCTTTACTGATATCTACAACCAGCTGGCAAAGGTTGTGGAAGAACCAAAAATTGGAAATCAGAATGACCCCTTGGCCATTTGTAGACTCTCAGGTCTGCAGCGCAAGTGGTGGGCTGTAATACGAGAAGAGATCATGGAGGGAGGAGGAACTTCTGCAGAATCACTGAAGCTTATGGAGAGTGCTGTGCTGACATTAAGTCTGGAGGACTGGAGCGCTCCTTCTGAATTGGCAGACATCCTTAACGCAGTGAGACTAGGTGGGGAAGGAGACGGGCCCTGTCTACGATACTATGACAAGGTAAGACATTTGAGATGATCCCTTTTCCCAATTTTTAATTCTACTGAGTCTAAGCCTATACCGATTTTGGCAGGTGGTGAATCTGGTGGTGTTCAAGGATGGCACAGCAGGGATGATTTTTGAGCACTGTGCAGTGGATGGCATGGTAGCTGGTCTGGTAACCGAGCGTGTATACCAATTGTCAGAGACAGCTATTTTAAGCCTGGTCCATACAAAAGCGGATCAAATCGACGGGTATGCTACGGTGGATGAAATTAATTCTTTCCACCCAACATGTCTGACATTCGCGTTGCATGGCAAGTATGGTACAAAACCATGCACTAATTTAAAATCCCAAAATCCAGTTCTCACTTTCGATGTGCCATCTTATCCGGATGTGTTTTCAACATTAAGAAGCCAAAGAGGACTCTATGACGCTTGGGTCAACTTCTCCTTACAACTGTCCCTGGTACAGATTCTTGGAGAATCTTCTTCCACTCATATACTGGTCACTCCAACTCATATGCGCCACTACAAACATGGCCGTTGTGATCCCACCTACTCAGTCAGCATGAAGTCCCGTAAGTTAGTAGGTGCCTTGGCATCAAGTGTTTGCGCAGATAACACAATCCAATACACAAACAGACTTTTAAAGTTGTTCCATTGTGCATATTTGGAGCATAAGACTCTGATAAAGAACACCAAAATTGGACAGGGTGTGGGTCCACATTTAGCAGTCTTACGTCGAGCTCTATCAAATGACAATCCATTGAAAAAATTTCTAGAGCCGTTTGGATGTCCGTCAGTGTACCTCACTGGGACAGACATGATGGAAGGAGTGGAGTGTGGAGTCGGAAATGTTTATGCCCAAGATCAGCTCGCTGTAACCTACCTTGGGAAAAAGGATAAGGCTCGTATTGTGCTTAATGGGAAAGGTAGCTTTGCTTTGGTACTAGACAAGCTTAAGGACAACCTGAAGGGAAACTTGAATTTAATGATGTCCTTTGCACTCAAATATGCAATTGCATGTCAAATGGGAGCTCTGGAGTGTGTGCTCAAACAAGGTCAAACAAATAACATGAACGGTGAGAAGGATAATTTCCCAATGAATAATAGCAGCAAGAAAACATCAGTGGATTCAATCGCAGATTTGAGTTTGGACTATACCATGGTGATCCATGGTGGTGCTGGAGAGGGATTGATGCTGAACACACAAGTGATTAATGTCATTGAGTTTGCTCTGCAGGCGGCTTTAGACCTTGGATTGCAAGTTCTTAAACGGGGTGGCCGTAGTTTGGATGCAGTTCAAAGGTCAGTAGAAGCTCTGGAAGACTGCTTTCTCTTCAATGCAGGTAAAGGTTCGGTATTCAACAGAGAAGGCAAAAATGAAATGGAAGCCTCCATTGTGGATGGCAATCTGTTGAGGTCCGGATCCGTTGCCTGTCTACAAAGTGTAAAGAACCCAATAAAAGCAGCTCGATGTGTCATGGAAAAAAGCTCACATTCCCTTATTATGGGTGGCGGTGCTGAGGAATTTTTGCAAGGTTTGGAAAAGGAGGCAAAACCTGTCAGCCCTGACTATTTCTACACTGATCTCCGTTATCAAGAATTAGCTGCAAACCTGACTGGGGTGAATCTTTCAAAGAGCAATCATCCTCAAACAGTCGGAGCTGTGGCAATGGATTGTCAGCATGGATTGGCTGCTGCATCATCAACAGGTGGGTTGGTGGGGAAGCTGAAAGGGAGAGTCGGTGATACAGCAATAGTGGGAGCCGGAATATATGCTGATAGCACATTAGCTATTAGCTGCTCTGGAGATGGAGATGTGTTTCTAAGGCACACTGTTGCACAGAAAATCGCCAGCCTCTACCACCACAAAGGCTACAGTCTGAGACAGGCATGCAGAGAGGTGATAAGAGAGAACTTGAAAGATGTAAGTGCAGGAATTATTGCAGTCGACTTTAAAGGGGATTCTGTGATTGAAACAAATGCTGGTGTCATGTTTGTGGCCTCGATGGTAGGTGGAATATCAAGAGCCGAGGTAGTTCAACCCCAAAAGAACTTTTCTAACGTGATCTGGGAAACAGATGAAGTAGTTGCCTACTTAAATCCCAACCCTTGGACTCCTGGGTCAACACTTTTGACCAAAAAAACGATTCGTGGAACCCAGAGCATCTTCCAGTTGCCTGAAAACGACTTTGTGTCCCTGCTACAAGAAGCAAAATCTGTATCAAGTATTCTATGCAGTAAATTAGAGGTGGAACGTTGTGCTTTGGTTTTCTATCCCAAACCCAATCAACCAACACAAATCAGACTGCTACCACTTCATGGCTTAGGGTCAAAGTGGCAGCCCTATCTTGCTAGCGAAGAGGAATTTCACTGCTACAATCCTGGATACTGTACCTCCAAATGTGGCCCACGTTGGGATGATGAAGCAATGGACACAATTCAAGACCAGATTAGGAGTGGATTACCAACAACAAATGCACCGCCAAGCTTTGAATTTTTGGGGTCTCATTCTGATAATAACCTGTTCAGTCGCATTGTACGTGGTGAGGAGCAACAGTGGAGAGTATGGGAAGATAATCAACATGTTGCTTTTTTAACACCCTACCCAAACACTCCTGGGCTAACTGTTGTGGTGCCCCGTAAACCATTGCAAAGTGACATCTTGAAACTTGAAGAAACTGACTACACATCTCTGATCTTAGCAACTTATAAAGTTGCCCAACTACTGAAAGAGGTCATGAGAACTCAATTTGTTGCCTTGATCTTTGAGGGTTTTGAGATAGACTATGCTCATGCTAAGCTGATCCCCCTGCTACCTTGCCCAGAAAGCCTAAAGACCACCAAACCAAAACCAGAGTTCTTCCACAAATACCCCGGATATGTATCCTCACTTGATGGTCCAGCGGCTGACCCAGATGACTTAAAACAGCTACACTCAAAAATAACTCAGTGCCTGCCTTCAAGATCATGGCGGGACCCTCAGTCCCACTCCATACTTGCTCTCACAAGCCAATGGTATCGCAACCTGTTCCAAATACAGAACACTCTTTTTCACAGCACTGTGGAATATTTTAGTAATTCCTGTCATTACTCATATGCCATGACGCCTCTTACAACAGACACCATTTCCTCCCCAATGGGTTTGGGGTCGGATTCAGAGCCGGTTTCTATTCACCTTTTGGGTCAAGACATTTACTTGGCAGACTCGATGCAATTTGTGCTTGAATATTTCCTTCGTTTCCAGGACAACCTACAGGGTACCTACTACATATCTCCCAGCTTTAGAGGTGAAGATCCAGATACCACACACTTGAACCAATTCTACCATGTTGAATGCGAACTGTTGGGTGACATGGACCGTGCTATCTCAATAGCCGAGGGATATTTATCTCATCTCACCAAGTCTATGCTGAAAAACCACTCAGATATAATCATCAAAACTGCTGGGACCCTCACACATATCACAGGCATGCTGAGTAAATTAGATGAAAATACTCCACTGCCAAGAGTCTCTCTTGACCAAGCCATTCCAATGATGCCTTCTGCAGATTGTCTGGAGTGGGTCCAGGATGGCCAGCCACAGTTTGGTAGAAAGCTCACACGCAAAGGAGAGTGTTTGTTAATAGAAAAGTATAATGGTGCTGTTTGGCTGACTGAGATGGACCATCTAGCAGTTCCCTTCTACCAGGCCTATGTGGAAGGTAGCGGCAGGGCCAAAGCCAAGGCTGCAGACCTCCTGCTGGGCCTGGGTGAGACTGTTGGTCTAGGTGAACGCCATTCCACCGCAACTTTGGTACAGGAGGCCCTCAGACACCATGCGGTCCCACAACAGCCCTACAAGTGGTACAGTGACATGCGCGAAGTAAAGTCACTTCTAACCAGTGGGTGGGGGATGGGCACTGAGCGATACTTGTGTTGGCTGCTCCAGCATGACGATGTACGTGATATACAGATTATTCCGAGACTCAAAGGAAATAAATATATGCCATGATTATCGCTCGGTTGTTTTGGCCATTCATTCTGCATCTGACTCAAGACAATTACTCGACATGAACAGCAAAATTAATCGATGATGCAATTTATTCAAATATTCATCTGTTTCTTCTTTATATTTATGCCCTATCCATGTTTTTTCCGTTCCAAGAACCTGTTCATCTATGATTTATTCTACAGTTGGGCAATTATTTTAATGAAGTAATTTATCTTCTATCAGTCGTTATATTATGTAATTACATTCATCAATTACATATTCTCATATTCCCCATGAGTTATAAGATTTGTGCCAGTGTATGTTGCCTCTTTTTGTGGTACAAACTATAATGCAAAGTTGACATTTAATCACATGTTTTGCTCATTGGGTACATTGTTTTTGTTTCTTTTGTGAATTGAATTTCATCCCATAATTCAAACCCAAAAAATATTGCTGTTTTGCTATTAAATGAATAAATATGTATTTGTCTTTCTTCTATGTACTTTGGTGATTTTTTCTTTACTTTATGCCAGTGTATGGACCAGACTGCACACATTAACTTACAAATCCGACAGTATCCATCTTCGAAAAAGCCAAATGTCATTGTCATGCTAAAGCCTCTATTCAATTTAATTTGAATGAGTTACGTCTTGGGCTGGTCACCAATTTTATTACAGGCATAGCAAGTCAAACACAAAAAGAAATGAAGGTTGTAGACAACAAAACAGGCCATCTCAACTGTGAGGCAGAACTGCTGCTACACACTGATTCAGAATTCTGCCCATCCTCCACCCAAACTAGCAATATTTTTTTCAAATATTAGGAGAGCATGCTGAGTGTCACCAATTCAGTGAATCTATAATTTCCATTGGCTGCAATTACATTAAAGTAATTGTGTATTATTTGACCACCAGATAGATGTTGCTGTATTGTGCAGTGCAACAACAAAAAAGCAGTGCTTAAAAGGCACAAGGAAGAATACAAACTACACAGAATCAAAGAGACCAAACAACACAATTTTTTCTTCACATTTTTTGGCCAGCCATTCACGAGGTTTTTGTTTTTTTTGGGGACCCATAGCAGAAGGATGGTGGACGATTATGTCGGCTCCCTCTAAGTGAGGTTATTATTCTAAAGTAATTATTATAATTAGTCCGTTTAAAATTATAAATATTTTATAACATGCGGATTTTAATCGTAGTTCATGTATTTTTGCTTGTTCTAGTAAATCAACGCTCCATCAATCCTCACTTCATGTCGGCTGATATTAATACGTACTCTCCTATCGGATATTCTGGAGAAGTTGCTTGTTAGACATTTGAAAATCTTAATAAACAAGTATAAATGACTAAATAAGACAGTTAGCATGTTTTTGGAAAAAAATTATCTGGCATTAATTGATCTTGTGGAAGATATAACAAAAAAATAATTATAAATAATCCGTCTGTGTTTTCATAGGTTTAAGGAACACAGTTTCGACACAATAAATCAAATCTCTCAATAAGAGCTCAGTGCATACAGGTTGGTGACAACTATTCAAGTCTTATAATCATTCGCTGTGGAGTCCCTCAAGGGTTTGTGTTAGGACCTTTATTGTTTTATTGAATCCAAATGACTTATGTAATGTATCATTAACGTTTACCTGATGATTGTTTGGTAATTAGTTGATTAGTTGTTGCAACTTAACTGTATTGTAAACAAAACGGCATCTTTTGGTTACCCTACGCTATATTAAACAAACGCAACGAATACGCGCATAAAGTGTAAAATTACACAGTGACTTGGCGAAGAACTCACCCGGAAGTAGAAAATCAGACGCTTATTTGTTTCCGGTTTTAACTTTAGTTACTTGACCCCCGGCATTGGAAAGACTCTTGATCTTTCTGAAAAGCTGAGGTACATTTTTAATAGGTATGAACTTACTCTTTACTTTACCAGTTCTGTATTTTATAATGTGTCATTTGCTGTTTCTCTTGGGCGCTTGGCTAAACCTCAGTGGGTGTGATAGCTATCAAGCAAGTCAGAAGAGTGACTTTCCTCGGTGTCAGCCATTTTCTCTTGTCATATCAACCATTGTAGCAATTATAGTATATTTTGGGCTACAGTTGCTATCGGATCCCAAATAATGTTGGGATTTTAGTTCCGAGTCACGTTGTTGTAGGGTGTTTGGACTTGCTAACGCTAACGTCAGCGTCTGGCTACGGTAAGCCTGACTTGAGGTTTGCAATGTATGTCAGCCACCCCTCTAAATTCAAATTGTGTACATTTATCAATTATTTGATATTAAAATGTGGTCATACGTTAAAAAGTCATGTTATTGGATATCCGGTTTGCTTCTATTTACTGCACTTGCAGTAGTGATGATTTTCTAATTACATTGAAGAAAATATAAGCAGTAGAACACGTAGTTTTGAACAAAAGTAAGAGGCCAAGCTTAAAATCGGAACAATGCACCCGTATTCGTGTAATCACCAAAACCCATAGTTCCTCAATGCAACACTATAACATTGTGCAGTGTGTGTTTTTCAGTTCAAGTAATCGTTTTAAAGTGGCAATCTATAGAACAGAAGTGACTGATGATCTCTTCGGTGAAAAGGGAACAAAACAAAGGTTGAGTGATCGAAATATGTATTTTAGATTTACCTGCACCAGACTTCAGTGAAAAGGAAACCAAACAATAGTTGAGTGACGGAAACATGTTTTAAATATTTAGCCGCACTTGACTAAACATAAGCTTTTCTTTTTACCTGTAAAGAAATTGTTCAGCATTCGTGTCAACAAATTTCAATCCTCTGTTCAGGGTTCATACGGTGCTTGAAATCCCTGAAAATTCCCTTAATTTGATTACTGCAGCTGGCATTAGTTTGTACGGCATGGTCCTATAAAGCTGCATGGCCCCCCTACTGGTCACACCCAAGGGGACGGGTGCTTGCTACTCCTAAACACAGCACTATATATTATTGCATGGGTTACGGATCAATTATGGACATTTATTATGGGCAATGCAAAAATTAAAGTAGCGTTTCCCAGTGGTAAATTGTAGTGGAAAGAAATTCCTGCTACTGAAAATGTCTACATATTGCTGGGGCCAGATTTGTCTAAACAACAAATAATTTTGCTATCTACTCAAGATCTTCAAATCATATATCTTGATAAATGCACTTTCAAACTGAAAATTGCATGTTAATTGCAGATATATTTGTGGCTCTGCAAAATACATGATTCACATTGAATTTTTTGTATTTAAATGGTACTGGGGGGAATTGGAAAATTGGCTTTGAAACTGCTTAAAAAGTGCTTGAATTTTGGCATAGATATTTACTGAAATGTTTTTGGATGGAAATATATCACCATTGTTTTCATACAATGCCTCTTTTTTGCATTTGCCTAGGTTCCATCTAGGGTGTCCCCCCCTTTTCAAGCGTGGTCCCTCATGGGCGGCTGGTCTAGCAGTGCTGTGCTGGAGCTGTACCGGGCACTGCTCCGTGCAGGGCGTCACCTTCAGTACACGGACCGAAACTATTATCGCCGTGCTGTGACTCGTGAGTTTCGGCGCTGCCAAACCCTGACAGCACTCGAAGACAAGGAAGAGGCCCTGAAGAGGGGCCAGTTCTTTCTCAGTAGTCGACTTGGTGGGCTTATGTAGTGGAACTAGGGAACAGGAAGGGGTCATTTGCAAGTATTTTCCCAGGTAAATTGTTTGAAACCTCAAGAACCTTTAGAGAAAAAAAAAGTTTCATGACTTAGTTGCAGCTCGGGCAATGTTGATGGCTACCTGATCCTGCAACTCTGGTGTATATTTTATTCAGCAGCAAGTGGTAAAATGACATAATTATGCGGGTGATAAAAGCTGGTGGGTTTTATACCTCCTATTCTAATTGCTATCTATCATAATTCACAATATACCAGACTGGTGACATAGCACAGTTGTGCCTTCACCAAGTTAATATTACACATTTAAAATTATTTTCTTCTCAATAGTAAAGTAAAAAGAGACATGTTCCCATGTCATAAATTCTATTTTACTGTTAATCAAAATGCACAAAATTTAATACATTATGAAACATGTATTTTGTTACGTTAAATAAATGGAGTTTTTTCTTTTCCCAAGTTAGTCCTGGCAAGTCACAGTGTCATCACTAAATATGTTAATAAAAATCAGCCCCCATTTGCTAGGTTATTCTTTGGGGGACAACTGTACACAAATTTTTAGGAACTTCCCCTTTACCTACAATTTATTTATGAAGCTCTTGTTGTCTTCCTGTGTTTGTCCTCATTGAATAAAAAAATAGTCAACAAATCAGTTATTCTGTTTAGAAAATAAATGGATTATGATTTCAACAGTTTGTTTTCAATTGTGTTTATATTTTTTCTGGATCTGTTTTGTGTATATTCACGTATTGACTTGGTTTTGAAAAATATGGCAATGTATTTATTATTTCAGCAGTAGAATGGCCAGCATGAATGGAGACCGCAAAGGGAGGAAAGATGACAATGGCATTGGCACAGCAATCGACTTCATGCTTTCCAACGCAAAGCTTGTTTTGGGGGTGGGCGGAGCAGCGATGCTTGGCATTGCAACCCTTGCTGTTAAAAGGGTATGCAAGATGACCTCATATTCTGTATTTCTGTTTTCCTAAAGAAAAAAAAAATAAGACTGTTCTTGTGACTCAGATGTACGACCGTGCCATCAGTGCGCCAACCAGCCCCACCAAGATGGACCAGAAAGGAAAACAAAGCTGGGAGGAGCCGGCCTGGGTGGGGTCGTCACCACGCGTCCTTAACCATGACATGAAGGCTGCCATCAGCAGGTCACTTCAGTCCTTGCCAACAGCCTCAAAATCTTTTGAAGCAGGTCTGTGGAACAAACATTAAATTAGGTGTTATTAAAAATGTTGTTTTCAACCATTGTGTTGCTTCTATTTCTGTGTTTGGTACCAGAGGTCCGATTTGGAGGATTCTTGCCATTTTTTCACAGTGGGTGTTCATGCTTCAGTCAGCCACATAGGGGAATCAGATTAGATATTGTATGAGAAGATCTGTTTGTTTCCAATAGGTTACATTGTAGAATACAGCTGCTCTTTCAATCTAGTACAGTCTAGTAACCAACAACCCCCCCCCCCCTTCCCAAAAAAAAAATAATTATATTGTATGATTTACCTGACCCCTGGTTTGTTTTCCAGATTATATACAAGGGGCTGTTGGTCGAGCTGCCACGCAAGGGAGTGGCCCGACTCAGTCCGAGCTGCTCCGTGCTCGAATGCGCCTCTCTTTGCAAGAACGGCTATGGGATTTCTACCAGAACAACGTGGACATTCCCTCAGAAGAGCAGACGGTGGCCCGGAGGGCAGCGTTGGACATATGCGCCGAGCTCCGAGTCTTCCTCCATGCCAAACTTCCCGACATGCCGCTCCGAGAGATGTACCTGAGCGGTAGCCTCTACGATGACCTGCAGGTTAGATTTTTCACAATCTTTTGTCTTTGTGTTTCATTACTTCGACAAACTCTGATTAAAACACAATTTATCTTCTTACCAAGGTGGTCACGGCGGACCATGCCCAGCTAATGGTTCCTCTAATTTTGGAGAAGAACCTGTGGTCCTCCATACCAGGGGAAGACACAATCATGAACGTTCCAGGTTTTAGGTTGGTCCGTAGGGAGAATTTAGAATATTTCCCACGGAACAGTAGCTATTGGGACCGCTGCATGGTGGGAGGTTACCTCTCTCCTAAATTAGTTCTTGAAGTATTTGACAAGCTGGTGAGTACCATCAACTGGCCAGCTATTGGCAGCGTCTTGGACTATGTGATTCGTCCCGTGGTCCCCTCAGAGACGCTGACTTTAGAGGTGCAGTACGAGACGGACCGAAAGCTTTATGTTGACCTTTTGCCCTTACTTGTGATGGAAGACGGGACTTCTCTTATTGCTAAACCTCATCGGCTTGCAGCTGAGCGCCACGAAAACCTGTGGAGGGAGAGCTACCGTGTGGCTGAGACTGCACGCCTCAGGGCCTTGGATCAAGAGGACGGAGGCTACCGATGCGCCTGCCTGAAGGTGGCTAAGGCGGTTTGCAAGATCAATCCTGCCCTCAATCGGCTCAACGCCAGTCAGCTCACTAATGCTATCTTGCTGCTAAGTCAAAAACAGGCTGTCTGGACCCATGAGGTGCTGGCGGACAACTTTTTACAGCTGCTCAAGACCCTTGTGGGTTACCTAGAAGAGGGGAGACTCCCATGCACCCTTAACCCAAAAGTTAATTTATTCTGTGAACTGACGGAGCAGGAAGTGGATGAGTTGGGCTATACTCTCTACTGTGCACTGTCGGAACCTGAATCACTTTTGGTAACTCAAGCCATGCAACCCCAGAATCCCTCTTAAAACATTTAGATAAAATATATGTGTGCTACTCAAACAGTGTGTCACTTTCAGGCATAGCTGACCTGCAGGTATGATTTTTCAGGAGAAATACAACGCTGGGTAATCCTGCAAAAATTGCCCGGTGGCATTCGGTCGACTTTCGTGCCGGTTAATCCAAATACACGTTTTCACGTCAGTCCTTTCGTGATGATGTCTTGCACCCATGCCATTGTATTGAGGATGTTGGTGTATGTTCATGCATCACCTTGAAAAGGTAAAAATGTCATTGTATTTTACTATATATTACTCTGCATCAGATCATAGCACTTTTAAACTGATTGGACAGTTTTAGGTAAACGGACAAGTCTCATGTATTTTATGATAGTCATGGTTTAGGAGATAAAAATTACACATCTGTGACACTGTCAAAGCAAAATGAAATCTTTGTCAAAAAAAAACTAATAAAATGCTGATAAATGTATTTGCCAAAGGACTTGAGGTTTCTGTGATGGTAAAAAATCATGTAATTTTATTGTACAATAAAGAAGTGTAAAACATTAATCATTGCCTATTTATCAGGCAAATTTCTGATTAAATTGGAATAAAAAGGTGTCAGTTGACATCACTCAACAACTGCTTGGTCATGAGCTGTGAAGCTTCCCTCGTGATCGCTTGCATGCACAGAACTCCTCTTTGTTTCACACTCTTCATGAAGAGTACCATTTCTACTTCTACAGAAGCTGATAGGTGAAAATCTTTTTATTAGAATTCAAGGGTCACATGCAATCCTGAGACTTTGATTCCAAATGCGAAGACACTTGCAACCTGCCCAGGACTTAAGAATTTGTCATTGTTGTTTGCCCCCACTGTTGTCCAGACTCATCAGTTTCCCTTCCTACATTTATAGTGCTTTTATTTTTGCTGGAATATCTTGTGCAACTTAAAGGGCCTAGGTAACAGACGCAAGCTGAAAGCTAAGTGGAGTTTCTGATACTTGTAGCCCAAAAAATTGAAGAAACATTAATTTTAAAACTAATAAAATAGTGAAAAGGATACATATATTTGTACTGTACTAAGACGTGTTTATGAAGTAAATTGCATACAAATGTGTCATGAAGTGTGACGCGTTGGTTTAACTGGTGATCTTAATAGGTCGTTTGTGCATGTTACTACAGAGTTTATACTTAAATATATATCCGTGGGAGACGCACTGTGCCATTTTTTATACGAATAAACAAAGAGCCACTAATTTTCTCTGTGTTGTGTAGTGCAACTAAAAGGGGGAATACAAACTTCTGAGACTGAAAGTGACCAAACCCTACAGCTTCTCTTCATTTTTTTGGCCAAAATTCACAAGGTCTTTGTTTTTTGAAGGCAACCGTAGCAGCAAGATGTCGGACAATCATTTCAGTCGATGGAAATCTCGTTATGACACATTAATACAAATTTCTTCACCTACGAGTATTTAAAGAATACATGTTTATACAAAGGTGCATGTATTTTTGCTCATTGGAATAAATATTGTTTTATTATTAATGTATACGTTCTTTGGCCACTGGGAGGCGCTAAATAATACTCCGTGTCCTTTTGGTTCGAAAGCAAAACCCAAAATAAGATTTAACTTTTCCGTGTTAGGACATACCAGGGTGCCCTGCGACTCATAGGGTGTCCCCTGTTCGAAGATAGCCTGGCTGGGCTCCAGCATCCCCGCAACATTAGTAAGGATGAGCAGGGCAGGTAATGGATGGATATACCAGGGGTCAGTAACAGGCGGTTCTGGAACTGTATGTGGCTCCCTGGTGCTTGATGTTTGACAATGGAAAATAATATAATTTCTGCAGGAGGACAAACATGACACAAACTTTTTTAACGTTTTGAATTTATTATATACACCCCCACAATCATAGGTCTTGCCTTCCCTCTAGGCTTCTCTTAAGCGTTTAATGTTTTTGCGGCTTCAAACAAGTGTTTTCTTTGTTTTTCAGGTCCAATATGGCCCTTGCAGTTTACAGAGCCAATCCCTAGCTGCGAGCAGACAATGTTCTCGCCTTTTACCCTTAATACAGCCTTATGTCTGAGAAGTGCTTCACTTTGACATATCAATGAATTAGACAAATATTTTTTAAATGCGCTTTATTAGTTAACATCTCTTAAGAGTTGAAAAAATTCTCGAGCTGTGTTTTTTTTTTCAGTACCTTTATCTTATGGTGAAATATTTTCACTACTTTACATTTACATTTTCTGAAAAGCAGTTATATCATTTGGCTAATGTCCTTTGGCGTGTTTTCCAAAAATGCGTTTTCACACAAGTCAGAATTAACCGTAACTCTTGATTTGCGTGTACACAAATGTACACAGTGCAACAGTAATATACCATAGTGTGGTAATTATATTTAAGTGCAATTATTTTTATTGAGGAAAAAAAGCATCTTTGAGTAGTTCTATCTGGCTGGAGCAAAGCCTACACGATCAGCATTCCTGTCAAAGACAGTGTAGTACTTCCTGATGAAGACGTCTCCCAGGATCCAAAGTGGTCCAGCAGGAGGCGGAATGTCCATGGCCATGAACCCTGAGAGGCAGATGGAGGTCCCCATCTGAGATTCCTGCGTGCGATTGGCAAAGGGTGTTAAGTTTAAGAGAGAAAAAATATTCAGCGAATACACAGAAATAATACCATCATGACATAATCCTCCCCAGTGAGGTTAAACATCTTCCCTCCAATGTTAAGAGAAATGACAGGAAGAGAGTCTATCTTCTTGCAGTCGATAAGGTACTACAGAGGGGGAAATGTGGACTCAGTCAAAAAACACAACTTTGGATGAACTGCTACTTTTGAAGAACCGTACCTCTCCCATCAGCAGGGGCAGCGCTCCGATGGCTTTGTGCAGCGCTCTGATTTCCTCCACCGGACCGACCATCAGCGATGTCCCGGTGTCAACGATTGCCTGGCAGCCTTCTTTGCAAAGGGACAGCTGCTTACCCACGTCAACTCTAGATCAACGAAAGCAAAAGGACAAAAAAAAGCCTCAAAGGGTCCCTTATTGACCAGTGCTGAACCACCCTTGAAATAATGTCAGGATTGTTCTCACTCGTTTATCTTAATCTGCCAGTAAGCCTTGCGTGTGACGTTGACATAGTGCAGGTCCCCAGTGTAATACTGTGGATCAGATCCACCCAGCATCAGCTCTCCTCCCACTGCTGCTGCCGGGTCTCTGAGTGCCAGACAAAAATTTGATACAGGGTTTAATTTTAGCTGTTTCTATACTTTGCGGATTTTCATCATGCATTGTGTTCTGCAGCAGACAACACACAGCAAAAGCCATCAGAGGGGTAGGCGCCGGGGCGATGTGTGCGTATTGGGTGGGCATGACTCTCCGTGTGCGTGACTGTGATAGGTTGGCGTATGCTGTCAATCAAACAGCTGTGCCGGCGCACAAGTCAGTCGGCTACATAACATCTCTCACAAGCCACCCCTGGTGAGCCTGTATCTCACCACAGCCAGATCCATTACCCGTAAAACAGATGACCTGGAGCTACACCTCTTTGGAAACAGCTATATCAATGGCAGTTTTATTTTAATCATCACGATGTCCTGGCTCAATACAAGGATCCCAGATACTTGCGTGAAACTGGCTGAAAGCTCTCTTCATCCTTTCTTGCGCTGAAAGGAAAAGCCCTCCAATTTCATTGTACTATTGTATAATGACAATAAAGACCATTTTTTTCACTGCAATTGTGTGTTCTGTATTTTTATTTGCAGATCGATAGTTGGTTATTTTGTTAGTTGTACATTTCCTATGTTACTAATATCAAATAAATAAATGGTTCTACTTCTCGAGTTTTGACTAGCATAGGACTTTTTTGAAAGGCAACTCCTGCGAAAAACAACGTATTACAGTACACTACTTCAAAAAGAGGTCATTCGACTTCATTGACATTTTTTACCTGCTTATGTAAAACGAGAAAACATTTTCCGCCAGCATTTTGGCCGCCATGGCGGTATCAAACAGTGGGGTGACGTTGGCGACAGATATCGAGGGATAGGCCATCCCGAGGACACCATCAAAGCGGGCAACTGCAAACGTAATGCCTGGCTGCTTGACTGCTTCCCCAAACTGCTGTCCTGGTACAGACAATCCTGCTATCTAAAAAAAAAGCATCGCAAACGGAAAGAGAAGGCCTTTATCCGAAACAATAGAGACAGCACGACTGACAAGATGGTGGAATGTCTGCAAATAAAGGAGTTACGTAGGAGCTTAAAACTCACTGTGACTGTGTCCTCACTGATGAAACCGGACAAGCTGCCTCTGCCATATCTGATGGAAAATTCAGTTCCGTTCCGAATATAGGTACTCGACATTTTTGAGTTGTAGCGACGATGAAACCCTGTGTGCAAAAAAACAAACAGTCGTTGCTAAATAGTAACAAAAACGTTTTAAACGTTTGTCCCTATTACTCGGGTTTCTCCAGAAACCTGAGGTTATGTTAAATTTGGTGAAATCATGTTACGTAATTATGCACACAAACAAGTAAGGCTGGAATTGTAGCTCATTGCTTGAATAGCACCGTTCAGATAAAAACTGGAAAAACACAAATTAAAAATAGACATTAATCCAAAAAAAACAAAACTCAAAATTTGTGGGAAATGTTTGTCCCTTTATTTTACATCGTGTGGTTTCAAATGGGTGTTCAGTTTTCATTCAACTTGGGTTTTCATGCATTTTCGTTTCAATAAATGCGGTCATGTAAAAATGCAAATTCCAGCAATAACTTTAATTGAGCACTCGGCCCTATCGTGTTCATCTAGCTCAGTGGTCCCCAAACTACGGCCCGAGGGCCACCTCCACATTTGAGCAGGCTGCCCGAACAATACCAGAGAACAATTTGCCGAACTTTTTTCAACCTAAAAACGACTGCAAGGTTTGGGTGCATGTTTTTGGTTTTTAGACTACCAGTGATATAGTTGACATATGAAAAGGCATTGGGTTTTATCTCATTGTCACAGTTTTGTTGTGCATTTCACATGTTACAATGACTATAATTGTTACTGGGACAATAATTGTCCTAAGTGTGGATTCCACTGTGTAAAAGAAATTTCAACATTGGTATGGTAGTATGGCACTAAATATTACACACTGTCCATTTAATAGATGTCATCAACATTTCAAAACTACATTGTGTATTTCCTTATTGGTTGAACCCAGTGTCCTTAAATTTAGATTCAGGGAGCAATGACAATAATTTTTACTGTGAAAGTAATTGTCATTGGTACATGTGAAAACACACAATTACATTAACACTCATCACTGGTATCGTGACTAAAAATAGTGTGACACAAAATCTACTGCCTTTTCACAAGTTATCTATACCACTCGTGGTCCAGTGCTCTGACAACGAAGCTGTTAAGACCGTGCACGGTACTAAAGAAAATGTATGTTCCATGAGGTTTTTTTCTGTGAAGAACCCACAGAGTGTTATTTGGGTATTATTTATTTCCGAAAAAGTGTATTTTATTTTCAGACTTTTGTTCTGTGATTCATTTATTTCACCATTTATTATTTATTTCATGACTTTTGTTCGATGAAGAATTATTTAAATGTGGCTTTCTGAAAAACAATATATTTTCTACAT
Organism: Urocampus carinirostris; assembly: GCF_059441175.1. Classification (NCBI taxonomy): domain Eukaryota; kingdom Metazoa; phylum Chordata; class Actinopteri; order Syngnathiformes; family Syngnathidae; genus Urocampus; species Urocampus carinirostris. Next base: position 28,395,356 of record NC_142349.1, read on the forward strand.
TTAGGCACTCCTTCAATCGTCACACTTTTTCGGTTACAATCTTACCCCAGCGCCTCATTAGAAAAGGGAAAATGACGTGGCCCTCACAGGAAAAAGTTTGGGGACCCCTGCTCTAGATTTTCACCGAGTGTGGACACTCACAGCAGGCGACATCGAGGAACGAGCAGTGAATGGAGGGAACCCACAGGTTGGATGAGCCGGTGTCGAACAGCACAGTAAAGTTCTGAGGAGGGGACCCGATACTGATAGCGCCAAAGTACTGTGCCTTCAAAACATAACACATCACAAGAATGAGTTTAATCTTGAGTAGGCAAATATTTTGCTGCTGTTTTTGTACCTGTTTTTTTCACATTGGAAAAAATGCAAAGCTAGATAGGTTAATGTTTGATGTTGGCCCAAGTGGCGACATTGGTATTGTTTTCGAAGATCACATAATATTAGTGGGGACAAAACCTCGATTGCTCAATATTAGTGGGGTCACATCCCTTCCGTCCATGCCAAAACAACGCCCTTGATTGTTGCCATGATCAAAACAGATAATCATGAACGGTGCAGCGCTGTGCAAAACTATTTGTCCCCTTTCTAAATTCCGTGTTGGTTTTTTTTGCATATTTATCACTCTAAAGCACAGGTGTCAAACCGGCGGCCCTCGGGCCAGATCAGGCCCGCTAAGGGATTGAATCCGGCCCGCTGTACAACACTCAGAGAAGCGCAAGAGAAAAACAAGCTGCAGGTTGAAATAGGTCAACTTGATGTTGCCAAAGCCAGGTGCCTCTCACAAAGACACTGTACTTGTATTTCTTTCTCTCTCTCTCTCTTCCACCTCTTTTCTCCCACTCTGTCTCTTTCACTCTCTGTGTTTGTCTTTTTCTCTTCCTTTGTTGCTCTTTGTCTCTTTCTCTCTGTGTCTTTTAACCTCTTTTGCTCTAACTTCCTTTTTTCCTTTTCTCTTTCTCTCTTCATACCCTTCGCGCTTTCTTTTCTCTTTTCTCTCCTTCTGTCTTTCTATTTCTCTTTGGATTTCTTTCTTCCTCTCCCTTTCTTTTCCCCCCTCTCTCTTTTTCTTTCTCTGTCCCGCCCTCTCTCCTTTTCTCTCTCTCTTTCTCTTATTTCTTTATTTCTCTTTTTCTTTCTCTTGAATCTACTAGTCCGGCCCCCGACAGAATGTTGGTTCTATGGTGTGGCCCCCGAGTTAAAATGAGTTTGACACGCCTGCTCTAAAGGGTCTTAAAACATCACACCAATTTTATCACACTCAGACAACCAAAAGAAATACAAAACGCTGTGCCGTTTTTACGCCAGATGTAACGGGCTGCACACCTTCCAAAAGGTTCAACTTTTGACTCATCGGTCACCAAAGGTCTTGAGTATAATCACGATATTTTTTGGTAAATGTGAGACAACTCTTTGTGTTCTTTTTTGACAGCAATGGTTTCCTTAGTTAACCCAATTGAAAAAATAACATGGTGGTGGCACTGTGATGGTCTGGGGCTGCTTTGCTGCTTCATGACCAGGACAAGTTTCTGTGGTTAATGTAATAATGGTTATTGTGGTGTTAACCAGTAGATCCTGACAGAGAACGTCCGCCAATCAGTTCGTGCCCTATAACTCAAACTCTCTTGGATCATGCAGCAGGACAACACACCAGAAAGTCCATCCCTGGATGGCTCAAAAACAAAACACAATGAAGGTTCTGGAGTGATTAAGTTTAAGTCTGGATTTAAATCAAATCAAAACTTTAAACAGGCAGTTTATGCAAGAAAACCCTCCAATATGGCAGATTTGAAACAATTTTGTAAAGAAGAGTGGGCCAAAATTCCTCCATAGGATTGTTCAAGACTCATTGCAAATTACCCAAACGTTTGATTTCTGTTATCGCTGCCAAAGGTGGCCTAACTCGCTATTAAGTTCGGGGCCAATTACTTATTAACATAAGGGCACATAGGTTTTGATTTTTCTTGTGCCTTAAAGCCCCAATGTGAAATAATTGACCACTAGATGGCACTGTGATGTCTTCGTGCAATCACGGACCAGTGCCACATAGCACAGAGTGGCGGCATCCTACCGGACAAACATGGTGGCGACCTAAGTGTGGAAAAACAATTATGTTTTTTTAAAAATTCATATTGATATGAAAGTTTGTGTGTTTTTGCATAGTCTTCAAATATGCGGGTTTTTTTTTACTGAATGAACGTTTTTTTTGTACCACTAGGAGACCCTATATATTACTCACTGTCCCTTTAATAGATGGAATCAACATTTCAAAACTGCATTTCCTGTGTTGTCTCTGTGTGATATTAAAACATGTTTGGTGAGCGGAAATCTTCGTGAGTGATACATATGCAAAAAACACTGAATTCGGGAAGGGGTAATATAAATTAGTCACCGGACTGAATGCTTATGTAATCACAATTTTGGCCTTTTATTTTTGCATACAGATGGCGTGAGGCAGTATGTCATGTTACATTTTTACCTTCGGCAGTCCGGGTAGGACTGCAACGGGTGTGGCAACAATCCTTACTTGCAATGAATTGAGAGTTGAAAAACAAGCGTGCAACAGTGATGTGGAGTAGGCCATTGGCACTCACATCCATGAAGTTTGTCAGTCTCTCAACGGGTACTTTTGGGGAGGGGGCACTGTCCGGAGACCCGCTCGACTTGGCCAAAGCCCGAATTTGATCCAGGCTCATCCCGTTATCGCTAATGATACGGCGGAGGCTTCTGGTCTTCTGAAGAGGGACCCTGAAGACAACAACAGTCAGACTTCCTCGTTTTGGATTCCGGGTTTTAAACATTTCGCAAACATTTGCAGACTTCAGCGAGCAAAACATATTCTGAATCATACCTTATAATTGCAGTGCTGTGCGCCACGAGCAATACCACGACTAAGTAGAAAATTTCCATAATTGTCATTTCTTGCTAAGAACAAAAATGATATTATTAGTGATTCACACAAATCAATCTTTAAACGTTACAAATGCTTAATTATAAACCACCTAACGCCGCGCTCAAAAATGGAGCTTCGGCATTGTCCGTATCAACTTGGTCAATTTTGAACGACGCCCCTATTGGATGAAACCAACAAGATCTGTTCCTATTGGTTGAACCCCGTGTCAATCGATTAGTATAACACAACTACACTAACTGGTCACGAGTGCCTCTAAACTAGAAGTGATAAGGCACGCAACTCAGCAGAAGAAATTGAAAAAAGTGAAACGCTGACAAAAGAGCACTTACAATATTTCAAGCCCACCAGACATTTTCATCTGCCAGGGGTATAAAGATCTCTCCAAAGCCACGTTGGCTACTTTTTATATCGATGATCCATACTTATCTACTTCAGCCAATTTCTCCCCTTATGATCAATTATGAGCAACAAGAGTATTAGTATGGATGTTAAGAGGGGACTGTATGAGAGTGTGCATTGTGCCGACTGTGTTGTATGGTGCAGACTTTGAGCCTGAACGCAGATTTGAGAAGGAAATTAAATGTTTTTGAGATTAAGTGTTTGGGGAGTATTATTTTCTTTGTTTTTGTATGTGTTTGTCGTGCTGTCGGTCACCCCTTTCGAGGGACATGACCAGGGTAGATAGATTAAATTATCAATTATTGCAGTCCTGATTGTTAAGCAATAATAAACCGTACAAACACACTGCGAAGCCTATTTACTCAGAGTAAGACCGACTATTTAATTAAAGTACAAGTAGTTGGTGATCCCTGCATGGCACTGTTTCCTGTCGCACCTCCCGGTTCTCATGGCTCAGCTGCAGGATCGTCAGCTAGGAACCACCAATCATCAATGTTTCGTTCCTTTCACCACTAGAACGTCTCCTGGTGGAGGAGCAGTGACAGGGAAATCTCCCTGCCACCCCTGCAGCTGATAGATGTCTTCTCCCCTCGATTGTTTTGGGGTTTTAGGTGTTCTTTTCCCAGATACTGCCCTTTCTCCTCAGGCAAAGCCAAAAGCTGCATTTTAAGCCTCCTCTGCCAGGTCTTTTATGGCCCTTTTCAATTTCCCACCTGTCACTCCTGTATCCTTCAGGAGGCGTGTGGCTGACTGCCCCATGTAGCCTCGGAAGCCGACCTCCACTAGGTAGATTGACGTTTTCCACCTAGCTTCCCGGCACTTGGCAGCCAGCTCCGAGTACTTGGCTTTCTTATGCTTGGAGGCAGCCTCGATTTCCCCTTCTGATGGCACTGTGAGTTTGATGAGGTGCACCACTATTGCCTTGGAAGAGAAGTATTATAGATCTCTTTTGGGAATTGGAGCTGCTTTTTGAGATTGACTCTTATGTTCCACTCCCGATCAGTAGAGAAGGGCCTTTGTGTCTCTCTCAACCTGGGAGCCCCCTTACAACGTTGGTGTGGCCCCCTTGCAGGTAAATTCTTGCTATCCCATCCGCGCACCTCCAGCACCTCAGCCAGTTTCCCCAGGACTTGATCGTGTTGCCATCTATAGCTGACCTAGGAAAGTGCGATCTTGCAGCCTAACAACATATGCTGGAGGCTTACATTGTTAGTATCGCAGAGTAAGCAGAATTCCTGATTCGCGAACCACTGTGATGGTTGCGTTGACAGGGGATTATGTCGTACATTGCACGAATGAGGAAGCTTATTCTTGCCTGTGGCCTTTTTTCACAGGTCGGATCAGACCAGTTGATTTTCCGGTTGACAACTCCTTCCAAAGTTGGCCAGCTTCCTTGTCGGCTCTGTGACACGGCCTTGATGTAGTAGCACTACTCTTCTATCCTTGACACCATGTAGAATTAAAACAGATCACTTCTGTGAAAAATTTTATTCACCCAATAACACACATTTATTTCAGCATATTTCTTATTTATTTGCCCATTTGTAGTACATTTAGTGTTGCTTATTATACGTAGCAAAATACATGTGTTTAAAAAAAAAAAAAAATCCATACAAGGATTGTTACGGCATACTCCATTTAAAAGATCAAAAAACGTATGCAATGCGGGAAAATCGTTTAAGTAGAATGTTCACAGGAGAGGTAAGATTAAGCCTGAAAATCCAGCCCGGTCGACCTAGCCTAAGTGTATTAAAGCCCAAACCAGCCCGAGCCTGACCAACTAACTGGATTTGCAGGACCGAGCCCAAGGCAAATCTGAAATTTCATATTTATTTTGTGAGGAGAGGTGATTTAAGATCACAAGTTGAAGACAGACTTTCTCAAGGATATCCATGTTAAACAAGACTGTATGAACATTTACATTACTTGTATTTCTCTGTCTGTGGGAGTTATATTAACCGACAATTTCCCATCATTGACTGAATATATGTTTTTTGTACAAAATTGATCTTTTACCGCGGTCAACATTACTGACGGCCCACATATTATTATCTTATGAGAGAGACAGTAAAAATTCAGGGCCATAACTAGCGCCAATGACGGACTTTGGACACGGCTGGCCTACTGCATTAGAATAAAAAGGCCAATATAATAAATTAAATTATGCAGACCCCAAAATTGATCAATTGTCACCATAATTCCCAGTTGTTGCACTTTTTCAGTAATTGCGATTGTAGTATATTGTCATGAATTTCAAAGGTCTATATTTCGGGATATTTAGTTTTCCTTTTTATGTTCCATTTAGAATTCATTTGACAAAAAAGTGGCCTGTGAAAGTATCTTACTTCATTTGCTAATGTGACATTTCAACAACATGTCATGGCCAGCATGGTCGCATTGGTGACCGGTCTGCCCCGCCCCCTGGGCACCAGCTGAAGCAGATCAGCTAATTGCGTGTGTGCTACTTAAGGTTGGGTTGTGGGTATTGCGGGTGATGGTTCATTACACATTTTCCGTTCTGTTATGCCCTGTCCGGTCCTGTTTAGTTTGAGTCGGAGGAAACCTGTACCTGCCTATTCTGAGTGTAAGAATGTTTTTGTTCTGTTTTGTCCCGGAGTTTTGGACGACTTTTATTTTGTTAAATAAAAGTTATGATTGTCACCGCAAATGAGTTCTCCCTCTCTGGCCCGGTCTCGCTCGTGACACAACATTAAGCCTCTTTCAGGATTTTTCCAATTTTTATAAACAATATTGCCAAGTTTTTAATTTGAATTTCTGCATAGCTTGACGTAATCTCCATGCACAATAGAAAATGTGCTTCTTTGGATTATAACTTAGTACATCATTAAATTAAGTAATATCTGCTACATTTAAAATCCAACCACTAAATAAATGTAGAAAAAAACTGTCACTGCTGATGTTTTGCAACAATGAGATTTGATTCTGGTTTGGAAACACATTTAGCGCATGTGCAGGACATTTCTGAGGTCATAAGATCAAACATTCCTGTGTGGAGTTTGCATGTTCTCCCCGTGCTTTCGTGTGTTTTCCTCCGGGCACTTTAAGTTTTGTATTTGCGGACCCCTGCTCTAGAGGAAAGTTGGAGTTAAGTGCTGTCGCTCAAAACACATATTTTAAACTAAATACCTTATGGCTGGCTCTGAATTTATTTTGTCTGTATATTTCGATTTGTATGGTGTCATTTGTGTTAAGACGAGCCTGTGCAGTGACCTTAGAGAGGCAGTTTTGTTTTGATTCTTGTTATTTAGTAACTAAATAAATCTTGGTTGTGATGGACGTTCTGAGTTTGCATTATGGAGTATTGATTCCCCCAAACTTATTTGTAAGAACTAGAATGTAATAGTTAAATTGGTGAAAGTAAACAACGTAGCTCAACTCAAAGGGTAACATTAAATAGCATGAGAGCAATTCAAATCTTTTTACTTGAGCCTGATCAATTCAGTTCACACATTTTAAATTTGTTTATGGAACGGTTACACATAAGTATAAATTGTTAGTTTTATGTACATTAGCTGAGTGGAATGATAATTCTAACTTTATTTATCCAAGTTACCATGACCATGAAGATTTAATTTCATATTCCTTAAACAGCTCAACTAAAACAACTAAAAGTATTTAAGTTAATAAACTTAAATGGTTCATGGCAATCGGTTTCCTCAAATGGTTTCAGTTCAACTTACTTATCAGGTTTAACAGTGTGAAACAATGTGCGTGTGGATGTTTGTGTAATGACAGACTGTTTTTATCCTGAGGTATGGTTTCCACCCCCTCAAGATATAAAAAGGCAGTAAAGCAATGCAACATGTTGAACTACCATGGGTCTGTCTGGCATCCGAACGTGACGGTAAGCATGATTTCATTTTTATATCATCAAAACATGCGGTGAGTTTTAAAATGCTTGAAAAACAAAATAGAATACTTCCACCACATTTTAGGATAATATGTCTTTTGTTTATTTATGATGCCTCTTCAAATTCATGAGAGTGAATTGATGGAGAGTGATAAATATATAGTGGAGCACGAGCAGTTTTAAATTTGTAAAGAATCCATGATGGTGATGATGATTTCATATAAAATCAAACACTGAGTCTTACCTGGTCCAACAAGTGTCCCAAAGATGTAATTGAGGAAGTTTAAGATGACGTAATGACAAAGGAAGATTGTGGTTGTGGGTATTTTGTTATTTGACAGTACATCATATTTTCTGATTTACTTTCGTATTGTTTTTCATTTACTTCACCAGAAATCAGCCACCTCACCAAATACCGGAAGCTTTGTCCTGTAAACTCATCTCTATTTATTCCCAAAATGCTGGCCAATCAAATGACATCACCAATGGAATTAACAATGGTATAGTATACATTTTATGCCTTGATTTCCCATCAACACATACTTTTATACTAGGGGTCACCAACGCCGTACCCGCGGGCGTCAGCGTGCCGGTTCTAAAAAATAGACCTAATCATGAAATATCAACGTCTAAAATGTGATGAAATTGTGTTGCGATTTTTTAAAAATTGCATTTACAGTGTTGACAATTAAAAACAACGAGTATACCAAATACAAACCTAAAGAAAATCGAAGGAGCACAGTTTGATAATCCGAGAACTCTGACAAAACCCAGGGAAGAAGTGAGTGCGCATGACAATCTAAAGAAGTCTCAAAGGGCTGCACAGACCACAGATCATTGCAAACCACAGACTATCATTACACCATCCCTTGATCTAAAACCTACATGAGGGCAAGGAAAAACTCAAAAACCTCAACATGAAGAAAATGAAGAAACCTTGAGAAGGGACCGCACAAGAGGTACCCCCCTTCTAGAATGACCAGGCTGCAATGGATGTTGTAATAACAAATAACACAGATTTTGTCAACATAAAATATAGGTTATTCATAAGCTATAGAATAGAAGTGTGTTTTAAGCCTATATTTAAACAGTTCCACTGAGGTTGCAGATCGAATCTCAGGGAGAAGAGCATTCCACACCACCGGGGCCCGAATGGAGAACGCTCTCGTATCTGCGGATCTCATCTTGGCTCTTGGGATCACTAGTAGACCAGCATTTTCAGAGCGTAGGCTCCGGACCGAAACATAGGGGGAAATTAAATCTAAAAGATATGAGGGAGCAAGTCCATGCATGATTTTGTATACTACCAACAGAACCTTAAAAACACATCTTAAGCTAACAGTGATCCAATGTGATCAAACTTTCTTGTCTTAGTTAAAAGCCTATTGAAAAACTCTTAAAAATGTGTTACCAGGTTTAAAATATATGTTTTGTCTCAATGGCTGCACATTTAGTGATTAGTAAAAATGATATATTTCAGTTTTATTTAATTTAAAGAGAGTTTGTTTTCCTCCCTACATCATTTATCATTTGTACAAACATGGTGCAGAGTTCATGAAACTGATGATAGCTTCTTGAAACGCGATTTCCTGCAAAATGTTGTGAATATTGTCTTTTTTCCTTTTTTTTTCATTTTGAGCATTTATAATTGAAACAAATGAAAAGGTAAAGAAGAAATAAAATATTGCATCTTGAAGTTTATCCGTTTCCTACCTCGTTGATTCATTCCGAATAATAATTCATCATTAAAAATCAGTTCTCCCGTAAAATATCAGAAGGATAGAAAATTCGATGACTTCATTTATAAAGTCCAAATTCTTGTTTCGGAAGTGCGTTATCAAGGTGCCCTTTGAGTTACTCCATGACCATGAAGTTGCTCTCGGCCTAGAAAAGGTCGGAGACCCCTGCTCTACACCAATGATTAAAAAGGCTGTATGATTTCCTCCAGGTTCGAAGCACCTACGAAAGACAATTGCCTCTGCCTCCATTTTGGCGAAATTCCTTCCAGCCTAAGACAGATAACGTGAGAACACACATATATCACATTTATTGTTAACTTGACGTCTTTCAAATAGCAGCCAGCAGTCAGCGGAGCAAAACCTGCAAAGCCAGATTGCTGTACGCTTATTTTTTCATTTTGGCCAACTAAGCCATTGTTACAGAATATCAGCCCTCATTTTCCTGAAGAAGTAACGGCTGCTAATTGGATCTTACGTGTTGTTATGAAAATAGCAAATAAAATAAGTTCTTTTTAGTGACACATTTGGTAGTTCCACTTAAAACAAGGTTCTTGATACTTAAAACTTCCATAACTGACTCACTGTAGTTGTAGTAATGATCTTGTTTTGATTTATAGCTTACGGCCAGCTTGCCAATAATGTCGGACAACGAACCACTCTACATTGACCTTCAAGAGCCAGGCTACCTGGAGGTCTTGCCGGGAAATGAGGGCAAGGTGAGAAAGACAGAGCATCCATCTATCTCAGGGGTCTCCAACCTGGCGCCCGCGGCCACTTTGGTGCCCCCTGAGGACAGCTGAGGTGCCCGCGGACCTGTTGTGAAAATACTCCACCAGTGCTAAATCATTTCTAGTAAAAGATATATTTCTATTTTTATGTTTTGGGGTGGTTGTCTGATTCAAATGAACCCTACGTATATTGCGTTTTCTTTCTGTCCGGTTCCAGTGAGATGTTTGCAAAATCCAATGACTCCATTTGAACTCACAACTTTTTCTGCATTTGTTTCTGTAACAGGATGCCCAAAAGAAAGGGCATTGGATGCAAAGTTTTTCAGGTATGTACATAGAGTGAAAGCCCCGATTGAGCTATTACTATAAATTAATATCTATTTACCAGATAATGGCTAATAGGGGGATTACAGTATCCCATATTGTTAAAAAGTAATGTATCAAAGAAGAAAAACAAGAAAAAGGTATTGAATGCAATTTTTTTGTTTTGTTTTACAAATTATCAACAACTAATAACAATCACATTTTTCTGGGTATAATTAATATGAATGTTCTTGATTTCTTGATAGGGATTGCATGTCCAACTTTGACGTTGCAAGAATTAACGCTCACACAAAAAATAAGGTAATCACAGAAATGTATTTAACCTCAGTTTAGCAATTATTCGTGTTCAGGTCCATTGAGTTTTAAAACAGATCGAATGGTGCGGTCATTTAAAATAAAATAAATCAGTGGTTCCCAAAGTGGGCGGTACCGACCCCTGTGGGCGGTGGAAAGGTCTGGGAGGGCGGTGAGGAAGAAGAAGGAGGTAGGGTCGCGGCAGTTTGAAGTCGGTCAGAAGTATGAACGTAGTGCAGTTGTGAAACCGCAAAGCACTAAAGCACTGCGTTTTTTTCAAGGTTATGTAGTGAGTGATGGAGTTTTGGCCAACCACAATTGTTACTGTTTGAGTTTTAAAAGCGCCGACAAATCAGAGGCAATTTTTATCATGGCACAAGCCAATAAACGCGATTCAAAGTTTACAAGCACCACACTATGCCACACCCACCGTGTGAGCTCATTGAGTGTCATGGCGGACTCCGTAAACATAGACCCAGAGTCAACGAACGTGAAGGAAACGAAGCTTGCACTGAAGAAGGGCAGTGCATCACTTGTTTGGACCTTTTTTGGTTTTGACGAAGCGGACGTGGAACAGAAGAAAACGCCCGTTGCAAAATGTACTTTTGCATAGTCGCTAGGTCCAGAGGAAACACAAGTCATTCGTACCAGCACTTTAAAAATTATCACGGCATGTAAAAAGAATTACAAGTGAAAGACCAATAAGGTGCATCTACAAGTGTACTGTGTGGTAAACAAACCTCATTGTGGATCTGGATTTGTGTACTATCTAGCGTGATAATTGATTTGAATAAGCTTTGATGCTAGGTCCTTAGCTTGGCCAGTGGCAACGGGTAACACCGGTGCATTCCTTTAAATGCTTTGATTTTTGCATTTCGGAGATGGAATATGAGCTTGCTCTGTCCACTCCACGCATCGGCCCGGTATTGCAGTACCTCCGGGAACGGTGCATTCGCAATGATCGCAGCAAGGTTTAGGGCTAGGACCTTAGCTTGGCCTTTTGGCTGAGAGTAAGTGTCCCGGCTCCTAGGCTTTGTAGCGTATTATGAACTGACCGATAACGGATAATGGATAATGAATAACGAAGATAGATCAATAACCCTTAAACCCCCCCCCCCCCCATCAAAGCGGTATCTGCGCCCTTCACGCCATACGAAAAAAGTTCGCAAAGGCCCAAAGAAATAAAGAATAACCATTGCTGTGACTCTAGCTAAAAATGTTTGATAGTGTCCGACCCGAAAATGGCATTATCGATTAGAGGTGACACTTTTTATTTATGCAAGTTAATAAGTGAAATGTTATAATAAGAGTAATAAATAGTTGTAGCAGTAGTGTTAATAAGTTAGCAGGAATGGTGGGTTTGAATTAATACCTGAATACATTTCTTGCACTGATGAACATGCTGCAGTAGCACATGGATACATTTTATATACATTAATTGCAGACATGTCATGTTTACAGCCTTAAAAGTATGTGGATTATTTTTAGTGTGCAATGATTACCTTTTTATAGTGTGCACAATTCAATTTTGTTGTTTACTTTGTTTGGGGTGGGTTATTTTAAGTGCATACATTTGATCTTTTATATTGTGCAAATGTTCTTGATTTTATAAGAGTCCATTATTTCCCCGTTTCAAATGTTATTTATGGTAGAGGTTGACTTTGTTTGGTTATGAAGACATTTCAAAATAAATAATTGGAATGTTATTTTGTGATGATTTATTTTGAAAATTCTCCAGAGCTTAAAGTGCTATCTAGTGCATTTCATAAGTGGGTAGGTACTTCTATCCATTGAAGAATTGAAAAGTTAAAAAAATGGTCAAGGGGGGGGGTTGCTGGTGGAGAGGGTGATGGGGGCGCTAGCTATACACTGGGGAGCCAAGGAGTGCCAGCTTGCAAAAGTTTGGGAACCATTGAAATAAATGATTGGATTTTTAAGAACAAATAAATAAATGATACATCAAAAAGAAACTGTTTTTTTATTTATTTTGGAAGAAAAATCACATGTAATAAAGGGATTTTACCAATATTTCTGCAAAGTGTAAAATTGCTCACTCCATGTGGTCCATGGCCCTGGTTAAAGGTAGGGTGCATTGTTTGTGTGTTCTTAAATGGGATTATTCATGTCAAATCATAGCTTGCTGTGAACAATAACATTTTGGACTAAAACACGTTTGAAAGTATTATTCTTAAGTGATCCCAAGATCCAAGAAGAAATCCACAGGTTTGAGAGCGTTCTCCATTCGGGCCCCGGTGCTATGGAATACTCTGCTCTCTGAGAATGTATTTGACACCTCATCTTCGCTTAAAAACACACTTACATTCAATAGCTTATGAATGATGAACCTTTATTTCATGTTGATGATGTCTGTGTATTGTCTGTACAGTCCTTTGAGATTCCTTGTGATTAAGGGCTATACAAATAAACATGACTTAAGTTGACTCAAAAAAGTTAAGGTACACATTTTCTCCAACAAGTAGGTGTTATAAATGCCTCCTAACTGAGATCAAAGAACTCCTACACTTTATTTTCCATCGCGTCTATCTGCTTTTTCTTACTTTTAGCAGAGCTGTTTAGGGCGGAACACCTTAGGTTCCCGGAAGGGGGACAATTCCTCACGTTTGGACTCTACTAGGGACGAGCATTCCATCCCTAGAACCTAACGTGTTCTGTCCTGAAATGCTTTGCTAAAAGTAAAATAAAAGCTGAAAGGCACAGTGTAAAATAAAGCATAATGGCTCTTTGAACTTAGTTAGGCACTGTCAACACACACTAAGTAAAGAAAATATTCTACCTTCAACTTTATAAGGAAACCTGGAACGACGTACGCCACCTTTTAGTCGTAGTTTTCTGTCTAATTTTAAGACTTGCTTTTGTTCTTCACTTTCCAGGGTGTTTAATCAGAGAGCTCTGAGCACGAAACATGCCATAAATCTCTTTTGCGCTCTTATGGCAGAGCGCAGTCGGCGTCTGCAAGACTACATTTCAGAGTTCAAATCCATTTCGGGACGTCTGAACAAAGAGAAGAAATTGGTGAAAAATTTGGACATTGCTGGACGCACTACAGGTGCAATGGGAGGGGCGGCTGCTGTGGTGGGATTGGCCCTCGCACCAATAACCCTGTGTACCTCTTTGGTGGTAACAGCTGTTGGCGTGGGTATAATGGGGGCAGCAGGAGGGATGGGTGCTCATGCTTCAAGGACCAACAAGAAATTTGGAAAGAAGAGCGTTATTGAGAAGGTTGTGTTGAGTTACATTTTAGATGTTTCTGATATTGAGGAGTGTTCAAATTTGATCCTCAATGAAATGAAGGAAGTGCAAAAGCATGATCTTGTGAGGTTACACCAGGCTGGAACTGATCCTGAAGCTTTGACAGTTGTTCTGAAACTACAGTATGTAAACAATAACCTGAAAAATATCAAAAATGATCTAGTTTCTGATGGAATGGCTTCTCATAAGATGCTGAATACCTTTATTGCAGAAATTGATCCATATTTTGAGGAAAAGGGAGGGCGTAAAATGTTAAAGACGAAGTGTGAAAAGAGCCTTTCATGTGCAATTCAACTGCTTGCTGATGGCCTTCAAAAGGAGCTTGACTGTCTGCAATATTTGTGGAACAGCATTGTGTCATGCATGTAATATGTCAACACTCACACTCAAAAATATATCCAACCCACCATTTGTAAATGTTTGATTTATGTTTTGGTTGAGTAAAGTATAAGCTTGGACTATAACATGTTGAAACTGTTCTAATACAAATAAAAATAAAAGGCATCTATCTGAATTTTCTGGGTTTATGTGTTTGTATTTTTCCTTCATTTTTCTTGTTTTTTTTCCTTTTTCTTGCTTTTTTTTCTTTCTTTATTTTGTTCTTTCGTTCTATTTTGGTTTCCCGTTCTATTTTGGTTTCTCTTTCTTTGTTATATTTCTCTTTTTTCTCTTTCTTTTATATATGTCACGAAGTGGGGTGGAAGGCGGGGTGACCGGACCGGAACGGAGAACTCAATTGCGTGACGATCCAGAACTTTTATTTATCAAAATAAAAGTTGTCCATAACTCAGGGACAAGACAGAACAAAACAGGTTTTAACAAAACGTGCAAACACATGCTTCTTCCAACTCAACAAGCAGGACAAGGCATAACAGAACAGACAATGGGTGTATATATATAATGAGCCAGCACCCGCAAAGCCCACAATCCAGCCTTAAATAGCAGACACGCGATTAGTTGAACTGCTTCAGCTGGTGCCCAGGGGGCGGGGCAGACCGGTCGCCAAGGCGACCATGACATAGCCCCCCCTTTAAGGGACAGCTCCCGAGGTCCCAAAAAGAAAAAATTACTACCTCGCGCCCCGGAATGGTTCGACGCTCACGATTGGGGCAACCCCGCTCCCCCCTCCGAACACGCAGGAACGGGGAGAGGCAGGCGCCATCTGCGTCGGGCGGATCGGAATCGGCGCTCGGCAGGGGGGGTCCGGCGGGCAAACTGGACAGGCGAAAAAAGACAGGCAGAACCGGTGAGAACAGGACAGGTAAACAAGGGAGTCGGACCGGCAGAATCAGAAGAGTCGGACTCAGGACAGGCAGATTCAGAAGAGTCGGACTCAGGACAGGCAGATTCAGAAGAGTCGGACTCAGGACAGGCAGATTCAGAAGAGGTGGACTCAGGACAGGGAGATTCAGAAGAGTCGGACTCAGGACAGGCAGATTCTGAAGAGTCGGACTCAGGACAGGCAGATTCAGAAGAGTCGGACTCAGGACAGGCAGATTCAGGAGCGGCGATTCAGACAGGACAGGCGGAATCAGGACAGGCAGAATCAGGGGAGTCGGACTCAGGACAGGCGGAATCAGGGGAGTCGGACTCAGGACAGGCGGAATCAGGGGAGTCGGACTCAGGATGTAGTGGAAAATAGACTCGCATTTGTCGAATAGAGTTGCATACATTTAGAAATGTAGAAAAACCTGCTTACGTTGCTTACAGTAGTGAGGGAATGTTGACATCATTCGAGAAGATCCTTGACAAGATAGTCGAGTTTACCAAAATGGGCATGAGACCTACAAGGCCTTTCTTCAAGGACTCTCTGAGCAAACTGAGGCAACAACATGTCCTAATAAGGGTACGAACAACATGTCCGTGTTGATTACTGAGGACTAGGGCCGCCTTTTGGGCTGAAGCTATAAAAGCATTGTTATGTTTGGAGTTCTCTGAGTTCTTTTGGGATGATGAAATAAAAGGCTCCCCCTCATGGCTGGTTCCCGATGTACTTAATTCAATCACGAAAGAAGACTTAAAAGATTATCGAACCTACAATTTCTCCTACAAATGGCGCCCAACGTGTTTTTTTGGCTCAAATTGACTTCTCGTCGTGAACGCTGCCCCGAGAAGCGGTTGAGGTAAGGACAAGGTTTTTCTTTCCTTATTTCGGTTGGCTTGTCGGGGTAAGTGAAGTACATTGGGGCATGTGACGTGAGGGCTAAATTATGAAAATGCGTGCACGTGGGTAATCCGTCTGTAGTCCGGCAACAAGTTGGACGGATTGTATGAGTTGATATGAGATTTATGTCCGGAGACAACCTTGTGCTCAGGGACTGTTGTGATGTTTTTTGGTCGGGCTCCGGGGAGTCTAGACGAAGTAACAGTGAACTAAGTGTCGGTGTTTGTGCATTTGGTGACGGTTCGGTTCTCCGTGGTGATGTTGAAGGAGATCGGTCTAGAAGGCGATGATGAGGAGTCATCGGTTGCTGATATTTTCGGTGACAGAGAGTAGACGATCTATTAATGGTCCTACGGAGGTGTGTTTTTTTATGTGAAGAGTTATACCGGCAAAGGTTAATGAGCAGATGTTTAGATGTTGTATTATTGAGATGACTTCGCGTATAGACAGCGTTGGAGGAGCTGTGTGTGTACTGACGTTTTTTTTTTCGCTCTGAGCGTTATCTCGCTCGGGAATGTTGGCTGTAGGTGTGTGCGTGAGTTGTTTGGTGTGCGTCTTTGCCTTTTGCGGTCTTGTGTGTATCTTTCGCGCGTCTGAATGCGTGTTAGGGATGGGAGTGTGTTTGAGACAGTTGTAATCGAACTTTGTGTGTGGGGGTGTGTGCCAGCTGGCGATAATTGTGCGTGTGTCTCTCTGTATGTGGATGTGTGTTCTGTTCGGTTCGGTTTCTCCTCCGCTCGCTCGACCCCGCCCGCCGGAGTGAGTGTGTGCGGATGATTTCTTAACTGTTTAAGGGCTGGGACGACGTTGTGCGGAGGAGAGCCTTTGTTTCTTTTTGTCTGTTTTGTTTTTCGTTTGTTTGGCGTTGGGAGGGGAGTTAAGGACGTATGGATGAAAGATGGAGTCACTGCTTATTCTCGCGGGCGAGGACACAGTGGTAGTAGAGAGTGGTTTAACGGCATGAGGGGTTTTGGGAAGCAGTGAAACCGGGGTGAAAAAATATTGCGCGACTGGTGTGTGAGATAAGTGTAAGATACTTACGTTACTGGGGAATACATTGGGATGAATGATTCGTCCAGCGCTTCGTCTGCGTGTGGCCTCTGATTTGTGAGATCTTGTTCCGTTAAAGGTATAGTTTGGGTAAATTAAGAAAACGATTTGTCAAGCATTTTCAAAAGACAATAAGGAGCAGACTACTCGATCTTGAGGAAGACCATGAAAAATTTAAGAATTTAATTGCTAAGGTGATGTCTTCATGGTCATTTAACCTAGACTAAACATCCGAGTTTGTAAACATGACCGATTTAACAGGATTCTGAAGTCAAACGGACTGTTGAAAAGGGCTGAAGATGGACAGAAAAACAAACAAAGAACAAACAAAGACGTTCACTCATCCGTTGTCTGCGCCGCTTGTCTACAGCAGGGTCGTGGGGACACTGGAGCACATCCAGGCTGTCCTCAAACAGTGAGCAGGGGGCAATCTGAACTGATTGCAGCCAGTTTCGAGGAGAAAGAGGAGGAAAACTGGGCACGACCAAGGTCAGTGATAAGGCTCATGGACACATTCCTGCTGCAGATTGCGGTGGAACGTCACAATGGACTGAGCCAGACAGCCAAGGCCGTCGACGAGGCGGTGATAACGAACAACACGAGTCTGCATTGAATCACGTTAGGATCTTGTTGATTGACGTGGTGTTTACAAATCTGAGGAATATTGATACGTTTGGATTGTAAATTATTTTATTTTTAACACAGGAATACTGCTAAAATTGTATTTTGAATCTGCTTTCCAGGAAAACGGTGATGTGTCTCCAGATGCAGGAGCATCAGGAGGATTATTAAGGAGAATAGGTAACAGGGGAATACCTTTGTAAAATAGCTGGAGAAATAAGGTTACAGGTCTCCGTATTTACAGGCCACGGTAGACGGAGTGCTCAACCAGTATATGAAATCTGTGCAGAGAACAATATCAGGAGCAGTTCAATCAAAAGATCTAGGTGCGGAAACAGTAATAAAGCTTTTGATCAGAGAAGTTATTCCGCGATTTGGTATACCGTCTGAAATAAGCTCAGATGGTCGTAATAAGCATTAGTTCAAAAGGTCGTGGAAAGAGTAAATGGAATATTAAAATCAAAGATAAACAAGATCTGTGTGAGTACTAGGCTCAACTGAGGGGATGCGCTACAGTTAGCGCTGATGAGTTATCGCATACAAACTCATTGGATCACGCATTTAACACCGCATGAAATGCTAACAGGCAGACCAGTGCCGCATCTGGGAGGTCCCTACAAGGGACCGCCACTTGAGCAACTACAAACTGAACTGAGAGACTGTATGAGACAATTGACGGCTGTCATCTACCGGCTGGTTAAGAGACGAGGGTCCAAGGTCGAACAACCATTGGGGAAGAAGGTGGTCCCAGGGGATCTCGTCTACATCAAGGTTTCGACGAGAGTGGAACCAACCGAGGCGTAAGGGACCGTACACCGTCGTGAGGGCAACGCCGACAGCAGTCCAGGTCGAGGGCAGCTCAACCTGGTACCATCTGAACCACTGTACCAAGGCTCACGCTGCCACCGTCAATGGGATCAACCAAGATCAACAGGGCAGTAATGTTAAATTAGGAAAACAAGATGTGTATGATAAAGTGGTGTGTGGTAATAAGTTGTTTGATATGGTTGTTACTAGGAGCAGAGCTCGAGAAATCGCAACGGCGAATGGAAATCGCGGGTCCGGAAGTGCAGACCTTGACGCATCAAAAAGACAGCAGCCCGGTTAAGTGTGACACTACTGTACAACATACCAAAACGGTTGAGAATTTGGAAAGTACAAGTACATTTTACCTCTTGAAGGGCTCATTGGCCCTGAGGTATGGAAACTCGAAAGTACCAAAATTAAATTATTACGGAAAAAAAAAAAAAAAAAAAAATTGGGATAAGGCGAAAACGTGTAAAATATAATTGGTAAAATATGGTGTCATGAGAAACATGCACTCAAAACCTTTTAAAGGGACAGTGTGTATAAATTGACCCCAAGATGTCTCTGCATTGTGTAGTGCAACCGAAATAAAAGTGCTTAACAGGATAAAAGAGGAGAGTCACAGTGCCCAAAGAAGCACTATTTTCTTCTAATTATTGTGTCGTATCCACTGCCTCTAGGTGATGCTCATGTTATGGAAACTCTAGTAACTCCAGTTTACAGTCACGTTGTCACACCAGCAGTCCCTGTTTTGAATGTAAATTACTAAAAATACTTTATAAGAAAGCTGATTAAACGACTTAGGTTCACTATCGAGACATTTTTGATAGAAACTCACAGGAAAAAACTTTAACCCAAAACTCAAACAATTTTGATTGGGTGGGTGTTAGGAACTATAAACAGGACATGCGCATTTTACTCCATTGCCCAGCGCATGTGCTAAAAGTAAATACTAAGTATCTTCAGTTTTAGGAATTTTTGGCATTTTCACAAAATTAACTTTGAGACAAAACGACAGACAAAATGAGCCTCAGCACTCATAAGTGACGGCGGGAGGGAGTCGAATTTTAAGTCCTACACCTCTATTGATATGGAACACTCAAACGTCACACAGTGAAATTAAATTCGCTGAAAGAAAAACACCGTAGAAGTACAACGACATTAATACGGTAATGCAGAAATGCCACTAGTGATATACTACATAGTTACTGAACGGGTTAACATATTGTAACTGACAATTAAATTTGGCATGACACTCCATCATCAAAGTGGGGTAAAGGAACGGAAAAGATAAGGTTTAATACAGTATTTACAAAAAACAAAAAAACAAAAATACATACCACACAATACATAAAAATTGTATTATAAAAAGAAATGTGCTGAGCACGGGGGTAAACAAGTTAATCGAACACATTTTTCCACAATTGGGTCAGAATTAAACCTCTAGGGTTTAATCCAGCTATTCGTTTGCAGTTAACCAAAAGGGAACAAGAAATGAGATGGCAAAGTATTACAATAATATAAATGGAATTACTAGGAAACGAAATATGGAGCTTACAAACAGGAACATAGTATATGGTGTAGCTATAATTCTGCAAGAATACTGCTACAAAACTGCAACAGCATTAATACTAGCACTACTAAAGAAATCGTTCAAACATAAAGCCTCAGGTGTACTAAAACCTACTTCGAAAATGTTACAGAAATGTATTGTTTTGGATGGAAACGATAGCACATCTCGTTAGGAATCTAAAACGTTCGTTGTTTGGGAAATCGTTTTGACGCTAAGGGTGTGCAACGTAACGTCCGAGAGCCTATGGAGTTCCCGGAAAATAAATGTTTTTCGGTTGGAAAACGATGAATTTAGGGGTGGAAAGTTTAGAAAAATTATGTTGAGTTATTTTAGATGCATTAAGTTAATGCCAGAACCACACCATGAAAAGATGGAATAGTGACGGAAAATGAATAAAAATGTTTCGTTTTATAGTTAAGAATTGGAGAATTAAGTAATGAAAAGACGAGGAAAAAATCCAATTGAGTGAATTGGGATAGATTAATGTGGGATGAAGGCATGGTTATAAGATCAATGCACGTAAAATTTCACATTAAGCTAAAATAGTAGATTTAGTTGGTTTGGTAAAGAAATAAAATGAGAATAAGGTAAAATTAATTGGGATGGTTGTATGTCAATTTCCCATTGGGACTAGTGGGCTAAAAAGCAAGTGTTAATATTCAATATTCAATATTTATCTGGATAACTCTGGATAAGACCGCAGAATGGATTAATTACATTTATTAATTTATTACAACCAACGATGTTTTATTTATTACACTAACAAGGCCTTTAGTAAAATAGGAGGACGTCATGATTTTTATCTGGTGGCATTAACAGTCGGGAAAACCTACACTATATGATGGAGCATCTGAGGGAATGGACACATACAATGATATGGACTAAATGAAATATCTAATAGTAATTTCAGTTGACACACAACACACAATAGCGCTAGGAATAAAAGCTACAAATATGTTGTTTTCTAATTGTGATTCTCTTGTTGGTATGTCACACTGCCGGGGAGCAAGCTGCTGTCTGGGATGGTCAGGATGCATCGTCGCTTCCGGGTTTTTGGCTGCATGGAAACTGAGCGTGATGCCTGCTGGGATGAACACTCACTCCAACATCTGACTTCACGACACCCGTTGATGAATACGACAATGCATGGTCTTCAAATTGTTCACGGGGGTCAGGCCAAAGGCCAATGTGTATACTGTATCACTATCCAGTCATGCACTCATCTTGAAATGTATCAACGACTGTTACCAAAATTTGTTATCACTTATCAGTTCAATTATTCATTTACCTTTATCACGTACAAATCAACCGTCGACGGTCTACGTGTATAATCCAGTATGTACGGATAAAGATAAATGAAGGGGGGGTTAGTGCATGGGTCAGATGTTTGGAGTGTTGGGGTTTTTGTTATCGAAACATGAATAACAAGAGTTGAGATAATCGCAGCAGGCTGACCGCCAGGATCGTGTTTTCATTTTTATTTTTTCCGATAATTCTGTGTATCTATGATTTAAGATACTTTACCACTACCCTGTATTGATTTTTCAATTTTAATTTCCATTCAAAGTGGGAGTATAAACTCCCAAAGGGGGGATATGTAGTGGAAAATAGACTCGCATTTGTCGAATAGAGTTGCATACATTTAGAAATGTAGAAAAACCTGCTTACGTTGCTTACAGTAGTGAGGGAATGTTGACATCATTCGAGAAGATCCTTGACAAGATAGTCGAGTTTACCAAAATGGGCATGAGACCTACAAGGCCTTTCTTCAAGGACTCTCTGAGCAAACTGAGGCAACAACATGTCCTAATAAGGGTACGAACAACATGTCCGTGTTGATTACTGAGGACTAGGGCCGCCTTTTGGGCTGAAGCTATAAAAGCATTGTTATGTTTGGAGTTCTCTGAGTTCTTTTGGGATGATGAAATAAAAGGCTCCCCCTCATGGCTGGTTCCCGATGTACTTAATTCAATCACGAAAGAAGACTTAAAAGATTATCGAACCTACAATTTCTCCTACAAGGACAGGCGGAATCAGGGGAGTCGGACTCAGGACAGGTGGATTCAGAAGAGTCGGACTCAGGACAGGCGGATTCGGAAGAGTCGGACTCGGGACAGGCGGATTCAGAAGAGTCGGACTCGGGACAGGCGGATTCAGAAGAGTCGGACTCGGGACAGGCGGATTCAGAAGAGTCGGACTCGGGACAGGCGGATTCAGAAGAGTCGGACTCGGGACAGGCGGATTCAGAAGAGTCGGACTCGGGACAGGCGGATACAGAAGAGTCGGACTCGGGACAGGCGGATTCAGAAGAGTCGGACTCGGGACAGGTGGATTCAGAAGAGTCGGACTCGGGACAGGCGGATTCAGAAGAGTCGGACTCGGGACAGGCAGATTCAGAAGAGTCGGACTCGGGACAGGCAGATTCAGAAGAGTCGGACTCGGGACAGGCAGATTCAGAAGAGTCGGACTCGGGACAGGCGGATTCAGAAGAGTCGGACTCGGGACAGGCGGATACAGAAGAGTCGGACTCGGGACAGGCGGATTCAGAAGAGTCGGACTCGGGACAGGCGAATCAGAAGAGTCGGACTCAGGACAGGCAGATTCAGAAGAGTTGGACTCAGGACAGGCAGATTCAGAAGAGTCGGACTCAGGACAGGCAGATTCAGAAGAGTCGGACTCCTCAGCACAGGCAGATTCAGAAAAGTCGGACTCAGGACAGGCAGATTCAGAAGAGTCGGACTCAGGACAGGCAGATTCAGAAGAGTCGGACTCAGCACAGGCAGATTCAGAAGAGTCGGACTCAGGACAGGCAGATTCAGAAGAGTCGGACTCAGGACAGGCAGATTCAGAAGAGTCGGACTCAGGACAGGCAGATTCAGAAGAGTCGGACTCAGGACAGGCAGATTCAGAAGAGTCGGACTCAGGACAGGCAGATTCAGAAGAGTCGGACTCAGGACAGGCAGATTCAGAAGAGTCGGACTCCTCAGCACAGGCAGATTCAGAAGAGTCGGACTCAGGACAGGCAGATTCAGAAGAGTCGGACTCAGGACAGGCAGATTCAGAAGAGTCGGACTCAGCACAGGCAGATTCAGAAGAGTCGGACTCAGGACAGGCAGATTCAGAAGAGTCGGACTCAGGACAGGCGGATTCAGAAGAGTCGGACTCAGGACAGGCGGATTCAGAAGAGTCGGACTCAGGACAGGCGGAATCAGAACAGGCAAGACAGGACAGGCGGAATCAAAACAGGCAAGACAGGACAGGCGGAATCAGAACAGGCAAGACAGGACAGGCAGGGGAGTCGAACAAGACAGGCAGGGGAGTCGAACAAGACAGGCAGGGGAGTCGAACAAGACAGGCAGGGGAGTCGAACAAGACAGGCAGGGGAGTCGAACAAGACATGCAGGGGAGTCGAACAAGACAGGCAGGGGAGTCGAACAAGGCAGGCAGGGGAGTCGAACAGGGCAGGCAGGGGAGTCGAACAGGGCAGGCAGGGGAGTCGAACAGGGCAGGCAGGGGAGTCGAACAGGGCAGGCGAAAACAGGACAGGGGGAGTCGAACAGGGCAGGCGAAAACAGGACAGGCGGAGTCGGACTGGCAGACAGCGGAGTCGGAGTCGGACAGGCAGGCCGCGGAGTCGGAGTCGGACAGGCAGGCCGGGGAGTCGGAGTCGGACAGGCAGGCCGGGGAGTCGGAGTCGGACAGGCAGGCAGCAGAGTCGGAGTCGGACAGGCAGGCCGGGGAGTCGGAGTCGGACTGGCAGGCAGCAGAGTCGGAGTCGGACAGGCAGGCCGGGGAGTCGGACAGGCAGGCAGTAGAGTCGGAGTCGGACTGGCAGGCAGCAGAGTCGGAGTCAGACTGGCAGGCAGCAGAGTCGGACTGGCAGGCAGCAGAGTCGGAGTCGGACTGGCAGGCAGCAGAGTCGGAGTCGGACTGGCAGGCAGCAGAGTCGGAGTCGGACTGGCAGGCAGTAGAGTCGGACTGGCAGGCGTCAAATCCTCCCGGGGCCCCATTCGAGGCACAGCAAAGGCCACGACGGGCGGGGCCGTGGTTCGGGTAGGGAAGGATACCTCAATGGGTGCTTGCCAAACGGCGTCCTCCAGCTCTCCCCAAATCGCGCAGGGATCGTTCGCTGAGTTCAAATGTTGGCTGGCTCATTCTGTCACGAGGTGGGGTGGAAGGGGTGAGGTGACCGGACCAGAACGGAGGCAGGAGGCAGGAAGGGAGAACTCAATTGCGTGACGATCCAGAACTTTTATTTATCAAAATAAAAGTTGTCCATAACTCAGGGACAAGACAGAACAAAACAGGTTTTAACAAAACGTGCAAACACAGGCTTCTTCCAACTCAACAAGCAGGACAAGGCATAACAGAACGGACAATGGGTGTATATATATAAAATGAGCCAGCACCCGCAAAGCCCACAATCCAGCCTTAAATAGCAGACACGCGATTAGTTGAACTGCTTCAGCTGGTGCCCAGGGGGCGGGGCAGACCGGTCGCCAAGGCGACCATGACAATATACTTATTGTTTTCTCTTTCTTTTGATTTTCTTTCTTTCATCTTTTCTATTTTAGTTTTTCTTGATTTCTTTTTTCATTTCTATTTTTGTCTCTCTTATCTTTCTATTTTTGTTCCTTTCATTTTTTGTTTCTTTTTCTCCCTTTCTGTTTTTGTTTCTCTTTCAGGTAATCCGCACAGCGGAAAAGATTGTGGGCACCGGTCTGCCATCCCTGGAATCTATATATAATGATAGAGTTTTGAAACGTACCTCAAATATTCTTAAGGATGAGAGTCATCCTGGTAATGATCATTTTCATCTGTTACGGAGCGGTAGACGCCTGAAGTCATTCAAGGGTACTAAAAGGTTTACAAACAGTTTTCACCCGAGTGCTTTACGAATTTTTAATAATTGTAAATTGTAATTTCTGTTTTTCGTTTTATATTCAGAATGTTGAATGTTGTTAAATTTAAAAATTCTCACTGAGCCGAGACAACGAGACGATTTCCGATGATTTTTATGTGAAGATTATTGGTTGAATAAACTAACTAACTAACTAACTAACTAACTAACTAACTAAACTAGGCTTGCATGCATGGCTGCTATTGGAGTGTGAGTGTGTGTGTGAATAGGTAAGTGTGAAGCACATTGTAAAGCGCTTTGAGAGGTCTTCATTGACTTGAAAAGCGCTATATCAATGCAGACCATTTACCATTTCTTTCCTTTTATTTTTGTTTATCTTTCTTCCTTACTATTTTTGTTTCTCTTTTTTTATTAATATTTGTTCTATTTTTTAATTTTTATTTTTGTTTCTTTTAATTTTTGTTTCTCTTTCTTTCTTTCTATTTGTATTTCTCTTTCTTTCTATTTATGTTTATCTTTCTTTCTATCTAGGTTTCTCTTTCTTTCTCTCTATTTTTTACTCTTTCTATCTTTGTTTGTCTTGTTTTTCTATTTTACTTTCTTTCGTCTTTCTATTTTTGTTTCTCTCTTTCTTTCTTTCTTTCTTTCTTTCTTTCTTTCTTTCTTTCTTTCTTTCTTTCTTTCTTTCTTTCTTTCTTTCTTTCTTTCTGAGCTAAATGAGATAGACGTCTCTGTGATGAATTGCATATAAAAATGATAAAAAAAGCTCCAAGTCTGAAACATGTTGGTGGCCCCTGCATTAAAGTATGTTGATAATCCGGAAAAACCTTAGTCGTACGAAATATAGTTCTTAGCGGATTGATTAATGGACGCGTACTGCGGAAGGATACCGGAAGGCGCGACACATCCATTCAGGGATCATTCGCCATTTAGAAATCCTTTCAGCACAGGGAGCAACAGCAGTTTCAAGAGCTCGCTTCAATTTTGCCGAAATGGCAGTGTAAACGTGCGCAGCGACCCAGCAGCAGCCAGCAAAACAGTGCATCCAACTAGTGCACTGAACTACATTTATTTCAGCAAACATGTCGTAAGTATCCTTTTAAAAAAGTCGTATTTAGTTGTTCCGCGTTTGGGGCCGAGTTGGCCGCCATTAACGGCGACGTCGAGTTCTAAGGAGTGTCAAGTCCCATTTATTTATACAGTGCTTAACACAATAGTATCAAGGCTTTAGCGGACTACGGCTAATCATCTCTTTGTAAAATTTATAACAGATAAAATGTTTTAACAAATTTGTAACCGTGGATGACGTAACTCGAGTCCAAACGGTGGCAACCAATCCCCCATCCCATAAAACATAATCCTGTTATTTCAATGAAGATGTCGGCAGAAGTCTTAATCTGGTATAATAATGTTCCATGTATATTTTACAATTCTCTAATAGTCGATTGGTGACTTTGATGTGCCTACGTAGCCTTCGATTTAAAATCTCGCCGCGTGATAAAATGGCGGCTTTGTGTTGCCGGGGGAGGGGAAGTCTTTGACATTTTGGAGACGATTGACGTCACAGACATGAAACCACGTGACTCGGTTTTTTCCATTCAGCCTGTGGCAATGTAGTCAATTTTCAGCACGGAGTACTGCAAATTCCTTAGCTTGCTAATTATTTTAACATATACAAATGATATGTATTAGAGATATGATCTGTTAAGTTGAACGGAACAAGACTTATCCTTCAGCTGCATGTTTGGGGTGTCCTTATGAATTTACAAAATTAATATTTTCTCCATTAAGTATATGTTAACAATGCCCAACTGAGCTCAAGAGAGGATTTGTGCTATATCTTAAACTGCATGTACCTGTTTTCATCTTAGCAGAGTTGATCAGGGCGGCACACATTAGGTTCAATTAGTGAGGGCTTGGGTGGAGGGCTTTAGAGAGTGACGTCATTCTTGTCCCCGCAGGGTTTCAACATTTTTATTTGACAGTGTAGCATGAAAACGGTGAAAGGAAAAGCCTGCTTGTCGAAGAGTTCAAACTTCAACACCAAACCCTAAGAAAGGTGTAACTAGGAAGTTTATTCGAGCATGTCCTGGATAAGCCGTCTGAGACTGCAGTGATGACGGACAAGGATATGGCGGCAGAGAATCCTATAGTTCCAAATTTCGTACTGCTCCTTTTAAAGACTATTATTTAACACACGACTTGTATTTCAGTGTTCATTTTTATATCTCCTATATTTATTTGCAGGTCCCACGTGGAAACCCTCAAGCCCGCTGCACGCGACAGCAAAAAAGAATTTGGCACCCTCAGAACATTGCCACGCACTCCGTTTGTGACCAACAACGCCCACTATGACCATGATGATGACAAGCTCACTGTTTGGCCTGGAAGACATGGAGGCCCCTCTTTGGGAGCCTTCCTCTCCCATGGCTGATGTCATAGGCTCAAATACATCTCAACCTGAGCAAGAGGACCATCGCAAAGGAGGCCAAAGTTTGGTGCGTGGCGTCATGTCACCATTCAACTCCTCATTTCCGTCTTCCACCTCTCCTCCTTCCTTATATCCCCCCCCTCGCTCACCGCTGGCTCCCCTCCAGGGGAAACTCGAGGTTTCATCTCACCTACTTCCATTCCCCTGGCTGGCCCCATCTGGGCAGTTGAGCGATCATGAGGTTGTCTCAGATGACGGAAAAGGTAAAACTCTAGTGCTCTGTAGTGCAACAAATTTCTAATGGTACTCTTTATGCCCACAGATGATGTGTTTGGTGACCTGGATTGGATGGCCGAGAGGGTGGATCTTGGCGACTTTGACTTGGACTCGCTGATAGGTGCTTGCAGTCCTAATGCGTCTCCTAGTGATCCAGATGATCTCTTGTCCTCCCTTGATTGCCCCATTGAGCTTGATTCACTTCCAATTGCTACCATGTCAAGTCTTGCTCCACCATTTCCGGATAGTCCTCAGTCGCCCTCAGTTGATTCTGATCCACTCGTCTCCTCAGCAGAACCGGCATCCCGCAGTGTCCCCTCCCCTGAACCATCTATCCCAGATCCTCAAAATGAGTTTGAAATCAAATCGGAACCAGCAGTTGCCCCGTGCGCTTCCCCTCCATATGTCGATTCACCATCCTCCCCCGCATACACCCTGGACTTAGGCAGTGAAGTTGATGTTACCATGGATGAGGTGAAGCCAGTGGTGGTACCTCAGGTCCAAAGGGTTGTGCTCTCCCTTTCTCCAACCCGAATTGTCCTCGTCCTAGCTCCTAAAGACGGGAGTGCACCCTCCACTCTATCCACTCGGTCCAATCTTAATCACTCGTCCCTCTCAAGCTCACTTCCAGCAAGGTCCTGCAGAGCCAGTCCATACCCGGACCCGAAACAAAAAGAGCCTCCATTTCTCACGGGCAAAACCAAGGCATTCCAAGGTGCAGATGCCAGAGGGCCTGTCAAGGCGCCGAAGAACAAAAAAAAAAAGAAGATGGAGCAGAATAAGACGGCAGCCACTCGTTACAGGCAAAAAAAAAGGGCACAGCAGGATGCCCTTTCCACAGAGCATTCTCTACTAGAGAGGAAGAATGTAGAGTTAAAAGAGAAGGCTGAATCAATGGCACGAGAGATTGAGTACCTAAAAGAGCTCATGGAGGAAGTTAAGCAGGCAAGGTTGAAAAGTGGCCTTTGAGCACTGACACATTATCAACATGTATTTAAGCAGGAATGCTTGGTTGAGAAACTTGCTTCTACTGTATGATTTACGCACATTGTAGTCAGGATTCTTAGAGTAGTCATTTTTACCATCTCCTAATGTACCCTAAAATTCTTAGAACAGCCTTCGGTTCAGTTTTGTCCGTCATATAGTTGGGCCTTTTTTAATCTATTTAAAAATGTATTATTGCCATGTGTATTATTATGACCTAAGATAAAGATTGATTAAAGACTCATGTTTGAGGGATTTCTTACATTTTGTGCATTAAAATAAAAATGGCAGAGTGCAACTAAAACTTACACAATTGATGTCAAAATCATGTTGAATGGAAAACTGGACAATGCATATTTGGACATTGCTTACCAAGGGGAATTTTGCTGATTTGGAAAAACATTGAAAGCATGTAGTATGCAACTGGACACTGCTGGAGCAGGGCTCATTTATCTAGTACTGCGCCCGAGTAGCCCTCAGGCCGGTTCTGAAACGAACTTGGCCTTGAAGGGTCATTGTGATCATCTTTGAAATGAAATTTCAAACTAGCATGACATGTTGCAAACTGATCAATATTCCCAACTTTCTCAAAAGTGGCATGATTAATGTCTGAAGTAACCCGATGTTCCTGTTAGGGCTGGTGTTTTAGTGTTTGACAGCCATAACCCTACTTTTAATACAACCTGGTAAAAAAGACAAATTATAGATGGATACTTTATTCATCCCCCTAGGGAAATTCACACTTCCAGCAGTCTACCCTGTTGTTTATTAACAGATAAACATGATGCCCTAGGGGTGCTTGTAGCGGAGTGGATGATGTCACACGCTAGTCCAAAAGTTTGACATCCCTGCGGCAGATGGAAATCTTTTCTTTGTGTCCAGGGATACACTACCTCGTGTTAGCAAGTCCGCCTCCTCTCCGATTCCCGCAGGATTTCGTGTCTGTTTGGCGGCGCTGAAGCCGGATGATAGCTCCGGATGGCTACACGTTAGCGTCCGGAATGCTAAACGTGAGCCACGTTTCCGCAAAACAGCAACTGCACTCCTTGTGCGCTTCGATGTTTTCCACCAGCACTCGTTGGTCTTATTTGGTAGTGAGTTCACATTTACCATGATTACGGATGGTACCGAAGACTTATAACGGCGCTTAGCTAGCTCCGGCTCTTCTTCCACAATAGGCCCCTTCATCACGCCGGCACGAGAATTCTTCAGGGCAAGGAGTTGATTCCTTGAATAAATGCATTTTGTGCGCTAAAACCCATGTCCAAGATTGGTATTAAACTGATACAACCCTGTACTAATAGTCGTTTTCATCCAAAAACCTTGGTGACTCCTAGTCTTGACTATTGCTTTCAAGAAACATTTGGAACCATGGCTAGGCGCTTCAGTTGTGGAAATGGCCATCCTTGGAAATATTCATGTAGTGCGCGTGCAACACCACACCCTGGTTAGACTCAAATCCTATTTCCTCATCCAATTGTCACTTAATATGGCGTACTACATTGAGCAGGTGAGGCCTAAAATACTCATAACTACATCAACACTAGATGTCGCCAAAGAAACACCAACAGCCTTGGTGAAAGACCAATTGTGTTTACATTAGTGAATGATGGTGATAGTAAAACGACGAGTACTTATTTGTTCATAACCCCTTTCTCAATGCAATCTACTATATTTGCGAGCAATGTAACGACAATGCTGAATTCATGAACGTTTTTCATACCTGTCAACCTCCATGGCTCCATGCCAGTAAAAACTCGTATTTTCCAGTACAAAATACAAAATCTAACAGCATATTTTATTTTTCCGGAATGATGCATGATGGGAAATTCCCAGGCGGCAGACGCATGCGCACAGTAGCATCAAACCGCTCGCTTCATTTGCAACGGGAAAAAAAAACAGAGGTAGTGGCTTCCGCGGCGAGCTCCTTTGACTTGATTGATTTGCCGTTTCATGATAGTCTGTGTTTACCAGTTGGTACCCAAAATAGACAAATTTGCGTTTTTCTGTACAGATTTTTTTGTACGTCGTACACGTCTTAAAATGCATAATAAACGTACTTTGTAAGGCAAAAACGTACAGATTGACAGGTATGGTTTTTCTGGACACGTGCTTCTCAATGCCTGTGTGACTTGACCGATCACGTGCGTTTGCCAAGTTGGCTAACCAAGGACAGTCAAAAGTAGGTAAAAATATCAATTGCATGTACACTATTATACATTTATCCTTGATGTCAGTTAAAAAAACACAAAGTAAGAATGAAGCAAGACATAATAACAATATACCAGCTATCTTTTATTATATTACAGTCAACAAAGTGCTGAAGATGTCACCATCACCATGAATACATCAAGTGATATCACTTTGAGCTAATGAAGTGTCAAACATAGCGCAAAGTTCTTCATTTACAAGTGACATGAGAACTCACATACTTTACACTGTAGGCTAAATATAACCCTGCTAATGCAATAAATCCACAGGAGAGCAGTCTTTATTCAACAATTGAAACAGCCGCATATTAAACTTTTCAGCCATGCTTTAAAGCACAGCAGAAAGGGAACGAGGTCAAATAATTTTTCTTTTTCTTAAATGTCTTCTTGGATCCATCCATGAAGTCTGACCAGGTGTTCCAGTGAGTATTATCAAGTAAGATTCAAAAGATAATGCATGTGTATAAGCGGTTGGCCCACAACTCTCTTGGATCTTATTTATCAGCATGCAGCGCTCTAACATGCCGACATGGGTATATATTGAATCTACACTTATCAATATTGCATTTATTCTAGAGGATACGTAGAAAAACGTATCCGGTAGCCCTATTTTTGAGCTTGAGATTCACGAGGTTATGCGGTTTCTGTAAGCATGCGAAAGCTTAATGTAACCTATAGGAAACAGCCTTGCAGCCAGGGCTGTACTTTCACTATTACGCTTTGACACTGAGGCACATAGAGCGATGTTGAACTTGTAACATCGAACGGCTGCATTAGCACTAGAGGTGAAGCAGAGCTGCACATCCTGGGTAGCCATCCTAAGCTCCCAATAAGTGTTTGTGTCCTTCCAACAGACTAAAATAGTGCTCATCAACTGGTAGGTTGGGACTCAAACTTGGGTCGCGTTCCCGTTTACAATGAGTCGCAGGCCTCATCCTAGGCAAAATGAAAATAAAAACAATAAAATAATGGAGCGTCTGTTCGATTAGGCTTCTCAGATATTAGGAGACTTGAAGTGACCTGCTAGTTTGCTGCGACTTCTCCTTGTTTGATGTTTGTCTAAAAGCACTCTTGCACACATTGTCTGTTTTGAACCAGTTAAGATCAGTTGGTCACACGTTGGCACAATTGCATGGCGTGAGTTGTCACATATATTTCTCACCACAAAAAAACACAGCTTAAGTTTTTTTTTTTCACACATGTTAAGCGTGGCTAAACGCAGACACAGTGGGAAATATATGAGAGATGGATTTTATAACCTTGAACACAAAGCTACTGAAATGAAGTGTTTTTGATGTCTTTAAATATGCAGCTCATTGAGCATTTGTGGGAATATTATTACTGGAAGTTGTTTTGGTCTCTTTCAGTGAATATATTTTACTCTCTCTGATTTAAACTGGCCAATCCTTTCAACAAATTTGAGATGTGGAATATTTGTTTCTTGATTTTGGTTGTGGCTTGTAATTAGTTTAGGGTGGTGCGTCCTAAAGTCAGAGCAGTTGAGAACAAGTGGACTAAAGTGATCCAATTTCAACAATAGAGATCTACAAGACAAAAAAAAAAGCACAAACACTGTTGTTGCTGCAAACCTGCTTCTGGATTTAATAAGACCCTCGTCTGCAGCAATTCAATCGGCGTTATGCAGCTTTTCTGTCAATGTGCCAGATTTGACCCGGAAAAGTGAGTGAAGCTGCGCCAACACTGACTCATCAAGCAGAGAACGAATCAAAAACTCATAAAGAAATCACATTTTAAATATCACACAGGATCTGAGCAAAAGCGTACAGGAGCGAGTGAGCAAATAATGGCGAGTGCGGGCGCTCCCAGCAGTTTTTTATCTTTTATCATCATCTGGCACAGTAATGGTGTTTTGATTCCGTGTTCAGTGGGTTTCTTTTTCATAGAAGCGCTTCCCCGCAAAAACCTTTGATTAGTTGGAATCAAACAGCAGTAGAGTTGACGCGTTTTCCGAAATGAAAGGTGCAACAAAACAGAAAGAAGCTTTCCTCCGGAGAGCATCACGCATGAAAGGCAACGAGCTGCCAACCCCAGATAATGTCATCTTGGACAAATCCCTTCGTGATTGAAATGGATTAGACTTCTGATGTGTACTCGCTTGCTGCATCACTCGAATCAACTCTTAAACCTCTAAATCTCAACCGTCGGCGGATGGCACATCATTTTACAGAGAGGTCTTTCATTTTGTAAATATTCATGAAACATTTCTTCTGTGAAAGTGCTCAAATCTCATCCAGGATTTGTCTGTCGTTTTCTCATATAAAGAGTAACTGGCTATCCACACCTTTTTTCCTACAACATCTAGAATCTCATATCTAGATGAGGTTAAAGGTACATGAGGTTAGGTCAAAGTAAACTCACGCAGGCGCGCTTTGCTTTCAAATTGATCATTGCAGCTGGCACCCCCGACAGTCGTCCTCAGGCTCGGTGTTGTCGGATGAGTAGGAGCTCTCCTCGCTCACTGTCAAATGCAACACAATCCAATTACACAAAGTTGATGACAAGGCAACAACAGCACACGGTCCAACAGTAGTGTCATCAACATTTTCGGACTCCTGACTACAGTAAACATAGCCATCTGAAGTGAATGAATACGAAACCTGTATCAAATATTTTCAATCAGATAATGCAAATCTAAAACATGCATGTGTGTTTGCTCGCTGTTATTTGCACAGGTGTACAAGTGCACTGCTTCACACGGGAGATTGAGTTATTTCAACTATGATGACATGAAATCAAAGAGCAATTAAACCAGTGCTGTCATAAATACTGCCCACGGGAAATTATTGGCCCGTAAGCCATCTTTCAGTGGCATGAATCAAATCGAATATATTCGTAAAGCGCTTTGCCACTCCAATTGCTGTATAAAATATTAGGAGTACCATAAGAAAATTAAATCCCCTCCTTTATCCCAACCCAACAACCTGAAAGACCTAAAACACAGGCACACACACAAAAGCTAAAGTACATTAAAACAAAATAAATAGTATTATAGATAAAATCTGATTATGGCAAGGTACAGACTAACCATGTGAGGAAAGGGATTTGAGGGAGGCACTAAAACTACTTTGTTCCTAGAAATATGCTTTGTCCAATGGTTATTTATTAACTATTTTAACATTTCCTAAAAAATTCACAATTTCAGTAAAAGCCAAAACTTACATTGTAGGAATGTATTGGGTGCTTGTTTATAAAACAAACAAAACAAAGCAGTAAACAAGCAAACTAAACAAAAAATATTTTGGTATGCTAGATAAAAAGTTTTAAAAAAACTGTGACCCTGGATAAAAAAAAAAAACAACAACAACAAAAAAATTGAAAATGAAAAGACGACAAAATAGAAATTTAACAATGCAAAGCAAAATAAGCTTCAATTCCAATCTCCAAAAAATTATCTAAATTATCTACTTATCTACTCTACATGGCCCTTTTCCCCTGTATTCTATACTGTAAGTCACACAAAAATTAACTTTAAACCATTGGACAAAAAACGATTGGAAAAAAACCCCCAATAGTTTATTTTGAACTCGTTTATTGAAATTGATTGTTAAATAGCGTGGACCCAAAAATAAAATTGTACAATTACAAGTTGTTTGTTTTATTTCCAGGATCCTTATGTTACAAGGATTTTTGGACAAAGGGCCTTCAATCAGCGCTAAATCTTACCCTGACTTCTGAATTGCCCCACTTTCATAAAGAAAACAGTGTTCGGTTCCTTGAACACGGATTTCAGTCAGGTAAAATCAGTGCAGTTATTACCTGGCTTACTGGCTCTCTAAAACGACTGCATGAATGGAGCCCTGTTCTGATGAGTTATCATGGCAACGGTGCACCACAGGGATGCATTTTCGACTCCCGATTTACTAGAATCTATATGCGCCTAGAATATGACAAAAGCAAGAAAGAAAGCAAGCAAGAAAGAAGGAAAATAAGAAAAAAGGAACAAAGAAAGGTAAACAGGAAGAGATAAAGAAAAGAGGAAAGGAAGAAAAGAAACTAAAAAAAGAACAAAGGACGAAAGACAATAAGATTGGAAGAAAGACAGACATATAAAATAAAGAAAAAAGAAAGAATGAAAGAAAAAATAACAAATGATAGAACACAACTGCTATGCACGTGCAATACACACAAACAAATAAGGTCCGCTTGTCTACCACGAAAACCAGTTAGCAATGAAAATATGGACAAAATCAATAAAGGGATTCATCATACCTGGGCACGTTAACGCCACACCCCAAACACACACGAACTGTCCTTGCTCCCCCTCGTTTTTGACGGAAGACGATTGCATCGCACAAAATTTAGGCAAATCATTCATTTCAAGTGAGTGTATTTGTTCTTGCTGCTATTTGTATTATCCTCATTTATTGCATGTTTTCACGTGGGGAAGAGGAAGTAATTTAACCTGTGCAGTATGTTGTGCTTATCTCTTAGTTAACAGTAAAGTTGAAGTTGAGTCGATGCAGTTCCTGTCTTGTATGTGTCACAAAAGCATTCTTAAGGATCGTCAACTATGTGTTGAAGTAAATTTAAAAATGTAAGACTTACACCATTCGGTCTGCACCGGTAGGAAGGCCTTGTCCCCGTTCTCCCTGATCATCTCCTCGATCTTATCCAGGAGGTTTGAGACACTCCTGTCCTTGCCAGGGGTCTTACTGTCCAAGACATGATAATAGTTCCCGCAGTACTCAAGCAGTCTTTGGAGCTCCCGGCCCCCTCTGAGTATGTGCTCCTCGATGGGTGTACGGCCCAGCCAGTCGCCACAGCTGAACAGAATCATAGTGTGGAGGCAGGCGGCGTCACCAAAAAGAGTCTCGATGTGGGCTAGGAGGGTTCTCCTCTTCCTGGCGGTTAGAGAGGAGACCACAGGAAGGACCAAGAGTAGCGTGTGAGGTCCAGGTCGCAGAAGGGCGGCACCACGCTGTGACTCCTGACGGATGCGCTTGGGTGTGCGCCGCACCGAGAACCAGTCCCAGCCCGGTGTGTCCACGATGGTGACACGGCGACCGGACACAAGCGCTTGCCTCCGGAGACAGAGATCCGTCTCCTGGCCTGACTCAAAGAATCGACGTCCCAGGATGGTGTTCCCGACAGAGCTTTTCCCGACACCCTTCCAGCCTAACAACAGCAATCTCAGTTCTGCAAACACGAGATCAAAAGCATGGGAAAATAACTGGCTAGCATTGCGTTTGGTTTGGACCAGCATAGCTGATACAGAGAACAGACATTCCTGGAATTTAAGGCAATCCCAAATTTTTAAACATGCAAAATGTCAAGAAATGCTACATGGTTTATGCATAAAATTCATACATATTTCATTGGTTGTGACAACTATTTCCCTGAGATAATAAGCATTTTGATGACAGCCTGTCTTGTTTTTGACCTCATGGGCAGAGCAATCCCAGCACACATACAAACCAAGGGCATACCAAACACTGGGGAATAAGCAGTAACATGTTGCACTGCAAATATACATGAAATGCGCCTAGATCTACTGTATTGTTTATATCCAATTGTTGTCTGTCTCATATCCAGACTGACCGAAAATCTAACTGCTCATGACAAGTTGCCGCAAGCAGTTTGTGAAAACTAATATAGAATAAACAATACATCTCAATAAGGTTTAAGGGATATTTGCAGTGCAACATCTATATTTTAAAACGATAAATATATTTATTCTGTCGATCTTTAGTATGGCCCGTTTCCAATGTTGTGTTCTGGACTGACAAGCAGACTGCACTTTATAACGAATATTCAAAGTTACCTCTATGAAAAGAAGAAAGAAACTGGTAAAAAGATTGAACACTATCTCATAAGAAGGATCTTAAACACAATCTACCAATCTGTGTTCAAGAAACGATCACTC
The DNA here is from genome assembly GCF_059441175.1 of Urocampus carinirostris. NCBI lineage: Eukaryota > Metazoa > Chordata > Actinopteri > Syngnathiformes > Syngnathidae > Urocampus > Urocampus carinirostris. The sequence goes on from NC_142349.1 coordinate 28,431,750, forward strand.
CTACTCCCCGGTTTGTTGCGAATGTCAAGTTCGCCATCGTCCTCATCACTTGCCTCAACCATTGGTTTGAATTGATGCAGCCGTCCAGCTAATTCTCTGTAACTGTTTTTTCCGCTACGCACATCTGTCATGGACATTCTCTGGTCATAATTGGCCATAAAATCGGGGTTCACTACAATCACCGTCTGTTTCAGTGCGAGCATCTCATTTTGTGTTAATGGTATTCGCCATTTTGAAATTGTTGTGTTACTTCAATGCTGTACAGCTCCACAGCAAACAAGCCCAATGGGACTACCGGTACTTGGAGACTAAATTTCTTGCTCGCTTAGAATATTCTGCAACATAGTTTCATGATAGAAAAAAAACCCTTTTGATAATACATTTAAATCTGATTGGAAAACTAACATGGACCTTTCTTTGTTTAAATTGGGAACAAATTTTCCCCTTCACAAACAAACAGTCCCAGTACCTCTGGGAGGACCTCCAATCATCTGCTCTCTCTGTCGAGCATGCTCCTCCATCCTCATTCTCTCTTCCTCCAGAGCTCTCCTTGCCTGCTCCTCCTCCAGCAAAATCAGCTCATTGACTTCAAAGTACCAGCCTACCCAAAGAGCATCATGCAATTGCCAGATTTATTAATTAGAAAGGCAGTGAGAGAAAAGCGAGCGATACAACACACCTTGATTGTCGGTAATCATTTCTTCCACCTTTTCCATCAGCTCAGGGACCTGTGTATTGTCTTCTGTGTCCTTCCAGCGGTTATCAAAAGTGTGGTACCTGCAGGTACAACCACCATAGATAGATTTCAAATTGCTCCATGTAACAGTTTGCGCAATATATCTTTACAAAAGCTGTTTTATTTGACTATATAGTTGTTCCTAAAATGATCTCTTAAAATCCTTTTGTCAGTATTATTATGACGGTTTTTGGGTTTGAATTTCCCTTTCCCTGTCTGATGACGTGATGCCAGAATGGAGATTTCTTTTTTTTTGTACACACGAGGCCGTAACGATTGGAATATAAATTTTTTTCATAAAACATCTTGAAATCAAGCATTTGCAGAGTGAACAAATTACTGTCAAACATTAGTTCCTTTTGAGTAAAATTGGAAATTATATCAACAGTTTTGAGAATGTACATCCAATATTTTGACTTGTTCATCTATATTCATATATATTATGAGGCCCATACTGGTTGGAACCACTTGGAAATGTAGATGACATTAGCCACTGGATTAAAATGAGTTTGACAACTTTAATCTGCAGGGATTTTATTCTTTTTTTTAATCCTGTCCAGACCTTGTTGAAATTAAAGACAAGAGTGTTATTCTTTGCAAGTTTTTTTTTTGCAAGCCTCATCATTACTCAGCTAAACGTGGCAAGAAAAAATAAATACATGTCCTCGACACCAGCAGCCAGAGGAACTTTTTTATTGCAGCGTCATATTGCCATCAACGAGTTCCAAAAACGTGATTTTATTCTTTTAACGATAAATCATAAATATTTATTTGACTTTAATACTGATTCAATGGTGATGCAGTTTCTTACAATACCAAAATGATCTATCAAAATTATGTTCTACAGTCATTTCGTCAAAGTACAACTCTGTTGAAGGGACAGTGCATTATTTAGCACTTCCGAGGGGTAAAATAGTTCATTCATTAAAAAAAGACACAAATTATTAATATAATGAGCAAAAATAAATGAACTATCATATAAACATGCATTTTTAAGAATCTACCATTCCTTTTACCTAACATGAGCCTCACCTAAACGGAGCTAACATAACTGTCAGTCATCTTGCTGCTATGGGTACCCCAAATAACTCAAAGGGCCGGGGAAAAAAAGGAGAAGAAAAATGGTGGGTTTTGGTCATTGTACATCTCTAGTTTGTATTCTTCCATCTGCTTTTTAGCACTCGTTTTCAGTTGCACTACACAACACAGCGACATCTAGTGGTCGAAATATACACACTGTCCTTTTGAAATTAGGTTTTTCGAATGACCTCTAAATTATTAACTCAAATTGTATCATCATGCTGTGAGTACGGCTGTAAATATAAACACAGAGTGATACAGTAAGTTCCTGCAGTGGTATGGACAAAAGAGTGCATCTATTGTTTTTCCTGAAATGGGAAAGGATGCTGCTTAAGGGACAAGATTGTGCTGGGAATCGCAAACCGATAATTTGAGAAAAACATCACATTCACTGTGTTTTTAGGTTAAGAAATGTCTCTCTAGCCAAAAGCTTCAAAGTTGATTAGCCTGGATATGTCTCCTTAAATCTGAGAGTGAAGCATTGGACTTTGGGACCCTTTTTTTAACCAAAATAGTGAACCTATTTGTATCCAAAAGTGTTAAACTTTCAACAATAGAGTTACTACACAACCACTTGTTCTTCGTTTATATCCCCCATTTGTTCATTTTTCTTTTAAAGGGACAGTGTGTAATATTTAGTGCCTTCTAGTGGTACAAAAAACTTTAATTCAGAAAAAACAACAACATTGATTTGAACACTAGGCAAAAAATATGAACTATCATACCAATATTAATTTTTACAAAAATCACAAGTAGAGAAATTTGTATTTCTTTCACATAGTGAAATCCCTACCTAGAAGTCGCCGCCATGTTTGTCTGGCTTCTTGCTTCTGCACTGTACTCATTGGCACCTGTTTTCGTTCACATTAGACAATACAGTGCCATCCAGTGGTCAAACATTACACGTTGGGGCTTTTAGGTTTTTGAGGAGATTGAAAGTTTAGAATGATTGTTATTTAGAAATATTTAGAAAATGTGTCAAAAAATGTTGAACCATTGAAGAGTGTGAAGTGCTTTATTACAAATATATATTATTCATGAGGGCCACTAATGTAACTAAACACGAGTAATCTAGTACTCTACCTGCTTCCACATCGTTCCACCAGCCACTGCAGGGCCTCTCCTGTGTTCGCGATGTGCTCCTCAATGAAGACGCCTTTCTGTAACTTGTCCACTCCGGTGAAGAGCACCATGGAGTACCTCCATGTTCCACCTCCTAGGGCCCCGAGCTGCTCCTCCGCCGCTCTTCTCTCTGTGTCAGTGAAAGGCTGCGTGACGCACACCACCAGCAGGATTGCGTGAGGTCCAGGAGGGCACAAGATGGCCCCCATGCATGGCCCCTCACTATCCAGGCTAGGCGGGGGTCTGGCCTGGCTCTCCGATTCGGCGCCAGTGTTTCCATTATCGTCCGCGTCGGTTTCGTCTTCCGTGTCGATGGGGATGGCCCACGGGGGCGTATCGACCACTGTGACCCGACGGCCAAAGATCTCCGTCTGACCCACGTTGCTATGAGTGGTCTCCGTCCCTGCGTCAAAAACTTCTTCTCCCAGGATGGTGTTGGCTGAGGAGGTCTTACCAGACTTTGGACCTCCAAGGATCAGGAGCCGGCGTTCAGGTGGGTGACGACTCCTGGAGTCCACTGCTGAAGATATTAATCGTTGAAAAAGAAGAATTGGAGCTCAGAGAAATTGATTCTTTGGCACTGAATATAATGGCATGGAGCACTTCATCCGTAGGGATGGCAAATAATCAAAGCTGGTATTCTTTAGCTTTTATGACAAATCATTTTAAGTAGAATTTACCTGTATATAAAGTTTGAAAACTACAGCAGGAGAACAATTTGACTCTCTTGTGCTCTGTTTATTTGCTTTGGCAAATGAAATTGCATTTCCGTGTGCCTAATTTATTTGACTTAGTTTCTTGCCCTTCTCCTCGAGAGTCAGCTTTTAGTTTCTTTTGCATCAGTAAAGAACCATGGGTCAAGGAGAATTTTGTTTTTCCTACGAGGCATGCCATATGCATCAAAATGACTTCTCAAATGAAAAGCTTTTAGTTATAGCGTAAGGATAAGATATCTAAATGTGACACATTCAAAAAGCAAATGCCATCCACAATCTTTTCACAAGAGGGGGTCAGTAAGAGGGGTGGAGTGTAAGGCTTGTCAGCCATCCACCTCCGAAGTGTTGCTGACACGCTGCTCGTGTGCCACTGAATGCATGGGGACTATAGCAACAGTTTCTCAGGCTTGAGGATGACAGTCTCGAGAATCTCAACCCATAATATATCTTCTGATCGAGATGATCAATGCGTGAGGTGTGCAACAAAGAAAGGAAAAACACTTACCAGTGCCAGAGGGAGAGGACACAGCAGCCATCTTGTGTGCAGAACCTCTGGCTTCCTCCTCCTCAGCCCCCCTCCTCAGTCTCCTTCTTGCCTCCACTGTGGATTCCTCTCGTAGCCTCTTCAGAGAGAAGAGTGTGTGGTGATAGCTCGAGAGCAGGATGCAGAAGGCTGGCAGCCCAAGTACTCTTCTGCTCCGACCCTCATTCTACTGCAGCATAGCCCTAAGTGGTCTCCTTTCTCTGCCTTTCTCACTTTCCTAAATTCTCTCCTACTCCACTATGAAATTTTGGAAATCTTCTAACCCTTTGCCCCGGTGTTTTCCATCATCCTTTACATTTCTATACACATTACCCTGTGGTGACACTACCTCCTTTGTCTCGTTATCTGACCAGCCTCTGAGTACGCGTGTAGTCTATCTATGCAGCAGCAATTACAGGATGCCTCATCACATTTACAGCAAAAGAGAACGCTGTTGCTCAGCACCATCAGCAGCAGCATCTGTGGGCAGCGGATGCAGACTGCAGTCAGCAGGACCGATGGAAAGACGGATAGACAGAGAGCATGAGAGGAAGGGGAGGGGGTTTTGCAAGAAGTGGAATTTACGGCTGAATGTACCCCGCAGCTGCGGAATCCATGTTTTTATGACGCCCAGAGACACAAATAACATACATCGCATGAATAAATTCAAATGCTAATGTGAAATGCATGCAAAGCCATGTTATGTAACACACCAACACGGGCGCCCCTGCACACTAACATGATTATCTTGATTGAAACCTGTGTCCCTCAGCCTGCATTATTTCTGATACATTAACAAGGATGATAAAGTATTAACAATATAAGATATGTTATAAACAATATCACTCACACAAAAACTATTTACAATTTCAACAGGAAAAAACGCATCTCTGACATAAGATGAATTAAAGATATTGTGGATAAATATCTCTGAATTTATCATACTGCGAATACAGTAACACAATTACGAGGCATTTTTGTCTTGTTGGAAAACTATAATCACTTATCGCACACTTTTGAAACAAGGAAAGTCCTGTTGGCTTTTTTTAAGGATTAATCTCACTAGTATTGTTGACTTAAGATCACACACACACACACACATATAAAAACGAACATATGCAATTATATTTTTTGATTAATGATAATGTGAAATGAGTTGCTTGACTAAACCTCTCTATCGTATTTTGCCAAAAGTGTTACGAATCACATGCTGTACCGCGCGTCAAAGTGTCGCAAAATTTCACGAAACTCGTGAAAGGTACTAAGCCGCTACTTGGCCAGTGCGCTAGAAGGATTCTTTGAAAATTCCCAAGCTAGCACAATCCTTATTTGAGAAAGATGTCAGAAACTGACGAATTCAACAAATATCGTTCACCACTGGTGTCGAGATATGCTAGCAAGGAAATGGCTTACAACTTCAGCGACAGAAAGAAGTTCACTACCTGGAGAAAGCTGTGGATCTTTCTTGCTAAGGCTGAAAAGGTTTGCATTTTTCTCAATGACAAGCTAATGTTGCCATCATTTTATCTTGTTTATACGTACGAATGTATTGACCTTAACGAAGGCATATCAAATAACCTTCCCTAAAAATAGACAAAACGACCCCTTCACCATATGAGTTCTACTGACAGAGTACACTCTTCGCTTCTTTAAGACCTACAACATACTAGAATTTATACTTGATTTAATTTGAATGTCGCTGTTTTAACCCAAACGTATTATTATTAATAATGAATAATTCAGCAAATAAATACCTGACTACATCTAAATTCTAATTAAATGCGCCAATGCAATCTCACATAATTGTGGTACAATATTGGTAATCATCTCAAAAGTAAATAAGCATGTAATCTATTCCCGCTAAGTACGTAAATTATTTAAAATGTAAGTCATGTTGTATGGGTAGTTTATGCTATAATGACATTGGCATCATACCATTGCAATTGATCGTGTCAAAAATTACGGATTTATTCATACAAAACACTCAAATGCACTGCTATGCACGAAATCATAAAAAGAAGGTTCATCCAAAAAGATACGTTTGAGGTAATTATTTGAACTGAAATTCATTTTGAACCAAAGTTGATAGGGTTACAAGATCAGTCTTTGTGTCAGTTTTGTGTGATCTATTTCTGAATTGGAGAACCACTCACTGTTGATGTTTTGAAATTATGTGCCCACTGTTTAATGTATTTAGTAAATGTATTGTATTGTGTTATCATAATCTTAGAATTAAGTGTGATTGCTTTATCATAGTCAAGACATGGTGATGTTAAATGGTAATCACATGCTCATACATGCATCTTCTCACATGACCTTAGAGCTGGATACAGTCCATATTTGCACTTTGGAAGACATTCCTTTGTTTTAGTTTCCTCATGTTGAGATAAAAAGTTTTTAAAGGCTAAAACGTGACGATAACGGTAGACGAGAGTTTGAAATTACTTCTGTTTAAACGAGCTCAGCGTTGTCAATCTATTAGAGATTACTTAGTTAGTCGTGAGGACCTGGAAACTTCATGATCTTTAAATGTGTTCAGGGGTGGAGGGACCTGTTAAGTCATTTCACAAAAATGTCACATGCCGTCTGCAGAAAGAACAGATAATCAAATTATTAGGTTCTTAAACAGTAGTGTAATTGGAGTCACATCGTCTTCCGCTTTTAAGCAAGCACAGAAAATAGGGTTGGACATTCGAAGACCTTTCAAGTATTGTGAATCTTAAAAGAAATTTAATAATCATTGAAATGAAGTGTGCATTTCTCTGGTTAAAAAAATCTTTATCGTCCACAATAAATTATACAAAACAAATACAACGGCTTAGTGGCAGATCGTAAAAGCAGAACAGAGTTCTTAAGACTCAGTGACACTTTCACGTTAAATTGTAGAACCAACCATGTGATTGGTTTTGTTTGTATTTGTCAAATTCCATGAACTCCAGATGATTCCAGTTTTTCTTTACTAAGTAAAAAAAGCACCTACAAACATTTTAACAAATATGTCATTCCTCTCAAAATGGTTATTTTTTTTAATCTTTTATGCTTTTCACTCTAGTTTATTTACTGTATTGTGTTAGACACATCCCTTATGCACCCACTCTAGACATAGTTAGGTTTATGGATTAAAATATAAGATATCGAAGCATGCAGTCCACCTGCATCAATACCAGCAACAAGATATTTCATTGCTTGGTTTCTTTGACAATTAATCCATTAAACCATTAACATGGTATATGAATTCAATGTTTCAGTTCATTTTAATCCAATCTTCATTTTTTTTGCTTTGTTTGCTCCTCTCTTCAGGTTTTGGGTCTGCCTATCACAGACGAGCAGATTGTGGAGATGGAGAGCCATACAGAGGACATCGACTTCGCCATGGCAGCTGAGGAGGAACGTAAACTCAGGCATGACGTGATGGCGCACGTCCATACATTTGCTTACTGCTGTCCCACAGCAGCACCCATTATACACCTTGGAGCAACATCCTGTTATGTGGGTGATAATACGGTAATGACCACCAAGCTCCAAAATTGTGTTATTCAAATAAAGAAAAATAATATACAATGGAACCTCGGTTCTCGACCATAATCTGTTCCAGAACCCTGTTCGAAAACCGATTTGGTCGATCACGGAAAATCGTTTTTCCCATTAAAAGTAATGTAAAACCATTTTAATCCGTTTCAACACCCTGATTGTTTAGCAAGAACGTAAACATGAAGCTCACCCAGGCTAATCGTACGTTCGCCTTAGCGTAATCTTCCGTACGAAAGATTACGCTAACATGAACGTGTAAAAATAAAAAAAGGATTATGAATAGGATTTCTTACCTTTGTAGTGGACGGTGGGGAGAGAAAAACCAACAAAAGTTTTTCAACCTCTTCCAAAACTTGCTGCAGTTGCCTGCTTATAGCGCTAACTTCCTTCGCCGCATCACTCGATTTCACAGCCTCCTTATTCTTTACTGTCGTACTGATAGTAGATTTAGCCATGCTGTATTCACTAGCAAGATCGGAAATTCCTACACCTCTTTCATATTTAGCTATTATGTCTTTCTTAAAGGCAATAGTTGGACGAACAACTTGTTTTTTTTTTTTTCACCTGTCCTGCGTGCACCGACCTTCTTCGGAGGCATAATTAGGGGCTAAAACACCCGTACGCCGCTCAGCACCCTAGCGTACCGGCGTTCGAACTCCAATTTTTTGACCGAACAGCGAAGCAAGAAATTCGCGAAATTTTTGGTCGCACGCCGATTTGTCCGAACTGAGAGGCGTTCGAAAACCGAGGTTCCACTGTACAATAGTACCTCTTTGTCCAAGCACCTCTAAACAAGAGAATTTGGGTGTACAAGAATTTTGCTCGGTATATGGAGGAAATCCAGTTCACGCTTATCCACTGTGCGCATGTAACTACAGGTAAAAAAAAAAAGAAATAGTCTTGTGAATATTTTTGTGTACTTTCATTTAAAGTTTCAGTCGCTTTAATTTTAAGTGAATTGTTGGTGCTTGCGTATCAACAGTATCTCGATTTCATACTTGTCAACCTGCCCAAATTGCTCCCCTCCTTAATGTTTGCAAATCCTCTTCATTAAGCGATACTAAACCTTACAAACACAACATGGCACCTATTACCAGCAAGAATGACTATGTAGAGAACAGCATCAATATCGGCAGCCTACAACGACATTATCATGTGCTACCTGTGACAGAGACGATCCGGCCTAGAGCTGAAATGATCAAGACCGAGATGAGGTCTTTTTAACTACTGTATTTCCTTCCATATGCAACAGTTATACGGCGTACACAATGTGAAATGATGAAATAACGTATCAGAAGTTGACAGGTATGCGATCTGAAAAAGCTGAGGTCAATCATGGACAATCCATCGCATCCACTACACAGCATTATCTCCAGACAGAAGAGCAGTTTCAGCGACAGACTGCTGTCACTGTCTTGTACTACGGACAGACTGAAGAGATCTTTTCTTCCTCATGCCATGAGGCTCTTTAACTTCACCCGGCAGAGTAAAGGCCCACATTAAACCACACCACCTACATTGGATATTACCGAATCTTACTGCAATATGTATTCTGTGTAGCACTATTTAGTTACTCTATATAACACGCTACAGTGGGCATTTGCACGTCACACTGGGTATTTGTATATTGTATTCTTTTGTCTTTATTATTGTACTGTTCTCAGCTCAGGGATGCTGCTGGAAATGTGAATTTCCCTTCGGGGATGAATAAAGTATCTATCAATCAATCAATCTCAGTGTTTCCTGCTTACATCATGAAGACAGTCATTCATTTTTATGAAAAATATGCACTTTTACTTTTTCTACGCATATTTTTTAAATTAAGTGCTTAAAAATGACAATCTATTTATTTACTTTTATTCTGAATGTCTCTAATCCGATTTGCTGAAATGGTCTATTTGAAAACAAATATCCAATAGAATATAACATGTACGTGTCTGCAAGTATATTTATTGAGAAAAAATAGGATTGGTGTCAGATTTCAGACTTTGTAATCAGTCAATCCTTTTTTCTCTTGGTCTGGCCCCTATTCCAATTTTTTAACCCCATGTGGTATGCGACCCGAAGTTTGCCCACCTCTGATCTATATGTCGGGAAATAGCCACAATTTAAATAAGAACGTGCATTGTCTTCCTTAAAGTGAATGACAACAGGTTCCCCCTGAGACTCTGTCATATTCTCATGTTTTGTTCCTCCTCCTCAGGATCTTATTATGCTGCGTGACGGATTTGACATTCTCCTACCCAAGGTGAGGCTCAGCTGTATAGCCACAAATGTAAACTCATTCATCCGGGAATGTAAGTAAGGTTAATCATTCGGAAATGGCGGGTCTCAGATGTTTCCAAGTGTTTTTGTGGTACTGTTACATTTTTGTCGTTTCTCTGATTTTGACAGTTAGCAAGAGTGATTGACAGACTCTCCAATTTTGCAGAAAAGTATTCTGACCTCCCCACGCTAGGTTTCACACACTACCAGTAAGTCTATTTGTTGTTTTTTTCCGCCGCTTTGGTTTCCTTCCCTGCGTCACGGTGGCTTATCCGACCTGCAGGCCGGCCCAATTGACCACGGTGGGGAAGCGAGCGTGCCTGTGGTTGCAGGACTTAGTCATGGACATACGAAATCTGCAGCGAGCCCGAGATGACCTGCGTTTCCGTGGGGTCAAAGGGACTACTGGCACCCAGGCCAGTTTCCTGCAGCTTTTCCAAGGAGATCACAACAAGGTCAGAGTCCATTTGAATCATGGAAGTCTAAACCACGTCTCGGAGGCCCTTTGTGAGCTCACAACCACATTTTTAGTGGCCTGTTTGCCGTTTACTGTAAATTAATTTAACATAGCTATAAAAAAAACTGTGATGGACAAAGGTGATTCAGATTTAGATTCAAAAATAATTTCTTCTAATTGATTGTGCCGGGGTACATTTTGTAAACATACGTTTTTTTGGGTCTCTGTGTGGTCCCAAAGAAGGGGTCAGGAACATTTCCTTGCAAGCCAGATATCGCTCTTTACATGAGTACATCTAGCTTAGAGATAAATTAGGCGCTTTAGTAATCTTTTCTGTGACTTTCAAATTATCGTGTATGTCAAGCCAAAGTAACACAACAAGCCAAATCTTTGGTCCAAAATAGGGCAAATGTGCAACTACAATTTATACTCACTGTGTTACACTAATAGATCCCGTTTTTGGCTGTATGTCTCTAAGGAATTCTTCATATGATAACTTATTAACAATCTATTTCAGTTGGCACTGTATGATGAAAACCCACAGAACAAACTGTAAACACCCAAAACGCCATCAAAGAGTGGTAGGAGTGGGCGGATCCCTCGACACATAGAACACTCTCCTAAATACATCCGTATCCTTCTCATTTGCAGTATTTTGTGACAATTTTACTAAAAGAACTCTGCTCACACCTTGTTAGGAAACCTATAATTGACAACACAAATGAGTGTTAAAAAAAGTAACTGTAGGAGAGAAACAAATTTCAAGTACAAAACTCAATTCCAATGAAGTTGGGAAAGTGTGTTAATTGCAAATAAAAATTGATCCAAGTAAATTGCAAATTCTTTTCAACCCATATTTAAATGAATGCACAGCAAAGACAACATATTTATTGTCTTCACTCATAAACTTTATTGTTTTGGGAGAAAATCATCAACTCTGTAATTTGATGACAGCAACACGTGCCAAAATAGTTGGGACAGGTGTCAATAACTACTCAGAAAGTGGATGAATGGAAATCAACCAACTATTTGCAGGTGAACAGATGAATTAGCAACAGGTGAGAGTTGTTACTGGGTATAAAAAAGGGAGACCCGAACAAGCTAAGTCATTCACATGCAAGGATGGGGCGAGGTTCACCTCTTTGTGAACAACTGCGTGAGCAAATTGTTGAACAGTTTAAAAACAACATTCCTCAAAGTACAATTGCAAGGAATTTAGGGATATCATCATCTACAGTCCATAATATTGTGAAAAGGTTCAGGGAATCTGGAGAAATCACTGTGCGTAAACGGCATGGCCGTAAACCATTATTGAATGCCCGTGACCTCCGAGCCCTCAAGCGGTACTGCATTAAGAACCGACATCAATGTGTAAAGGACATCACCACATGGGCTCAGGAACACTTTGGAAAACCACTGTCAGTCAATACAGTTCGACGCTATATCCGTAAGTGTGGGTTAAAACTTTATGTTGCAAAGCGTAAGCCATTCATCAACAACATCCAGAAACGCCGCAGGGTTCTCTGGGCCCGAGCCCATCTAAAATGGACTGATACAAAGTGGAAAAGTGTTCTGTGGTCTGATGAGTCAGTTTTCCAAATTGTGTTTGGAAATTGTGGACGTCGTGTCCTCCGGTCCAAAGAAGAACAGAACCACCCAGACTGTTATGCACGCAAAGTGCAAAAGCCAGCATCTGTGATGGTATGGGGGTGCATGAGTGGCCAAGGAATGGGTAACCTGCACATCTGTGAAGGCACCATTAATGCAGAAAAGTACATTCAGGTTTTGGAACAAAGTATGTTGCCATCCAAACAGAATCTTTACCATGGGCGCCCTTGCTTCTTCCAGCAGGATAATGCCAAGCCACACACTGCACGTCTCACGACAGCGTGGCTTCGTAGTAAGAGGGTGCGGGTGCTTGACTGGCCTGCCTGCAGTCCTGACCTGTCTCCCATTGAAAATGTGTGGCGCATTATAAAGCGCAGAATAAGACAAAGGAGACCCCGGACTGTTGAACAGCTGAAGCTGTACATAAAGCAAGAATGGGAAAGGATTCCACTATCAACGATTCAACAACTAGTCTCCTCACTTCCTAAACGTTTATTGAGTGTTATTAAAAGGAAAGGTGATGTAACACAATGGTGAAGAAGCCCCTTTCCCAACTACTTTGGCACTTGTTGCAATTATAAAATTCTAGGTTTATCATTATTTGCTTATGGAAATAAAGTTTATGAGTTTGAACATGGATAATCTTGTCTTTGTGGTGTATTCATTTAAATATGGGTTAGAAAAGGTTTGCAAGTCATTCTATTCTAATTTTACTGACATTTTAAACTTTTTCCCAACTTCAATGGAATTGACTTTTGTAGTATATTTGGTGATATGGGAAAAGGTTCTGGCATTATTATTCTTTAAAAGATTTAAACAAATCATAAAACATCACACCGTGAAATAAAATATGTTGAAGAATTACCTTTTGTCGGGAGAATGGGTTTGATGGTATTGTCAAATCTTGTCTTAAAATGATATGGCTCTCAATAAAGAAATAAAAAAAAACTTATTGCTTCACTGGGTCTTTTAATCAAAAAGGTTCCCGACCCCTGTCCTAAAGTGTTAGCTTATCACGGTTTGCTTTTGTTTTGGCCCTGAATACATAAAAAGTTTTGATTGATGTAAAATGCATGGTTCTACTTTGGAGCAAATACAGCCATTGAAAATATATATATAACCTTTCACATAAAGCAATTTATTACATCCGTTTGAATTTATACCGAATATAATTCTTTTATGTGAGCAAGAATTGTAAAAATGAATTATAAACTCTGCGAATGTAAGCTTTTCATTTTTTTTTTATCAGGTGGAAGAGCTTGACAGACTGGTGACTGAAATGGCTGGCTTTAAAAGGTAAATTGGGGATTGACTTCATTATGTGCATTTGGACATTAAAGTGGATCTCGGTTTTATTTATTTTTTTATCAGCATCAAATGACTTATTAGACTCATATTTATGGTCAGGATATGGTCAAATTGTCCTACTAAAATTAAACATATTGTAATAGTTAAATAGAAGAACATTGACTTGTCTTTATTGGCATTGATATCAACATTGTGTAACATGAGACGCAACGAGTTTAGATATGGCACTCCAGGGTAAAAAAAAATAAAGACTTTGAAGAGGATAAATAGGCAAAAACAAAATAGTTACAACGTAGTGCTTGGAAAAACTGGCTTAAGTAAAAAAAATCCCATACAATAAGTGTAATAACATTTACCAGCTGTAATTAAAAATAAAACTATATAATTCACTAGGTATATTATAAAAATAAAATATTAATAACAAAATAATCCAATAGAGCAGTGTCTTTTAAATGGTTCAAACAACCTGGATCAAGTTATTTCTGTATTAACTACTCTTTCACAAAAACAAAATTGACCTGGTTACCTTGTACACTACTTATTTACATTATTATTTATCTGTGAGATAATAACAAAATATTGGCCCCACTCTTAAATGTGCAATATCTTGATGGGACATTGGGTATTATTCAGTGCTTCTTATTTGTAAAAAAAAAAACCATTTATCTATTTAGAAAAAAAACAATATTAATTTGAAAAATTAGCAAACATGTATGAATGACCAGATAAATTAGTATTTTTTTAAATACTCAAAGGTTGATAACTTTTAAATGAATTTTACACGACCAGAGGTTCACCTAAAGTGAGTTGACATGATTGTCTGCCATCTTGCTGCTAACACAATTTGTGAATGGCTCAGCAAAAAAACGTGAAGGAAAAATGCTCTGCTTTGGTCACTTTGAGTCTCAGTACAGCAGTTCGTATATCGCTCTAAACTTGTCCATTACCAAATTCAATATCTAATATCACTACGTTTACTGCTCACCTTGCACAATGTCTGACAATTTCCTTTTTTCTGCACTATGATGTCTATGATTGCACCAATGCATATGCTGACTATTTTTTTGCACTATGATGACTTTGCACCAAATGCAATATTGCACAACCTTTACGATACCAACGGTATCACGACAACACTGTATGTAACATCCCACATGCCGACATTTCTTGTGTAAATACCATGTAAATTATAACTATAGCCTTATCCCCCTTGTTTTATAACCTTATCTTCTCTGTTCCTTTATCTTCTTGGCTCATACCTCACTGTGAATGTATAAAACTGGAGTGTCATGCCCAATTTCGTTGTCACAATATGTTAACCCATTTTGTAACAATGACAATAAACGTATATTCTATTCTATACTATTCTAAATATTCCAATCAGAATATTAATGTTACATTAATACAGACAAGCAAGTCTTGGATGTTGAAACTGTCACGTTAATGACGTGTGTGCTATTCAGAGCCTACCTGGTGACTGGACAGACTTACAGCCGAAAAGTGGACATTGACTCTCTTTCCAGTCTGGCCAGTTTAGGAGCTACTGTTCATAAGGTAATGTGCACGTTTGGGGAAATGCTTCCCTCTAGTGCCCAAAATGACATTAATAAGCAAAACTGTTAGCCCAAGTGTTAAAGTATGTAATTTTTTCCACAGATATGTACTGACATCCGCTTATTGGCTAACTTGAAGGAGATTGAGGAGCCTTTTGAGAAAGAACAAATTGGTACCTATGTGTTAAACATACACAATCCGATTCAAGTGTTTGCATATGTTTTACAACCCTAATCACAAATTCCACTACCATCTTCCATGCAGGTTCGAGTGCCATGCCATACAAGAGGAACCCCATGCGGGCCGAACGCTGTTGCAGCCTGGCCCGCCACTTGGTGGCGCTGATGGCTGACCCATTGCAGACGGCTTCGGTGCAGTGGCTGGAGCGCACGCTGGATGATAGCGCTAACAGGTCAGCTGAGCTTCTACATTACCTGTAATAACTGAATCAAAGGCAAGATCTTAGGCCCGGGCCTGAACCTGGCCCGAAATTCGTCTCAGGCCTAAAATGTCAATCACTAGTTCGGGCTCAGGCTGGGCCGGCCTTCTCTCTCGCTGACTTTAAAAAAAATTATCTGCTCGTCATGTGTTCTGTGCTTCCTTTTCTTTGTGGAAGGTTTGCGCTGCGCCACATGCACGCTCGTCGGCGCTCACCAGCACTGACGCGGAGGGCCGAGTCGGCCAAAATCACTTTCTTCCTCCTCCATCCTCCTCACAGATAAAATATGAAAAACGACATTTCCTTTGGGCTCGGTCCCTTAGATCAAGTTAATTGGTCGGGCTCAGGCTAGGCCGGGCTTCAATAGCCGCGGATCGGGCTGGATAATTTTAGGCCCAAACTTACCTCTAAACTGAATTAAAGATCCAGGCTTTCTGTTTTCAGATGGGCCGGATCAGTAAAAGAATGTCAACTCAATATTTTTAGCATACCGTTTTTCTACCAGTATTATGCTTTATCATTCAGCCTACTTCAGTAGCCTACCCTACACATGATCATAATTGATGACAAGGGACCTATTTACAAAAAATGGGGGGAAAACTGATTATCATGTTTGGCATTGAGTGTGTGAACGGTTTTATTTTACCAGTCAATTGAATGCAGTTTTACACCAGAACCAACTCACCACAGGATATAAACTCTAAAAAGATAATTGCCTTAATTGTCCTATTAGTTTGGAATTAATACAAATAAATTCAGAATAAAAGTTTTAGCAGTGCTTGAGCAATACGATTAGACTACAAACTACTATGATGGGCCTGCTAAAGCTGAGAGTATATTTTTTACTGCCCTTTTGCTGCCAAACATAGCTTTTTTTCAATCCATTATTGATTTTAAAAATCATAACTTTTTATAGACATGACCTAGAGCAGGGGCCTCCAACCCTTTTCAAACTGGGGGGTTATTTTTTGTGACTAGTTTGATATCCATTTCTAAAATAACAATATTATTATTATGTTGTTACTATATTTTCACCAGGTTCATTTGTATGAGTAGAGTTAAATAGACTCAGTCGACCACTAAAAAAAATAATTTTACTAGAAAATCACAATGACCCAGCACTGGTGACCTATTTTCAGAATAGGTCTGTGGGCACCTTAGCTGTCCTCAGAAATTCATGGCGAGCTGAATTAAATCATCTAACGGACTGGGACTATTTTTAGGATCATTTATTTCTCTGTTCCATTCATTGGCATTGATATGAAATGATATATGAGCCATCACTTCACGGGTATCGTAATCGACAGGCATTCAGCATAGCACGGTTTTGACTTCTATCTTGAGACGCTCAGACATTTTAAGCTCTAGCAGGCCACATTTAAAACGTGGTCTACGAGTTTGACAAATTTAATATATACATATGTGTTTTAAAATACTTGTAGGTTGAGAAATTTGCATCTAGTCAAGTCAAGTCATGTTTATTTGTATAGCCCTTAATCACAAAGAGTCTCAAAGGGCTGCACAGATCAAAGACTATTTTAAACTATTATTACAGACTATTATGACACCATCCCCTGATATTCTCATCTCATCTCATTAGCTACACCGCTTATCCTCAGTAGGGTCGCGGGGGTGCTGGAGCCCATCCCAGCAATCATCGGGCAGTGGGCAGGGAACACCCTGAACTGGTTGCCGGCCAATCTCAGGGCACACGGGGACAGACAACTCACTCGCTCAATCACACCTGATATTGAAGACATAAAATATAGGTTATTCATATGCTATAGAATAGAAGTGTGTTTTAAGCTTAGATTTAAACATTTCCACTGAGGTTGCAGATCGAATCTCAGGGGGAAGAGCATTCCACAGCACTCGAATTGTACATATCATGAGCCTCACCTACAGAAAGCTGACATTATAGTCCGCCATGTTGCTGCTACAAGTACTCTAAAAAAACCAAAAACCTCATGAAAGGCTGCGCAAAGAAATGATAAGAAAAATGGTGCTGTTTGGTTCTTGCTCTCGTTTGAATTTGCACAACACCATACAGCGACATTCCATGGTCGAAAAATACACTCTGTCCCTTTAAGAATTAACAGCCACTAAAAGTTGCATTCTTTAAAAGAGCTATACGGATTTTGCAACAGTATTTGCTGCTGCCTTCTCCTGGCTGGTGTCATCATTGCAACTTCAGCTCATGATGAGTGTCCAAGTATGTGCATTCCTTAGACACACTCGAATAAACTCCTCATTTTTCAACTTATATGCAGTCAAAAATAAAGTATAAGGTTCTTAGAAGTTGGTTGGGCATTGATAGATAGATAGATACTTTATTCATCCCCGAAGGGAAATTCACATTTCCAGCAGCATCCCTTCGCTGAGAACAGTACAATAATAAAGCCAAAAGAATGCAATATACAAATACCCAGTGTGACGTGCAAATGCCTACTGTAGCGTGTTATATAGAGTAACTAAATAGTGCTACACAGAATACATATTGCAGTAAGATTCGGTAATATCCAATGTAGGTGGTGTGGTTTAATGTGGGCCTTTACTCTGCCGGGTGGAGTTAAAGAGCCTCATGGCATGAGGAAGAAAAGATCTCTTCAGTCTGTCCGTAGTACAAGACAGTGACAGCAGTCTGTCGCTGAAACTGCTCTTCTGTCTGGAGATAATGCTGTGTAGTGGATGCGATGGATTGTCCATGATTGACCTCAGCTTTTTCAGTGCTCGTCTCTCAGCTACTGTTGTTAGGCTGTCCAGCTCTTTGCCCACAACAGAGCTCGCTTTCCTAGCCAGTTTATTGAGACGAGAGGCATCCTTCTTCTTGACGCTGCCTCCCCAACACGCTGCCGCATAGAAGAGGGTGCTTGCCACTACTGTCTCGTAGAATATTTTCAGGAGCTTTTTGCAGATGTTGAAGGAGGCCAGCCTTCTGAGGAAGTAAAGTCGGCTTTGCCCTTTCCTACATAGAGCTTCTGTGTTGGCAGACCAGTCCAGTTTGTTGTCCAGCTGCACACCCAGGTATTTGTAGGTCTGGACAAATTCTACACATTCTCCCTTGATGGTTACAGGAACCGGGTGAGTTCTGGTTCTCCTGAAGTCCACCACCATCTCTCTGGTCTTGGTGGTGTTTAGGTGCAGGTGGTTTGCGTCGCTCCATCGGACACATATTAACACATATTTAATTGCAGAGAACACAAGACATTTTTTGTCTTTGGAAAATTAGGAATTATGGGTTCTCAAGGGCTAGCGAAAAACATAAATCTATAAATTCTAACTAGCTTAGAGTAAATAAGTATACATAATACTTGTAAATTTATTGATACCACATTTGAGCCCTTTTTTAATTACTTTTTTCAAACGGTCCATCTTTTCCGTCAATTTCATGAATCAAGGGTGGTCAAGCGAAATTTTGTCAAACATAGTTAGCTTCAACTCTAATGATCTTTAACTTGTTTCATCACATCTAGGAGGATCTCCCTGCCGGAGTCTTTTCTCACTGCTGACATCATCCTCAGCACGCTACAGAACATCACGGAGGGTCTGGTGGTCTACCCCAAAGTAATTGAAAGACACATCCGCCATGAACTGCCCTTCATGGCCACAGAGAACATTATCATGGCCATGGTGAAAGCCGGAGGCAACAGACAGGTACCCCAGCGCTTCTCTGTGACACTACTGAAACATCATTAAACTTGCTAGAAAGACCAATTCAGATTATGCTATCTGGGTTTGGCTTCACAGGACTGTCATGAGAAGATCCGTGTCCTGTCTCAGGAGGCAGCCGCTGTGGTCAAACAAGAGGGTGGTGATAATGACCTGCTTTCTCGAGTAAAGGCCGACCCGTATTTTTCTCCCATTTTGGGACAACTGGATGCCATACTGGACCCTAAAACCTTTATCGGCCGTGCTCCTCAGCAGGTAAACTACAGCAAACGAAGTGAATTCAGTGTTGGCAAGACTGGATTAGAACAATTGTCAGTGTTAAATTCACTGTTGTCCTTTAGGCGGCCAGATTCCTGACAGAAGAGGTACGCCCTCTACTGGAGCCTTACAACTCCAAAATGGATGTTAAGATTGAACTTGAGCTCTAACAAAAAGTGACTTCATGGTGAAGTCGTATCTTAAGATCATCTACATGTCTGATAAGCAATATTTTATGTTTTACAGTGCTACTCGAAAGTCAAAAATCTTTGACAGTTTTGATTCCAGCTCTATTTTTCAAGAAGTAATGAATTAAGAATAATTTAATACGTGAACCCGAGATGATCTGCGTTTCCGTGGGGTCAAAGGGACCATTGGCACCCAAGCCAGTTTCCTGCTGCTTTTCCAAGGAGATCACAACAACAAGAGCTGGACAGAAATGGCTGGCTTTAAAAGGTAAATTGGGGATTGACTTCATGATGTGCATTTGGACATTTAAGTGGCTCCCGCCTTCAATTTTTTTTTATCAGTATCACATGACTTATTTGACTGATATTTATGATCAGGATATGGTGAAACAGTCCTTCTAAATTTAAACGTTTTGTAATGGTCTGCAGTTTGCAATAATCTGTGGTCTGTACAGCCCTTTGAGACTCCTTGTGATAAAGGGCATCACAAATAAACATGACTTGACTGTATTGCTATCAAAGTAAAGAGATGTTTGAATTTTCCCCTCTTGTCATCTGTCATCTATGTGACACAAAACCTCTGGGTTGCAGCATCCCAAAAGATGCCATACCGTAAATGCGAATAGCCTTTTGGTGACTTTGATGTGCTAGGTCCTTAGCTTGGCCCTTTTGTGTACTTTCTATGAAGTCACCATCTTTGATTTTTGCATTTCGGAGATGGAATATGAGCTTGCTCTGTCCACTCCACGCATCGGCCCGGTATTGCTGTACCTCCGGGAACGGTGCATTCGCAATGATCGCAGCATGGCTTTAGGACTAGGACCTTAGCTTGGCCTTTTGGCTGAGAGTAAGTGTCCCGGCTCCTAGGCTTTGTAGCGTATTATGAACTGACCGATAACGGATAATGGATAATGAATAACGAAGATAGATCAATAACCCTTAAAAACCCCAAAACCCCCCATCCCTAACTTACTGACCGATAACGGATAATGAATAATGAATAACGAAGATAGATAAATAACCCTTAAAAACCCCAAAAACCCCATCCCTAACTTACTGCTTCATTAAGATGACGATATTGGAGTGGCTATACTCCTTCCCACAATGCTCCATTCCTCTCCTCATTCAGTTCAGAATATTGTATGTTTCGTACAGACTAGTCACTGCGAGTTAGTTCAAAGATGCTGATATGGGATTGGCTATACTCCTTCCCACAATGCTCCATTCCTCTCCTCGTTCAGTTCAGAATATTATGTGTTTCGTACAGACTGGTTTCTGGCGCGTTAGTTCAAAGATGCCGATATGGGAGTGGCTATACTCCTTCCCACAATGCCCCATTCCTCTCCTCGTTCAGTTCAGAATATTGTGTGTTTTGTACAGACTGGTCAGTGCGAGTTAGTTCAAAGATGCCGATATGGGATTGGCTATACTCCTTCCCACAATGCTCCATTCCTCTCCTCGTTCAGTTCAGAATATTGTGTTTCGTAAAGACTGGTCTCTGCGAGTTAGTTCAATATTGTATTATTTTGTTCTATATCTATTAGCAATTGGTGCCAATGCTTGCAGTGATGGTAAGGTCTCCTAAGGGCATGAAAATCCGTGCAATTGGAAGAATAAGAATGTGCGTGTGTGTCATATATTCACCCAATCAGTGATTTATTTGGTTATGTTAATGTGTTTATCTTCGGTACTGGGGTTTGGAAAACATTGGCTTGTCACCGTAGGTTTCTATCCCCTCTGTATGCCAATTTTATTTTATGATACCCGCCTCATAATGGATTAATGTTGTATGCCGGGGGTTATTTGATTTCTTCAAGCTTTTACAAGATGCTGTCAGTTTTAATATTACTCAGTGGTGGTGAACACTTATTTATTTCCCCTCAAAAGAATGCCATATACCGTATACAATATGTTAAGTTCACTTTAAAAACCTGTGCATATTTAGCGGTGTGCCCTGCTTCATTTCCAAAGTGAACTTTCTGGGCTCTGTCTCATGTGACCTTAATGAAAACTGAAGATAATTTCTAGAAACACAGACTGTGTATCAAACAATCTAGTTTTGAACAGAAGCCTTTACTGTACTACTTAGTCTATATGTTGTGATACAATTTAACAAAAAACATTTATTAGATAGAATTTAGGCCATCATTTTGAATAAGGGGGAAACACTTTTTGTAGTTTATTCTACCAAATTATTTGATTGGATTTAATAGACAAAATAATTTCAACATAACTGACGCTCATACATGGTTTTGTCTTTCTCCCCATTGCAAAGAAAAAAAAAGATAATACTGTAAACACTTGCGATATGCAATAATCACATTTTAACAATATACTCAATATTCATGAAGACTGGGGTAGTGTGAGGAGGGTAACGAGGACAGCAGAGAAAATAATCGGGACTACACTTCCCTCCATTCAGGACATTGGCCAGAAGCGCTGCCTATCCCATGCTAAGAACATTATCGGGGACCCCTCTCACCCCCATCATGGACTGTTCACTCTGCTAGCCTCTGGGAAGAGGTACTGCAGTGTGCGGTGCAGGACCACCAGGTTCCGCAGTAGTCTAGTCCCCCTGGCCATTAGACTGTTAAATGGTCAATCTAACATATAGTTAACCTAAATCTAAAAGGCTGCTAATCTGACTTTTTGCACTACTGGCAGTTCTTTATAGCTTGCCACTCCTTGCACATTTGCTCTCTGCACTATTGTACTTACAGCGTTATTGTTACAGTGTTAATGTTACTGTTTACCTGACTTGTTAACCTGACTGCCCATTTTGCACATTCGGTTAGCTACTCCTCTTGCACTATCGGCACTATGGTAAAATACTATACGTAGCCATAATACAATACAACTTTTACTTATATCTGTACATTGAAGGAAACTGTGCGGGTCAGATGTATCGACATTTCGTTCTGTATACACGTGTACTAGAATGACAATAAAGTAGATCTGAATCTGAATCTGAATTCAACCTCCCCCAAACATACAAGCATCTGAAATACAGAAACTTAGTTTATTATTATTAGTTTATTTTTTTAATTTTCTTTTACACTTTAAATGATTATATTATGCTCCTGAGTCCCTTGTCGAGACAAATATTGGAGAAAAGTATTTCCAAATCATATACAGAGCAAAACTGTACAGATCTTTCAAGTACATCGATGTTGCCAAGTCCGTTTTGGAGGAGAGGGGGTTGAAGAAAATCTGACTTGGGATTGAACGTAAGTCTTTTGTTACTGTTACTGGTGATGGGTTGTTGCGATTTTTCTAGTAAATTTGATTTCTAACTGACATGATTTTTTAGCGGTTGGTTCAATTTCTAATAATTGCACCCTTGTAATGACAGTAATGACATTAGTTGGTATTTTATGGTCCGTGCAGCCCTTTGAGACTCCTTGTGATAAAGGGTTGAATACATAAACATGACTTGAGAGACTGTTGCTATGGACACGTTCTGACCGATGTTTACTGTACTGCACCTGTTCAACTCACCTGCAGATATTATTGGATATTAGCCTGTGTTATCACTTGCCTGACTTCCATCTGCCGTGCCAGTCACTGTTCTGTTGTTCACAAAGCTCTTCCTTGACTTGACACGTTACTCTGAGGTTTTAATTTTCTTATTTGCAAAGCATCTTTTCACTCCCAGTGAAGTTTTTTCACGAGTTTCATCTTGGGAAATATATTGTCAACCAAGAGCTCTCCGAATACAAAGAACAATATTGATATTTACAGTGAAGGGACTTCGTAAGAGTACAGTACTGACAGATTCCATCCTAGGGTCTTACTATAAACCAGATCTCACTGTTCTTTGGCCCATGAGATTAATAAACTTTTTAATGTCTTTGCACGCTTTAGACCAATTTGTTGATCTATCCAACTCGCAGAAACGAATGAATGATGGAATGCACTGAGACGGCAGAGTTTGGCATTTGTAAATTCGTCACTATTTCCAAATAGGCTGTTGGCGCCAGCAACAGTCCTGTACCTACTGTACTAACGGAACTCTACTGGGCAGTAATTCCCATGACCACACGAGGGGACTGTTTAAACGTTAGTCACTTGGTGAGAGTCATCAATAGAATATTTGCCTCTCAAGTTAATACATTAATTTTCAGGTACACTATGATACTACAATTTTAAATAGAAAAATCTATTGAGTTATACTTTTTCAAAACAAAGCCCATTTCATGTGTCAATTTGATACATTAATGATACATTTTCTGCAGAATATGAAATCACATCATGATTCGTGCACAGCAAAATAATACCAGGAAATGTCTGTTCTTGGTCTTTGTCCCTTCCATCTGTCAGCTGGTCGGACAATAGATGAAGGGGAACCGCAAAGGAAAAAAATGTTTCCGTAATGCGAACATCTGCATAATAGAAATGCAGGCCGAATATATAATTGATTTCCCCTTGGGAGTTCTTAGAATATATCTACAATCAAAGTAGCTGGAACAATAGTGTACAGACATTTTCAATACAGACCTGCAGGCTTAATACAATGTGTGCAAGTACTTATAGTGAAATCCTTAGGTAGGGACATTTGGTAAGGCTTTATTAGATCCCACAATAGTTAAAGGAGCAATCTCATTTTTGTAGCAGTTTCACAGTAAACTATAGAACGGAATTGATTACATTTTATCTTAAAAGTACTTTTGGTAGAGTTGATTTATGAAAACCTTGACTCTCCAAGACAAAAGAGCTTTCTGTGGTGTATCCGAATGTGGATGGAAATTTCCCAAATTCAAAAATTTAGCTTTTTTTTCTCTTAAAAATTGCTTTATTTGTAAATGAGCCCCGTTTGATTGACAGTAACTGTATCGGTATATTGCGAACATAGCTGAGAAAACAAACGCACAGTGAAGAGTCTCCACTGTACAAAAATGCACGCAAACGTTTTCACAAGATGGAAGGGGCCTGGTTGGAGTACAAGACTGTGCTGTAATTCTCATACATTGTGACGAATTGGCATAGTAAAATTCTGAAACTCTCCCAAAAATGAATTTGCTTGGGGCTTAGGCAGAGGTCTATCTTAAAGGAAGAAAACTTAGCCCTCACTGCTCAACTCTTTCCTTCCAGCATTCTTTCACATACTCTGTTCTGCGTGCTGACTGGAGGGGGCCTTTGACAAGCGGGCCGGGCACAGCCTGCAGTTTGATGGGAATTTCTCAGAAGCCATTAGCTACTAGTCACAGCATCTATTGAAAGCTTTTATTGTTATACATAGCAAACACTCTCAAATGCAACCATGCAACAAGCTACTTTTATTTTAAAACATCTCTCGCAACCAGGAGTTCATTTCCGGGGTTGTAAAGAAGTAAAGCAAAGTAAAATGAATGAGCTTTCCATATGGCTGACAAGCTGTTAAAATGACATAATGTTCTTAAATTAAATTATACAGCAAGGCTTTAGGGCTAGGACCTTAGCTTGGCCTTTTGGCTGAGAGTAGGTGTCCCGGCTCCTAGGCTTTGTAGCGTATTATGAACTGACAGATAACGGATAATGGATAATGAATAACGAAGATAGAACAATAACCCTTAAAAACCCTAAAACCCTCTTAAATTATACAGCAACTATTAGAGAGGAATTCCGAGGGAGTGTGTTGGTGCCAGAACACCCCAAACCCCGCTGTTTTTCTATTGAGTCTGAAAGCACCCCCCCCCCCCCCCCCCGATGAAATAAAGAAAACTCATTAAATCACTGGTAGTGATGTGCAAGATCTCAAAGGCCCTTGATGAAAATGTCAGTGAAAGGTCCGAGTCCTTTGTTGTCATGTTTTATGTGACATTTTCCTTGTTTCTTTTGACTAGGACTCAGAAATTAGCTAGTAACAGAGTTTATAATGTAATCTGGTCTAACTCCTGCAAAAGTAAGGACTCCTTTCAAGCGGCAGAGGACAGCCCTGACAAGCACTCTCGCCTACCTGTTTGCACCTTTCGCCGTAATTCAACAAGTCTTATCGTTGCACAGGCAAATCCTGCACATTCCACCTGCAGAGGCCACTTCATCTGCAAGAAAGCTGCCTCTGCCAAATTTCCTAAGCTTAGAAAGGATAAGGAGGTCGGAGTTGGAGATCATGATTAGGGGGTGGAGTTGTGAGAGAGTAGAATAGAAACAGAATTGTCCAGAAGTGAAAGCGGGAGATGGAGGGACAGATTAGGGAGGCATTCAGAAGCAGCTGACATATGAAGCAAGTCCAAGGGTGATGACGGACAGAGCAAAAGGAGTTTAGAGGAGGAAAAAGATGAGTGGGCACCAGCAGCCGTGATCTCACCCTGCTTAGCAGAGGCGACTTCCAGAAAGATGCCTTTTTTCTGAAAAATACCAAGCCCACCGCATTCCATCTAGCCACACAAAGGCTCATGCTAGACTTTGCTGATCAGTCAAGGGTTAATTACATAAGTAAGAAGACCACTGCAAATGGAGACTGTAAGACATGTTATGTTATGAGGCAATGAAGCCAGTCTAGCCATCTAAAGATTCCTTTATGGCACTTATGAGTAACAGACTGTCATGATAGTGCCAAACGGCTACAGGTCAATCTACTATCCTATGGGGATGAGTAATTCTATTGTAGCTGTGTTTGGGTGTATGAAAAGCTTGCAATGGCAGTCTGGCACTTGCAACGTCAGTTGCAACCGCACGATTGCTTGTCATTTTCAGAAGATCACAACAGCAACCTTCAAGGGACCATCCCAGCAAAAAAATGCACTGTGCCCAGCTCTCGCACCAAAAATTTAATTAGGTGCTTGGATGAGAGTCAGTTTCACATATAAGCAAAATTCAATGGCCATTTCTGTGCTAGCCCCTGCTCACAGCTTAATTCAATCTAAAAAAATGGATTGCAGCCACAGGAGTGGAGGTCCTATACACCTGGTCAGAGCCGAAAAAAAAAAAGTATGCACTGTACTATAATGGATCGCGGCCACGATAGTGCAGTTCACCTGCAAAAACGGCACGATTCAGCTGCCCAGCCAGACAGATATAAGATGTGCAGGCCTCCGTTCTCACCTACAATCAATCGGAGGAAATGAATCATGGGCAGAATGGCAATTCAGCAGCCTTGCTCACAAAATTGTAAGGCGTACCAGCCCCGGTTCACGGAAATAGATGGCCTGGGATAATGGATTAGGGCTGTCAGGGTCTAGGTCATTTTTAACAGGCCAGAACTGCAAACTTAAGCGGCCGGACCTGACAAAAATACACTGTGCCAAACCAGATGCGACAGGGAAAAGTTAACCTGGTTTCACCTGGCCAATACCCCCAAAGTTGTTTGGCTTAGTCCCCACCAAAAAAACTGGGCTACTGGCCCCTGCTAACATCAAAAGGCAACTGGGGATTATTGATCGTGGTTGCACAAGCACAGGTCATGTTCGGTGGGCCAGATGCCCAAACTTCGACAGCCAGGCCCTACAAAAAATGCATAGCGCTGGCCTCCTCTCACCACCAAAGACACCCAGGGGTAAGGATTTGCAGCCGCAATACTTCAGGTCATTTTAGGCGTTTGGACAAAAATGATCTGCGCTGGCCCTGGCATACGGTTGAGGATCATTTGCGGCGGAGAGAACTGCAGGCTTCAGCAACCTGGTCTGAAAAAACTGAGCTGTGCTGGTCCCGCTTGTAGCAAAAGTCGATGGGCAAGAAATGAATTGGGTGCATGAGTGGAAATCATTTTCGGCAGGCAAAATATGCAAACTTCAGCAGCCCGGTCCGACAAAACTGTGCCGTGCCAATCCCACGCTTGAACAAAATTTCTATCTGAGAAAACGGATCACGGCACACAGCTGCGGGTCATTTTTGGTGGACAGAACGGAAATATTCAACGGCAGGCATGGCCTGAAAAAACCTGAGCTGGCCCCTAGCTTGAAAAAAAAAGTCAAGAGTTTATCTGAGAGCATCGAAGGTCTGCATGTTCTCAAGGAATGAGCCGATGGAGGCTGCGGTCGTGACTTGAATCCAGGAGATGGCGGCAGAGAGTAAAATCTTTCAAATTCCGGACAGCACTTTTGATTATTTTATTACATGTTTATCCAGTAGTGCAACATCTAGTCTTGTTGTAAACAATGTTCACTACATTGTTATCAATGACAATAAAGAACATTATAATCCTCGAAATCAGCTGACCTGCCCAACAAATAGTATGCTGTGTCGCTCCTCATTTGCAGCAATAGGCTGTCGTGGATCATCAATAGCAGCTGCAAGAGTGCAGGTCATTTTCCCAGACCAGAACAATCGAAAACATATATTTAAAAAGACCAAATTAAACTATGATTATTATTAGTATTATCACTCTTATCATTGTCAGTCCTGAGACTGCAAACACAACCGGCAGGTAAAAACATCAATATTTTTTAGTGGGTTCATTCTACTATGTGCCAGTACCCTACCATACATCATCCTAAAGTATGCAGGAAGGAAGACCAAACCAACTCTGAGCACCCAGTTCGGGTTCCCAGACGAGAATGGAGAGCCAGCGCTCTTCCTACTTTGGCCACCACCCAACATTCTCCCCTCACATGGTAGTCTTGGTTAGAGTGGTGTGTGACCATCGTAGAATAGACTATTGTTGATCATGTAGGGAAAGGCAAAGGAAGACAGAGGGGTCAGGGCGGTGGGAGAGTGAAGTTCTGGCAGGGGTAAAGCCAGCGCTTTGACCAGCTGGTCAAAAAAGCGAGTGGACAATGAAGTTCGGCCTGTATCCACCCACTCTTCATCCCTTGGGCTATTTCATTGTACTTTTGACACTTTAGTCTGCAGGGGTTCTGAACGGCACCAGGACAGTCTACAGGGAAGTTTTCATAGAAACACAATCCAATTATATTATATCCAAGAATAGCATAATAATCTTGCATTCACAAAATATATTTAGACATTAAACAGTGAGGAATGATTCTCTAAATAATAACAGCTGCCTTTTTTGTTTTTGCTTTTTTGAGAACCTGGCGACATGTTCTCAAATGATGCTGGACCCTCAGAGAATTGGATTCGTTGGAGTCCTTTCAGAAAGAGAAATTACTCGATACATCTAAATTTTAACAGCATATAACATTAATAGAAAATAAACTAAAACTGCCTTTCAAAGTGATGCCATTTTCTCAATGGGTGCTTCTGCTCGTGGGAGACAATGTTATATCCATCCATCCATTCATTATCTGCACTGCTTATCCTCAGTAAGGTCGCGGGGGTGCTGGAGCCCATCTCAGCTGTCTTTGGGCAGTGGGCAAGGGACATCCTGAACTGGTTGCCGGCCAGTCGCAGGGCACACAGGGTCAGTCAACTCAGTCGTTCATTCGCACCTAGGGACAATTTAGCCCGGCTAATTAACCTGACATGCATGTTTTTGGAATGTGGGAGAAAACTGGAGTGCCCGGAGGAAACCCAAAGAAGCACTAGGAGAAAATGCAAACTCCACGCAAGAGGTTCGATCTTATGACATCAGAACTGTGCCGCACACGCGCTAACCACTGCCCCGCCGTG
This sequence comes from Urocampus carinirostris, assembly GCF_059441175.1. Classification (NCBI taxonomy): domain Eukaryota; kingdom Metazoa; phylum Chordata; class Actinopteri; order Syngnathiformes; family Syngnathidae; genus Urocampus; species Urocampus carinirostris. The sequence continues at coordinate 28,460,693 of NC_142349.1, forward strand.
CTGCCCAAAATGTTATATCATCTTTCTCTATTAAGGCCCAAAATAATGCTTCCATATTCCCTTGTTGCTATTCATAATTACGGTATACAATTGGAAAAGGTTTCAGGTTTCAGCTTTTGAAAAGCTGCCCCTTGAAGAATTTAAGGAATTCCCATCACTACGACCTTATTTGAGTGAGAGAAGCCACCCGATAACTGCAGTTAACTGCTAAATTTTGCAAACACGTAACACAACAACATACAAGTGGGGACACACAGATGACAGGCACAAAGTGCAAGATGAGTGAAATGAATGATAACAATCCCTCTTTTAATGCTTTTGTCTTTTTCTTTTCTTGGCTTTTTTTTCTCAACCTAACACCTTTCTGCTTTCCATCATACCTAACTCACTCATTCACGCTCATACTTGTCAACCTGTGCGGTTTTGCCGCACAAAGTACGTCCATTATGCATTTTAAGACGTGTACGACGTACGAGAAAATCTGTACGGAAAAACGCAAATTTGTCAATTCTGGGTACCATCCGGTATACACCGACGATCACAAAACGGCAAATCAATCAAGTCAAACGAGTTGGCCGCGGAAGCCTCTATCTCGGTATCGTTTTTTTTTTTTGTTGCAAAAGAGGCGAGCGGTTTGATGTAGTCCGTCTCTTTTTAGAGAACCGGCTTTTCGGCTCCACTCATTAAAGAGAGTCGGCTCTCAAACGGCTCACTTGCTTTGATGCATTATATTACGAATTATTATGTTGTATAAAGAAGTTAAGAAAAAAAGGAAGTATGAAATGAGAAAATGAAAAAAGACAGGTTTGTGGTTATCCCTTAAATTAGTATGTTACCAACAATGATTTAATGCAGAAAATAAATTCATAATTTGAATAAGAAAATGTATTATTCTACTTTATTATATTTGCATGTATTTTTTCCTTCTACAGTGAACGTCCAAGCTACTTCATTTTTGAACTTTTTTAATAATAAACCTCGTTCATGTCGAGCAACTCAGGATCTCACAACAAAATGCTAATTAACAATATATATGATTTAACGAAACACATGTACAATATAACATGTTTACATAAATAAACACGTTTGAATAAAAATATGGTGTAAGATTATTTTGTATTTTGTAAGGGAAAATCCGACAGTTTGTAAGGGCATGGAGCCCTGGAAGGGCACGCTGTTCTGTCTTAATTTTACAGCTACAGAAAAGGAGGTGGTGGTAGGCCAAACCAACTTCAAATTTGGGAGGGGAGAATTCTCCTAGATGATAAAACTCACCTCATCAGCTACGATGTTGCACTGAATGAGGCCAAAAACTAGAAAATGAATGTACGAGTACGGTTAGATAGTGCGAGGCCCAACATCAACCTTGACATGAGCCGGCCTTCCCGATTATCTACTCTGATATTGCACAGAAATCTCCAAGACCCTATAAATGCAGACCTGGATTTGTTTTCTTTAATTTTTCATCTTTTTATAAACAGAATATAATTGGATGCAATATTTAATAGCATTTGGTTTAAAGTGTCTACCTCTCTAAGGCTAAATATTTCATATATAGTACATTGTTGAGCTGTTTTCCAGGATAGCACTTTTGTTTCTAATTTATTAGCCGTGAATTTGAGGTGAGAGCGTGAAAAGCTGATGTGTAATGACAAAAGTAAAGCATGTGTGTTTGTTAAGGTGTCACTGACATGCACAAACGGGCATTCGGTGATGCCAGAACGTCTGCCCGTGACCTCTTCAAAATGCACGAAATTGTTTTTTTTTTTATTTTCCTTTATTTACTTTGTTTATCTTCTTACGGCCATGTCAATGGTTTTACAGTAAGATAATTAAGATATCTTGTATGGATTTAAGGACTAGATAGGTATTTCTACTTACTCCTAGTCAATTTGAACATGTAAACTGTGCTGACCGTTTATCTTTTGTTGATCTTTTGTATACCCTTTTATTTTCCCTTTGGTGCTGTGTTCATTCACACGATAATGTTCAATAAACTAGTAAACATAGACTACACAAATACAGTTCATAAAATTGCACTTGAATTTTGTGTGTGCTTTTTTTTTTTAAGTAAATTATTAAAACGTTTTCTAATATCAATAGTGTGTCATGATTACCGATTTGATTCACCTGTGCCCGCTCATTTGGCGCCAACCGCCGCGGGTTCTGATTGACTCCCTGTCACTATTTGAACCCAGCCCTGTCTATCTCGTTGTCAGTCCGTCTGCAAACCTCTGTGTATACTAGGCAAGCCTTTTTCGACCCTGACTCCCACCTGTCCTGTTTTTGTTCCCGTCTGTCTCCGGCTACGACCTGTTTTGATCCGGACCACGTCTACTCTCCCGTCCCGGCTTATGACCTCTTTTTGTCCCCGACTACGTCTACTTTTTTTTTTACTTGAGTAGTTATTGAATTTCAGTCTATTTTTTGCTCGATAACAATATCAAGTTTGATGGATGATAATTAATAGGTTAATTACATTGATACGAATGAAATCTTTATCACACACAGTGCATGGCATGCTAGCGGCTTCATGGTCAACTCAACGTGCATAAGGATTAATGGGAACTGAAACAATGTTAGTGTTTTAATTTTAATACACTGCTGTTAGGTCACTTAGTTGTCAGTGAGAAAAGTTTGTAAGTTACTGTGGCAGCTATACTTGCACTTTCTTTGAGTGTATCACTGCGCCCTCGTTCGCAAATGACAAAAAAAAAAACCAAGCGAAAGTGGCTTTTCGTATTTAAAGTAAAACTTGTAAATTATTGTGTCTTCTATATACCATTATCTCTCATCTATTCATCCATTATCTGCGTTGCTTATCCTCACTAGGATCACAGGACCATTATCTCTCATAAATCTGAATCTATTTCTATGTGTAGTTGATACGGGGCTTCTGACTTCCTCACAGATAGCCAACATTTTGCATCCACCCTTTCAAGGTTGGCGTCGTTGGACACCTCGATGCCATGAATATAACTGCATATAATGCTGACTTCTGTGATAAGTTTGCATAATCCGGAAGAAATGATATGGCTATGCTCTACCCGGCAGAGTAAAAGCCCACATCAAGCCACACCCCCCTACATTGCATATTACCGAATTTTATTGCAATATGTATTCTGTGTAGCACTATTTAGATATTCTATATAACACGCTACAGTGGGCATTTGCACGTCACACTGGGTATTTGTATATTGTATTTTCTTTGCTTTATTATTGTATTGTTCTCAGCTCAGGGATGCTGCTGGAAATGTGAATTTCCCTGTGGGGATGAATAAAGTATCTATCTATCTATCTATCTACGGAATATGGATTAAGGAGTCGCTCGCTGTAGTTTCGGCCACCCTATTTGCTCAGTGTTTGATACATGGATACCGCAACTATGGTGGCTTAGTGCTCTCTGTCAGATCTATTAATTGCCCCTAACAATTCTTTGAATTACTGGCAGGCGTCATTGTACGCTGCTCTGCCAAGCAATGCTGCTTGAGAGGACTGCTTAATAGGTCGAAGCCTCCATTCAGCATTTTTTCGTCGCACTGACCACAATGAATCTCAGATGAACGTGCATGTGCCGTACAAGGATGGGGCTGTCCAAGGCCTGCATTTTCATATCTCACATGACTCCGGCAGATGAGAAATAAAAGCCATCCGAGAAATCATTACGATGTGGAACAATAATAACTGGGGGAACTAAATGAAAGCCTGGAGAAGCTTGTTGACCTTTCGGAGCTAAACTGGTCCTGGCTTCTGTCTGTGCACTGCTGAGCCCATTGTGTTCTCAGACCTTATCATTGTGTAGCAGTTTCCTTTCCCTGCTGTGTGAGTGCACAAGTATGAGAATGAGTGTATGACTTGTTGCATGTACAAATGTAATCCTGCCCTTGTGGTCAACGCTATGAAGATGAATTGGAAAGAAGGACTGATAATCCCGATTACTTGTGGCTCATTTTATAGAGGTGTGCTCATATTTATTGGTTCCGATCATTTGGAATTTTTTGGAGAAGATAAAATGTGAACTAGAGAAACGTGGATGTAATTTGATAAAGCTGCTATTTCATCGCTTAACTCGATTGTATTTGGGTGCCTGCTAAATTGCAGTGTTGTAGGCATTCTTTTATGATGCTGTGTTAAAAATATTAACAAAGTATTGAACGTGCAAAATGTGAGGAAATAGTACAGAGAGAACTGCCAATGGGGTTCTAACTGGGACCGATCCACAAAAGGCAACAGCTGCCTGGGCGGAAAAATTTGAGGCTGGCCGACCAAATAATACGCAGTAAGCAGCCAGGCTAACCAGCAACCAACAAAAAACAGCCACGGCGATAAACAAGGCTAACACCAGGCTAATCGGCCAAACAACACACGGTGAGCAGCCCCGATTCTAACGGGGAGCTAGCCGGAGAAAATTGTACCAACTGCGGCACACGTGGTGAAAAACAAGAAAAAATAGCCACAATCCCATACCTAAAAGGAAGCTATGGTAAACAAGGAATGCAAGCTTTAACGGCGCCAGGTAAATTTAACCCACACAGCTTTTTTCCCTAATCCTTAATAAGGTAATTGATTAAATTGTGTGAAAAGGATGGATCGATTCAGTCGTAATAAAATAATGGAAAAATAATAGGATTATGTTCATTTTAATTGATAACAATGTAGTGTACTTTTTCTTCAACAAGAATAGACGTGACACTCCAGGACAAATACAAATATAAATAATTAAAGTCTTAAAAGAAAAACAAAATAAACAAACATTAAATAGAATTGGAATAGATAGGCAATACAAGTTAGTGCTTGTAGACAGGCCTAAGTTGTGAGTGAATCACAATGTCATTAGCAACGATAATAAGAATTAAATAAAATAATAATATATTTTTCCTACACAGGTGAGATATTTTTTCACAGTCTTGTGTCTATAAACCTGTTATCCCTTGTTAAAGGGACCTGTAGCACCTACCATAGGGCAACAGGTCCAAGTAGTCGTGGCCAGGATGAGATAAGCCGTTTTAAAATGTTGGTGGTCTTTACTGTGGTAGCATGAGCCAGCAGTGTTCCCCAGACAGGACAGCAAGCAACCAATCATTTTCTAATTAATTTGTAAGTTTCTTCTGTCGGCTGCCGTATGCCAGGATGCTCTCCACCTAAATGAGATCCTAGACGCAAAGCCTGCATGAAACAGACCTTAAGTGTGTCTCCTATCCTGAAAAAAAACCCCATGAGATCTTTCTGCTTCAATCAATCCTCTGACTGGTGGTGTAGGAGAAACCCGTCCTGTGATGTCACCGTCAGCTTTGTTCTTCAAGACAATACACCCACACCGCTGGGCTTCCCCATACCCAGCAACAGGGGGTGCTCTTGTGTCCTGGTGACATGTGCGCCATGACTCATCACCCTCATTCTCCCACGCATTGCATTCGCGCACACATACATGCTCCGGCGTGCACACGCAAACCAACGTGCAAGTTTAAACAGTCTCAGTTCACCCAAGCGTTACAGAGACTCACGCATCCATACAATGCATCACTTGCTTTACTGTACAGCATAGGAACAATGACGACATGGGCTCCATGTAGGATGTGGGGGTGGACTGTTGTCCCCGGCAACTGATATCCCAACACCGTGAAGCATGCTCCATAACGAATCAATGGCTGTATTGATGCTCATGGAGAGAGTGATACAACACAGGGAAATGAGAACAACAGTGGTTGTGTGCATGTGATCATTTGTCAATGTGTGATCTTGTTGCTTAGTGTGTGTGCTTTATTTAGAGCGATATCAGGCTGTAACTAAAGACTATTTATGACTTTATTTATTATTATCTCTAACAATTATTCGATGAATATAATAAAAAACAAACAAACAAAAAAATTCACCTTTCCTCCTCTATTTAAACATTGACATTTTGGACAGGTAGCAAATAGTGGACAAAACATCAGAATATTCTATAATATATATTAAAAAAAAAATCATAAACATTAATAATAAAATAATAAAGTGCTTGTCGTTGGATGTTCTTTGAATGAATGTTTTTATACAGCATTTTGAGGTCGCATATTGTCATCAGAAAATTGCTATATAAATACATTTGGATTTGGATCAAGATAACCTCGTGCATCAAAATACAGTTTCGAAGCACCCTCTGCTGGACCAAAGTGCTACTACAAGTTTGCACTTTTTTATTTGCTTTGAAATAACTTGCAGGTAAATCGTGCGACCTCAACAAATCAATGATACAATTTGTTGCTAACGCTTTTAGCAATCAATTTTAATCAATTTGATTGATTTGTTGTTGCAGCCCTATAGTCATTTGTACAAATATTTCAAAATGTTTAATTTGCCTGTGTGACATGATTACCTATTCAGCAATTTCCACATTTATCGCACAGCTAGCTTTACAAAGTGTCACAATTTATACATAATTTGATGGTTGTTAGTAATGTAAGCTTGTTTGAGGATAATTCAAAATGGTTGGCAGGCTCATAGATCAAACTCACAAATTTAGTTCAGACTCTCACTGACCTTTTATTATGGTGGTCCTGGGGCTCTTATGCATTTACTGTTAGGGATTTCAAGAATACTCATAACTGGATTCAATTTTATTATCTTGAAAAAACTTTTATCAAATTTACAATTGAAATTTTGTGTTTTTATATATGGGAGCAGCAAAAATAGAAGGCACTTATTTCATCCAAACATTCAAATATCACTATATATATATATATATATATATATATATATATCTCATCTCATCTCATCTCATCAGCCGTACCACTTATCCTCAGTAGGGTCGCGGGGGGCTGGAGCCCATCCCAGCAATCATCGGGCAGTGGGCAGGGGACACCCTGAACTGGTTGCCAGCCAATCGCAGGGCACACACAGGGACAGACAACTCATTCGCTCATTCACACCTAGGGACAATTTGGACCGGCCAATTCACCTGAAATGCATGTCTTTGGAATGTGGGAGGAAACCGGAGTGCCCGGAGGAAACCCACGCAAGCACGGGGAGAACATACAAACTCCGCACAGAAAGTCTGGAGCTGGATTTGAACCCACGACAGGTTCCCATGACATGAACTGTGCCGCACAAGCGCTAACCACTGCGCCGCCGTGCTGCCATATATATATATATATATATAATATATATATGTGTGCGTGTGTTTGTATATATGTTATGTTACATTATCTAACTATCATGGGTCTTGATATAGATGGACAAAATATGCTTGAGGGCAGCACGGTGGCGCAGTGGTTAGCGCGTCTGCTGCACAGTTATGAGGTCATGAGATCGAACTTCCTGTGTGGAGTTTGCCTGTTCTCCCGTGCTTGTGTGGGTTTCCTCCGGGCACTCCGGTTTCCTCCCACATTCCAAAAACATGAATGTCAGGTTAATTGGCCAGTCTAAATTGTCCCTAAGTGTGAATGAGCGAGTGAGTTGTCTGTCCCCTGTGCCCTGTGACTGGCTGGCAATGAATTCAGGGTGTCCCCTGCCCACTGCCCGAAGATAGCTGGGATGGGCTCCAGCACCCTTGTGACCCTACTGAGGATAAGCGGTGCAGATAATGGATGGATTACAGGTAGGCGCTCGTCTTGGGATCAAGAGATCGCAGGTTTGATTCCTGTCTCCTCCGTGTTATATGTCGAAGTGTCCTTTGGCAAGACACTGAATCCCTAATGGCTCCAATAAGCAGGTTGGCGCCTTGCATGGCTGCACGGCTGCTATTGGTGTGTGAATGTTTGTGTGAGTGTGTGTGAATGGGTAAGTGTGAAGCACATTGTAAAGCGCCAGGGTTGGGTAGGGTTACTTTAACTTGATTACTTTCAATTACTTTTGGATTACTCCAATACCAAATATGCTAATACAGTGGCACCTCACTACTTCGCGGTTCCACGTTCGCGGGTTCAGAGCTTCGCGGGTCGAAAAAAAATAAAAAATAAAAAATAAAATAATGGAAAAAAATATATATATGTATATATATATATATATATATATATATATATATATATATCTCATCTCATTAGCCGTACCGCTTATCCTCATTAGGGTCGCGGGGGGGGGGCTGGAGCCCATCCCAGCCATCTCCGGGCAGTGGGCGGGGGACACCCTGAACTGGTTGCCAGCCAATCACAGATATATATATATATATATATATATATATATATATATATATATATATGTATTTTTTTTAAAAGCACTTTTGAAGGTGCGTCGCTACTTCGTGGTTCCACGTTCAGCTTCGCGGGTCTAAAAAAATAAGAATAATAAAAAAAAAAAATAAAAAAAAATAAATAAAACTATTTATTTATTTTTTAAAAGCATTTTTGAAGGGGCGTTGCTACTTCGCGGATTTTCACTTTTCGCGGGTGGTTTTGGTTCCTTTTAACCGCGATAACCAAGGGATTACTGTAAAAGACAAAAGAAAGTAGTATGAATAAAATTACTAAATTTTGTGCAGGCTTGGGATACATGGAACAGCAAAAATTATGTTGGCAAGCTGTTTGGATTTATTTTCATTTTGTTTCTGTCGCATTTTATGTCAGTTTTGCCGGATATCAAAGAGATCAAAGCCAGGAAAGAAAGCTTACCACGTGTTGTGAGTCATAATTTTATTCATATTTAGTTTCTTTTGTCTTTTATTAGCGTATTTGGTATTGGAGTAATCCAAAAGTAATTGAAAGTAATCAAGTTAGAGTAACCCTTCATTGACTCCAAATGTTGTAATTTATTCTAAGGTTTTATACAGTTGAGTTGCATTTTGGTGTCTGGACAGTGATATACAAATGTTATGTTATGCTTTCTGGTTGATTTTTCTTCCCAATCATGTTGCAACAAACATCACATCACTAAATGAACTAATGACCTGAAAAGAAAGAGAACATCTAAAATTGATGTGCTGCTTGTAGATGTCCAATGACAATCCCCGATATCAATAATTGCCCTACCCTGCTGTAACTAAAATGTTTTGTGCTAAAGAATTTAAGTACTCATGTTGATGTATTTTGCCGATTGTAAGGTTTGTAACAAAGTAAATACTTCTATAAAGCAATATCACACACAACGCATGCCTCTGAGAGATTTCATATTTCTCTGCTTCCACGCTGACATCCTGACAGCGTGTTAGCGTCAACCTTTTCCGTATGACAGCCTGGATCCGTTGCTGATCTGGTGATGTTGGAACTGATAAGAAAACGGTCACAATAAACCACCTTTGGCCATCAAAGCTATCCTACTATTGTTCCTCCGTGCACAGGAAGAAAGGTTTGTTGTGTTATTGTTGGATGGGGGAGAATGAGTTGCAGCAAAGCGTGTGCATGTATGAGTGTGCGCGTTTGGGGCTGATTGAGTGGGGGGGATTTTATTCACTTATGAAAGATGCATAATGCATAACGGTTATGTAGATGGTTCAAACGTGAACGCGTGGTGACAGGAAGCCCTGCATGTTCTGTACCTGAATCAGAGCGGAAGAGAAGTTTGCCGTGCAGGAAAACACCTGGGAGTTGAGGGAGAACAAACAAACCCGGAGGAGGAAAGGGGAAGACGAGAGGAGAGGCAGGATGGGGACGGGGTCCAAAGAGAGAGAAGTGAAAGAGAGCAGCTGCTCTCAAGCCTTCGCCTCTGCCAGAGTCCAGGAAGAAAAAGTTCCGGTTCAAGCGGAGTGAGTTCCAATCACATCTGCTCATACACGGACCTTGCTTTGCAGTCTTGTGCCTATAATGGATGTTCATTGCAACTGTTTTCCACTGTTTCCCTGATGCGAGTTATGTTTTTTGAACAGTCCCATTTTGGTGGTTTTATTCATGCAATATTACAAAAACACCGCCAGGAAGAAATGAATTTTGAAAATAAAGTGGCGCATCACATATACATACCTGTCAATTTTAACTTTTTCCTGTATTTTAAACGTTATTTGATCATTTCAAATTGTGAACGCTGTACGACAAATCAAAAATGTAAAAACCTCTTCTTTGTTACACCCAACTCGTCTTACCCATTTCGCCTCTAATACAGATGGTCTTGGTCGCTCATAGCAGATTACGTCATCATTGATTGCTAATACCCCGCGACCCTACTGAGGATAAGCGGTGCAGATAATGGATGGATGGATGATTGCTAATATTGTCATGGTACACTAGCAGATGCTCTCCTTGATCAACTATTTATTTGGCAAAATCTATATTCTTTATCCTGTGTGTGGAAAAAACTTACTTAAGGTCCTTGAGCTAAGAGGAACAGTGACTGTCTCTAGTTGCTCTAGTGTGTCTCAAGGAGCAGCACAATGCCCATATAACTAAAAAGCATGACATTTTACAATTTACATCTTACATTTTTACGTTGCTTTTTCAAAATGAGGGGTTTATTCTGCTTTTTTATGTTTTTATATTGGTTACCTGCATCGGTGATTGCAAAAAGATGCCAGTTATTTTGAATTATTATACACTGTGTAAATCAGGGATGTCAAACTCCAGACTGTATATTCTCAGGAATGTCAACTCTAAATTTTTAGCTTTGTTATTCAGTATTATGCTTTACAGTAGTAACCTACTTTACACATTTAATTAACACATAGGATGGGAAAAAATATTTTCACGTTAGGAATTTACTGCGCTAACTGGTTAATTTTTACAGTTGAGTGTTTGGAGTTGTATACCTGAACCAACCGCGCTATATGACACTCAAAACTCCTTTCTAGCAGCTGGATAGGCATTTGGTATGCATTTATTAAAAAAAAAATCATAAATGGCTTTTTTTCTTAACATACAAAAATGTATGGGGAGCCGGATTACATCATCCAACGGGCCAGATCCGGCTTGCGGGACATATGTTTGACATGCCTGGTTTACGTCATTGTGACTATCGGTCAATAATATTATTTGACATCCACACCCTTTAAGGCATATTTGCTTTTGTAACTTAGAATGTTTAGTAAAAAAAAACATGCTCAGGGAAGGACGTTAAGAAGAAGTTGGATTTTGTTTTTTTACATCTTGAGTGTTTTTTTGTATAGTCCTCTGCAGTTCTCTTTGCAAGTTCAATATCCATTGATGTCTTCTCACCTCATTGTGAGTGACTACTAAACTATAAACCTATCACAAACAATAACAGTGAGTAACAGTCATTTCTCACATGGTGAATTTTGACTTGAAGATACCATTAATTTGTTCGGAGCTACAACAGTACATTTATATTTACATAACCCTGTGATTTTGAATCATTAATGATAATAGCGTTCTCTCCTTCATCTGTAAGAATATCAAACAGTAATGTTACTTCCTAGTACAAGCGGGTATGCATTTTTTTACGAGTCAAAAATCAGAATTTTGCGCTCGAAAATGGAAACTGAATGGGAAAAGCAAGAGTGGGGAACGTGTTCTTGTGTCACCTACACACAGGAAGACAAGGCGGAAGCGGAGCTATTCGTTTTACGGTGCGGGAAGTGGGCCAAAGCCTGGGGAGTGTTTCACACTCCAACGACCTTGCGCTTTACCGAAGACACCCCGCGGCAAACGGCCACAGGAAGGTAAAATTAATGATCCACAAATTGAATGGATTCTTGCCCATAAGGAAATGTTATATCAACATAACATTAAACTTCATGAAGAGTATGCAAATAAGTAGCTTGTTAATCATCAATAAGTCAATTGTAGTAAGCCTCATTAAATTATTGGATTTATTACATCACATGCAAAAATTATTCAAAACACAATATGATTAATCTATGAAAAACACATTGCCATAACAATGCCATTATATGGTCATATCTGTATTTTTACTTCAGGTTGCCTAACTAAACTTTTATTTAAAATTATAGCATATTTGTCAGGATCTGGTGCGCCATCTTCCCCTAGAGGGCTGGGTTTGGAAAGGGGCACAGGTGTGCCCAATCACTGCCCACCTGTCCCTAATTATCCTAAACCTTTATAAGGACATTTTTGACAGCACACATTGTCAGGTCATTTTCAATTCCACTGCTGCATCTGATTTGTTTTTTGTCTTATGTTTCTGGTATGGATATTTTGTTAGTTGTTTGCACACAATTGTTTTTGTTTGTTACGTTGTTCCTTGGATTTCCCCCGCCGCAACAGTTGTTCTGTTTTGTTTGTGGTTTCTTGCTAGAACATTTTGTGAATAGCTATTTGACCACCTATCGATTTGTTACTTTGTTCCTAATTTTGTTATTAAATACCATCCCTCTTTTTGAGCACACCTGTCTCAGTTCCTGCTTGCCTTCACTTGGGTCCACCAGCAAAAAACCCAACTGTAGCGACACAAATGGAATAGATCTAATACAAAAAATGGTCATTAATGAAATAAAAAATCACACATTTTAAGCCTAGTAGGAGTCATAAATTGGTCAATACATTGTATTTGATAACATTTATTGTGTCATCCTTGGCTTGATAAGAATCTATTTGAATTTTACCAATTTAATCTCCTTCTCTCGATCAAAGTCCAGGTACATGCGTCCTTTAAAGCTCCTATAGGTAAGAATTACAATTTTGTATCGCTACTGCTCCATGACTGCATTTGGTCGGAGAGTATAACTGTCCACTTGTTTCTCCAAATATACACCTTGCCAAGTTGTGACATTGACCAGAGGCTTTCAGGTATGTTTTTGTCCTCACAGTTATCCAGAGAGCCATTGAAGGTCCATATTAACCTGTACTTTGGAAATACTTTTTGACATACGTTGGCCCTGAGAAGGATGGGTCCCACCAGGCTGTACTTGCCCAGTACATACTGCAGGAAATGGTGCCCCTACGACTCTATTGGATAAGGGATACAACCAACCATAGATATATTTATAGATACAGTATATATGAAATGAGATATATTGTCTCCACAAAGAATACAGTGACGAAAAGACCCACTCCAAATATGTGAGGTACTGTATAGTTATGAAAATACAGTAAAAGGAAAGAAGAGCTTTATGGCGAGATAATTTCAGTGGCAATAAACATAGAACATGTTAAAATGTTTACAAGACATTCTAGACAATTATTTGAGCGAGAAACACAGACGAAGCCCACTCAAAGCTGCAGACACGCATAGTCTGTTCGGTTATAGTTGTCCAGACATCACATCCTTGACTCGGCTTCCCACTCAACTGCCATGTGGCCTTCCCACTCTGTCTATGCGTATGGCATTGTTTTCCACACACAATTTTCATTGTACGCAGTGTAGGCGGGGGAAATCACGGCCGCTGCAAGTCGCCAAGCAGGCTGCCACTCCACGACCTTCCTGAGAAGGCAATTGCTGGCATCTTTATTGCCTGCCCGCCGCCCTCATCCACACCCTACTCACACCCATATCGTTCCTCCTGGGAGGTAAAACTTGGATTTCCCCCTTTCCTCTCTCCCTATCTACTCAACAACGAACACCTTACTCTCACCCTCTAATTAGCAGGCCTCCTCTCATTTCCTTTCCTCCCCTGCTTTAACATTAGGTGCCTTTATTCAGCTGGCTTTTCTCCCAGTATGCCATCAGCACATCAATTTGACTACAATGTTGCAATACTGAACGCATATTAGTCTCTGTATTCTATTAGTATACGAATGAGCTTGAAAGACTCCTCTCTCTTCGATAGGGGTGGGCGATACTGGGAATTTGGGATCCATCCGATCCAAGTAAATACACTGCAGTATCGGTCAATACTGATCTGATACCGATGCTTTGCTGGAAAATGTCATGATTATTAAATAATTGAATGTTGCCCCCGGGCAGCACGGCAGCGCAGTGGTTAGCGCATGTGCGGCACAGTTCATGTCATGGGAACCTCCTGTGTGGGTTCAAATCCAGCTCCAGACTTCCTGTGCGGAGTTTGTATGTTCTCCCCGTGATTGCGTGGGTTTCCTCCGGGCACTCCGGTTTCCTCCCACATTCCAAAAACATGCATTTCAGGTCCAAATTGTCCCTAGGTGTGAATGAGCGAGTGAGTTGTCTGTCCCCGTGTGCCCTGCGATTGGCTGGCAACCAGTTCAGGGTGTCCCCTGCCCACTGCCCGATGATTGCTGAGATGGGCTCCAGCACCCCCGCGACCCTACTGAGGATAAGCGGTGCAGCTGATGAGATGAGATGTTCCTCTCTTGAGTTAGTTTATGGTTACAATAGACATGGCACAGAGATTTTAAGCACATTTTTTTTCCTTTTTTTCATTTTTCATTAGATACCAGCACATTGCTAACTTTAATAGTATAATAGATAAAAAGAGATTAAAAAAAATAGAAACATGTTTATTACACTTGTTTCAGAACATAGATGAAGAGAATAAAATTAACAAAAAAAAAACAGAAGTGTAACCAAAATACAATTTCAGTTAAAAGAATGTCAACTGAAGAACTAAACATGTTCCTTTGCACAATGTTTTGAAAACAAAGTCAGTAATGCAAGTAAAGTATCAATCGACTCTCATTGGCTCTGTTGCCATCTTCAACCGATTTTCAGGTTTTTGTTCAGGAACAGTGACATGTTTACATTTTCATTGTTCTCTACAGGGTGATCTATTTATGTATTTAAGTCCATTTGTTGGGTTGCCACGGTAGTACCCCACTTGACCACACAAATTACAGTACACATGGCATTGTCCTTTTTTATAGTTGAAAAAAAAGCCCACCATGATCAGCACTTCCTGTCATCTTTAGCTTCTGGTAGTGGTCTGGACATAGATTCGTCACACTCCCCTGCCTGGCAAGCAGGATGAAGCCGCAGGCCAGGTACGAACAGGTGCTAAAAAGGTTCATGTCAGCCACCAATTTAGGCACACACTTAGAGATTTGGCAGATTGTGCGGGATGAGAGCTAAAGAAGGACTGCGTTTTCTACATAGAGAATCGGTTCTTTAAGGGGAAGAGGGAAGTTTCGATACCAGGACAAGAGTATCGATCCTATCAGAGTGCATAATATCACCTTTGAAATAGATCCGCCCACCACTACTCTTGGTGGTGTCAGAGCATGTCTGATCACTTCAATGACATGGCAGTGTGCAAGGTTTTAATACTTTAAATATTGTGAATGGGAAGTGAGAACGACTAGTTTGAGGGTATGCATACTTTTCCTTTTCCAGGTTTGAGGTGAGTATTAATACCCAAGCAAGTTTGTGCAGAGTTGAGGGAAATGCAGGTGTGTACGTTCCTTGTGCATAGAAAGCCTTCCAAGAATCTGCAGGGAACTCTTCGTAATTTATGGCATACAGAGGCGGTTTCTTAACTCACAGCTGCAATGCTAAGCAACAAAGAAAAAGCTTAAGGCAGTCACGTTAATTACCACTGAGGTTGCAATTCAGAATTTTCTTCATCTTTACTCTCATTGAACAGATCTTTCAAAGTCTTTTGGAAGGCAAAAGTGATTAAAGGGAGTACAAATAACATATGTTTACCAGTGGACAAACGGTGAGGTATTACATCATAAAATGTTATTTCCATTGGTAAGTCCTACAAACAATAAATGTAGTAGTTCAAATGATCTTACACCTCTGATCAATGTTTCTACTGTGTTTGATATGCAGAAAACATCGGAAAATAGGAAACCACGCTACCTCAAAGTTAATTTCACATCCGTCATTGGAAAGTACGGTATACTATCCCATTTATGCCCCAGCAGCAAGTACAAATACAGTATAAGCATAAATAGAGTGGCTATAGAAAACCTGACTCGAACATGCAAGTGGTAAGTCACATGTATTTGCAGATCAAAAATAACTAGCTTAGCCGGAGCAGTACTGTGAAGCCATCAAAGCCAAATCCTAAATATAGTTAAGCTGGTTTGTTTCTGTCTAGGTGGGGTACCAAACACATTATGGTTCATCACACAATTTGCTCTCAGATGCGACGTTCCAAAAACAAGTTGGCCTCAGAACTGTCTTGTCCAATCAAGTAACTAATGATACATCAACACTCTGTCCTAATTTTCTCTCGGATACAAAGAGAGTAGAAAAAACTCTATTCATTTCGTATGAGGACATTAACTTTACTTTTTAGTTACAGTATTTTTAACACACACATACCTACAAATATATATAAAATGTGTTCATAGACAAAGAGGATATAAAGAATGAAAATCAGAATCAATAGTAAGCGTTTTGGTGTGTCAGTATATTGAGTGGAAATCTGGAACAGTGTATCGTGGTTTGGTACCATACACAGAACTTGTGATTTTTGCGATTATGCCCGGGTTAATATTTTCTATTGCTTGTAGGTTTTTTTTGTTTTTTATTTAAAATTTTTTTTTTTTTAACGTATGTCATGATATTGGTTATACGGTTATATGGTTATACGCATATGCGCATAAAACGCTTAAATGCAGATATGTCTATCATGTATAATCTGCTCATATTAATTGCCATAATTTTGGGAAGTACAAGTTTAAATGTTTAGTGCTGGGCATGGGAGTAGGATAAAATAAAACATGTCCATTAATCGCAATTAACAACGAAAATACAGCAGCTATATTTCGCTTACAATTTTTTACATTGTATTTTGTCATTGTCTGTACAGTGTCCTTGGGTGGCTTGAAAGGCGCTTTTAAATAAAATGCATTATTGTTATTATTATTATAATGGCTGTGCGTCATTAGAGCATTACCCGCATAGAGACGCAAAAGCCCTTTTGGGTGGTATTTCCCTTCCTGTAAGGGTCATTCACCTGTAGAATCAAACTTGTTCTGGCATGGGGGGGTAGAATGTCATTTTGGGAAAGCTGCTGAGTCATCAATACAAAAAATGACGAGTCAGCTTTTTTTGGCCCGTTTCCACATCCAGGGTAACCTATTCGACCATCTGTAAAAGATGGAGTTGATATTCGATGTCTTTCTGGCTGGGGGAGTAAAATCTCTTTCCGGAAAAAAATGCTGACTCTGCGAAACCAAAAGTGCCGAGTGGATTTTTTTGGGTATTTTATCACATGAAGGTCAACCTCTCTTACTGCTTGCAGGACAATGTGTTGAAATTGAATGTTGTTCTGGTCTGGTAAAACTGTGTAGTCCTCAAAACTAAAAGTGCTGAGTCAGTTTTATAGGGAGTATTTTCACCTCTAGAGTGACCTACCTGATTGCTCCTAAACGATTGTGATCTTGGCTAAATTTGTCCTGGCCTGGGAGAGTAGAATGTCTGTCCGAGAGAGCTACTGAGTCAGAAAAACAAAAAAATGGTGAGTCATTTTTTGGGGCAATTTATCCACATCTAGGGTAACCTACGTGTAAGAGATGATGTCAAGTCAAGTCAATGTCGTACTGGAGGAATTGTGTTTCTAGAAAAAAAAATGCTGAGTCAACAAAACATTTAAAGTAACCTACCTGATTGCCTTTAAATATGTTTTTGATAATTAGTAGTGTTCTGGCTTGGGAGACAAGAATGTCGTTCTGAAAAAAATGAGTTAATGAAATCAAAAGTGCTGAGTCAGCGTTTTTTTGTCATTTATTTGCATCTAGTGTAACCAACCTGATTCCCTGTAAAATATGTTGGTGATAATCAATGGTGTTCTGGCATTGAAGACAATAATGTCTTTCTGAAAAAAAGCTGAGTCAATGAAAAAAGAAAAGCTGGGTCAGCAGTTTATGTAATTTTTCACATCTATGGTAACCTACCTGATTGCCTGTAAAAGATGAGCCATATTAAAACTCCTTTCCCTTTTTCAGGTGGACTGACAGACAAACAAACAGACAAACAAACATAGAGTATATATGTATATACTTAGATCCCAAACGAAAACATCACCACTCTCGCTTTGCTTGCGGTTGAAAGACAAATACTTCAACTTTGATGAATATTGAATGCGTTCATATTTTAATTACATAGTACTGTATATACAGACCAAAAACAGTAATAATATTAACATAAAGTTGGTATTTATCATTTATGCTAAGTCATCAATAAATTGTCATCCGTTTTCTTCATATTGTTCTTGTCCTCATTAGTGTTGTCAGGTGAGCTGTAGTGAGCCACGCTAGGTGAAAGGGGCTAAATGATCAAATAAGGAAATAAACGCACATACAACAATTTAAATGTCATTGGTCCAAAAAATCTCTTATAGGTAACAAAATCCAATTCGGATATTTCATTTCCAGACTAAATTGTTGAAAGAAATGATTCATACAAGATGAGGCATCCTCGATTTTGAGCGGAATACCAGATGATGGGCATGTCACACACAAGACGTCATCAGGAAGTGAGCTAGTAAACAGGAATACAGGGAGGAGACTCGGCCAGGACAGAAACATGTTGGCTTTTTTAGCACAAGGTTTATAAATACACCTGCAAGCCTCCTTGACTCTTCCTCCTCTTTTTCTTTGCTAGCATGTACATGATGTGCTTTTGCTCCAATGCCGGCGACCGTCACCCACTGACATTATGTTCTCCATAACGCAAGCATTAGCTCAACTCCCGGGAATAGAGTTAGTGTATATATTTCTGTGATGTTGCTAAAGCAACATGGCACACAACACATTTATCCTTATCCGACCCTACATCACATGTTGGGGCACACAACTGACAACGAACACTGAGGCGTGCGTACACTTGAATGAATTGGAGAATTCCTTACGATTGGGAACTTTAACTAATTTAGCCTCATTTACGCAGAGATAATGACTCACGTGGCTTGATGAGCATTGTTCAAGATGCAGTCTTGTGATGCGCTTGTCTCCTTTTTGGCCAAACTAGCAAAGCACTACTTAGACCTGTGCTTTTCAACCACTGTATCAGAAATGGGCAGGAGGAGGAGTACAGGAAATTGATTCAGGACTTTGTCCGATGGAGCGACGCAAACCACCTGCACCTGAACACCACCAAGACCAGGGAGATGGTGGTGGACTTCAGGAGAACCAGAACTCACCAGGTTCCTGTAACCATCAAAGGAGAATGTGTAGAATTTGTCCAGACCAACAAATACCAGGGTGTGCAGCTGGACAACAAACTGGACTGGACTGCCAACACAGAAGCTCTATGTACAGTAGGAAAGGCCAAAGCCGACTTTACTTCCTCAGAAGGCTGGCCTCCTTCAAAATCTGCAAAAAGCTCCTGAAAATATTCTATGAGACAGTTGTGGCAAGCGCCCTCTTCTATGCGGCAGCGTGTTGGGGAGGCAGCGTCAAGAAGAAGGATGCCTCTCGTCTCAATAAACTGGCGAGGAAAGCAAGCCTGACAACAGTAGCTGAGAGACGGGCACTGGATAAGCTGCGGTCAATCATGGACAATCCATCGCATCCACTACACAGCATTATCTCCAGACAGAAGAGCAGTTTCAGCGACAGACTGCTGTCACTGTCTTGTACTACGGACAGACTGAAGAGATCTTTTCTTCCTCATGCAATGAGGCTCTTTAACTCTACCCGGCAGAGTAAAATCCCACATTAAACCACACCCCCTACATTGCATATTACCGAAATTTATTGCAATATGTATTCTGTGTAGCACTATTTAGATATTCTATATAACACGCTACAGTGGGCATTTGCACGTCACATTGGGTATTTCTCATCTCATCTCATTAGCCGTACCGCTTATCCTCAATAGGGTTGCGGGGGGGCTGGAGCCCATCCCAGCCATCTCCGGGCAGTGGGCAGGGCACACCCTGAACTGGTTGCCAGCCAATCGCAAGGCACACAGGGACAGAACATTCGCTCATTCACACCTAGGGACAATTTGGACCGGCCAATTCACCTGAAATGCATGTTTTTGGAACGTGGGAGGAAACCGGAGTACCCGGAGGAAACCCACGCAAGCACGGGGAGAACATACAAACTCTGCACAGGAAGTCTGGAGCTGGATTTGAACCCACGCAGGAGGTTCCCATGACATTAACTGTGCCGCACAAGCGCTAACCACTGCGCCGCCGTGCTGCCCATTGGGTATTTGTATATTGTATTATTTTTGCTTTATTATTGTATTGTTCTCAGCTCAGGGATGCTGCTGGAAATGTGAATTTCCCTGCGGGGATAAATAAAGTATCTATCTATCTATCTATCTATCTATCTATCTATCTATCTATCTATCTATCTATCTATCTATCTATCTATCTATCTATCTATCTATCTATCTATCTATCTATCTATCTATCTATCTATCTATCTATCTATCTATCTATCTATCTATCTATCTATCTATCTATCTATCTATCTATCTATCTATCTATCTATCTATCTATCTATCTATCTATCTATCTATCTATCTATCTATCTATCTATCTATCTATCTATCACCTGCTGTGACGGCTTGTCTAGTCTGCCACGGAAAATCGCCCAACTTTATCTTTGCAAGGAAGCATGCCATTGTACAGTGTATTTCATTAACCTAATGCGAAAATGGTACGGCTGAATTTTTTCATATTTTTATATGTTTAATGCACGGGAAACTAGGAAAACCGTCTCAGTGATTCATATGGCTCCCTATCTACCATAGAATCAATTACAAAATCCTGCTCTCCACTTACATGGCCATTCATAACCTTGCCCCTCCCTATCTCTCTGACGTCCTTTACACTGCCGCGCTATCCCGCACCCTCAGATCATGTTCCTCCCTTCATCTCACTATACCCCCTGCCCACCTTAGCTCCACGAGGAGCAGAGCTTTCAGCTGCTCTGACCTCCAGCTCTGGAACTCATTGCTGCCTGACCTCCGAAATTCTGCGACCCTGTCCACTTTAAAATCCAGACTCAAAACTCACCTTTTCAGACTTGCCTTTTCTTGGCCATATGGCTTACGCACCTCCCCTCTTCACTCTAATGGGTTTATTGGCTATTTATTACTTGCTTGTTTTACTCTTGTTTTACTCTTGCTTTTTTGTTGTGTCCTACTCATATGTACAGCGACCTTGGGTGTCCTGAAAAACGCTTTGAAGTACAATGTATTATTATTATTATTAGTATTATTATTAGTATTATTAAGTGCTTACATACATAGTGTGCGATAAGGGCCATACTGATGTACTGTTATATCATTATCACAAATAATTTCTAAATCTAATACTTTTCATTTATGTATCCTTCAAATTCATCTGATGATCGTTCGGCCATTATCACATAAGATATCTGTAAACAGTCACTATCACACCATAATTAAATATTATTGATTAATTATTTTCATTGAAAAAACACTATTTTTGGTTGACCCCAAACTTTTGAACGGAAGTATAAAGTCCACCATTAGAACCAAATTGGTCTCATCAGACCACAGTGCATGGTTGCCATGATCAATTTTCTCATTCTGCTTCAGTAAACTTGGCAGTCTGTCTTGGGCATCATTTTAAAGGTGGTTTACTTCTGGGATGGTGGCCATTACAACCTTTTTAATGCACCGCTGAGCTTTTGGCCCAAGCTCTGAAAGATTGAAAGCGATTAAAAACGAGATACACCTCTCAAATGGGAACAGCTGTTAAGTTGTTAACTCAATCTCAAAATGTATCTTAGATTGTTTTTTTCAGCAAGCTTATAAAGCAATATCTAGTTGTGCATCCTGAATCTTTTGAAAAGCTAGATGAGGACACTTAAAGCTGGCACACCAAAAGTAATGTATTAAAAAGAAAAATCATTCCAAAAATGTCTTTCTGTTATGCATTGTAATTCTTTCTGGTCTGCTAGAATAGATTTCAAATGATTGACTATAATAAGTTTTGTTCAGGACAAGGCTGTGGCGTTTCTATAGACGACCTTGAGTGAATGAAATCCATATATAAGAGCGGCGGGCAAATCTTTTGATTTTCAGGCAACAATAGATTTAACCCTCATGCTGTCCTTGGGTCAAAATGACCCGCCACTGTCCTGTTACAAACCCAGAAAAAAACACCCTAAATGATATTGTATTTAACTTGAAATGTTATGACTTTTCCTAGATTGGTCCCAACACCAGAAAAACGTTTTTATTCACATTTGCATGTATGCTGTATAAAAAAATACCATGATGGTCTTTAAAATGAGGACAACACGAGGGATAAAACATTGGGTCAAGGGCCCACAGACCTATCCACATTTTCTCATTGCATTAATTAATTAGAATAAATGCAGTTATGTACAAGTTATGTATTTTTTTTAAAATAGATTAGTTTCATCAAATTTGTTTTGAAAGACTCCCGAATGAGGCAAAATAATATACTAGGGCCCTTGTCAAGCACAAAATTTTATATTGAGTTTTGTTACTATTTCTGTTTTATTACGGTAGTTGTATTTTTTTGAAAGATTTTCGTGGGGTTTCTGTAGAATGATTTTGGTATTTTCAGAGTTTAAACAAAATAATATATTAGGTCCTGTCACAGTTGCCATGGCGCCCAATTGGCCCCGCCTGTGTGGCGCCAGCTGCGGCTCGTTGACATATTGGCTTCCCTTCTATTTAAGCTCAAATCTCTCACTCACCCTTGACCAGTCTGTCAATGAACCTCTTCACCATCAAGACGTGGGTTTTTGACTCTGTCCGGTTTCCTGCTGGTTTCCTGTCCGGTATTGTTCCCGTCTAATTTGTCCTGTTTAAAATCTGTCTTCAGTTTCTTTCCCGTCTAGTTTGTCCTGTTTAATCTCGATATCCAGTTTTGATATCAATTCTGTCTGTCCCGTCCTGTTCGGTATCAACCCCATCGGTCCAATATCTGCTCGTGCAATTGGTATCGATCTCGTCGGCCGCTGGCTTCCAGTCATTCCACGCCAGACTGCTACCTTACGTCTTCCGCCCAACGATGGCCGAATCACTGGCTTTTGGGTTAAGGTGCATGACTGCCCCATTTCCCGTAAAATAATAGCTTGTGTGAGAAACGTCACGCATTTGGGTTCTTCACCTGTCCGGTTCATGACAGGTCCCTGTTTAAAGCACATTTATTTTTCAGTAATTCTCTAGTTTTTTGTAGTATATCTGTCATAATATGTTTGTAGTAGACAAACAAAGGGACAATAAAGACATAACTGGCACCCAAAAAAAACTATTTCTTCCATTAGCAGTATGTTATATACTGTTGTATAAATGTATTTATTATAAATTTACCATTTTTGCTCGGCGGGCCGGTTTAAAAAGCCCGATGGGCTGCATCTGACCAGCGCGTTGTAGTTTACTCACCCCTGATCAATAAGGTGATGGGCAAAAATTCCCCCTTCTTCACTGCCTTTTGACTTACGCATATTTACACCTATAATGCACTATTATGTTCTCTAGACACAAACCACAGCTCTTTGTACAGTACAAATACAGTAGACTGATGTTTTTCATCTCCATCGCCTGAACTCTACAATGTCAAATTAACCACCGAGGTCTTTTTGCTGGCAACGGAAAGACGCACAAATTCAAATGCCATCATTGTTCAATTGAAAATTGGTGCACAGCGCTGTGACCTTCTCCGGATCTTCTGAAAAGCTCTTAAATATGTGGCCCAGCACTGTCATTTTTCACTCCCTTGCTAAGCATAGAGGCTCTTCTGTCCTTCACTTCTGGCCAAAATGATTGTCAGCTTGGGCCAGCGTGTGTGTTGGCCAATATGTGACAGGTCAGGTGGCAAGTGATCTTCCTGTGCACTTTCATTCATTCTTTGTCGGATCACATGTCGGACAGTCCACAAGTATATAGAATTGTGCTTGTGCAATCAGGCAGTTTGAAAAAGTAGCAGTGTGCAACTCAAATTCTGTCGTAGACATTTCCGCACAACATGCCAGTCTTTTCTGTGGGGCCAATAAATTGCTCGGAATTTTGTACACAAAACCATGTACATATAGGTATGTAAGATATGGGCACATCAAATCCAAAGCTTGCTCTTTAGATTATACCAGGATACAATTCTGACCGCATTGGACAGATAAATCTTTACAGCATAGAAACATTTATTTAAATGACATTATTAACCCCAATTACATAACCAAAAAAAATACAGACACACATAAACTGCTGTTCCTCTTTGCCTCTCCCAGGTGAACCAGACATTTCACAAAAAATATAGTCATGAGAAGGCCAAAGAGGATGATTGGTTCCCTCAGGTTAGGAAAGATGACTTCATAGTTTGTTCAGGGTGTCCCGGCTTGAGGAAGAGTGTGAACCTCGGTCATCCCAAAAGGACTTGGAGTTAGTTGAGGTGGCTCGGGCAAGTAATCTGAATACATGCTCGGATGATGTCTGGTGCATTTCCCAACGACAGGATACCCTGATTAAGGGCCCGAATGCAATATCTCTCAATTGGCCTTAGAATGTTCCAGGATGTTGTTGAAGGAGCTGGTTGAAGTGGCCGAGGAGAGGGAAGTCTCGCATGGATGGATAGAGTTCAGCTAAATGACAGCTGGTTCAATTCAAAGTAAATTGAGTAGATACTAAGGAATAGATCATACAGATCCAAATTTTGCAACTATTAAAAGTGTACGGTTCACTGTACATGGATCCCTTAACAGCCTGTGTTGTTGGCAAGACACGAATCCAGACAGCTCTCTCCGCTGCCAACAGTTCCTGGCCCGAGTTCATGTCGTGGCAATGTTTTTCTGTCTTCCCCTCTTCCGGGCCCCTTCAACAGTGCATTGGAGAATAAACCTGGCTGTCCTGATGATCTTGTGATGTGACCATTCTACTGCAGTTTTTCCCGGGGTTAAGTTGACAGCTGTTATTCATAGGGTCCTATGTTCCATCTGATGGTGTTACTTATGGCTTCATTTGTCACATGGGCTTTGTAGCTGATGCCTAGAAGTTTCCGGCAGCACCATATCTCCATGGCCTGGATTTTCCTTTCCAGCTTTCCTGCGAGAGTATATATATATATATATATATATATATATATATATATATATATATATATATATATATATATATGTATATCTCATCTCATTAGCTACACCACTTATCCTCAGTAGGGTCACGGGGGTGCTGGAGCCCATCCCAGCATTGAAATGTGCATAGTGGAGACACTCAGTGAGACGCAGGAGGATTCCAGTCAGGAAGCACCCCACAGTACAGGACACCTCTCGGCATCTGCGATACCCCTCGACCATAGGGTCCCCCCTCACACTACCCCAGGCGCCCAACCCCCAAAAGAGAGAGTGAAGTGGCTTCCAGCAAACAACAACCTTGCATGGAACCAACTTGACCAGGACCTTGATAGAGTCCTAGAGGCCACTTTAGCAGAATCAGCAGAAAGGAAAATCAACAGCATGGCTGCTTGTGCTTACTCCATGGCCAAGGAGCATTTTGGTACAGAGGAGAAGAATGCAGCAATATAGCACCTGGACAACAGTCCAACAGAAGGGAAAAAGAGATCAAGAAGTTGAGAAGGGAAATCAAGGCTCTCAACTTGCAGTACAAACATGCCAGTCCCAGAGAGAAGGAGGGCATAAAAGACCTGACCACTGGACTTTGAGGACAATTGTGCAGACTAAGAAGGGCAGAGAGGTCACGGAGACTGAGAAAGGAAAAGGAGGTCAAACGTGCTCAGTTAACTAAGAACCCGTACAAGTTCACCCAAACCTTGTTGGGGGAAGCACGATCTGGGAGACTGACCAGCCCTATAGAAACGGTAGAAAGTTTCCTTAAAGAAAGTCACAGCGACACCTTTCGAGGCCAAGCCTTGGACATCCACCCAAGGATTGGAAGCAGCAAAACCCCAGAAGAGAACCTCAACACTAAGGAGCCATCATGGAGAGAGTTCCAGGACGTTGTGAAAAAAGCCCAGTCATCATCTGCCCCAGGACCCAGCGGTATACCTTACAAAGTGTACAAGAGATGTCCAATACTTCTACGGAGGCTGTGGAAGCTACTGCGGAGAATTTGGATAAAGGACATAATCCCAACATCCTGGAAGAGAGCAGATGGGTGCTTTGTGCCCAAGGAAAAAGACTCATCCGACACAAGCCAATTCCGAACCATTTCTCTACTAAGTGTTGAATGTAGGATATTTTTCTCAGTCCTGGCACTGAGGCTGACAACGTACATGGTCAAGAACAAATATATTGACACATCAATCCAGAAAGGTGGCATCCCAGGGTCCTCTGGATGTCTGGAGCACACAAGCATCATCAGCCAGTTGATCCGCGAGGCCAAGGAAAGTAAAGGAGACTTAACAGTCGTCTGGCTAGACTTGGCCAATGCATATGGGTCAATTCCCCATGATCTCACCAACACTGCGATGGAGCATTACCATATCCCACAGCACATAAAGGGAATGATCACCTCCTACTTCAGTGGATTCAAGTTTCAGTTCCAAACCACCCAGTTTACCCCCCAGTGGCAAGACTTGGAGAAGGGGATCGTCACGGGGTGCACCATCTCCCCCATCCCGTTTGTTATAGGCATGAATCTACTCATCACTGCCGCGTTGAAGGAGACCAGAGGGCCGATGACGAGGTCTGGCATATGTCAACCTCCGTTGAGATGCTTTATGGACGACCTCACAATTACAACAGTAACCCATGTGCAAGCAAGATGGATCCTGAAGGCACTTGACGAGGTAGCAACCTGAGCTCGGATGGAATACAAGTCTAGAAGGTCAAGAAGCATGGTGATCAGGAGTGGGAAGGTCACAAGCAGGTTTCAACTTCGAATCCAAGGAGAAAACATACCACCAATCAAAGATAACCCAATATATATATATATATATATATATATATATATATATATATATATATATATATATATATATATATATATATATATATATATATATATATATATATATATATATATATGTAGATATACATGTTGACTTGACTCTAAAAAACGTATTGCAGACTTGATTTGCCTTTTTCCCACAATAACTTAAGGTTGAGACTAGCTTATGACTTGTACATATGTGCCCTACTCCCACTTTTGGAATGTATTTTCTCTTTCCCTTACTGCAACAAGGCTCTGGAATTTCATTCACTGTAGTCCTACTTTAAAATGTTAGTATATGTTTATTTATTGTACTGGTGTTATTGTAAATTAGGCTTACAAGTACATACTGTTTCCTACATTGACTTGTGTTCAACAATGGTGTTCTATTATTCAGAGAGCACATTTGACTGAAAAAGAAAACCTGGTATGCCATTTTGTTTTCATCGTTTAAAACATACTGAATCATTTTCACAGTATTTTCTTTTTGTACTTGCTTTCCCTGGGACCGACTGACTTTCTATTTTGGGGTCTTGGCTGGCTTGGCTGATTTGAACTTGCAGAGTCACCATCATTGTTTGTAAAATGTTCCCCAAACATGAGTGACTATCAAAAGGTCATGTCTGCTAGAATAACTCCTGTGATATTTACAGGCGTGCTCGTGTTCCTGATAGCTTGGCTGCTCGTTCTGAAGTAATAAGAGGAGTTGGTATCCAGCAATAGAAAACATAGAGGCCAATTATGTAACAGAAGGATTTTATAAGAGTTAATGTTTGAAGTTAGGTGTATTCTCGATCCATATCCCAAACATGTGTCATGTAACCTTTTGTCGTCTTGGTCAAATATACTATGTAAATTATGCACAATTAAAACAATGCACGGATAATTGACAGAGATAGGCCTCAACTTACCCGTGACCCCGAACAGGATAAGGGAGAAAAAGATGGCTGGGCGGATCCTTTAAGATCTTGCCATGCATCAAGATGCTAATCAGCTTTCAGTGAGGAAATAAAGGCCACTGCGAAGTCCGCTTCGTAAACAATGGCAACCACGAAAGCACTTAGCATGCATGTTAGCAGCACATTTACTACACTGAAAATTTCTGTAATGCCTCCTAGTTAAGATAACAGTTCTTAACTTTATTCTCATGATTTTTTCTTTCCATTTGGATCTTTTGCTGATTAAGTCCTACTTCATCATACAGTCACCAGTGGCAGTCAATCACATTTGGTGGGATAAATTGCAAAGAGGAAAAAAAATAGTATAAAAAAACCATGGCATTGAGGTAGAGATCATGAACATCTAGTGCCCATGTGTGCACACCCCCAAGTAATTTTTTTTTATTCCAGGTGTACATTGAAATCGTGTTTGAGCAGGCTATGACCTAAACATCTTGTTGTCCGTCAAAAGTAACTTTCAAAAGTTATTCTCAAGTTTGACAGGCAGAGTGTCTCATGGGAGAAGTTCTTGAGGCGCATGGCCAGAAATTCCCCAACTCCAATTTTAAACCCTGTGAAAGAATTTTATAGCTAGTTGCTCCTCTTATGGTTTTTCTTCAACCGGTTTACGTGAGATGAAGATAAACATAATTACTATGCCCAAATAAACATGCACTACCTTTCTTTTCATGGTTTATGGAAAGCATCTGCACTAAATACAGAGCAGATGAGTCAATCACAGACAGATAAACAATCACACTCACAAAGCCATTTCATCACTTAGATTCACGGTGCACATTCTTGGAAAATTAGCATATTATAAATAAAGCAATGACATATAATTTTTGTTTAGGGCAGTTAGGTATTGCTTTAACCATAAGTACCATATATGTAGTCAATTCTTCAATACTAACCACTTACAATGCCAAGTGGCAATTGACAGTTTCAGAGACAGTTTCTTCCCCAGAGCCATCACTACCCTAAATAAGCAAGCAAAACTGTGAAAACATATATCTTGCGATTTATTTGGATATGCTAATACTATTGCACCACTTTTCATTGCAATATTGTTATGATGCATTATGTTTGTCATGGCACTATTGTTATAACTTGGGTGAGTCTCTAAGTACTGTGTTGAAAATATTTTTGCCAAATAATTCTGACCTTATTTTAACGTATATTTTTTTATTCCATGTTAACCCTGGAGTGCCATGTTTAACCTCATTCTATTGTATTCTCTTCTCTTGTCTTCTCTCGTCTTCTCTCGTCTTCTCTTGTCTTCTCTTGTCTTCTCTTTTCTTCTCTTCTCTTCTCTTCTCTTCTCTTCTCTTCTCTTCTCTTCTCTTCTCTTCTCTTCTCTTCTCTTCTCTTCTCTTCTCTTCTATTCTATTATATACTATTCTATTCTATTCTATTATATACTATTCTATTCTATTCTTATACGTTAATAATTTCGATAGAAAAAAAATCCTTCAAATAATAACTTACTTATCTCAATACAGCAAGTATGCAATAAGTATTTTTTTTTTTAGTTTTTATCCAATTTACACAAAATATGTGTTGAACACAGTTTTTGAACATGGCATGGTGGTTGAGTGATTAGCGCATAGGCCACACAAAGCAGATGTACAGGGTTCACTTCCAGCAACTGGCTTCCCCCATGCGGAGTTAGCATGTTCGAAATACCTGCATGTTGGTTGATATGGCTAAATTGCCCCTTGGTACAAGAAAGCAAGATAATTATATGTTTTTGTGTGTCCTGCCACTGCATGGCTGGCAACCAGTTCAGGGTGTCCCCTGCCTACTGCTTGTAGATGGTGACACTGGTGAGGATGAGCAATACAGAAAATGGATGGATGTGTTGATCACGCTGGAATGCTTTTTAAAAAGTCTTGAGGGAAGTGAAACATACCGTTATTCATGCTTGTATGTCCACACGTGCAATGGCCATTGTGAATATCTATAACTACATCTGTGGAACGGTGTCATATCAGCCAAATATCAATTTCCGCCATCGTAATTTCCATTTTTTGAAGGCCTTGATACAGTATACTCAGTAACCATCACTCATCGTGGCCACGAATGAAGAAAAAACCTTAAAGAATTTGGTAATTACAGTAGACATTAAACTCAATGGATGTTGCAACATTTATTGCTGCCCGGTCATGCTGGAAGGGGAATAACCTAATGTGCGGTCCCTTCTCAAGGTTTCTTCATTTTCTTCATGTTGAGATTTTTGATTTTTTCCCTTGCCTTCATGTAGGTTTGAGATCAGGGGATGATGTAATAATGGTATGTGGGTTTCAATAATCTGAGGTCGGTGCAGCCCTTTGAGACTCCTTGTAATTAAGGGCTATACAAATAAACTTCGCTTGACTGATGTTTATAAAGCACAACACAACTTTTACACTGAGACACACCTAGATGTACAACAGGCTGACGTACAAAGGCCAACTTTTTGTATCAATATTTTATTTGTATTTTTATTATTATGTCATATTC
This sequence comes from Urocampus carinirostris, assembly GCF_059441175.1. NCBI lineage: Eukaryota > Metazoa > Chordata > Actinopteri > Syngnathiformes > Syngnathidae > Urocampus > Urocampus carinirostris. The sequence goes on from NC_142349.1 coordinate 28,490,656, forward strand.
TTTAAAGTTCTTTTATCAGCATTGTACACCGGGGTTGCAAAGACAATTCGTGGGCATTTTTATGTAAATGACAATAAATGCATTAATGGATCTTGAATTTTATTTGTATATCGCCCCTGAGGTTGGAAGATTTTTTTATAGAGCAACGCAAGAATTCAAATACAAATACACGACAGGTTGTCAGGATTCGATTTGGGGACCCTGGCAGGGGGCGGGAGAGTGCTGAGTTGAGTCTTCGAAGTGCACTCGAGCCCTCACACCGCCACCTTTGCCGCTGACTCGGGGCTCTCCACGCACCCTGCTGATATAGCAACCTCCTGGGAACCGCAACTAGAAACGCTGGTGAGCGCTTAATATCTCAAATCTAATAGAAAAAAACTGGAGAACTTTAAGAGGTTATCAGAATAGGCAGTTGTTAAAATAATATGATGACGTTGGACTGCGGGGGATTTTTGAACTCTTTGGATTAACCCTATAGCGCGCATCAGAAACACACTAAATCGGATCACTTGAAAAAAAATAACTTTGCAAGAAAAAGAGTCACTGCTCAGTGCGTCCTTGAGCTTTTGGATAGGTGACATCACCGCTCGAACGCGTGCTATTTCCACGCGTGGGAAAAAGAGAGAGAAAAAAACGACCCCAGCGTCCCCGCCTGGATATCCAGCGACCCCGCCGCGCGCACCCTGCCGGCTGAGGACCTCGGGCCCCCGGAGCCTCCGTCAATGCTCGGCACGCCGTCGCAGAGGCTCCAGGCTGGCCGGCAAGATGAGCTCCACAATTCAGATGCTGCTCGCGTTTTTGGCGACTTGCATGCGACTTGGCTCGGCCGAGGTGAGTGCGCATCGGGAACTTTTGCATCAGACGCTCGCCGGGCACTTCTTTGCGAAGGATACGGAAAAACTAATACTTGCACCACTTGTTATTGGTCGTTTTGGTAATTTTGCATGAAATTATATTCGAGGTTATCATACCTGTCAACCCCAGCCAATTGTTCCTCTTATTGTTCTTAATGATTGCAATCTCCCCTGTTAAGCGATAATGAACCTTACAAATACAACGCAGCAACTATTTATTCACATAAAGCTATAATTTTAAGAACAGGGGCAATCAACGTAGTGCCTACAGGTACCAAGTAGTCCCCTGAAAGCACCTGAGTAGCCCGTGGTCTTGTTTTAAAAATAACTCACCAGTGATGGGTCATAGTGATTTTCTATAAAATTTGATTTCTAACTGGCATTAGAAATCATTGACATGATCACTGTATTTAAAGTATTGAGTTAAAGTAAAATATTCTATTTATTAAGTATGTGAAACTGAGTTCAAAAAGCCCTTGTGCTTACATTTTTATTGCACATATCTGCTTTTATCATATTTTTTATCAGGGCAGTTTGGAAAGGAACACATTAGGTTCTAGGATTGGGGGCTGGGGAAAGTGCTCAAGAGTGACGTCATGAAAAAAAAATATGAAAAAAAAAGTTCATTTGAGCACATCTAAGAAATAGGCATGCTTGTACATCGAGAACAAGTTGACTAGAGCTGTAATAATAACTTCAAGCCAGGAGATGGCGGCAGAGAAGAAATTCCAAACAGCACCTATTTACTCACAGCAAGACATATTATGTAAAACAGGGGTTACCAATGTGGTGCTATGTAGGCGCCTGGTGGTTTCTTGAGAGCAAATAAGTAGCCCGCAGTCTGGTTCTGAAAGTAGATCACCAGCTATGGGTCATAGTGATTTTCTAGGAATATGATTTCTAACTGGTATATTTGAATTCTCCTTCAAATAATTACAACCTTGTCCTGTTTGGATATCGGCGTTAGTAATGGGAATTCTGGCTTCTTTTTTTGGATAAGCTGCTTAATGTGCTTTGTTCAGTAGAGCTAACTCCCTTCAGATTGTTTGAGTTGCTTTAATCGCTATATCACCATTTATTATGCAACCTAATGCATGAAAAACAATGGCGACCAGATGACGAAGGTGCTGTATCTAAGGCAGATTAAGAGGCTTCTTATAGAAAGCAGTGCTCTCTTTGTTATGTGGGGGAGCAAACCCCTATTCCCCCCAAAAAGGGTCTGGAGAAGGATGGACCAGGCTGTACTTGCCTGAGATACACCACAGTAAGTAGTGCCTCTACAACACAGGTGGTTAAGGGGTCTGTGAATAACATAATTATAAAATTGTAATAACCGTGTTACAACATAAGTTGTTATTTAAGTTAAAAAAAAATCGTTTTTCATACAAAATAAAAAAAAAAACAATCCCACCCCAAACAAACCCAAAACCGACAGGCGCAAAAGAGTAGTTCATCATGTGAAAACAAAATATATGGGTAAAACTTATAAATGGACATTTATGGGTTATGGCGGGTTTATGAAAGGTGGAATTGATATGCTCCTTAAGTCACCATGAAATGGAGCTATAAAATAAGATACAGGATACAGGAATTGGTTAAGTTGGAGTGTGGTATTTAGTGTGGTTGTTTAATTAGATATATACTTCACAGCGGGAACAATAGTGACATTGTGATCAATTCATTGTATAGGATATCATTTCTAGAGCTTTTGTTTGTTTCTGAAGTCCCCAAATTACAAAATGTTCTAAACGGGATTTAGGCTCGAGCAGTTAGTCCATGCTCTTTCAGGTGAAAATCCATAATCTTTGTAGGTGCCCTGAGATAGTCTTTAAATACACCACACGGTTCAATTATATGCTGCTGCGTCATAAGGGATGACACTGTCCAATAAATCAGTGAGCTCAGTCAAAAACACTGTCACTTCATTAGAAGGAGAACACAGGTTTGGATTGCAGCCAAGATAAAAAGTCTAAATGTATTGAAATATGCTATCATTTGTAACAATAGTAAACAACTTCCCAATTTTTCTATATTGTGTATTTGAAAATCTGGCCCAGTCATTCTTGACTCTTGGTATTAATTCGTCATGAGATGCTACAATTGGCCAGAAATGCTGAGGATGTTGAATCATGCCAAGGCATAAAGAAAAAAAAAAGACAGGATGCATTGATCTCATACACAGGAAAACAAGACAGAAGCTGTTGTTGCGACTTCCAGCGTGTCCCAACAGGGGTCACTCTATAGAAAGTCACTGACTTTTTTGCCGGATGTCCATCTTTACTCAGCCCACCTATTTTTTTTTTTTTTAATCCAAGCGGTGACTACTGATCTTAACTGGGAAATACATTGGTTGTATCTTCCCGAAAGGCATCAACACATACTGTTTGCCTTATACTTAAGCGCTGAATCAAAATGAACAGTAAATAACAAAAGAATCGTTTTCATTGTCACACTACGCAATATCTATTGTCAACTGGGATAACAGTTTCAACTTGTTTACTACCATTGGAAAGTGATGACTTTAGATATCGCTTTTAAGGATGGAATGAGTTAAAAGACATGGACAGCTAGCTTCAAGCTTACATCCAGGAGTGGTTTTAGGTTCAGAGATTTGGGGGTACTGAGGACCCAGAGCAGTGGTGGGAAACCTACAGATCGCGGGTCATTAGGCTTAATATTTTGACCCGCCAGACAAAAACGGTCAATATATCACGACAATATATAAAGTAGTAAATCTAGTACTACTAATAAAAAATGTTTATTGGTGCCAAATTTGTCTGCAACAAAAATACTACTACAGAAATACTTGGAAAAACTCAAAATTTACGACAAAACTAAAAATCAAGCGGTGCTTAAAACTGGATCCAACATGTTATTTTGTCTTCATTTAGATAAAAAAATACTATATAGATACTACATAAATACAACCATATTCATATCAAAAATACTTAAGAAATAAAACAAAGATACTAGAAATACTTCTACATAAGTACTACAAAAATACCGCTACAGTAACACTTTTATACAAAAATACCACTACATGGATATTATGACAGAAATACCTACAAAATACTTCTACAGAAATTTTACAATAGAAATACTACAAAACACAACAAAAGTAGCACTACAGAATTCTAAAGATGTACTATAAAAATATACTATGGGAATACTTCAAAAATATTACTGTAGAAATACTATAAAATACTATGAAATAAAAGTACAGTAATACTGTGAATATATTACAGAAACACCACAAAAATCTGACTGTGCAGAAGTAATACAAAAACTACAACAAAAAACAACTCGAGCAACACTAGAAAAATACAACCACGAAAATATTACACTCAATACTACAACAATAAAACTACAATAACACTACAACAGAAATACTACAAAAATACAACTACAGTAATACAACAAAATATCGACCATAAAATACAAAAAAATACTACTGCAGAAATATTATGAAGCGGTGCCAGCAATCAAATGGACTGAAACACTTCAAGGCAGTGGAGTATCTCCTACGCCAGGGGTCGGGAACCTATGGCTCGCGAGCCATATATGGCTCTTTCTATGAGTACCTATGGCTCAGAGACCAATTTGATTGCATGCAAAATTTCTCCATCTTGTTCAAAACCAAAAACGTCTATGCTACTCAGGTACACGTAAAGCCAAACCAAAGCTAAATGCAAAGGAAACACTTCGCAGTATATATAGGGCACGTTTTTCACTACAATTTACAGTCAAGGTGTCACACAAAAAAAGGGGGAAAAAAACTCGTTTTGGCTGTACAACGCTAAAGAATCCTTTATTTAAAAGTTCACTATATAATCTGTGTTCAGTGTTCAGATACTTTATGATGAATCCACAGAACTGTAAATACGCCAAAACACCGGAAGACAACTTAGTCATTTGATTGGGTGAGTGGGAGGGATGGGTGGAGCTATGCAAAAAGTACAAGCATTCCCTCCCATCTCTCGCCAAAGGTAAGCACATAAGGCTCCCTATTCTCAGAATGTTGCGACGTTTTTACAAAATAAATGCTTGCATCTGGTTTTGAAACCAATATGTATGAAAAAAAGGGTCAAAAGGAGTTTAACCGATCTTGAGTAATTGCAAGAAAGAGACAAGTTTAAAGTGGTCTGTTTGTTGAATTTGGGACAGGGGCTCTGGCATTATTCTCTTTTCATAATTTTGATCAAATCATCAAAAATAAATGTGCTGAAGACTAAGCTTTTGTCTGGGGCGCCGGTTTAGCAATTTAGTAAATTTGTCTCATAATATATGGTGTGGCTCTTTCCCAAAAAAAAATTAATATTTTTTGCTTTTATGGCTCTTTGAGTCAAAAAGGTTCCCGACCCCTGTCCTACGCGTTGTCCACATTTTTGTTCTGTTTTACTTTTTAAAATATCTTTTATCTAGCGTTTTTTAATTATATTCAAGCCTGTCCTGTCTATTATTAAGGAAAATAGGTTTTTTAACGCTATGCTATCATGCAAAAACAGTCTGGTTACGCCCACGCTACCATCTGACACAGTTTGATTAAATTAGTTACCAAAAAAATGTGACAAAATCATTGTGGGTTGAAAATCGGAATCAGTATTGTTACACTTGAGAAGAAATGACTCAATTCCTTGTTCTTTTCATTAAAAGCTGACGTAAAAGGTGGAAAACATTGTACCTTACTGAAGAATGCCTTGCAACCACTGACATCAATCACTCCTTTTTATGGCTTCTTTAAGCAACATATTTAAAGGGAAATCCAGTTTTGACAGGCAGGCTCATCGGCAACACTTTGATGTATACGAGCGGGAATTCCCAGAGTTGAACTTGAAAGTTTAAATAATGCATATATGCAAACTTCATCATACGCATTGTCATACCGGCAAATTTTGAAATGCAAAATTCATTCCTCATATCTAAAAGTTCCTTTTATTTCCACAACTGACCACCGAGGCCTAACACATTTACTCAAAAAGCTGGGTCGAAATTTGAAACACAAGTAATAACTTTATACTATAGTAGACACTCAAAATAAGGAGGAAAGACATCAATGCACATCAATGCATTTTGAACTTGCAGGGAGAATAGGAGAGGACAAAAAACTCCTGTCAATGCCAAATTTCAAATCTGTTCTATAAGCCATCCCCTGAGCCCTTTCTTTTATATGAAATCTCTTAGGTTAAAAATAGAAGATCCACTTGAAAGGGTGTGGATATCAAAGAACAACAACGTTATTGGCCAATACAGTGGGACCTCGGTTATCGCGGTTAATGGGGACCAAAACCACCCGCTAAAAGTGAAAATCTGCAAAGTAGCGACGACCCTTCAAAAATGCTTACCAAAAAAAAAAAAATATATATATATATATATATATATATATATATATATATATATATATATATATATATATATAATATATATATATATGTCAGACTAAAATATTTTATTCTATTATTATTATTCTTTAGGTCCGCGAAGCTCTGTATCTGCGAACGTCGAAGCGCCAAGTAGCGAGGTCCCACTGTATAGACAATTATGTAAACCATGGTTCACAAACTCACGGCCTGGGGGACAATAGCGGACCGCTGGGTGATAGTTAGAGGCCCCAAAAGTCCAAAGGGAAAGTGTGTATTATTAAGCGCCTCCTGGTGGGAAAACATAATTCATCACAAAACAAATAGTGATTTAAAAAAAGGCAAAACATCCAGGTTTTAAAATACTCATAGGTATTTGCATCTATTTTATATACCATTAGCCTTACTTAGGGCCCGGTCACACAGCCGTTTGCGTCTGTATCGCGGCTGAATCACGACCAGAAATTTCTGCTCGTGAAGCAGACGCTGTTGGATGCTTTGAGATCGCGATACAGACGAGATACAGCTGTGCTTTACACGCGACAAGAAATTCACACGCGGTAGGCCGCGCGAAAAAGTTTTGCGCTGCTCAAAACTTTAGACCACGGGTAACCGCGGGCGGCACACGTGGTACACACGCGGATATGACGCGGTACAGACGCGGAACGACGTGCTACGGCCGCGGCCAGGGCGTGGTTACACGAGTGTAGGACACGTAATTTTAGCGCGTAATCGCGGGTGGAGCACGGTCATAGCACGTTTGTTCTGCTTCTGTATCGCGGCTGAATCACGTGAATTAGCGTGTGTAACGCGTGTGACGGTCAAACGCCTTTCTCCGCGTATGTACAGCGCGATTTGCCGAGCACACGTCAGTTGTGCTCGAGACGTCAAGGGGTGAACATGGATCCCCGTCACCGTAGTGACCTCGTCTTAATCCATTTTTATTTCTTGACATTTCTTTTCATTTCATAACAAGATAATTAAATAAAAATGAAAAACTATTACAATAATAACACATTGGCTTCTTCTTCGGTGCCATAGCTTGAAATCTTGACCTTCACGGGACTGTGGTTCTTGAGCGGTTATGATTTCTACAGCCCGGCTCGGCAGCTTTTATACCCGTGGTCCACACGCGGAAAGGACGTGGAACTGACCCGATGAGGAAGCGGAACAGTCGCCGGCGTCTGTTTTGCGGGCATACCACGAATGAACAGCGGGTTGGCCAATTTTGCGCATTTTCTACCGCGGGCAACCACGGGCAAAAAAAAAAATCGCAAAATTTTACCCGCGACACAGACGCAAAAGGCTCTGTGACCGGGCCCTTAAATGGAGCTGACATCGTAGTCGGCCATCTTGCTACTACAAAAAAAGTATTTTTTTTCTTTTTCTCCTAGCTTTTTTTTCGTCTTTCCTTCCCTCTATTTTAATCTTTTTCTTTTTTTTTACTTTGTTGTTTTTCTTTTTTACCATTTCCATTGTTTTTTTCTGTTCCCCTTTTTTTCTTTTTTATTCCTTTTTCCCTTTACTTTTTTTCTTTTGTTGCAAAAAGGCTCAGCAAGAAAGAAGAAAATGTTGTGGTTTGGTCACTTTAAGTCTCTGTAGTTTGTCTTCTTTCTGTTTTGCACTCGCTTTCGGTTGCACGGCATAAAACATCTAGTGGTCAAATAATACACACTGTACCTGTACAGTTATTGTTTATTCATTTGATACTGATTGATTTGTTTCAACATTAATTCTTAATATTTTTTTATGTTTAGATCTTATTTTGTGTATCATTTATTCAAATCATATTTAAAAACAATGTATTTTTTTTCAAGTTTTTTGGTGGAAAACCCAATTTTGCCCAACCTCACCCAAACACTACCTCCGACGGCCGTCAAGTCAATTGAGTATGAGACACCTGATGTAAACAGTGCACAACAGTCCAAATAACGAACTACTGTGAGGCATAACAGTTAAAATAATAAACTGGTACCCTATGCAACCTCCTTTGCAGGTGTCCAAATAAAAAATAAATAAATAACTTATAAACAAACAATTAACAAAAAAAAGGAAAAATGGTTGATATTACAGCACTGTGATTGGCTGTTAAGGTAGAGGTACAACATCATACAGCCTCAATAGTTTCATTAGTCTTCAGCGTGCATCTAGGGTAGCACACACACACAAACACACATTCACTTCTATTTCCCATTACTATTTGTGAAAAGTCACACGTGCGACGTAGCACACGTCTGCTGATGTGGTTTATAGAGCCCCCCCCCTAATTATACCCGATTAGATGTTCCTGCCTCTCTGCAGTCGTACCTGGCAATCCTCGATATGGCCAGGGGACGCTCAAGAGAGGCGGACCCTTGGTTCTACCGGGCTCTAGAAAATAAATGTTTTCAAAGGATTCTTTGACGTTTGTAAACGACAAATATATGTTAATAAATAATGTCAAAGCATGAAAGGGAATTTCTTGCCAATTAAATGTGCAGTGCGCACAGCCATGTGTGCATGCCAACAAAATTCCTTTTTTTGTATTTATAGTTCATTGTCAGACTATTATCAATTCTCGCTTCTGTTGTCATGATCTCATTCACTACCATGTACACTTACTTACAAGGGTGTTCAATTTTCTTTTGTTTCAAGCTGTAGAAAATCACACATTGAATTGCTTGGGATTTAATTCCACACTGAAATAAGTACCTGATAAAGAAATGTCGTTAATGTCATGACCAGTACCAATATGGGACCCAAATGCGTAACGTTTCACTCAATCCTTTATTAAGGGATTGGGGAAGTCTGGGTGAGAGGAGCCGGAAGCCCTCGCAAACAAAGCGTGGTCGGAGATCGGAACAAGTCGGGCAGCCGGGCTGGGAGACTGAGCGTGGTCAGAGATCGGAACAAGTCGGGTAGCCGGGATGTGCGGGAAGCCGGGGATCAGGGCTCGATACAGGAAACAGAATCAGGGCACGGGTAGCCGGGACAGGAGAACGAAGCTTGGATTGGGGATTGATACAAGAAACAAAATCAGGATACGGGTTGCTGGGACAGGAGAAAGGAGCTTGGATCGGAGATCGATACAGGAAACAGGTTGGGATCAAAACAACAGCCAGAGTCAAAAGTGCTTGCCTTGCATGCGCTGAGGTTCGCAGACGGACTGACCAGGAGTGAACGAGACTGGAGTGTTTAAATAGGAGGAGGACTAATTAGGGAACGAATGGCAGCTGTGACTGAACAACTGAGCGCAGGTGAGGGCAATTGGCAAATCATGACAGTTGAGTCACGAAACAAAATTACATTTTAATCAGTTTTTGTTGTACAGTCGCTGCCCGACCAACGAACGAGTTCTGGACAATCGTTCGTCAGTTGAATTTGTTCGTAAGTTGCTTCAATGCTATATTTTGTATGTTTATGGTTTATATAAGTATGTTAAAGGCTTGTATAAGTAACCTGTATTGTTTTTTTACAAAAAATAAATAAATAACATTTGATAAAATCATATGCTCTTTTAAGCTCAATAAAGTTAGGTTTTACTTCCTTTTGGGACTTGCGCGTTAAGAGGTCTTCCTCTGTGGTAAGGTGGCAGAAATAAAAGTGTTCCGACCATCTTCTCAAACGCATCACGCTTTCTTATTCCACTTTTGTTTCAAAAGAAATGGCTCGCCTCTTCCATATTGAATGGATGCACGAGATTTTGAACAATATAAAGGTCAAAGTTCTTAGCACGCTAGTGATACTCTACACGTTGTTATAATTACACACGAACCAGGAAGTAGAAGCTGGATTTCTTCTTCAGGATGAATGCTGGGTGACCTCTCACACCACCACGTGGCGGGAAGAAGCACTACAGTACTGTCCTCTACTCGGAAAATGGTGCAAACAATACAAAATCTAATTTACAGCAATGTACAGGTATTTTCTGACATCCCGAAAAAAAAAGATCATATCCACCGTTTTGCGTAAGTCGAATGTTTGTAAGTAGGGGAGCGTCTGTACCATACTTTTGAGCAATAAGCCACCATATTTTCCCAAGTTTTGAACCAATTATAAGTTGTTGCAATGCAAACACAAATATGCTTCTATTCATTTTTCAAACACAATTGCTGATTGTTAATGATTTTATCCTCCTCACTCCTTCATCATTGAACCAAGTTGGATACATTTGTAAGATGAAATTTGTTTAAGTAGATGCCTAGACTAATGTAGTTTCTCTTGGATCTGTTCTTTTTTAATCAAGAAAAATCTGAGTCATAATAGAAGGCACTGTTCAGAGAGAATCTGTTCAGTTACATTTAGAGTACAAAGAAGTTCTATACATGTATTAAACATCACATTTTTTCACATAGTTATTTGAGTGAAAATGGTTTATCTCGCTTGTTTCATTTAAATAGAGTGGGCGATGCTTCTATTATAAATAGGATTACAACAAAAACTCGAATTTTATTTATTGTCAGCAATAGCAGCGCAGTGAACAATGTTTTGGGGACTAAATTGTCTCTGAACCTGTTAGTCCTTGTTTTAAGGGAACTTTAGCGTTTACTGAAGGGTAGCAGGTCAATGAAGTGGTGGCCAGAATGGGAGAAGTCCTTTATAATGTTATTGGCTCTCCTGCTATCGCAAACTGAAAATCTCCTCCAGACTGGGCAGAGGGCAGCTGATGATATTTTGGACGTTTTTTTTTTCCCTCCATATGTTTTTTTGTCTGCTGCTGTGCTCCCAGAATGAGTTACATCCTAGAAAATAATGACTATAATGAGAATCCATCTCAGGATGTTTACACAGCTTGCTATTTATTTAATAAATTGTATAAATGGACCTTAATAGTATCACTTCAATTTGTTTAGTATCAGTTGATTAACTTTTGCACAACATTAGATCACATTTATTCCTAATTCGTAGTTTCAACTCTAAATTCAATCTGATTAACCTTGGAGACTGCCATTATATAGGAGCTGCCCTAAAATTGATATTTGGGTGTAGTAGAGTATTAAACTCAGGCCCTGCTGAGTGATTTCAGGACGATTTTCTGTTTTGTCCGTTCTCTGGTACCATAAAAAAGTGTGATAATGCGATCAAATCGAATGCCTTTTTGTATGTCACTCATATTGCTGGTGGTCTAATCGTTAGGAGTTGGTGCTCTTAATGCCGTGACCCAGGTCTGGATTCTGTTGTAACCAATGGTTTTAGTTTGTAGACTGAGACATTTTTCCACTAAACAATCAATACACAAATACAGTAATAAACTACAGGGAAAACTTGTGTATAACGTGCACCCGAACTTTGAGTTATATTTTGGGTAAAAAAAAAGTAAGTGCCTTATGTATAAATAAATATGACATTCATATGCTTTTAACATGATTATTATTGTTGTGTTTTGAGCAACTTCATTTTGATCGTCTGTATTTTTCTAGTTACAGAAGCCCTTCTTGTTAAATATTCATAGGTACAGTGGCTTGCGAAACTATTTGGCCCCCTTGAACTTTGTGATCTTTTGCCACATTTCAGACTTTAAACATAAAGATATAAAACTGTCTTGTGAAGCATCAACAATAAGTGGGACACAATCATGAAGACGAACACACTTTATTGGATATTTTAAACTTTTTTAACAAATAAAAACAAAAAAGTGGGCTTGCAAATTTATTTGAGGTCTGGACTTGGACTTGGCCATTCTAACACCTTGATATGTTTTTTGGTGAACCATTCCATTGTAGCTGTTGCTTTAGGTTTTGGATTATTGTCTTGTTGGAAGACAAATCTCCGTCCCAGTCTCAGGTTTTTTTGCATACTCCACCAGGTGTTCCAGAATGGTCCTGAGTTTGGCTCCATCCATCTTCCCATCAATTTTAACCATCTTCCCTGCCCCTGCCGAAGAAATGCAGGCCAGAACCATGATGCTGCCACCACCATGTTTGACTGTGCGGATGGTGTGTTGAGGGTGATGAGATGTGCTGCTTTTACGCCAAGCACAACGTCTTGCATTGTTGCAAAAACTTAGATTCTGGTCTCATCTGACCAGAGCACCTTTTTCCACATATTTGGTGTGTCTCCCAGGTGGCTTGTGGCAAACTTTAAAAGACACTTTTTATGGATATCTTTAAGAAATGGCTTCCTTCTTGCCACTCTTCCATAAAGGCCAGATTTGTGCAGTATACGACTGATTGCTGTCACTCAGCTGTAGACCTCTGCAGTTCATCCAGAGTGATCATGGGCCTCTTGGCTGCATCTCTGATCAGTTTTCTCCATGTATGAGCTGAAACTTTAGGGGGACAACCGATCTTGGTAGATTTGCAGTGATCTGATACTCCTTCCATTTCAATATTATTGCTTGCACAGTGGTCCTTGGGATGTTTAAAGCTTGGAAAATCTTTTTGTATCCAAATCCAGCTTTAAACTTCTCCAGAACAGTATCACAGACCTGCCTGGTGTGTTCCTCGTTCTTCATGATGCTCTCTGCGTTTTAAACAGACTTCTGAGACTATCACAGTGCAGGTGCATTCATACAAAGACTAGATTACACGCAGTTGGATTCCATTTATTAATGTTAGTCATTTAGATCAACATTGAATCATTCAGAGAGCCTCACTGAACTTCTGTACGGAGTTTGCTGCACTGAAAGTAAAAGGGCTGAATAATTTTGCACACCCTCTTTTTCGTTTTTTATTTGTTAAAAAAAGTTTAGAATATCCAATAAAGTGATTGTGTCCCACTTATTGTTGATGATTTACAAGAAATTACAGTTTTATATATTGATGTTTGAAGTCTGAAATGTGGCAAAAGGTCACAAAGTTCAAGGGGGCCAAATAGTTTCGCAAGCCACTGTATATCAAAACTTGTCAGCATCTATATAAAAAGCATGGTTTGTCCAACCTTGGCAGTCAACTTTATTCAATTAAAATTTTTGGCCAGCTGTGAATTTGACTTTGACATGCCTGTAGCAAAATATTAGCAGTTCCATTTGCATACTCAGAGGTGTCCAAACTAACAAAAGCAAAGGTGTTTGTTTGTATCCTTCCAAAATACAAGACACACTGTAAACTGCTATTTCCTATCAATACAGCTCTTCAACAATAACTCCAGGTTTTGATTCACAAGCCAGGTCCTTCGGAACACTTTTCCAAGCCCCGCTTGGAAATATTTCACGACAGAAGGCAGGGCAGAGAAAAAACCCACATGTCCTATAATTAACATCAGACACAATTATTCAAGCAAGCATGTTTGCTCTGTTGGCGAAGAAAGGAAATAATGATGACTCCTCTGGGGCATCAGCAGCTCTACGACGGAGATGCGAGCGGAATTGCAGCAGGAATTTCCCGGCCTGACTGTTTAGGATTGAAAGGGCAACCAACAATGCAGGAAATGGCAAATAGAAGAGCGGACCTGCTCACGTCGACTCAAAATACCTACTCATGCGTGGATGGCCGCTTCCTTTGGCTACAAGTGGAGTCCAAAAAGGGCAGTTTTCAGGCAGTTTTCACTAGTTTGTGCATATAAGATATTTTACTGCTGTTTCATTTTGCAAAGAAAAAAAACGAGTTTTGTAACAAGGAGTACGGGTGTTAAAAAACAAACACTATATTTTTTCATGCTTTATTCATTGCATGAAATGCATTTGCAAGTAATACTCGATGGAAATGTAGAATTGTTAAAAAAACTCTATTTTGATCAGAAAATTATAAAAACATTAAACAAAATTGGTTTCTTATATTGATAGGAAATTAAGCCTATATTAAAATTGTCTTAATATGTTAAACTTTCTATATTCGAAACCTAAACTACCGTATTTTCCGCACTATAGGGCACACCGGGTTATAGGGCGCACCTCCAAAAAATAGTTTTTGGTCCTATATCTTCCATACATAAGGCACACCGGATTATAAGGCGCTACAATGGGAATGTCGACAAAACAGTCAGATAGTTCAGTCCAACTTATTACCCCCTTAACATTCCGAAAGCTTGCAAAGAAGCAAATACGTGTCGTAGACACGCGCGGATGCGGTGTCCGTACGATGTCACTCAAATGCATCATTCCAAATATCATTCGGAAGGTTAAAGTCTTGGGATTCAAAAAATGCCAACCATTCCTTAGATTCTATTTTCTTTTTCGCTCGCAACTTTACTGTGCATATGACAATAAAAACTTGGAATTGAGTTTAATTTAAAAAAGACCCATCACAGAAACATCGTTATCACTCTGAAACAAGATACTGGGAAAATATATAGTAGTAGCTCACCGAAGTCGTTGCGTTCAATAATAATGTGCAACCATGGTACTCTTATATCCATGAGTGTAGTAAATCCAGGAGAGTAAAATATTTACAAATACAGAATAGTAAAAAATGTTTTCTCTATGCCGTAGTGAAACCCAACGTGTGATTCACATTCATCTTTTTCGGCCAATTGCAGGCTTTGTTTTGCCCCTTTAGCCTATGCGAGCCTGTAAATGATAAAAAGGATCCGCCCCCTTTACCTCCGAATAACTTTAGCCAATAGTGATCGATTCAAATGATGATTGACACATTGGCGGGGAATTAAACGCCGGCATATGTATCCCAGCATACACCGCGGACGACTTTGCCTTCGGGGGAAAATCTAGTCGGCGGCTGCTTGCCTTAGTTGCAAGACTTTGCGACTTAATATTGATCCATATATAAGTCGCACTGTATTCAAAGGCGCATGGTCAGTTTTTGAAAAAAATAAAGGCTTTTAGGTGCGCCTTATAGTGCGGAAAATGCGGTACTTTATAAATCCAGAATTGTGCTTTTGTTTGTGTGTTTTTGTATGTGACTTATAGGCGCCAAAACGACGGAACTGTATTTTGTGAAAATTTACACAGTTGTAATTTAGGCCTCCACGAGTGTTTTTAGCTAGGTTTCTTGTCAAGGCACCTCTCAGAAACACCATAAAAATCAATAAACCTATTCTTTCGCGTGCTCAGCTTTTGTGGGGTTTCGAACGCCCTCTCGCAGTCAAATTGGGTATTGCAGCCTCTGACATTTAAAAAAATATATTTCTTTTAATTTGCTTTTTTACCCTCAGACATTTTAACTGGACTTTTCTGCAGTGATGCTCACATCTTAACACTGTTACTAGTGTGATTTTATTTTTTTTCCTCGATTCTCATGTAAATATAAAATATACGATATAATATATCTTATTTTTCTTTTTTCCACTCAAAATGTGTTGCAGCTCCAGCTCCACACCCCTCTCCCAAAAAGCTCAGGTAAAAGGATTGAAAAAATCATTTGCAAAACAATTGCGAAAATTATTTGACTGTTAAAAAAGATTAATGCAACACAGTGACCCCATATTATCTCAAAAAGAACCCATGAGAGGCCAAATCCATGAAGTGGCAATTGTTATTTATTTTTTCTATGAAATATTAAAAGAAAAGAAAAAACGCATTTAACAGGCCCACACATTTATTTAACAAGTACAAATGTTCTATACTGCACCTCTAAACATGTATATAGCCACTCTTTTACCAATACTTACTCTCTTAGGGATATTTTAGCCAATCAGAAAGCAGAACCCATAGCATGATGAAAATCCTTAAAGCAGTGAGACCGTAAAAGTTGAACCACGTTATCGCGAGGGATTACTGTACACCAGTGGTATCCAACGTGGTGCACGTGGCCACCAGGGAGCCTCCTAAGAACAACTGAGAAACTCGCAGACATGTTCTGAACATGGCTCAGTAGTGATGGGTCACTGTCATTTTCTAGGAAATTGGATTTCTAACAGACATAACGTTTTATAAGTTGCCTTCTAATGATTACAACTCGATAAAACCACAGTAACAGTATATCAATAACAAAAGTTGTTAAATTAGAAATGTATATTGAAGTGGTAGCCCTTCGCACCATTTAGTAACAATAAGTAGCTCTCAGAGTCATAATAGCTGGTGACACCAGATGTACACACATTTACCTCTTGTTCAAACTATATGAACTTTTTAATATCAAAAAACCATTTGTTTTGGAAAAACATCCCTATTTGATTCTCTTCTTATTTATTTCTGAGCCACTCTTTCCCTGGAGCCCATTTTTGGGGTGTTTGTGTGGGCGTCCTAAGTGAGCAAGTGTCCCGACCCCATGTCTGATCCTTGTCCATTGGAAGCTGTCTTTTATTCCACCATTATCCCTCCTTTTTGACATGCGCCTGCCTCCCTTCTCTCCTCTTCTCTATATCATTCCTTCCCCCACTTCCTGACTTCTTCCTGGCTCCTTTGACCCCTAAATGTTAGCAGATGAGAAGACACAACGCCAATAGTCATTCATCCGGCTCTTAGTGACCATTGTGTGTCTGCTTTGGTTAATACTTGAGCGTCCCCAGCAAGACACCCACCCTCCCCCAGCGCCAACCCCCCCAAAGCCCTTAACTATTTCTACCATTGCAACCGTCACCCCCTTGCTCCAATAATGACCAGGGGGGTTAAACCCACTCTCAGATCCTAATTACAGCAAAGTGTGTTGCTCACATTTAGCTAAATACTGCTTATGCAAAGATTAAGCAAATGTTTATTTTTGCTTCTTTAGCAACAATGCCAAATCGTAAATTTGATCTCTAGATGTTCTTATTTTGGGGTTAGATCCAAGTTTCATTTGACTGTTTTGAGGTTTACAGCAAATAGATTAAATGTAAAAAGTATATTTCCACAAAGCTGACTGTGCTTGAATGCTTCAACCAAAACATTTCAATACATCCTTCCCCTTAAACTATTACCAAACTGTGTATTAAAAATGGTTGTCAATTAAAACCGTGCTTTTGTGTCTTGTTCAGGGGGACCCACTTCCAGCAGTCCTGGTGGAGCTGGTTAGGAATAGCCCCATCTCCTCCATTGAGGACCTTCAGTTGCTTCTTCTCGATGAGTCCGTAGGTAAAGAACTGCCCATTTGAATAACACTTCTTCAGCAATATCAATTGATCCATCTTGAGTCATGGGCTGCATTGGGTTTAAAAAATGGCAAAAGGGATGCAAGGAAATGTTTTTATTGTTTGTACATAATGATGCAATCTCAAATTCAATACATTTTTGCGGCATTTTTGTTTACATTCCATTCGGGCAAAAATATATATATATTTTTTACAAAAAATGGAAACAAGTATTTTTAGAATAGAAGTAACAATATACATTCGTGAATAAACACTAATGTTCAGATTTTTTTCTCTATAAATGGACATTTTGATCAAATTGGTGACGAGGTCAGAATTAAAGTAATCATTATTCATTTTAAAACACTACATTTGATAATATTCATTGAAAAAATTCAAAATGCAACAGAGCTAGTTCAGAAGCTTTTTTTTCATTAACTTTAGATAATTTTTTTGCCAGATATTTAATTTTTTGGGTACACAAGGGACATGTGTGACACTAAATCAGGGGTGGCAAACTCATGGCTCTAGAGCCGCATGCGGCTCTTGGCCAATAAGTATGCGGCTCTTTGCCTCATCATATTTTCTATATACTGTGGCTCTTTGCCTTGTTTCATGTTTAGTTTTTTGTGTGTGTATTGAGGGTGGACACTTCCCTTGAAATCAACACAAGAACAATACTTGTTGTATTGTAAGGAGAAGAGAGTGTTATGGGAAATAATGTTTTTGATTGTGTGTGTTTGTGTGTGTCTGTCTGTCATGGCAGGTCAGTGCGCGGTGTGGCTCTTTGACTCTCACAGTTAAAAATTTTGGCTCTTTGTGTCAAACTTGTTCACCACCACTAAATAAACACATCTTCATTTGTAATGAATTAAAAAAAGTTTTCTAAATGGCTGAAGAAGGATGGGCGCCGCCAGGCTGTACTTGCCCAAGACACACTTTGGCAAGTGGTGCCCCAATGACCCTAGTGATTAAGGGATCCAACCCAACCCAACCTAACACAACCCCCCGTTATATTTTTAACATTTTCGTTTGGCGGGCCAAATGAAAAATCTTGACCGGCCGCATGTAGCCCAGGGACTGTAGTTTGCCACCGCTGGACTAGACCATCAGCGTAGCTGCGAATAATCCCAATTGGGACCTGCACAAAGATACCATCATTTGCAGGAACGCAGTTTAAATTTTACTGAAAAAAAATGTATACTCACGCATGCACAGACATAAAAACTCACAGTTTTTATTCTACAGTATGGCAAATAGATTTTGTTTTCAAAACGCTTAAAAAGGTTGTGGTCAATTATCCTTGATGTTTGTGTTAATCATAGGCCAAATGTCTTTACCAATTTGTTTCAGATGATGGGGAGCAAAACCCAGCAGCAGATGGAGGTCAGAGACTACCAAGGAGCCTGGGTAAGACCCCACCCCCTCTTCTTTTTTTTAAACATGTGTCAATTGTGAAAGATTAGCTGGCTTTTGCCGCCAGCAAAGCAATGCATCACATAGTACGACTTTTCGTAAAAACCTATCAGAAAAGAAAGAAAGGAAAGTCACCCCCACTAATGCATGCATAGCAATGTTGTGATAAATGTGCTAAAGAAACTGTTAAGAGAAGGTCGAGGTGATGGCATGGAGGATTCCTGATTTTCCTCATGAAGCCGTAGTCTATCTTCATTAGGTTGCCACTGTGGGCCCTGATTTATGTGACAAGTGCACCATTAGTGACATGATAAAATCATCTTTATTGACCTTTTTGGGCACTCAGTTATGTAGCAGATGTCTCAAGTCGTCCGTGTAGCAGTAAGGTGTCCCTTACAAAATGCAGTTGCATTATCTTCATGCTCATGAATTAGTATAGAATTATTCTTATCACTTTTCTCTGTTGGTTTGAAATTGATCTGATGATCTTATGATAGAGTTGATTTTATAAATATTTTTAAAGGATCGCCTGGTCATTGTTTCATTTTTATGTTCAATAACTATTTGCATGTGTTTTAGGAAACAGGATTTGTTTTAAAGCTATTTAGGGTTACTCAGATGGTTTTGTGAGGCCAGTAACAGATTCATTTGTTTTTAGTTATTTATAATTGGGAATATTTGTTTTGAAATACAAGAAATCCTAAATACAAGTTTGACCCAGTAACGAAATTGTCTAGTACTGTATGTAGAGGGACCACTCTGTGTACAGGTTTAAAATAAAACTTTCCAAAAGAGCAATCACTTATTTCAAGACAACGCAGACGGAAAAGAACAATAGTACAATAAAGTGTCTATCAAAACAAACTGTGTTTCCTTGTATTGGTGTCATTGCTCTTACTTTAGATGCATTCTAAACAGCACATACTATGATTTCTAAATATTTTTTGGCAGTAGATACTTAAGACAAACATTGGTTGGATAAGTTGTATATGGTTGCCTTTCTCTTGAATTCCCGTTTATCTACAACAAAAACTACAAAAACACCAAACAGGAGAAAACAGAAAAAAGTTTACTTTTTCAGCCTAAGAGTATTACTGATTAATTGAGGCCACCTGATGAATTTACTGATAAGTAGACACTTAAAACAAGGAGATATCAGTGAATTTTGAACTTGCGTAGAGAACAGGTGAGGACTGTAGAAAAATCTTCACGATGCAAAATTCCAAATCAGTTTTAAAGGTTCTCTGCTGAGCCCTTTCTTTTAATTAAATCCCCTAGGAAACAAAAGGCAGATCTGCCCTAAAGGGTGTGGAGGTAAAAGAACAGCAACATTTTTGGACAATGGTGACAATGACGTAAAAAGTGCCTTGTCAAAATAACAAACAACCCTGGCATCCTATACAATCTGGCCATTATTAAAACAAAATACACTTATTTACCCCGCTTATTATTTAAAAACAATCTAATCTTGCATGTCAACCTTGATTACAGACGCTGCCCTACTTACGAACGGACGATTGTAAGTTGAACTTGTTCGTAAATGCTTCAGTGCTATATTTTGTATGTTTAAGTTGTATATAAGTATGTTTAAGACTTGTATACAACCTGTTTTGTTTTGTACTAAAAAATAAACATTTCATAAAATAATATGCTCTCTAAAGGTAAATAAAGTTAAGTTTAACTTACTTTTGGAAGATGAGCTTCAAAAGTTAGGCAACTTCCTCCTCCGTGGTAAAAAGTGATAGAAAAAAAGCGTTCCGACCATTTTCTCAACCGCATCAAGCTTTCTTATTCCACTCTCATTTCAAAAGAAACGTCTCACCTCTGCTTTACACTTTATCCATCTATCCATCCAATATCTGCACCGCTTATCCTCAGTAGGGTCGTGGGGGTGCTGGAGCCCATCCCAGCCATCCTCAGGCAGTGGGCAGGGGACACCCTGAACTGGTAGCCAACAAGTCGCAGGCCACACAGAGACAGACAACTCACTCGCTCATTCACACCAACAGACAATTTGGACCAGCCAATTAACCTAATATGCATGTTTTGGGAATGTGGGAGGAAACCGGAGTGCCTGGAGGAAACCCACGCAAGGACGGGGAGAACATGCAAACTCCACACAGGAGGTTTGATCCGATGACCTCAGAACTGTGTTGCACACGCGCTAACCGCTGCACCGCCGTGCTGCCTTTACACTTTACACCAACCATATTAAATGGATGCACGAGATATTAAACAATAAAAATGTCAAAAGTTCTTACTGCACTGGAGATACAGTATAGAATGTTTGCACATGAACAAGAGAGAAGAGGTGGATTTCTTCTTCGGGGTGGATGCTGGGTGAGCTCTCATAGTGCCACGCGCAGGTAGAAGCGGAAAGAAGCACTACAGTACTGTCCTGTACTCAGAAAAATGTGCACACAATACAAAATCCAACTTTTAGCAATGTCCGGATGTTTTTCGACATCCCGAAAAAAGTTTTTGGACCTACCGATTTTTGTAAGTCGAATGGTCGTAAGTAGTTTAGCGTCTGTACTTTCAGAATCCCAATGAAAACCTGTTGCTATTACTATTGCCTAGGTTCATGCGATTAGAGTAGTATTCGGCAGCCGAAAAAAACAACGTCTTCATGTGTTTCCTCAGTTGCTCAACCAGCCCAGCAAGCTGTGTGTAAAGTTCGCACGGAGGTGGTGGAGGTCACCAGGGCAATGTTGGATCGTAGCAACGCCAACTTCCTGTTATGGCCGCCATGTGTTGAAGTGCAGCGCTGCTCTGGTTGCTGTAACACCAAAAGCCTTCATTGCGTCCCTGTCGTCACGCACACCAGATACCTGCAGGCAAGCCAACCTAATACCTAAATTTGAAACGAAATTTTCAAGAAGATTCAAGCTACATTGTCTCACCTTCTGTAGGTCATGAAGATCGAATACATTCACAAAAGGCCCATTTACGCCAAAGCGGTGGTATCTGTGATGGACCATGTGGAGTGCCGGTGTCAGCCTGCTCCACGGCAGCCATCACAGAGGAGGAAATCTTCTCGACGGCATCATGGAAACAAGGAGCAGCATCGTAACCACACGCTCAGTCAAGGACGTGGACAGGTATGTAAAAAAACAAAAACACAATTGTACAAAAGACGTTCCTCGCTGAAGAACTGAAAATCGTTGAATTCTTCCCCCTTTAGGTGAAGGTACATAGCAAGGATGAGCTCCATCAGTGGGATGAGCTAAAACAAAACCAGGGTCCTATCCTTGTGGACCTCTTGGAGCAACACTGGAGCCCCAAAGGAGACAAATTCAATCAGCCCGCAGACGGCTACAGTCTGGCAGGAGCTAAAACTTCACAGTCTGAAGCCGCCGTTCTCGTTGGCTCACACTGGACAAATTACTCCTCAAACTTCCTTGAGACTAAAACCCAAACCAGTAATATGGAGCCCAAAGAAAAGATGTCAGAAGGAAGCAAGACTTTAACGTCTTCAGTGC
Source organism: Urocampus carinirostris (assembly GCF_059441175.1). Classification (NCBI taxonomy): domain Eukaryota; kingdom Metazoa; phylum Chordata; class Actinopteri; order Syngnathiformes; family Syngnathidae; genus Urocampus; species Urocampus carinirostris. Next base: position 28,512,628 of record NC_142349.1, read on the forward strand.
ACCATCTTGCTGGGAATGAAACATTACAAAATAATAAGGGGTTTGTCAATACTGGGGGACTCATTATTGAGGGACCAAAGGAAATGGATGACGGTTCGCAAAAACACCGTCCGTCTGGGCAGGAAGAAAAGTCAGTTTTTCTAAAGATGGTCACTCAAAACCCTGTGGCCAAGTGGAGCCCAGCTGAAGAAAACCGGTTTAGACCCACTAAAGAACCCAATCCGGACCCTCGGGAACAGACCAGGCGGAAAGACAACAAGACTCCAGAGGAAGCAAAAATTCTGAAAATTGCGGAGAAAATGTTGGAGGAGGAGAAAAAGGAGCTGCTCCGACTGCACAAGAGGTTGGACCACGAGAAAGAGATGCTGAAACTGCACCAAAGAAAACAAGAAGACGAGCAACGCCTACAAGGCAGGTATCATGATTCGCAAGCCTCGACGACAATGCCAACGACAACGACACCTAAGCCAGGTACAGTAGAGAAAATTCTCAAAAAGGTTTCATTGATAATGGAGATCAATGTAAACCTAAATCGTGACTAAATATGCTGCAATTTGCCTGACTGGCTCATAGTTGGGGTTGAACCTTTTTGACTCAAAACCATGAACGCAAAATATTTTCATTATTTTTGAGAGCCACACCATTTACTTCAGGAAAAATTCAACAAAACCACTAACCCGCTCTAAGGCTAATTGTTCAGAAATTTGTATTTCATTGTGTCACGGTTGATGAGTTCATCAAATCTATGAAATAATAATGCCAGAACCTGCGTCCCATATCAATAAGTATACCATTTTGTCTCTCTCCTGGAGACAGTTGAGGTCATTTTTGTCCTAAATAATGGTTTTCAAAACAAGATGCGGGCAGAGTACAGTTGTAAAAATGTCAAAAAATACGTCAAACGATAAAGAGGTATTTATGGAAGTGCCATATGTGTGCAGAGATCCACCTAACCCTACTGCTCACCCAATCAAATTACTCGCTTGCATTATCGGGTGTTAACAATTTGTTTTGTGGGTTTTCGTCATAAAGTGTCTCAACATTGAACACGCATTGTCTAATGGGCTTCCATATACAGGATCCCTTAGAGACATACAGCCAAAATGGGGTCTGTTGGTGTAACACAACGAGTGTAAACTGTAGTTGAAATTTTGCCCTATATATTTTGGATCACACAAGTCCTTTTTGTGTTGCTTCGGCTTCACCTACACTAAAATTTGAAAGTTATGGAGAAGTTAATTTTGGCCCTTATTTTGTCTTCAAGCCACATGTACCGTAAATTCCGGACCATAGAGCGCACCTGATTATAAGCCTCACCCATAACATTTTAAGGGGAAAACCGATTTTGTCCATACACAAGCCGCACCTGTATATAAGCTGCATGCACCCACATCAAACAAATACGAGATTAATCCAAGCCATACTTCAAGTCCCGCGATTGAAACTAAATGCCCTTCATTGAAGCACACGATCCAAAAATCACAGCCGCCAAAATGAACACAAAATGATATAGGTACTTAAAATTTGTTGCAGACCTGCAGATTCTGGGTGCCCGTTGATAGTAATCCAAGGAAAAAAAGTGTATATTTCCAAAGGTAAGGGTGGGAAAAATATATATCCATTATTGTCCGCCGTGTCCACAAAAACTCACCTTTACCGGTCCCCACTTTCCCATCAGCGTTGGCGTTTGCTCCGCCCCTCTTTTTCAATTTGCTTGTGCAGAATAAGTGTCTCAAATAAATACAAATAAATACATTACAAAAATATACAGTTGCAAATACATATTACACATATTTACAAAGAAAGACGGTACATCGAGAGAGTTTTCAAAGCTTTAATAATAATAATATAACTTTCATCCTAAACTGTGCCTTTTGGAGGTAGCCTCACGCTACTAAAAAGACGCTCGCTTACCTGCAAATTAGTCTGTTAAGAAAATAAAAGCCGTAATCGTAAGAATCGTGGCAGACCATCCGCTTCATCCTTCTTGATAAAGACGTCTAGGTTGTCATTCTCGAAGTCGGAAAGAAATTTTATCATGAGGATGTCGTTCAACGCTCCCTTGCTTTAATACACCCCAGTAATATGCCCATTTGCTTTTAACATAGTGGCTGTGTCATGAGCCTTATTTTCTGCAATTTGCACGATGAGGGTGTGTTTACGCTCATAAATTGTGATCTTCCTTGGCACATATATTCCACCGGTCTAAATTTTACCTCTCATACTTAAGTGCCGCTGGCGGCCTGTTACAAAAATTTCATAAATTGGCCGCCTCTCTGAATAAGCCGCAGGGTTGAAAATTTGGAAAAAAAGTAGCGGCTTATTGTCCGGAATTTACGGTACTCATGTAAAGAGCCACATCTGACTCACCAGCCACATGTTCCCAACCCAAGCTTTACACAGTTTTTTTCATCATTTTTTAAACCGAAACACAACATTTGCGAATATTTTTGTTTAGGGCACAGCCACCTTTGAAATATTTTTAACTGCAATTGTCAGTCGCAATTGAATGTCTAAGGGATGTTTTTTAAATGTTTAATGTAGATGCAACAAAAAAATATATAACAAAATGAAAAATAAATTCATAGTTGAGCAATAGGTTATTCAAAGCCTTATGTGCGAATCAAATAAGGAAGATTGCAAATGCTTTCAAGGACTGTCTTTAATGGTGCACAAAAATTGCCTAATGGATTTAGAATTACAGCCCTTAATGACATCAGGAAATATGAAGAAGTACAATTGAGAGGAGGCCAAAGTTGTGCAACTACGCAAAGTGCGATAAGTCATTTCTATTACACACAAGCTGTAAGTTAACATGGAAAATTTGAGGCATGCAGTCCCAGTTGCGTTGCTTCTTAAACAAAACTGAGCACAATAGTGCAAGCGGTTTGGGCAATAGACAAGTCATTGAGGCATCTCTTAAAGACTCAGCATGTTAAGATAGGGCTTGTTGCACTATGTTGCCATTAGGAATATAATGATCAATTTGTTGTCATTAATTATATGAAATTGTAATTATTTATTGTGTTGAGGTATCCTAGACCAGATACTAGACACACACGTGTTCTATCTCACACTGATTGAGAAACACTGCCTTAAAAATGTGTGTGGTATATATTAGAAGTGTGGTACACAAGCTCAATCATTGATTACTTATCGTCCTGCATCTAAAAATCATCTTTGGTTGCATTATACATTCCAGACCAACCTGTGAAAAAATGTATACACATTTTTGTTGCATTTATACATTTATTTCGAAATGTGTTCATCCACACTTTTTAAATCGAAACACTTTTAAAAAGTTTCAATTATTAAAAAGGAGCAAGCATATTGGAAAACCATACTGGCCATGTATGCGTTGCGAAGGGTTGGTATGTGTATTAATGGTAGGATGAAAAGTGGTGAAGGTGTGGCCAGGACACATCTAGCGGAATTACCGTATTTTCCGCACTATAAGGCGCACCTAAAAGCCTTTATTTTTTTCAAAAACTGACCATGCGCCTTATAATACAGTGCGCCTTATATATGGATCAATATTAAGTCGCAAGGTCTTGCAACAAAGGCAAGCAGCCGCCGACTAGATTTTTCCTCGTAGGCGATGTGGTCCGCGGTGTATGCTGGGATACATATGCCGGCGTTTCATTTCCCATCCAATGTGTCAATCATCATTTGAATCGATCACTATTGGCTAAAGTTATTCGGAGGTAAAGGGGGCGGATCCTTTTTATCATTTACAGGCTCGCATAAGCTAAAGGGGCAAAACAAAGCCTGCAATTAGCCGAAAAAGATGAATGTGAATAGCAAGTTTGGTTGTCTACGGCATAGAGTAAACATGATTTACCATTCTGTATTTGTGAATATTTTACCCTCCTGGATTTACTACACTCACGGATATAAGAGGACCATGGTTGCACATTATTATTGAGCGCAACGACTTCGGTGAGCGACTCCGGCTATATATTTCCCCAGTATCTTGTTTCAGAGTGATTTCGATGTTTCTGTGATGGGTCTTTTTTTTAATTAAACTCAATTCCAAGTGTTTATTGTCATATGCACAGTAAAGTTGAGAGCGAAAAAGAAAATAGAAACTCAGGAATGGTTGGTATTTCTTGAATCCCAGGACTTTAACCTTCCGAATGATATTTGGAACGATGCATTTGAGTGACATAGTACGGACACCGCATCCGCACGTGCCAACGACACGTATTTGTTTTTTTGCAAGCTTTCGGAATGATAAGTTGGACTGAACTATCTGACTGTTTTGTCCACGTTCCCATTGTAGCACCTTATAATCCAGTGCGCCTTATGTATGGAAAATATAGGACCAAAAACTATTTTTTGGGGGTGCGCACTATAACCCGGTGCGCTTTATAGTGCGGAAAATACGGTACTGATGGACTGACTGCCTGTCTGTCACTGATGTTTTTTTTGTGTTTTTTTGTGCTAAATGCACTAGCATTTAAAAATACAAATTTTACCGTATTCCACATTTTCATACATTAGTGATCCCTGAAGATGGTTACAGTAATCAAAGCAATTTCCACCCAAAACTCACAAACCTATATCACAATGTACAGTGAGAAACATAGACCTTATAACAGTGGCTCTTAACATGTCTGACTTCAGGACACACCATTGCAACATAATTACACACTTCGACCCAAATAAAGAAAAAAATAAATTTCTCTAATTTATGGAATGAAAAGATGGCAGTTTAAAACAGATATAGTGCAACATATTGACTAAGAAATAAGCCACCCCTTAAAAGTGCTTTAATTTAAACACTTACTGAAAGAAAAAGAAATCAAACCAACAAAATCACAATAAAATAAAATGTGGTTCCTCTCAAACACGGCGTCAATTGACTGAACAGGAAAAATAAATCAAGCGAGGCATTATTGCTATCCAAAGTTAAGTAGTGTATTTGACCCTTGGTGTTTTTTTCTAAGCATTTTTGCCATGGCAAAGCACTGCGACCCACTGAAAACGGGTCTGCGACCAACTTTTGAGTCCTGACCCACTAGTTTAGAAACTCTGCCTAATAACATAGCCCACAGATGTTGCCCTTTCCCGACGTAAAGAAAGCTAGATTACTGTTGACCAGCGTTTTTCAACTAGTGTGCCAAGACACACTAGTGTGTCATTAGATTTTGTCAAGCGTGCTGCAGGGAATAGCCCAATTTTGTCTTTACAAATAAGCCATTTCTAAGAATCTTTGCTTTCTTCCAGGGATCAGCCTAGTAATTCTAACACTCCATGTGGCAGCAGATTACTGTTTTTTATATACTAAATAAAATATCTGCTCATGAGCTCTTATAGGAAAACAAATAGAATAACCAATTTTGCTTGATGAAGCTGTCTATGATTGCACTGCGAACATAGCAAATAATAAATACAGAAATGATACATGAATCAAACACAGTAAGAATCTTGAGCATAGTTTTGCCCATTTTTTTGTTTCGAGTTTAAAAAGAGAAATAAGTTAGAACGTAGTAACACGTTTTTGTTTCCCTGGAAAGTCATTTTCGTTCATTTTAAGTTTTGTTTTGGTTAGTTTCTGATAAAAGCAGGAGAAAAAATATAGTCAAATTCAAGGGGCAGGTTTAACATATAATAAAATCCCCAAATATAGCAAAATGTGAACCAACAAATACAAACTGTTCACCCCCTAAGCCACAGTGACCACGAATGATAAAAAAAATTAGTTTAAAGTATTGAGTAAAACAAAACCCCTCAATAATTGTTTTTTAATCTTACATCCTTGACCGGTAAATTCATTGTGAGCTTCTGAAAAAACCTCATCCCTCAGGTTAAGGCACACTTAAAATGCCATCAATTTAATAGTCGGGCTCCTGTGAGAACGGTTTTTGTACCATGTGGCTCCTGAACTAAAAGAGTTTGACACCTGTCACTGAAGTTATCAATTCAATACGATCTCGTCCTGCAGCGGCAACAACATTGGCCAGCAAACAGCAACCGTCACCTCCAGTGGCGCCCAGACCTCCAGCGCATCCCAGAAAAAAGTTGCGGAAGAATCGAAAACGAATAAGCAAGGCAGCTATGAGAGCAATGCTAATGTAAAGCTTTAAAAGCCAGGTGAGTTGATATCATTTGTCAGACATTTTCCTCTTTTGTAACTTCTAATGAATTCCTGTGATTCCAGCAGGACAAAACGAACTCCAAGCATTCAGGTTTAAGAAAAATATCCTGTGGCTCTACAGCCATAACCAAAGAGAGTCAGAGGGACGAAGGAAATCCCAAACATGAGACTTTCCAGCAAACGTCAGAAGTAGCAGACTTTCCTGCGTTTGAACACAACTGCGGAAATCATAGCAGCCCCTCGACACGGATGCTTGTTTTGTGAACAGGAGAGAGAATTTGCACGTCTGCCTGGACATAAATATTTTGTCTGTTTTGGAAAGACTGGGATGGGCGGACATCCAAATGCGAAGGCGTGCTCCGCCATCTTGTCGCAGTGAGCAACGGGATCGTGGACAAAGAAGTTAAGCAAGACAAGACATAATCACCAAAGAACACATGCAAGACTTTTCTCTATTTTATTTAATACATCGAAGCATTTTTAAACACTGGAATTACGCGCATGTGATCGGCGTTACAATTCAAAACAAAGGCGAGCGATGCTGACGTAAGGCCTGTGACCTCTCTACTTCCTTCATTTCTTATTTATCTATCACAACTTCTACGATGCAAAAATTCTTAGCCGGTTGGCGAATTATTTTGTTCAATTTTAGCACGAGTTTTCCTATTTTCAAATGTTTGTTTTTGAAGAAAAAGAAGACACGTGCTACCTAAATGAGTACATTTGTCTTATCCGGCAAATGGTGGGATTGTATTGCTCATTTTTCTCTTATCTTGGAAAACAAGTTTTTCATAGATGATTAAAATGATGTATCATATGCAAGATAAAAATGTTTTTTAACATGGTATCGTAAAACAAGAAAAACAACACTTTAAAGGCATATTGTGCATTGTTTGACCACTAGATGTCCCTGAATTCTGTAGTGCAGGGGTCTCCAACGTGGTGCCCGCGGGCAGCAGGTAGCCCTCTAAGAACACCTAAGAAGCCCACGGACAGGTTCGGAAAATAGCTCACCAGGTATGAGTCACTATAGTTTTCTAGAAAATTGGAGTGACATAATGTTTTAGTGGTTGACTGGGCCTGTTCTACTTCAAATAATTCCCGTGTTATAACATTGTAACACAAAAGACCCCCCCCCCCGGTTTGAGACCGGGTGGAAACATTTGTTGGCCTGGAGAGGGAGGGGCAGTCTTTCCTTTTCTACTTGCCCAGCCTTGTCTGACATCTCGAGCACACAACCATAAGGTTTTTGGGTTTTAGGGTACTCGTAGCAGCAAAATGGCAGACAATACTGTCAACTCCCTCGAGTTGAGTCTCATGATATGTAAAATGAATACACATTTTCTCACCCACAATCTTTTTGCCCATCATTTAAACAAATTATTTTGTTTTCAGAAGCATTGTGCTTAAGTGCCAAAACATAAAATTATTGTTTTTTTGTTTTTGTTTTATTTAAAAAACAAAAACAAAAAACAACCTACTGTGCTGCTCATCTGTAAGTATCAAGCATCTCAGAGTGATTTCAGTATGATAAATCGCCTTTAGATGGCAGGAGTAGCTTTTATCGGATTTTTGTCCGCACATCGAGGTTGCACAACTCTCTAGTGTTGCTTCCTGTGTTCGGAAAATAAGTGTGTGTAAGCGGCCGCATATGGAAAATAGGTGTAGAGAAGCAGTGTGGTGAGAATCGTGAGATTCGGACAAAAAGTAATAGTCAGTTCACTCTTCAGCAGAGCTTATTCATTTAAAAAAAGATTATGAAGTCCCATCATCAGAGAGGGATGACGATTCGTGCATGTCCGCAGTAGCGCAGTTGCCCGGTCGCCCTGTTGACTGAACCGCCATGTCATCAAACATAGGCGCTGAAAAGTTACTGCATTGTTCATAAATAAGTTCAGTGTTCTTGTGAAAAAAGTTGTTTTGCAAGGAAAGTACCCTTACATTGTTTAGATATTGAAAGTATCACAAATGCGAGAAAACATCTAAGTGAATGTTCCTTTATTCGAATGAAAGATGAGGGCTCAATATTTCTTTTGATATGCCCTATGCCTTTATACTGTAGCTTCAAAACTAAATGTACTGTAGGCCTTCAAAAATGAGTCAAAATGGCAACAATTGGCTAGCACCTGCTCTCCCAATCTGAGAAAAATGTCCTATCATTGAATGAGTTAATGAACAAAGTTTATTTTTTTACCTCTAAAAGCCGCTTAATAATACACAATGTCCCTATAAGTATGCAAAATATTCAGCCACTGTTGTAAGAATTTATTTTACGCAGTATATCGGTTAACTTAACAATACAGTATCTAACGTGTCATGCGGGTCAATGTTCAAACTGAACAGTGAGTGTTATTATTCTTTGTTATTGTTTTTCTATCTTTTTAAAGGTCAAACCTTCAGCGTGGGGTCATGTTGCGAATGTGCGTCAAGTGTGTGCTTGCTTCGGACGTTTGCAAAACGTGTGTTCCATTATGTCCGTTTATTTTGAAGAACCGTTCATTTTCCACTGGTGACTTTTTGGTTGAACCAATCACATTCCTTGTTAAAGGAGTTATTAAACAATTTTTGTTTCCTATGTTGAAGTGTCCAGACTTATTTGTATATGCTCTGAAATTCTAAATTTGCCAAAGAATTAAAAGTCTACCCTTGTAATAGACGTAAACCAAATAGTTTCCCTTGTAATAGGTGAACGGGGGTCCACGGGCCAAGCACGGTCCGTCAGCCTTTTTACTTCGGGCTGCTAATTGAAAATGCTCAAAATATCATTATAATATATTGTAAAAAAGATATGTACTACAGACAAAGTGTTGTTATTTTTGTGCCACTATTGTCCCAGATCTCCCTTTATGGGGGTCCCTCCCTATAAATCTATATTTTTTATATATCATCTTTCTGCATTGCTATTTTTTTATTATGCATTTTATCAAGAGATTCATCTAAAAAATCACCCCAGAGCTAGCCCTGTTGCATTTTGAGTTTTCCAACGCACATGATCAAATTTAGTTCTTTAAAGAAATGAAATGTATTTTAGTCCATTTTCAAAACAAATTTATGAAATGGTCTATTTATAAACAGTATGAGATTGAATATACAGTAATTCCTTGATAAAACGTGGTTTTCGTTTTACGATTTCACTATTTTATAGATTTGCATTGTGTTCCGCATTCTGAGTGGCTAAATGATGGTACAATAGTTATTTGTAAAAAAAAAAAAAGAAAACATTTATACAGTACTTTTATTTGTTAAAAAATGCTTGAACCTGTGAAAAGGGTTTGTATTTTCGTTTCAGTGTAAAATTGAGTATTTATTTGTATAATAATTGAAAAAAAGAATAAATAAGGGTTGAACTTTTCGGATTCTGCCCATTATGGGTTCTTTTTGAAACGTAACCCCTACGAAAATACACAGGACTACTGTAACATGTTTCTCCCTGTCCTTGTAATTTTTTAACCCAATGCGGCCCACAACTCAAAATGTTTGCCCCTCCCCTGCCTTATAAGAATTGCAGGACAAAAAGAAAAGCCGTTTGTTTTACCTGCAACAGAAAATATGAAACTTATCACGAGCATGCTGCTACAAGGCAGTCAACTTCTTATATTTTGTCCGAGACACATGCTCTAAATCAGTGGTTTTCAACTTGTGGGTCAGGACCCAAAAGTGAGTTGTGGACCCGATTGCCTTGACAAAATAGTTAAGAATTAAAAAAAAAAATGTAGGATCAAATGCACTCCTTAACAGTAGATTTTATTGTGATTTTGTTGGTCGGGTCCAAAGAAAGTTAGTGATAAAGGAAGCAAAAGTGGAAAACAGTGACAACAACGATTGAGTTGAAAGAGGACATCCTTTCCTATTATTATGAATTGATGTGTTTCTATTTTAAAGTTTAGGGGGGTTGCTTATACTGTATGTGATGTAGCCACATATGCAAGTATATAAAGTACTTGAAGTTGTATGGTTATGTTGGTCATTTTGTTTTTGGAACTAAGTAGAACATAACATGCCACCTCTGCTTTAAAATGAACAATCCTTTCCATTAAGAAATTGAATTTGTGTCGCAGCTTGTCATTGTGGTGAAACGGTGGGCCCTGAAGTCAGACCACTTGAGAACCAATGGTCTCAATCATGTTTTAGTTGACAGATTTTCCAAGATGTTGACCTGCTACGCACATGCGACTCTTTAACCTCAACATGCATTTATGAGGTGTGGCCCTACTGTGGATCTCACACACACATACCACTTCTAAACAGCAGACTCTGTCCAAATTCAACAAGGATGTGGGAAGCCAGTCCTCCGATCGCTCCTCGGCATCAAACAGGACTTAGGAGAAGGAGGAGGGAGAGGACTGTGTCGTCAAGCACTGTGACAATGTGGGCGGATTTCTAAGGCGCTGGGACGCTTCAAAGAAGACTAACTGACCTTTAAAGATGACACGGCTAGTTGGGTCTCAACAACCGGATTTCTTCACTACAGAACAGCCACTGGAAAAATATAATGAAGCATCATTTCCTTTTCTGGCACACACAACAATGGCTAACAATCGGGGACAGACAAAATCAAAAGGAGAAATGCAATACAGTAATCCCTCGTTCATCGCGGTTAATGCGTATCACGAAAAGGGAAAATCCACCAGGTAGCATCACACCTTTATAAAAGCCCCCAAAGGGCAAAATTACCTCGAAATGACTTCCTAACAGACTGAGAGTGTGCGACGATAACGAAAAACAACTACAGATCTACAGATAAAAAATAATAACATAGAACACTGAATTGCACTTTAATGAATGGTCTTTTTGGCATTAATTTGAAGTACAACAAAATTAGAGTGTTTCTAAGAAAGCAACGTCGAGAGAGACCAGCTAGCTGCACACTAGCGTTGGGGATTGCCTGTTGTGCCAAGTCTCCGCGATGATTAAACTTCAACTTTTCCGAATGTAGCACTTTCCTACGAGTTGTTGCACCAGGGCACCTGTTTCATGGGTAATGGATCTGGCGTTGGTGAGATACAGGCCTCGGCAGGGATGGCCTAGACAGTTGTTAGCGCAAGCCTGGCGATACAGTTGTTTCCCGGACCCGATAACATTCCACAAATATTCAGCTCGTGATCACCTTTTCTATGCAATCCTTTCACTGTCCTCGGAGTCCAAATTAATTGATGAATTTCTTTTTATTGTAACGACCGACTAAAAGCTATCTGGCACCATGCCCAGCATTTTAGTGGGGGGAGACATGGAATAATGCACCTGCCTCGCTGTTTGATTGACAGTATACACCAGCCTATCACAGTCGCACACACAGGTACACCGATCCAAAATTCAAAGCCCGCCCTATCCTGCTTCCGTGATAGCGTTTGCTGTCTGCTGTCTGTTCAGAACACAATGTAGTGATTTCAATGACAATAAAAACAATTTTATTCAAATCCCCAGTGAACCAGCGATAACCAAAGCGCAAAGTAGCGAGAGGTCTCTGTATTTTCTTGGAAACTCAACACTTAACACAGTACCACAGATGAGGCCGGTCAATGTCCGAAGAGGACATTCTTAAAAGCTAGAACCTCGTGTTGCAGCAGGGAATAAAAAGTTTGACACGAACACCTCGCAATATGTTTATTTTCGTGTTCTGATGTTCCACAACAGCCGAGGGGACACGATGTATAGAGGAGCCACAAGCGTGATCCAGAACAGTCTCATTCAGTGAGTCTCACTCCGTCCACTGAAGCACCCTCCTTTTCCAGGGAAGGAACAATAGCGTGACGCTGACAAGGAGACTCAGGAATGTCACTGTTTCTTTGGAGGCCGAAAAGGGATGGAAGGCTCCAGAATAAAGTCCCCAATATTCTACAAGTGGTGCCCAGCAGTTCCATTTAAAACAATGTTTCTCAACTGGTGGATCTGGACCCAAAAGTGGGTTGCAGACTCGTTTTCAGTGGTGGGCCAAAATAATGCTCAGAAGATAGAAGAATCAACTACACAGTAGATGACGATAATGCCCTGCTTGATCTCTTCTTCCTGGTCAGTTGATCAGCGGCATCTCAATTGTGTTTGAGAGAGACCCCACCTCATTTTATTGTGATTTCGATGGTTTTAGTCCTTTTTACTTCCCGCAATAATGGGTTCCAAAAGGTTAGTGATAAGAGGAAGGAAAAAAGGGAAAACAGTGACAATAACGATTGTGTCGAAGAAAAAATGTTTTTGGAATACTTAATATTTTCTATGAGAGTCTGCCATTGAAGCACTGATTGAAGGTATAGTAAATGTTAAAAAATGTTGTATTTCTAGCTTTTTACCCGTACATTAATGTTCAGGTATATGCTTGATTCATATATATATATATATATTTTTTTTTAACTATGTGGCACTTTTGAAGTAGTTTTAGGAGGGTCGCTTGTATATGATGTAGGATTATATGCAAGTATTTACAGTACTTTAAGTCATTTTGATTTTGCTGATCATTTTCTCTTTCGAAACAAAGATGAAGATATTCTACTATTTCTGCCTTTAGCCGCAATTTCCTTAAATTGGATACATTTGAGAAGTGTAATTGTTTTCTTGTCTGTGTCGCAACTTGTCATTAAGGTGGAATGGTGGTTCTTGAAGTCGAAACATTTGAGAACCAGCGATTTAAAATGAATGAATCACATTCCCGACAATTGTGTGTTGTTGTTTTCACCAGTCATAATGAACTGTATAAAATCAAACCTCCAAAGTCAAACCAAAATGTTGCAAATTTTGTGAAAATTCTACTGAGTGAGCATTCACTGAAATTTTTTATTGTGTTGTCTACCACTGAACCAAAAAATAAATGTTAACCAACCAAACCCAAATCAACCCAAAATAAAAATCAGAATTCTTTTACTTTACTTAAATGTGCATTGTGTATTGTTTAGCGCCTCCTGTTGGGAAAAAAGTTGTTAATAAAACAAATCCGACCGTCCATTCGTTTGTCCGTCCGTCCGTCTATGCATCCATCCATCCATCCATCCATCCATCCATCCATCCATCCATCCATCCATCCATCCATCCATCCATCCATCCATCCATCCATCCAACCATCCAACCATCCATTCAACAACCTAAGGGCAAAACAGGACACAACCACTGTTACAACCCTGGAGTTACACACATTTTCACCTCACACAATAATTTTGAGTCTCTGTTTGACTAAATGAAGGGCTTTAAAACTAATAAAAGACACACCATTTTCACAAAGAAAATCTTCAGAGGATTGAAAACACCAAACTGTAAGGTTAATAGTCTCACTATTCCCCCTGCCTGCACAAACCTTAGAGTCTTGGGCCACAAATCAAACTTTCATCAATTTGTATCTTGTCATTGCTAATTTTTCTGGTGTTTTTGTAAGGAAGAGAGACTGCAGAAATTTTATGTTATGTTTGGTAGTCTGAACTTTTCTTCTCTGTCATAAAAACAAATACAGCAATTTGTTTGGATCAACCTCTATCAGCCATCTTGCAATACCATCTGACAGGAGGTGTTCATGTTTTGTGTTTTGTTAGGGAGTGTTAAAGCAGGTGCAACACAAATCAGCCACATCGCTATATCATACGGACAACCAATTATAACATGTGACAAACCGGGAGTACAGATTTTTTTCCACTCTCTTTTCTGGTTGGCGGAGATTTTATGAACAACTTTTCACACTCACTGCATATAAACATTTAAATTCATTAGAGTGGACAGTGTGACCTGTACAAAGGCATAAAAAGTTGTTTTATTTGACGTTTCAATGTTTTCATTAAACATCCTTGAAAGAACAAATCGAGCAACATTTTGGAAACTTTTCTTTCTATTTGAAATAAATTATTCTCAATTTATTATTACTATACTATGAATGATTGCACAACTCGAACCTGGTCAAAACTGATAACAGCGCCACGGCTACTTGTTTAAAACATCTAATTTGATCATCATTACAATGTCAAAAACATTTTTTATAACCGGGAACATGGCGCCTGCTGAACTTAAACATTGGCAACAACTTGCAAAAGCACACATCTCTGTGCAAACATGCTTGTATGACCACATAGCCAAGATGACATCAGAAACAAACTTATGAACTTTGGTGTTTGACAGCTTGGCTTGTTTTAGAAGATATAACACAACATAGTATCACAGAGAACACTTTTAGCAGAGTCCTGTTTACCAACCGTGTCTGGTAAATACTTGCATTTACTAAACAGTCTGAGTACTATGGTGGGTAGAAATTGTAATATTTTTTCCTGTAGCTAACCAAAGAAGAACACTTTCCATAGGCTGTAGTTACTTCAGTGACAACACAAACAACCATATTAAATACAAAGTTAAAATCAATAATTTGGTTCATATTCTGAGCTTGATTCTCTAAAAATGATGCTGCGGATATTTTAGCCAAAAATCTACTGCCTCCCACTGGTCAAATTTGACACAAAAACGTGTTATGTTTTGCTGATTGTGTGCAAAGGATGGAAACAAATTGATAAACATTCAAAATATTTGTGTTCCGAGTGTTTACCATTCTAACTAGTAGTTAGTGTTCTGAAAGGAATTTTTTTGTGATAATATTCGTGGCTTTTGATTCCTGAAACTTCCTCTCAAGTAGCTCAGTAGTAGACAAAATAGTGACAAGTCATGCAACTCATAGAACCGACAGAGGGCGCTAAGTCACGGCCACCATAATTACGGTATCCATGTTTCACAAGCGGAGCAAATAGGGTGGCCGAAACAACAGCGACTCTTTAGTAGCTAGTCCTGATAGCATAGCAGTATCATTTCTGCAGGATTATGCAAACTTATCTCAAAATACAGGGTCTCAATTATTATATGCAGAGTTATATTCATGGCATCGAGGTGTCCAAAGAAGCTAACCTTGTAAGGGTGGAAGCAAAATGTTGGCTATCCATAAGGAAGTCAGAAGTCCCGTACCATTTATACATAGAAATGGATTCAGATTTTTGAGAGATAATGCTATATGGAGGATATACAATGAGCATATAAAATTAATTAAACGAGTGCTGTTATTTCCATTTGTTCCGGGTCTCCAGCGAGCAACATATGTCAAAATGCATGTTTCAACATTTTAGGTTGCAAACCTCTGCCTTAACCTAACGGACATTGAATAAATACTTGCAAAGTAAGCTTCACAATTTTTAAGTGGGAGGGGGCAGAAGACAGTACCCTGATGCACTTAAGGCAGGGCAGGGGCCCTCTGAGCTGTATGCCTGGGTAGGTTCACGGACCAACCCATCATCACACATTGTTTTTTGTCCACTCTGGTTATTTCGTTTGACGTTTGCGTCGGCGTCCGAGTGTGAAACCGGCAACGCTGGAGGAACGGAGACGCCGTCATGGGGAAGGCAAACGTGACCTCCTGCGGGTAGGGAGAAGCCCGCTGGCGAAGGGCCTCCAGACGGAACTGCATTGTTCTTTTTTCAACATGAACATGAAATGGAAAGAAAAATCAGTATAGCCCTTTCCACAGATGTTTTCAGAAGTGTGTGCCTGTGATATTAGATGTTTTTCATGCTGATTTATGCACTTGCGTAGCTGACGGGTGGCTGTGAGCGAGCATCTGACCTGACACAGGATATATGGACCACTGAAGTGCACTGCGAGGTCACAGCCATTAACCTTGCCAGGAGGGAGAAGCAAGCTATTACTCTGGCGGTCCTGTCGGTCCTGCTCCAGATCTTTATTTCCTGCACCGCCGATGGGCTGCAGTGAGGAGCTTGGGGAGAAGGTGGCAGAGAAGACTATTTTCAGTCATCTTGCGCTTGACCGGAGCTTTAAGTTGTAAAAATGCGTTTGAAGAGAAAGGAACAGAAACGTTACCTTGTGGAAAAAGGCTGAACCTTACAGATGTTCGTGTACTCCGTCTCCATCAGGGCTTGACAGTTGCTAGACTAGATTACGGAAAATGTTTTCATCCCCGTAAAAGAAAAAAAAAAACTAAACGGTCATGCAATGATTTTCTATCCCTACCTTGATCTCTGACAAAATTTTGCTTTTGCTAGGCGACGGAATCGTGGCCACCCAAAGAATCACTTTCCTGTGGAGTACAAGAACATCACAAGGTAGTACACATGAAGAAAAAACAATTTGCTGTGGTTGGCATATGATTGGTTAGTTGGTTGGTTGGTTGGATCCCTTAAAAACTAGGGTAGTAGGGGCACTATTTACTATAGTGTCTTGGGCAAGTACAGCCTTATGGCGCCCATCGCTCTCCATATGCAAGTAATAAAACCAACCCAAAAATCCTGGACCAGTTGTCTGTTCTAACCACATCCTCAACACACCAAAAAGAAAAAAAAAGCCCCAATAAATTAAATAAAAACAAAACACAAGAATGAATTACCTTTGGCAAGCGACGCCTGCGATAAAGACGAGAACTGCGGTCACAGAAACGCAGATGTAGACCATATTCGGGATGGGCAATCTAGCTGCAAGAGAAGAGGAACCAGAACAGAATATCGGAATAAATCATTTATGGAACGACCTTTTTCCACAAAAAATAACTGATATGTTTATTCTTTTTTTGATATTGGACACTCACTCGCAAGGGGGGTTACATAGGATCCCAGTTACTTTTTTGCTACTGTTTTGTTCTTTTGACTATTATGCAGTGTTTACAACAGAGGTCTCAAACTCACTGACCAGGGGCCAATTGCACACCCCTGGATGACAGTTTGAGGCCCCCGCCTTAATACGAACGTTTCAACTGGGACAATGTATATTATTTACTGGTTGCTTTTTTCTTGTTTCAATTTTTCTCTTCCTTCGTTTCATTTTTTCAATTTTCTTGCATTTTCTTTTTTATTTTTTCTTCATTTTCTTTCTTTTTATCCTGTTATTTTTTTCTATTTTCTTCTTTGTTTTTTTTCTTTTCATGTTTTCTTTTTTTCATGTTTTCTTTTTTCTTCCTTTTTCATCTTTATTTTTTTTCACTGTCCCCCCCTTTTTTCTGTTTTTCACAATAGTCCCCCCCAAAAAAAGAAGACAAATGAGAAGAAAAATGGTATGTCTTGGTTGCTTTGAGTCTCCGACGTTTGAATTCTTCCTTGAGATTTTTACACTCATTTTCAGTGTCAGTACACCATACAGTGACATCTAATGGCCACATAATACACACTGTCCCTTTCATGTAAGTGCAGCTCACGCACAATATGGATTTGTTTTTTACCGACTCAATTCATAATGCTTATTCTTTTAGATCTTATTGTGTGTAGCAAATTAATACATTTATTTGAGAACAGTGGAATGCTTTTCTCCAAATTATTTTCTGTGATTAAGCCAACCTCAACCAGATCCTTAATGCGGCGACCCCCAAATCAATTGAGTTTAAGACCCAAGGTTTTATTCTCATTGTCCAATCGTGTTGCTGTTCTTTGAATCCCACTCCCTTTAGAGAAGATATGCTTTGAAATAAAAATTCAGGGCTCAGGGTAGGGCCTTTAGAAGAGGTTGGAATATCTTATCTGAGGTCTTGGCTCTCTACCAGCTTCCCCTGCAAGTCCAAAATCCCATTGACCTCTTTTCTCCATATTTTGAGTGTCTATTAAACTTTAAACGTATTTGTAGTATTCTTAGCATGAGAGTTGCGTGCCTGGATGTGATGTCCAATCTTCTGGTCTACTCCATTCTGAGGGACTCCCTTGATAAAGCGAACCCTCCCCAGGGATGACTACCGATCGGACTTGAACCTGATGGGGCTGGGATGGGCTGAGAGACCCCCCCAGGATGCTGACCGATGTGGAACCTTCTGAAATGTTGAGCAAGATTACTGAAGCCTGTAACGGAGTACATAGGAAGTAATTAAAGTGGATCGAAAGTTTCAAACACAACCTTCCTCCGTGCTTCGAACTGAGGGGTGTCAAACTCATTTTAACTCAGAAAGAATAAACATTCTCACAAAGACCAGCCTACTTAAGTAATGGCAAAGTGTACCTTAGCTGTAGGGTTGAGGATCTTTCAGAGGCTCATAATTAAATTCAGGGGTGGTAAATTCGATTGTAAAATAAGTAATGCGGTTTTTCCTTCATCAATATTTTTTCCTTCACTAAACTTTAATATTTTGTAGCGTTTATCAACTGTGTATTAGTAAATAATTTGAGTGCAATTCCTTTAAATGATTGATTTAATAACTTTAAAGTATTTTTTTTGCTTTTTATTAAAAAAAAATCTAATAAAAATATTGATCTTATTTTGGAAATGTTGTTGTTAGATTTGATTACTACTATAGAAATAAACTAAAGGTTCTTTAAATGGTTAATGGTATGCATTTAAATATTGCTTTTCAAGTCAATGTAAACCTCCCAAAGCGCTTTACAATATACTTCACACTTACCCATTCACACACACAATCACACACAATAGCGGTCATGCAGCCATGCAAGGTGCCCACCTGCTTATTGGGGGCATTAGGGATTCAGTGTCTTGCCCAAGAACCTTTCGACATATAACACGGAGGAGCCGGGAATCGAACCTCTCTTGATCCCAAGACGAGCGCTCTACCTCCTGAGCTAATTTAGTATTTTATAATCCAAGTTCTTACTGATAATTTCTAATCACTGGGGTTTAAACAGAACGTCCGTAACTTCATCTTTTAGGAAAATAAAATCAGGAGGGTTTGTTTCCTCAAATGACTTCTTGTTGATAAACAGCTACAGTAGGTGGTTTTCTTTGGGAATAGTGCCTGGTTTTGGTGACATCCAGTAGATATTTAAAACTGCAAGTCATCGTTTGACGTGAGGAAGGTCATTTTTCTCTTGTGCTTCTCTCAGCATCGTCTCGCACGCTTATTCGGCTCGCAAGTCGTGTGTTTGGCACTACTGGTCTAACGCTAAAGGTCTCATTTCCTGGTTTATTGTTTATTACCTTATCCTGCGTGGGGTAATAGCGCACTTGATAGTACAATCTGAGTTTGAAGGCTGTGCTGGGCTCCATCCATTCCACCAGCCAGTCATTGGCGTTTTCTCTCACTCTCACTTGCTTTGGCGGACTGGGACGGACTGCATGGGGAGAAACAGGCAGGGTTGGTTAAGATTTTATTTCATTCAACCACTAGATGGAGACACCTAATCACGGTTGTGCGATAGGTGTTGAGCTACGAGTGTTTTCATTGAATTCTATAAAGGGACAGTGTGTAGTATTTAACGCCTCATAGTAGTAAAACAACTTAAATCATTCATTAAAAAACAACAGGGATTGGGATGATAAGTAAAATACAAAAACTATAGTATAAACATGGATTATTTATACTTAAACATAGGGAAATTTTAGATGAGGCTAACCTAGAAGGAGCTGACATCTATGTCAGCCACCTTGTTTCTGAAGGTGCCCCCAAAATAATAATTGTATTCTTTATTTTTTTCCGGCTCTCCCCTTTTTCCTGCGTTCTTTCTTTCTTTCTTTCTTTCTTTCTTTCTTTCTTTCTTTCTTTCTTTCTTTCTTTCTTTCTTTCTTTCTTTCTTTCTTTCTTTCTCTTTCTTTTCTCGCCCGACACAAGTTAAAGTTAGCAGTCACCAGACTTTTACATCCTGTTTTAATATACTAGAGTGTCAGGTGGGAGCATTCCGAAATAGTGGAACAAAGGCTCCCAATCCTCAGAGATGAAATTTGCCTTTTTCTAGTTTGAGCAAAAGGTCACAGTATATCAAGCAGTCTTGCTTCAAACCATATTCTAACGCTGCATGCGATGTAGAGCAAGAATCAGCCTCCAACCTAACACCGCTACAGTCGGTTCGCCATGCAATGAGCAGTAGTGTCATTTTACGTGTATTAACGGCCCAATAGTAACCGAGGCTATTAGAAAGACCCAGCCCGCCCTACTGAGCAGTTTCGTTAGTAGTGTGGTTTTGCTTGCTATGGCTTTGCCAGACCCCCAAAATGTTGAAACCATGCTATCAATAGAAGCGAAAAAGGAACTCTGAAGAAATACAGGCAGACATTAAAATCGATATGAATACCTGGGTAACACGTTCTTTGTGATGGTCTGTACCCTACCCTCCAGAGAGAGCGGCAAGGGATTCCATCTTTATAGGTCTGACTTAACGTTTTCACAAAAGGGTGCGTACAGATCGTATAATGACTCCACCGAGGTATCTCATACTATCGAGAGCAATCTTGAAAAGTATTAGTTAATGCGACATCTCCCTGGCCTGCTGATTAACATGAAAAGTTCACATTTAGAGATGTTTAGCCTGTATCCCGAAATGTCACCAAAACTAAACCTGAGAATATTTGGAATGTTTGTGAGGGGAGCACAAAGGTAAAGGAGCAGATCATAGGCATACAGCAGGAGGCAATGTATCTTTTCTTTCCTTTGTACCCATTTTTACTTCTCCTTGAACTTTTTTTTTTTTTGGTTTTGGTTTGATTTCTCGTAGTTTGTAAGCTGTCTTGTGATCTTCAGCACTTAATTTTGGTGGCACTACACAATAGAGCAGGGGTGGCAAACACGAGGCTTGGCCAATAAGGATGCGGCTCTTTGCCTCATCACATTTTCTATATACTGTGGCTCTCTGCCTTGTTTCATGTTTTATTTTTTTGTGTAATGAGGGTGGACAGTTTCCTTGAAATCAACACAAGAACAATACTTGTTGTATTAAAAGGAGAGGAGTGTGTTAATGTTTTTAACTGTGTGTGTTTGTGTCTGTCTGTCATGGCAGGTCAGTGCGTGGTGTGGCTCTTTGACTCTCACAGTTAAAAAATTCGGCTCTTTCTGTCAAACTTGTTCCCCACCCCTGCAATAGAGCGACATTTAGAGGTAAATAATTACACACTGTCCCTTTAAAAGTGGGGCGTGTCATTTGAGGTGTCCTTGAAGAAGTTGAAATTTAAATATTGTCTTTATTAAGTATGTTTTAACAATGCCCACCTGAGTTCAAAGATCCCTTGTCCTTTTTTTTTACACTGCGCCTATCTGCTTTTATCTTACTTTTATTAGAGCTGTTAGGGGCGAAAAACATTAAGTTCAAGGAATGGAGGTTGGGGGGAGTGCTAAAAAAAATGTTGTGCTCATCACAAATTTTTTTTATTTAATTTTGTTTCATAGCATGAAAATGGTGAAAGTAAGAAAAGGTCTGCTTCAAAAACAGTAATCCCCCCCCCCCGAAAACAAATAAAATAATCCAAACCCTTCTAAGGAATGCACATACTTGCACGCGCATCACGAATGAGCTGAATGAGGCTGTCATCATGACTTACAGCCAGGAAATGGCGGGCGGGAGTGACAAAGTTAAAAATTCTGTACGGCTCCTTTAATTTAATGCTTTTTCATGCCAATCACTCACTGTTTTCGCTCGCCCTGAACGTTTTTGCCCTGCGAGCGGGCCAGAGTTGCGCAAGCAGATGTGTCGGCTTCGCCACAAGCAGCGAGCAGCTGTATCGCACTAGCCTACGGCCGGGGTCAAAGGTCATCTTCGGGCTCATGCAGCAGCTCTCAGGACTGCAGGAGCAAATTCATAAAAACGGCAGGGCGCCGGCATTTAGAGGTCAGTTTACACTGGGTTCTTTTTTTATAAAGGTACACAAAAACAAAGACACACGTAATTAACTCACGGTTCGGTGTGGTTGCGTTGACAGGCCAGCTGGTAGCTCATTACCTGATCCAGGTCTCTACTCACCTCCCAGCTACACGATACCTTCTCCTCACTATCCAGCACACAATTCAAATTGGGGTGCAGCTCGTTTTCTAAGGCCAGAGTGAGAGACAATCGTTCGCAAACCAGATTTAGGCGGCAAAATATTTGAACTTTATTCATTTCACGTTGTTTACTGTTCTCAAATTGAAATCATTTGCAGTGTAAGTTATCAGCAGCTGTTTGTAAAAAAAATGTCATAGTGTTGAAGACAAAAGCAATCCACAAGATGGTGCCAATACATAGTCTCAATAGAAAAGCAGCACACAAATCTATACTGCGTATTTGAAAATGTATTTCTTTATTTCAAGCAGAATATATAATATCCATTCAAAAAGGCGTCAATTATGTTGAGTGATTATTAATTAGTCACATTTTCTAGATTCAATGAAAATTTTCATCATTATCATAAAAATAAAGTGTTATTCCATCTATCTATCTATCTATCTATCTATCTATCTATCTATCTATCTATCTATCTATCTATCTATCTATCTATCTATCTATCTATCTATCTATCTATCTATCTATCTATCTATCTATCTATCTATCTATCTATCTATCTATCTATCTATCTATCTATCTATCTATCTATCTATCTATCTATCTATCTATCTATCTATCTATCTATCTATCTATCTATCTATCTATCTATCTATCTATCTATCTATCTATCTATCTATCTATCTTGTCATGGTTGCCGTGTGTGTCATTGACTTTCTGTCTATATTAAGCTCAGCGCTCTCTTGCTCCTTTGTCAGCCCATCAACCGAACTTCTTTCCCACAAGACGTGGGTTCTGACTCCGTCCTGTTTTTCTGTTGGTATCTCCAGTCCGGTATTGTTCCCGTTTTTTTTGCCCTGTTTAATTTTGGATTCCATTTTTTTTCCCGTCAGTTTTTGTCCTGTCTGTTATTTTTATTGTTATTTTTTTTTCAAGTTTTTGTTCAGATCTAGTTACTCCTGTTTATTTTCGATATCCTGATTTGTTATCTATCTTGTCTGTCCCGTCCTGTCTGGTATCGACCCCATCTGTCCGGTATCAACTTGGGCAATTGGTATCAATCTTTTCACTGGCTTCCTGTCTTTCCACGCCAGACCGGCTGCCTAACGTGCATGACTCCCCATTTCCCATTAACTAAAGGCTTGTGTGGGAACGCCACGCGATTGGGTCCTTATCCTGTTCTGGTTCCTGACATATCTATCTATTTATCAGCCAGACAATAGATACATTTCTTGTTACATAAGAAACTTGGACATATTGTGATGTATTTCACAGTTAAGTTGGATATTTTCTTTTAACTCTTTCATAAGCTTTTTCTCAAATCTTTGCTGAAATTTCAAAAATATAAATCAAATTTTTGGCCCTTTTTGGTAAACATTCATGCAAAAAGTAATACAAAATAAAAAAAAATAAAAAATGGAGATACACCTTTTTTAGAATAGCAGCGATAAATAAGAATACAGAAATCTGCATGTAAATGGTAAATGGTCTGCATTTTGGGAAGTCATATAGAAGTCAATGACTTCCCAAAGCACTTTACAATGTGCTTCACACTTACCCATTCACACCCACTCACACACCAATAGCGGCTGTGCAGTTTTGCAAGGCGCCAGCCTGCTTATTGGGGGCATTAGGGATTAATTTTAATTTTATTTTTTTAATCTATAAATAGACCATTTAATCAAATTGGTGTTGAATCACTCAGAATTAAAGTAAAGTAAAACATGATATCACTTTTGAAAGAACTTAATATGATAATATACATTGAAAAACTAATTTGTTCTTTTTTATTAAAATTGATATATATATATATTTTGATGGAAAAAGTACATCCTCTGTCATCTGTATAACTAGCAAGACAAGAAAATGAAGCCAGCTATTTGAATGTTGGCAGAAACTGGGGACAAGAATGGCACCAAATCAACTATATTTCTATGAGTAGTACTTCTTTTGTAACAATTGTATATCGTGGCATCTTTAGCATTTCGGTCGGATTACAAAGCCTGACGGGCTGCATGTGGCCCTGGGGCCGTAGTTTGCCTACCTCTGTTCTAATTTATAAAAAAATTGGTTTCATATGACAATGAAAATCTACAGTTGGTCTATTCTTGATTCAAACAAGTTATGCTTTGATAATAACATGCATCTGACCTTGTTCAGTTCTCCAGGTGAGCACAGGACTCCAGTCACTCCAGTGGGCCACGCCAGCCCGGCCCCTCACCTTGGCCTCATACCTGTGACCTGGCAGAAGCAGCTGTTTCTCTAGTTTAAAATCTGTGCTCGTCACATTAATAATCTGCGGACACAATCAGATAAATGATTTTCACGGCGTGTTGTCTCGCTTGCAGACGTTGGCAGACATTGTGATGTTCTAACAGTCCAAATGTCGTGATTTTGAGCCTTGTAGCTAAGTTGGTACGAGATGTTTTGGTTGAGGGAAGAGGACGCAGGATAAGGACTGGACCATTGGATCCCCAACTGTCCATTTGCGGTGTCATTTTTGGATAACCCAACTGGCGTTCGTGTTGTTACTGTGAAACATCAAAACTATGACCATACAGTTATCCTCCCACATGTTTATTCATTGTTATTACTTGGTAAGTAAAGTCACCATGATGAGAGAGCTCCAAGGGCTTTCCCGGGCCAGATGAGCAAATGGCGTCCTCCATCCCAAAGAAGACTGTGTGTTGGATGTTCATGGAAAAAGCTCGCGTTCTGTATCGACAACGGACTGTCCTGTGCCCATCTTTATTTCGCACCCCAATGCCAAAAGGTTCACATCGCTCACTGCGAACACAAGCATGATCTTTACGGTGATTTCGGTTCTCCGCCTCCCTCCTGACCTTTAAGTTGTCCTTACTCCCGGCGTTCTTTGTGGACCAAGAGCTGCAGTGGTGCACGTATGTTCGGCCCCTCCCTCCATTGGCAGTACACGTACCATTCGTAGTCATTAACGCAGTGTAATGACTGCAGTAAGGCTGCGTGACACAAGACAAATTGAGAACTGATAAGTTTATGCTTCAGCACAGTGTTCCTCAACTGGTCTGACTTGTGGACCCACCATCACACCCTAATGACAAACTGCGACCTAAATCAAAGAAACATTTCCACTTCTCAAATGTATGGAATGAAAGAAGAGTGCAGCAGAGATAATATTGATCCTGATATCCTTTTATCTTTTTACTCTTTAGTCTCTATATTACATGTTTCACCCTGGAGTGCCATGTCTAATCTCGTAGCATACAATATTTCGCAATGCTGATATCAATGACAATAAAGACAATACTAAAAATACAATATATTACAAAATCATTAAGACCAGCAAAACCAAAACAACATCATGTAAAAATCCCAATGAGGCTCAGTTGGCAGCATTTTGATGGAATCTAAAAGATTTGGCTTCAAAATAATAAAATCCATATCTCATGTTTTCTTGGTTGTTTCAGTAGTCTTATTTTGTGGTGGGAAATGGGGGATGTAGCCCCCCATCTGCAGGGCATTATTACCATCTACTGTTAAAGAGTGTAATTGACTATCCGTTTTCAATTGTTTCCTTAGCATTATTTTACCAAGACAAAGGCCCTTGCCCCACTGAAAATGGGCCCGCGACACTATTTTGCGTCATGGCTCACCAGTTGAGAAACACTGCTTTAGATGATGCTCCAGATAAGGAGAGTAGACATCAATGAATTTCGAACTTGCAAGGAGAACAGGTGAGTAATGTCTCAAACCCTCACTTAAGAACTTCCAATTTGTTCTCGAAGCACTCCCCTGAGCCCTCCATTTTAATTCAATCTCCTAGGCAACAAAAACAGGTCTGCCCTAAAGGATGTGTATAATCAAAGAACAGCAACATTATTGGCCCACAGTGACAATGATGTAAAAAGTGCATAATGGTCAAATTGCAAACTTGGATCTAACGTCATCCCCTTTTGCAAGTGTCCAATATTAAAAACAGAATAACCTCATCAAAAATGGTCCTAATTCAAACATATTATTTAAAGTTTTTACGGTCATGTGAGTCGTTTGTGTGACTGATGGCGCATCTGTCTGGATGAGTGTGGACAACCAGAAGGGGGAGCAGCATCCAAAACAGCCCCCAGGAAAGAGCCATCATTCTTGGGTAGTGCTGCCGCAAAAAAAAAAAAAAAAAATCCTGATAAGATCAGTCAGTCTGAAAAATTTTAATCCGAATGGATTTAGACAATAAACTGCATCCACTACACATTTATGTAATTGGCTAGTGTGTATTATTTGACAACTAGTTGTCGCTTTATGGTGTAGAGCAACCGAAAAGGAGTGCTACAAAGAAAACTACCATCTACAGAGACACAAAGTGACCAAAACGCACCATCTCACTTTTCATTTTTTTGCCCAGCCGTTTTGTTAAAATCAGTCTTTTAGAAACCTGTTGATTTAGTCAATAGGATTTAGAGTTGGCGTCTCAATGCTAGCGAGCTGGCTTTAGGAAATGTCACAGGTTTCACAAACTCTGACTGGATAAGGGGCAATAATCCACTAAGGCTATCGTGCCAACAGCTATTAAACTTGACAAGCTCGAGCTGCACAAGAAATTATATTGTTGTGTTGATTTAACAGGGAAAGGTCGGAAAACTCCACTTCGCAAGTGGAAAAAGGTTTTGTTCGCCACTTTCAGCCTAGAAGTATGATCTTAAGCCCGGGCCCAAGCCCGACCCAAATTTCAGACTGGTCAGGCCTAAAATTTTAATCATTACAGTCATTACACGCTTTTCTCTCACTAATATTGTTTTATTTATCCACCTGCCATTGTTCATTTTCTCTGTTTATCTTATCCTGTTTAACTTAGAATCTGTTACAATAGACAGGCTTTACGTCCTTCGATTCCTCCCCTCACCATCTCGCGCAATCAGCATTGCCAGCTGCCCGAATGGACCGGGGTTGGCGGCGGCTTATGGCCCTGTCGGATCCAGAGAACCGGGCGGTGGCGGGGGCCGGGATTGGTCCAAATGACTTAACTCTTGTCCGATTTCTCACAAATGAAATAGGAATTTTCCCTTCAAAATCGTTGAAGGTAGTTTGGAGTTCCCTTAGGCAAACACATGAGAAGACTGCTGTTCAGAAGGAGAGCATAAAAAGGAAAACGAGTCACTTGACGCAAAATTATAGAGGAAAAAAACTCAATAACCACTCCAAAACGATTGCCTTTGCTTCTTTTTTGGGTCCTTTTGTTCCTTTCTCTACCTGTGCTTGCCTGATCTCTGCCACGGGTGTTGAGTCCAGATAAACAAAATGATTCCTTTAGGATCGCAGCAAGATAAACTGTGGCTGAATCCACAACACAAGGTGCACATTGAATGGTGTTCAAAAATTGGCGTGTCTTCAAAATAATGCTCGTTCTTTAGAAGTCCATAATTGACTTACCTACTTAGTCTTTGTTTCAGGTTCAAATAGATCTATTTCTAAATCCAATATGATTCAGGTGGCCCAATGGCCAGCCATACCTTGAAAGAGTGTTTGATAATTTCCCACCACACCAAAAGAATAAGAAAGTTATTTTTAAGATACAAAAAAACGATGAGATCATTTAAATCAAAACAGACAAAATCGTTACTATTTCTGTCTCTTAACAAATAAATATGATATTGTCATTACTTGTCAAACATAAGGCCGTGGTTAAAGGGGAAGTGTTTATTATTTAAAGCCTTTTAGTTGTAAAAAAACTCTTGTCAGTTAAGAACAAATGTTAACTTAAATAATAAACAAAAATACATGAACTATGATATAAATCTGCATTTGTTAGAACAGTTGTAGGTGAAGAAACCTACTTTTACAAAAAATGGGTCTCACCTTACGGGAGCTCACATCATTATCTGGCATCATGCTGATACGAATAACTAAAACAAAAGCCTTGGGAAAACATTTAAAACAAAAATGATGCCGTTTGTTCACTCTAAGTCGCCATAGTTTCTATTCTTCCTTGTGCTTTTTAGCACTCGTTTTCAGTTGCACAACACAATACAGTCACATTTAGCAGTCTAATGATACACACTGTCTCTTTGAATGACATTCAATCACAATCAAAATAAAATCAATCCGGTCAACAGGTTTTCTTAATTCAGTTGACAAAACAATTTTAAAGAGGAACCAGTCACAAAGCAATTTGTTTACATTTGGAATATTACAATCTGGATCATTGGTTTAAGAATTATAACAATTAGAGAGTTAACCAGTATCACCAGAAATATTGTCTCCTTCTTCCGTAAGAAACAAAGTAAACTAACCTGTTGTCACGATCTGGTGTTTGGAATCCAAATGTATTATGTCAAATTTATGGAGTACAAATGTTTAAATACCACAATCCCAAAAATGGTGGCAAGGTTAAGTAAGTGACCAACCTTCCTTCTAGACTCACATCCTTTTGCTCGCTTCTCAGGTTCCTTTTCATGTTTCCAAGTTCCTCTTTTAGTTTTATTCAAATGCTTGATCAGCTTTTTCACAAAAGATGCAACAATTGTTACTTATTTTTGGTTTCCCCTTAATTTATGAGACATTTCCTCCAAAGAAGTCACAATGGATGTTTGGAGATGGTGAGTTTTCGGTCACTTCATTAATAACAAATACTTTCTTCCAGAACCACAACAGAACAAAAACTAGAAATTTTGTCTTTAGTCATAAACACAGAAAAATACTTCCATTTTTTTATACTTTTATAAAAAAAGCTGGAGCTGCATATGTTATGTTACTTTAGCATTGTATCTTTCTGAGAGGTGTTTCAGTTATCTCTCATCTCATCTCATTAGCCGTACTGCTTATCCTCGTTGGGGTCGCGGGGGGGCTGGAGACCATCCCAGCCATCTCCGGGCAGTGGGCAGGGGACACCCTGAACTGGTTGCCAGCCAATCGCAGGGCACACGGGGACAGACAACTCATTCGCTCATTCACACCTAGGGACAATTTGGACCGGCCAATTCACCTGAAATGCATGTTTTTTTGGAACGTGGGAGGAAACCGGAGTGCCCGGAGGAAACCCACGCAAGCACGGGGAGAAGATACAAACTCCGCACAGGAAGTCTGGAGCTGGATTTGAACCCACGACAGGTTCCCATGACATGAACTGTGCCGCACAAGCGCTAACCACTGCGCCGCCGTGCTGCCGTGTTTCAGATATTTTGCTCATTATTTACACCGGATAGGCCAAATATTCAAAACAAGATTCATGGTAATGCAATATTTATGAGCGACTGTCAGCGCACATGATGTTTGCATGTCCGTCCCACAACCGGGTTGAGTTATACACATTTTCTTCTTGTTTTTCTCCAACCCTAAAATATGTTTGAACAAAAACGTCAATTCCTTTATTTGACTCTTCACACTCTGCCCATCGTCCTTAGACTTCGACATGACTCCAATTGCAAAGTTTGAAAATACAACAGTGAAAGCTTATACTTTAAGGCCCTCATTTGAGCCCCGGTAAAGTTTCTACTCCGTCTCAGGCCGCTGGAAAAAGCAGAAGGGCGTGTTTCTCAAGAGTTCTTGAGAAAGAAATGATGTTGCTTCCTCAGAGTTGTTTTCTAAAATAATGAGGAACCCTCACCAATGAAAATCATGGTACACACGCAACGGGCTGATTTGTGTGGATCAACTTTTATTGACTAAAATTGCCCTTGATGAAAATATGATTCTCTGCTTGTTATTTGTTTTTTTTATTTCCTGCATTAAAACATTTGCTTAGGTATGAAATAAAGTGTAACAGAACTAACATGAACCAGAAAAAATGGGAACCTGCAGCAAAGAATCAAGTCAACACAAGGTAACGGTGTAACAAAAAGGTAGTTGTTTTGAATACCAACAATAAAAAGTAAAACAGAGCATCAAATAAAAACAAAACACAAAAACAGGACCAAGCATAGGAACTAGGTAGCAGATAGGCAGAAACAGGAAGTGGGTTAGGAGTTTCACCAAAGGCGTGGCAGCAGCAGGACAAAAAATTGAAGACTTGATAACTGACAAACAAGATGCAAAAAAGACATCGCCACTCCAAGGCAAGACATGTCGTAACACCAATATTCATGTTCAGTAGGTAAATTACAAAAAAATGGGGAAAGACATTACATACATTAAAATAAGATAAATAATATATATTATATATAGGAGGATGCAAGATACTTGCAGACAAAGCTACATGGAATGGCATAAACAAATAGCAGGCATAGTATACAGTATCATCTGTACTGAGCATGGAATGGAGGTCCCAGGATACAGATGGGACCCCCCCCGAAGGTAACAAAGAACAAACAGGCTACATCTGGGACTCACACATCCAGACTGACAAGATGGTGTTGACCAACCAAACTGACATAGTGGTGATGGACAAACATCAGAAGACAGCAGTTGGAATAGATGCTGCGATCCACAGTGGTGTAATCATCAAAAAGAAAGAACAAGAAAAAGTAGACAAATACCAAGTGCTGAAAGAAGAGATAGAGAGGATGTGGAGAGTGGAGGCTGCAGGCGTGCTAGTGCTGATTGAAGCAGTAAGGACAGAGACCCTCATCCTAGGAGCATGACTCCAGTGGATACCTGAAACCTCATTAGAAATCTGTCCACGTCTTCGCAAATCAAATTAATTTGGAAAGCAATTTTCAGGCAAAGAATTGCTACTCAAAGTGCTATATGACTAGAGTACAATAATACAGTAAAAGGCCCACCCAAAAACAGACATGCACAATGGTTAAAATACAATAAAAACAAAATAGATTGTAACAGAAATAAAAAAAATATTATGGCAAGGCACAGTCCAATCATGCGAGGATATGGGACTAAGGGAGGCCTATCCACACTGATAAGAATGGCAGCAAAAGCCCTCAGGAATGTTAGCCTTTGAACCACATCCTACCAGTTCCACATGAGGAAACACTGAAATAATAATTCTAGTATGATAATAATAATAATATAATAAACACAACCACTGCAAAACATAAACATAAAAATGAGAAATAAAAAGTAAAGTACATAACAGTAAATGGTTAGAAGTTAAACAAATCAAACTACAAAAAAGGATAAATTAAAACTCAAATTTAAAAGGTAGATTTTGATGTAAATGAGGAATTGTTCCAATTTTCGCCACTGGTATAAATTCACCAAACAGGATAAAGATGAAATAACAACCTGAGCGTCAGTTTTATGCAACACATATGATAACCCTCTGAGCTGTTAATAAGTCCGCTGTCTGAAATAGATTAACACAATTTCCATGACTGCATCAATCTGCTATTGTTGACTGATTGTGTTGCTTTTGCGATACATGCAATATTTGGCGAGGCTGATGAGAGAGCAATTTAAATGAATGCAATCAATTCTCTGTGTGATGGGGTGAGAGAGGGAGGGAGAAAGAGAGGAGAGAGAGAGAGAAAGACAGAGAAGGAAGGCGAGAGCGAGCGAGCCTGAGGGTTTGTGCAGGAAGAGAGTCAATTATGGGCCACATTATTAAGTAAGGCATACTTATTATGTTGGAGATAAAGTGTTTGCAGACTGTGCTGCAAGCTGATAAACAGCTGCGAGAGACTCTAAATCTCTTTATCCTGTCTCATTCATTCTGAAATTCTCTTTCTATCACACTACGAACACACACATGCATAACACACAACCACATGCTCGACAATATTGCTGCCACAGCAAAATTGTGTTCAATCGCAGAAGAAGAAGAATACATGGAATAAAGATAGTGTAGTGTCATTTGAGGAGCAAGCAAGCATTTAAACGGCATGCCTGCGCCAACGGAACACTTTGCACATGACACACTAACCTGCCATGCATGTATATTGTACATGGGAGGAGACCGCAGTGCCCGGAAGAAACCCATGAAAGCCTAGAAAAAACATGCAAACTCCAAATACGTAGGCTGGCAGTTAAAATTGAACCCAGCACCCCGGAACTGTGAGAGACACATGGTAACCAGTCATCCACCATGACGTCAGAATGTTAATCTATATACGATCTAAATTACTGTATGTGTGTGATCAAATGTAACTTAAAGGCCCCGAAACGGCGGAACTAATTTGAATGAATATTCAGTTGTACTTTCTGGTCTATTTACAGGCCATGACATTAACTTTCGTCTTTCTCCATGTAGCATGATGCATTGTCATCTTGAAAAATTTGTTCATCATCCCCAAACATTTGTTTAAATTGAAGGAATAAGAAAGCTGTCCAAAATGTCAATGTAAACTTGTGCATTTATTGCAGATTTGACCACAACCATCTCCCCAGTGCCTTTGCCTGACATGCAACCCAATATTTTACAAACTGTGGGAATTTTGATGTTTTCTTTAGGCAGTCCTCTTTGTAAACCTCACCGGAATGGTACCAAACAAAGGTTACAGCATCATCACCTTGTCCAAGGTAGATTCGTGACTCATCACTGTAGATAACCTTTATCCAGTCATCCACGGTTCATGATTGCCTCTCCTAAGGGCCCCGTCACACAGCCGTTTGCGTCTGTATCGCGGGTAAAATTTTGCGTTTTTTTTTTTTTGCCCGTGGTTGCCCGCGATGGAAAATGCGCAAAATTGGCCAACCCGCTGTTCATCGGTGGTATGCCCGCAAAACAGACGCCGGCGACTGTTCCGCTTCCTCATCGCGTCATTTCCGCGTCATTTTCTCGTGTGGACCACGGGTATAAAAGCTGTCGAGCCGGCGTTATGCCGAGAAATGCATCTTTGCCGAGATTTGCATCCCCTCGCTACTACAACCACTTTTACCTCGTTTTATCTCACTTTTATATCACTTTTAGGGAATTTAATGGCGAACATATAACCAAAACCACTTCGTCTTGCATTTGTTGGGAATGTAATACAACTTAAACCATTCCGTCTTTGTATTTGTTGTGAATGTAATCGAACGGTAATGCACGCCGTATACAAATCACTTTTGAGCAGGTAACTTGTTTATTTTGCCTTTTTCTATTCAAATCGCTCGTATTGAAACTGTTATGCACTCTACTATAAAGCTTATTTCTAAACATTCTTGTTATGAAATGAAAAGAAATGTCAAGAAATAAAAATGGATTAAGACGAGGTCACTTCGGTGACGGGGATCCATGTCCACCCCTTGACGTCTCGAGCACAACTGACGTGTGCTCGGCAAATCGCGCTGTATACACGCGGAAAAAGGCGTTTGACCGTCACACGCGTAACACGCTAATTTCACGTAATAACACGGCGATACAGGCGCAGAACATGCTATGACCGTGCTCCACCCACGATTACCCGCTGAAATTTCGCGTCCTACCCATGTGTAACCACGCCCTGGCCGTGGCCAGAGCACGTCGTTCCGCGTCATTTCCGCGTCATTACCTCGTGTGCCGCCCGCGGTTAACACGTGGTCTAAAGTTTTGAGCAGCGCAAAACTTTTTCGCGCGGCCAACCGCGTGTGAATTTCCGACCGCGTGTAAAGCACTGCTGTATCTCGTCTATATGGCGATCTCAAAGCGTCCAACATTGTCTGCTTCACGGGCAGAAATTTCTGGCCGTGATTCAGCCTCGACATGCCCGTGAAAGGCTTTGTGACCGGGCCCTAAAGTTTTGAGCAGCGCAAAACTTTTTCACGCGGCCAACCACGTGTGAATTTCAGACCGCGTGTAAAGCACTGCTGTATCTCGTCTATATGGCGATCCCAAAGCGTCCAGCAGCGTCTGCTTCACAGGCAGAAATTTCTGGCCGTGATTCAGACGCAAACGGCTGTGTGACCGGGCCCTTAGCCCATTGCAGTCTTGTTCTTTTGTGATTTTCAACGATGGTTTTCTTGTAGCTTTACTATATGAAAATCCCACTTCCTTTAGACAATTTTGCACAGTTCCGTCCCATACATTGACTCCAACTTCCTCCCATGTCCTCTTGATTTGTCTTGTTGTGCATTTTCTGTTTTCAAGACATATGGCCTTTAGTTGTCTTCCTTGGCCTACCAGTACACTTGACTTTAACAAATTTCCCATGCTGTTTGTACTTGGTCCAAATCTTCGATACAGCTGACTGTGAACAGCCCACATCTTTGGCAACCTTCTTCAAGAAGTTTGACGATCCTGTCTTTGGTCTCAAGAGACATCTCTCTTCTTGGTGCCATGATTCCTGCTAATCCACTTAGCCTAGGAGCCCTCCAGGGTGTGATAACTACACAGTCTTTACTGCTGAATCACGAGTAGACTTAATCTAAGCTCGGTGCCCAATTAAAGAAAGGAAATTAACTGTGTGTCCCACTCAAAATGCACTGATTCCCTATTTTTTTCTCAGAATTGAGTGATTCGATATTGAATCATTGGTTGTTCGGATCAGCAATTACAGTTAAATATATCATATAGCAGACAAACACAGGGATATTTGAGAAGTGAAATGAAGTTCATAGGATTTACAGGAAGTGTGCAATAATGATTTAAACAAAAATAGGCAGGTGCATACATTTTGGCACCCTTGTTGTCTTATTGAATTGAATACCTTTAGCACTAATTATTGGAACACAATATTTGTTTGGTAAGCTCATTGACCCTTGACCTACATACACAGGTGAAGCCAATCATGAGAAAGGGTATTTAAGGCGGCTAGTTGCAGGTTGTTCTCCTCTTTGCATCTTCTCTGAAGAATGCCAACATGGGAGCCTCAGAACAACTGTCAAATGACCTGAAAACCAAGATTGTTCAACATCATGGTTTAGGGGAAAGCTACAAAAAGCTAGCTCAGGGATTTCAGCTGTCAGTTTCCAATATGAGGAATATAGTGAGTAAACAGAAGAACACAGGCACAGTTCTAGTTAAGGCCCGAAGTGGCAGGCCAAGAAAAATTACAAATAAGTAGAGGCGAATGATGGCGAGAACAGTCAAACTCAACCCACAGACCAGCTTCAAAGACCTACAACATGATCTTGCTGCAAATGGTGTCACTGCGCATCGTTCAACTGTTTAGCACACTTTGCACAAGGAGATGCTGTATAGGAGAGCAATGCGGCAAGAGCCTTTCTGCGCACATGCCACAAACAGAGTCGCTTGAGGTATGCTAAGGCACATTTGGACAAGCTAGCTTCATTTTGAAATAAGGTGCTGTGTACTGATGAAACTAAAATTGAGTTATTTGGACATAACAAAGAGCGGTATGCATGGTGAAAAAAGAACACAGCATTCCAAGACAAACACTTGCTACCCACAGTAATATTTGGTGGTGGTTCCATAATACTGTGGGGCTGTGTGGCCAGTGCAGGTACTGGCAATCTTATTAAAGTTGCAGGTCGCATGGATTCCAGTCAGTAGCAGCAAGTTTATTGTGAACAATGTTCTAGAATCAGTGACAAAGCTGAGGTTGCGCCGAGCTTGGATACTTCAACAAGACAACAACCCCAAACACTGCTCAAATTCTACTAAGGCATTCATGCTGAGGAACAAACACAATATTCTGGAATGGCCATCTCAATCCCCAGACCTGAATATTCTTGAAAATCTTTGGTGTCATTTAAAGCGGGCTGTCCATGCTCGGAAACAATAAAACCTGACTGAAGCGGAGATGTTTTATAAAGAAGAATGTTCAAAAATAACTTCGACCAGAATCCGGACCCTCATTGGAAGCTATGGGAAACGTTAAGAGGCTGTTATTTCTGCAAAAGGAGGATAAACTAAATATTGATGTAATTTTTCTGTTGGGGTGCCCAAATTTATGCACCTGCCTACTTTTGTTTAAGCAATTATTGCACATTTTCTGTAAATCCTATGATCTTCATTTCACTTCTCAGGTGTCACTGTGTTTGTCTGCTATTTGATATATCTAACTGAAATTGCTAATCCGAACAATCAATGATTTATGAAGGAAAATCTTGAAAATGATCAGGGGTGCCCAAACTTTTGCATACGACTGTACATTATACTTAATTGTTGTTCAGTATTTTCACTACTAAGTACTCTTTACAGTTGAACACTCACACCCTTTAGGTTTGTTTTTGCTTTTTGTAATGTAGGAGATTTAATAAAATAAAAGGCTTTGGGGGGGGGCTTTAGGAACAGAATTTTCCATTGTTAGGGCTCCTTGTACTGTCCTCTCCTGTTCTCCTTGCATGTTCAAATATCAATGTCTTTCTCCTTTTTTGACAGTCTACTAAATGATAATTTATCAACTACTAGTAATCATAATAATGATGATAAATGCAATAGTTTGTATTTAATGCTGGTTATATGCCCATAAGTACTGTATGCTTCAGTTTTCTGTTTTTTTTTATCGTTGACCCCAAGGTGAAAACAAAACAGTTTTTTCTGTCAGTTTTGTAGTCAAGTCAGATTACAGACAGCTATTTTTCGTTTGACAATGTGCGAATGCACATGTGTCGAGAAACTTCACATGAGGGAAACCTGACCCGTAATTTGAGATCATTCATGTTTGTGTCCCGAAGCCCTTTTTCAAGCCTGGGAGTTTTCTATACATTCAGCCTTTGATATCTATTCTAAATGTCAACAATGGCCCTAAAGACTAGCGCATAGGGGGAAAAAACACTTTCAGGTCATGTGCACATCAGTGGAAGTTTGAAAGGAAAAGACGGATGAGTGAGTTTTCATAATATCATTAACTGCCTTTTATCCTCCATCATTCCTTACATCAATTTTGGTTCTCATCACTCCAACACCAACATTGTATTTGTTTAGACCCAGGGTCACCAACATTTTTGAAGCTGAGTTACTTCTTGTTACTGATCAGAGCAAAGTACTACCATTTTGATATGCATTTCTAAAATAACAACATATCATGTTATTACTATGTTGTTACCAGTGACGGGCCGTGATTTTTCACACTTAGGCCTTCAGTAGTGGTATGTCTGAATTTATCTAGTGCTCAATAACTAATTTATGGCTATTAATCCTTGACTGTTGCTATAGATAGATAGATAGATAGATAGATAGAGAGATAGATAGATGGATACTTTGCTCATCCGGGTGGGGAAATTCACACCTGAGACATACATAAAATACATCAATAGTATCCTCATAAATTTGCATTTCTATTTATTAAATAGACTCACCCCTAACCATTTTTATCCAAGCACAAAATCCAGTCACCTTTCTTTCCAGAAGAAGATTTCAATTATTCTGTTGTACAGATTATCAGTCTGTTTCAGTTCCATCAAGAGGTTTTTTTTTGTATTGCCACCAGAGCTGATTCCGAAAGTCGAGCCTGTCTTATGCCTGTCTTATGGTATTTTTCGCATATGTTTTGATTTGATTCAGGGATGAAAAAGTATGTTCTTCTTGTGATATTTCCGTTATTGCCCCATAGCCAATGATAGTTTGAGACACCCCTATGTCATGATTACCCAAGTGGAGCCACCTGGGGTAATCATGTGGCGCGCTGGAATGTGCTTCCTGATTGGTTAATGATCCCTTTTTAAACACGTTACGCGGAGAACTCTTGGTCGGAAAATACTTTTTACCCCGTTTGACTCGCTTGATTTTCCTGTGTATTTTTGACTTGTTTACCTGATTCTGCCTGCCTCCGATCCGACCTGCTTCCGTTCCACGCTACGATCTTCTCTCCAGTCCCGGTAAACTCGACCTGCTTCCGTCCCACGCTACGATTGGCTACGTGTCCCGAAGTTGTCTTCACGGCGTTGCTGCTGACGTTCGACGGTCATCGCGTCTCCCGCTAACCCTGTACGCTTCCCCAAATAAAAGACTTGTAACGAACGTTCTGGGGTCTCCTGCTCTGTTCTGGTCCTTCCTGACACCCTAATGCTTTGTCACATCTTCGGGAAGGCCCTGCTTTCCCAACTAGAAATCCGATTGGCTAAAGGGATAAAACAGGCTCTGTCAACCCCTAAATGTTATTCCATTTAGATGTTTTAAATTCAAAGATCACAATGATCCATCACTGGTGAGTAATTTTCAGAACCTGTCTGTGGGATACTCAAGTGTTCTTAGGGGGCTGCCTGTGGGCACCGCGTTGAAAACCCCTGGTTTGGACTAATCTCTTTTTATACCCTTATTAAGCGCTAATTTCTTTCTTCCCACATTTCCTCATTTTTCTCCAACTGTTGTCCAAAATTCCCCTTCTCAGTCCTATCCCAATCCAACTCTCCCTCTCCCTCTACTACTCAATCACCCTTTATCCATCCCTCCCTCTCTTTCTCCCCTTCAATTCACCTCCAGCCAGCCTCCTCCTCCTTCTTTTGCACAGCATCCCCTTTCTCTTGATACCTCTCTTCACTTGTCTTGCAGTCTTTCTCCTTCTCTCCGTCCTCGCCGGGCTCTCCCCTTAGCTGCTTTGCCGCCTCACTGCTCTCCATCCAACCACCGAGGACTCTGAGGCACTCAGCACTAAAGTCTCTCCCATTGCAGGTAAGTGTGACTATTGATGGATTTGTGCTTTTCAGGGCTTAGGTGATGGAAAAAAAGGAGAAGAGAAAGTGAAAGAATTGGATTGATGCAACCTGTTTGGTTTTATTTTAACGAATACTTCAACCAAAGTCAAGATTAACCAACTAATTGATGATTATTAAGCAGTCATAAAGATTATAAGCACAACATAAAAATAAATAACAAAACTTTTGGTAGCATTGTGGTATTTAAAAACAACCCTACATGGTCCTGGCGGGGTTTGCATCCCATTCACAAACAACAGCAGAGAACTGGCGACGGAAGGTGATTGGTTCTCTCGAAGCCGTGTGTCACCGTGTGAGCGTCCGTGCACATGAGTGTGTGAAGGGGGAAATCCATAAATGTTTTGACGTGTGCTGGTGAGACTTCCAAGCCGATGTTTGAATGAAACATTTTCATTTCTTGTATGATTAAGGATGATGTTTCGTCAGTAGTACATACAAACCCGATTTTAATATATTCATGTGGCTGTGCCGATTTTGCAACAAATGTAAGCACTGTTTGTTCCCTCGAATCATCCTCACTAGTTGCATCTGTGGTTGCCGTACCGCATTGTTGTGCTCATCATCCGGCAAATTGTGTCCTTCTGGAACCCACCGCTGTGTGCTGAAGGGCAAAACGACTGAAAAAATGTTCTCTGGTAAAATATAATGACTATGCAAAAAACGTGTCAATCAGTTTTGGTTAAATGCTTAGCAAAATATAAAAGATCATTCTTTTTGCCCATAGCGCCACTTATAAAAACATTAATTTTATGGAATATAGTAAGTAAGATCATATATGTAAGGGATCTAAAACCCAATTTACTATGAGCTGCAGGAGATCGTGGCTTAGTGAATCAGTGTTGCTTCAAGTATCACATGAAGAAAATTCTGGTGTTCCCAAATAATTATTGAAGAAAATCACTCTGATGTAAATACATTAAACAGTAACTCGGCAAAAAAGACTCGAAAGGAACACTGTTATATCTGACCACTAGATGTTACTGTATTGAGTAGTGCAACTGAAAACAAGTGCTACATAGAAAAATAATATAAACTACAGATACACAAATCGACCAAACTGCACCACTTTTCCTCTCATTTTCACAAGGTTTTTGTTTTTTTGGGGGGTACTTTTAGCAGAAAGATGCCGGACAATCATGTCAGCGCCTTCTAAGTGACCCTAATCTTATGTAAAATAAATTTAAATTTCTTGACCTACAGATATTTTAAAACATGTAGGTTTATATGACGATTCATGCTTTTTAGTTATTGTTTAAATTATTGTTTATTTTTACCACTAGGAGGCGCTAAATAATACACAATGCCCCTCTGAGAAAGTACACATGTAGGTACAGTGATCTAATTATTAATATTCATATTCCAATTTGTGTTTTAACAGTCTTTCATTTTTACTTTTAACTAGAACTGTGCTCCACAAAATTTCTTGTAAAATCATTGTTGTAGGATTACGTTTCATCTGGACTGCATGTAGCAGTTGCCATGAAGTCAAATTCCCATGAAGTATGATGACAAAAGAGAAGCAAATATGTTTTATATAGTCAAGCATAAAACATATTTAACACACTTGAGCTCAGACCCTGAAACACATTGAAATTGACTTGCAATGGGCATCCACTGTCGCTTGCTTTAGTTCAACAGCAACACCGTTTTTTTAAATGGTCGACATTACGATACACTAGAAAAACTGTCGATGTGAGTCCATGTGAGCCAAGATCACTACTCAAGACAGTATTGCCCATAGCTGATTATTGTCTTTTAACGTACCTAATACTCATTACCAATACCCTATTTGATAGCATTCAGTTCTACTACATGTGAACGTGTCCTCACTTGGTTTCCCAAAGGATTTAGTTTCTTGTCAAGCTCCGGGGTGTGTGAAATGCCACAGGTGATGTAAGGCTCCTGGTGAGGACGGTTCACTTTGTGACAGGAAGACATCAAAAGGGACAGAGATGTAGAGAAATGAAAGTTATGCTGTGTAAATGGTCCAGATGTTGATTTTCCCATTGAAATGATTTTAGTAGTACTCAATCCCATTACTTCCTCTTTCACTAACCCACTCCGTCTTGTTTATCTCTCTCTTCCAATCCGGCACCGGAAGAATTCGTCTAGGAATTAGGAACGTACTTCTTGTTTAATGTTTTTATCACTTCAAGCTGCTTTATTGCAATGATTTATTCCCTTATCCCCCATTCACTTTAAAAAATACGATTGGAACTGGTTACAACAATAAAATACAGTGGTCACTTTCACAATGATGCCACGAGTAATGTTTTGCACTTCACCCTTGTTTATTCTCCCTTGTTGTTCCTGCGACAACCTCTCCCGCACCTCGGTCATTTTCCTTGTATCAAAGCGCCTTTTGTAGGAATTTATATTCTCTGACACAACACAATATGAACACATATAATTATTTATTCCTCCTATGATTGCGCCTAGTTCGTTGATAATATAGAGGGGGCGTAGCTAAGGAGAATCTAGGGTGCTCTCCATCTGATTTGGTAAAAAGGTGCTCGTGTCCCCTACTTTTCAACTTACTCTACCTTTGATGGAGGGTATGGACTTTTGTGCCCTTATCATGCATGTGCTTTGCAAGAGTAAGAAGCAAAATTGAGAAGAAAATGATATTATTGGATTGAGTTTATATGTGCGCAGCCTGTGCTATTTAAAATTTGTGATTGACAGCAGAGAGATAACAGGGGGAATGTTCATGGATCGGCAATAACCTGTTTAATATTGGCCCCTGAGATCATATTTAAATTCAATTCACTATTGTATTGTAACAACACGAATATGTCTATGTGGCCCAGAGTGAACAATGATGCCAATACAAATTGCAAAAATGTATTCAGACAAAGACTTGACGTTGACAACTGGGATGGCCATGGGCTGTTTCAATCGACTTTTGAGCATTATCTCAAATTTTGGTGTGTGCAGGGTACAGTCATGTCCTACCATTAGGAGGTCCTGGGGATGACCTGGGACAAGCAGGATCATGTTTTGGAAGGATGGGTGGTTATCTGATGGTTG
This sequence comes from Urocampus carinirostris, assembly GCF_059441175.1. Classification (NCBI taxonomy): domain Eukaryota; kingdom Metazoa; phylum Chordata; class Actinopteri; order Syngnathiformes; family Syngnathidae; genus Urocampus; species Urocampus carinirostris. The sequence goes on from NC_142349.1 coordinate 28,553,773, forward strand.
GGACTTAAAATGCTACTTCTAGGCTCTGATTTGCAATGTACGAAGTATCAAACAAGTGATTGCTTTTATAATGCACCAAGAACTAAATATTTATCGTTCAACTCCCTGCTTGGTTATTTGTTTCCAGTGCAGATTTGCCTGGCCTTCACCAGCTTCCTTCCACATTCCAAAAACTTCAATATCGCAATCAGTTAAGTCTTGATTCATGTACATCTTTAAGATAAATTCAACATTGGCCTACGTTTTGGAGGAGCAGTTAATTAAATTTCTTATTTTTTCAGTTTTTTTTTAATTTTACCAGGAAAAGGGATGTCAACCATTAGTGTGTCAGCAAAGTCAGTGTTCATGCGGTAGTAAATTCATGAGATGAGCAGTAATGTGATGTGACGCCTCTTTGGTTTAACATCCTTATCTTCGCTCTTCGTGTTGAACTATTTGTCAAAACAGTTTTTTTTCCCGAGGCAAAAGTGCAGACAAGCAAATTGCACGATACGCTTTGACTTGTGAGCATCCAACCACTTCATCGCCATGCTTTGGCTGCTGTTTTGCTCAAACAATTAAAACAAGGTTCCTGAACATAGCGCGGAGGTCGCCCTGAGAGAATTTGCATTTTGCGCTGATTTTGTCACGAAAAGTGCAATTAACCTCACGTTCGGGCCACTTGTTAGAGGATGTTAATTAAAGCGCGATGATAAGAGAATAAAGTCGAAGACAACGTCATTTTTGCTGAGATGACAGAAACAGAATTTGAAAAATTGCTGTGTTCTGTAATTGCTTTTGGACGCTTTGCGGTCACTTTTGGGGTGAACAGCTGGTGACCACAAAAAATAGAAGGTCACCATAAACTACCGATCGCAATCCGGTAATGTGCTTGATGATTTGACACTTAAAGAGCCACATTGATGTTTGGCTCGCTATGGCCTTTGCCAAGGTCAAAGTGAGCACTTGTATGAAGCAGATGGCACATGGAAAATCTTTGACAGGCCAATATCCTGCTTTAACATTGAAAAATGGTCGGAACACGACAAATTTGGGTCTATATCACGTTTTTTGCCTGCCGGTCGATCGAGTCATGGTGTGAGGGGCACCCATGTTGCAAGGGTGACCACCCACCACTAAAGATTTACGAGGAGGATAGAAAGGGAACATTGAAATATCTTCTGTTGCTTTGGCCAATGTTTGCAAAAGTGATGTGGCAGGGAGGCAGAAAATTAAGAATACATATAAAACATTTGGTTGTAGGTGTTTTTTTACCAAATTGTACCAAGTGCATTACATCATACATTCAGAGGACAGTATCTTGGTTTGTAGTATAGAGTGACCCCTAGTGGTTTACAAAAGCCATTATTAGTCTTACAAGCAAAGATACACATACTGTCATGTAAACTTTTATATTTTTAAAAATACTCGATAGTATGAAAACTTGGAATCAAGTGAGATGCCCTTTGTAGTCAATGAATTTTGTTGGTGCCATCTTCATACTACGCATTCTGGAACAACAATTTTGTAAAATGAGCTTGTCCCCGTGGTGCTTTTAACCCATTAAAGGCCTCTTGCGTTTCACAGCTATGTGTAACAGAGTTGAAATTTGATTATTTGGAGTTTTTTTTTTAATTCTCACAAAATCCGTGTTTTTATTGCATTACTGTTAAAACTGTGGTACCGCATTCATTTGGTAAGCCATGGGCGTGTGCGAATGTCTTTCTCGTTTAGCACTTTTTGGGCTTCTGCGCTTGCAGTACCTTCAGCTATATCACCTCGGGCTGAAGATGTATGCAGTCGTGCACAGACGCCCTGACTACTTTGTATTGTTTTGTTTATTGAATGCAGGCAATAAACCGAGTGACTGAACCCTTGTGTTGCGCATGATTGAGGGTCGTCCCATATAATCTGTGAGTGATTGCAACACTTGTCATTTTCTACTTTGTCCCCGCAAACTGGCCTTTTTTCACTTGTTTTCCCTCACTAGCCACTCACGTTATCCATTTGGGTGGAGCACTTGGATTGCCGGTATTCACTTTTGCTATTGTTAACTGCGTTGTACAAATAAATTCTTGTCTTTTGGTATCACTATAAGTTGGTCATGCAACTGAAAATCACCACGTTTGGTGATTCAGGGTCCGACCACTTGACTATTTTGAAATAGTGCTGCAAGCTTTTAGTAGCCTTTCAGTTTCTTACCCAGCTAGCTGCTCAAGTTAGCCGCAAGTTAGGCTGCTACAAGTCTTACCAAATCCAGCTAGCTAGTATTTCAGCGGCACAGGGAAACTCCAACTATCTTCGTCTCTTGTTGTCGCTAGCTGATATTCATATTATCTTTCATGTCCTTGCAGGTATTCATCTTTGCTTACGTTGAATATACTTTGGAAATCGGCTTGCAAATATTTTGAAGTGGTAGCCTTTGGGCTTCTGTAATGCAAGGTCGGACAACTCCAAAGCGATCAAACCTTTTGCAAGAAGGAAATACAGTCTTGTTTAACTTAGATTTTGTCAAGAAATGACAAAATCTAAGTTGCACGTCTGTGCAGCGTGTGGCCTTTCGCATACCTATCCCCCCCTAACCATCTTGCGTAGTCCATGTTGCCAGCTTCCCAAGCTGAAGGCACTTTTGGGCGGCGGAGGCAGAGAACCGGGCACATGGAGCCAAAATCACGTCTCCTCCCCCTGAGTCCTCACA